>NC_089837.1:252173890-252783890 GCF_035609145.1 Eleutherodactylus coqui | reverse complement strand
AGCCAGCATGCGCAGGCATATGATGGCCAAGCACCCCACAAGGTGCCGTTCACTGCCTCCGGGTCACATCATTGCCTCTTCCCCTGTGCCCCAACCTGCCACTCAGATCCAACCCCCCTCTCAGGACACAGGCATGAGCGCCTCCCGGCCTGCACCCACACCCTCACCTCCGCTGTCCTCGACCCCATCCAGCAATGTCTCTCAGCGCAGCATCCAGCCGTCGCTAGCGCAAATGTTGGAGCAAAAGCGCAAATATGCTGCTACGCACCTGCACTCTCAAGCTTTAAACGTGCACATTGCCAAATTAATCAGGGGGGAGATGCTGCTGTAAAGGCTTGTGGAAACAGAGGCTTTCAAAAGCATGAGGCTTTCAAAAGCATGATGGCGGCAGCGGTCCCACGCTACTCGGTCCCCAGTCGCCACTATTTTTCCTGGTGTGTCGTCCCAGCCCTACACCAGCATGTCTCCAGCAACATCAATCATGCCCTCACCAAGGTGGTTACTGGGAAGGTTTACTTAACCACGGACATGTGGACAAGTACAGGCGGGCAGGTCCACCATATCTCCGTGACGGCACATTGGGTGAATTTGGTGGAGGCTGGGACCGAGTCAGAGCCTGGGACCGCACATGTCCTACGCACACCCAGAATAGCGTGTCCTTCCTCGGTGCTGGTATCTGTGGCGATCTATGCCACGTCCTCTAAGCCCTCCCCCTCCTCCTCCTCCTACGCAACCTCTACCTCTCAATTAAGAAATGTGAGCAGCAAGTCGCCAGCAGTCGGTGTGGCGTGGCGCGGCAGCACAGCGGTAGGCAAGCGTCAGCAGGCTGTGCTGAAACTACTCAGCTTAGGTGACAAGAGACACATGGCCCCCGAACTGTTGCAGGGTCTGACAGAGCAGACCGACCTCTGGCTTTCGCCGCTGAGCCTCCAACTGGGCATGGTCGTGTGTGACAATGGCCGTAACCTGGTGGCGGCTCATCAGCTCAGCAGCCTCAGACACGTGCCATGCCTGGCCCATGTCTTCAATCTGGTGGTTCAGCGGTTTCTGAAAAGCTACCCGCACTTATCTGACCTGCTCGGCAAGGTGCGCCGCGTCTGCGCCCATTTCCGCAAGTCCACCACGGACGCTGCCACCCTGAGGACCCTGCAACATCGGTTTAATCTGCCAGAGCACCGACTGCTGTGCGACGTACCCTCACAGTGGAATTCTACACTGCACATGTTGGCCAGGCTGTATGAGCAGCGTAGAGCAATAGTGGAATACAAACTCCAACATGGGCGGCGTAGTGGTAGTCAGCCTCCCCAATTCTTTACCCAGGAGTGGGCCTGGATGGCAGACATCTGCCAGGTGCTTGGAAACTTTGAGGAGTCTACCCAGATGGTGAGCGGCGATGTGGCAATCATTAGTGTTACCATCCCACTGCTTTGCCTGCTGAGAAGTTCGCTGCAAAGCATAAGGGCCGACGCTTTGCAGTTGGAACAGGATACGGGGGATGACAGTATGTCGCTTGATAGCCAGACCACCCTCATGTCTATATTTCAGTGCGTTTTGGTGGAGGAGGAGGAGGGGGAGGAGCAGGAGGAGCAGGAGGAGGGGGAAGAGACAGCTGGGCACACTGCAGAGGGTACCCATGCTGCTTGTCTCTCATCTGTTCAGCATGGTATGGGCTGTGGAGGAGGAGAAGGATCCTGAAAGGGATCTTCCTAGTGAGGACAGCCATGTCTTGCGTACTGGCACCTGGGCACACATGGCTGACTTTATGTTAGGCTGCCTTTCTCGTGACCCTGCGTTAGATGCATTCTGGCCAACACAGATTACTGGGTGTACACCCTTCTCGACCCACGGAACAAGGAAAACCTTTCCACTCTCATTCCTGAAGAGGAAAGGGGTACGAGAGTGATGCAATACCACAGGGCCCTGGTGGACACAGTGATACTAAACTTCCCATCTGACAGCGCTAGCGGCAGAAGGCGCAGTTCCGAGGGCCAAGTAGCAGGGGAGGCACAGAGATCAGGCAGCATGTTCAGCGCAGCAGGGGAACACTCTCCAAGGCCTTTGCCAGCCTTATCGCTCTCTAGCAAGACTGTGTCACCACTCCCCAGTCAATGCTGAGTCGGAGGAAGCACTGTAAAAAGATGGTGAGGGAGTACGTAGCCGATCGTACCACCGTTCTCCGTGATGCCTCTGCTCCATACAACTATTGGGTGTCAAAGCTGGACACGTGGCACGAACTTGCGCTGTATGCCCTGGAGGTGCTGGCTTGCCCTGCCACTAGCGTCTTGTCAAAGAGGATGTTTAGTGCAACTGGGGGAATCATCACGGATAAGCGTACCCGCCTGTCAACTGCCAGTGCCGACATGCTTACACTCATAAAGATGAACAAAGCCTGGATTTCCCCAGACTTCTCTTCTCCACCGGCGGAGAGCAGCGGAACCTAAAGAATCTTTTCGCTGCAACCGCGGATAAAAGCACTCTTCTCTATCACCGGAAAAATGGGGCATTTAGCTTTGTCAATCTGTCTCCAGTACTGATAATTGTCCTCCTCCTGCTACTCCTCCTCCAGTAACAACATGTCATCGCGCTGAACTGCCAATTTTTCTGCGGCCCAAAAGGCTCATCTAACAATTTTTGTACAATTTTTTAAAGTTTCAAAAGTATTGATACTTTAACATGAACCAATTTTTTAAACAGGGCTGCTCCAGGCTCTGTTCCAAATTAAGCAACAGTGAGCTGTATCTTTCAAAAAATATTTATGGGTTTCACCTGCCCTCTCGGTTGATAAATTTTTCAGAGGTACACTTGTACTCTTGGTACACTAATTTTTCGGGCCCACGCCTACACTCTTATCCAACTAATTTTTCCGCCCTTCGCCTACACTCATGGTACCCCAATGTTTCAGAGATTGGCCTATACTATTACTACAGAAATTTTACTAGGGTCTGCCTGCTTATACTTCTGCCACAGTAATGTCACAGGGGTCAGCCTATACTGCTGCCACTTAAATCTTACTGGGGTCTGCCTATACTTCTGCCACATAAATGTTACAGGGGTCTGCCTATACTGCTGCTACATAAATGTTACAGGGGTCTGCCGATACTTCTGCCACATAAATGTTACAGGGGTCTGCCTATACTGCAGCCACTTAAATGTTACAGGGGTCTGCTTATACTTCTGCTACAAAAATGTTACAGGGGTCTGCTGATACTTCTGCCACATAAATGTTACAGGGGTCTGCCTATACTGCTGCCACTTAAATGTTACAGGGGTCTGCCTATACTTCTACTACAGAAATGGTACTGGGGTCTGCCTATACTCCTGCTACCGAAAGGATACAGGGGTCTGTTTATACTATGGGTGCACACAGACTTCCCATCGCGGTGTTTTACCTATCTGGCCCAAAAACACTCACTGACTAGGGCACGAATTGTGGGCCGAGGCCAATATGTATTTTCTCTCGTGTTGACACACTTACCTGAGAAACTCGTTTGGGCCACAGAAGAGGAGCGTTACTGCCTTAATGAGATGTTCACAGCTGTACCAACTTCGGAGTCCGATCTATGCCCGCGATTGCTGAGGGTTTGTGCAGAGGCCTATGTCCTCGGCGCAGTGAAAGTCTGCCATGTTTGGGCACTCTGATTTCTTCATGGTTCATGTCTTGGGTCGCCTAGGACCCACCTATGCTGTGGGTGCACACAGACTTCTCATAGCGGTGTTTTACCTGTCTGGCACAAAGTCACTGACTGACTTGTGTAGGGGGCAGAGTGCAGATGGCTTTCCCCTTGTGGTGTCAATTGAGCTATCCGACACCAACACAGAATGCATAGTGTGAGGGGACCCAGATTGCCCATTGCTATGTAACTCGCGGCACCTTGGGTACCACAGTGTGTTTGCTTTGACCGAGCCGGACCAAGGGCCTGCTCACATACTTCCCACACAGACTACAGTGGGCCCTGGTCATGGTTTCTTGGCCTTGTACGGCCAACTCCTCCTCCTGCTTGGGGTCAGGGGATTAGCACTGGGCATCATGTATTTGCTCTTGTGTTACCACAGTTATCTGATACACTGGTTTGGGCCAAAGAAGAGGAGCATTACTGCATTAATGAAACGTTCAATGCTCCCTGGCACTGTTCTGCATCATTTTCTTTTGGCCAGGGATTTTCGGGGTAGGGCTTATATTTCAGCTGTGGCAGATGTGGCAGGGGATTCTTTCATCCCCACGTTGAGTCCCATCATCACTGAACACTGTGACACTGCTGTCACAGTGTTCAGTGATGAGGGGACCTTCGTGGAGCAGTTGCCCTTCTACAAGCCCAGCTGCTCCAGTAACGCAGAGTTTCAGTCACGCGCATCTTGCATAACCGTGCAGCTCATTTTGTTGCCGTCATCACAGTGTTCAGTGATGTCAGGACTCCCTGCAGGGATTAATGAAGTTTACATTAACTCCTGTTTCAATAGGAGTCAATGGCAACTCTGGCAAAATGCGCACCTAAGATAGCCGATGTCCCATCTTTTTTAGGTGCGCAGTATTTTGCACTTCAAATTCTGCACATATAAACGTTTCTATAGGAACCCATTGGTTCTTTTTGAAGCGTGCATTAAGCGCATGTGTTTTAGGTCTGTGTTCATTCATCCTGGTTTCTGTAAATGCTTCCCAATCTTCCTTCTTTTAGAAATTGTTAATGATTGTGCTTTGAGAATCCAATTTCACAAAGTTTGCTATCCTTCTTTGACATTTCTATACTTAAAAACATCCATCCATTGGATCCTTCTTACCCTATTTCTGAGTCCATTAGATAGTTATTCATTTGCTACTCATTGCAAGTTGCTTGTACATGTCAAGTTATGATTGAAGATATTGCTCTAGAAGAAGCACAAATTTGTACAAAAGAAAACATTAGCAAAACTAATTTATTTAGAGAAGTTGTCATGCATTCTGTTATTTTCCAGTTTCTAGGCTCTCAACAAATATAAGTTCAGCCTGTCTGAGTGGCTCAGTAAATTTTAGTGATTAATACATGCAAGGTAACAAAGTAACACATTGTGCTTGGTTTTACTCCAAAAACCTAACTGCTTCAGTTTGGAAAGTTTGTCATATTTCCTTTTAAGAGGGTCAAAAAGGTTTATGCTCTGTACTAGGGAAAGCTATTATGGTTGCATATTATAAAATGTATATTTGCATATAACTGACTTGATATTATGTGTAAATGCTAGACTTCTAGAATATAGGAATGCATCTAGATGCTGTATGTATATGCTACAAAAGTATAAAAATTTATCTGTAATTGAGGAAAATTATGGTACTAAATAGTACTAATGAGTTTGATTTCCAGACATGCCTTTATATATAAAACATAATATGTACACATGCTTTTATATCATAGAAGAATGTAAAATGCCAAAGCTAGTATTAGTGTTAATTAAGGAACCAATTAAAAAAATTTTTTTAGTAAGGACATTGGCTAAGAGTCTCCTATTATTATGGACTATTGGTGAATTTACAGACAATAGCCAACTTACGCTTCATTTACATGGGTCGACTCTTGGCTTAAAGCCTGCACGAGTGAGTGATGTCATTGCCAAGTTGTTAGGGCTCATTCAGAGCATTTAGACAGTTTGATCACCGCTGACTTCTCGCTGACTGGGGAGCGTTTACATGCAGCAAGAAGTCAGTGATCGAGGGATGATTTTTATGCCCGTTGAAAGTGAGTGATGAACAAAAAGTAAACAATGTTTTGCATTTAGACATAATGATTATCACTAGAGATGAGCGAGCATACTCGTCTGAGCTTGATGCTCGTTCGAGTATTAGGGTGCTCGAGATGCTCGTTACTCGAGACGAGCACCACGCGGTACTCGTCTCGATTAAACGAGCACTGACCATTGAATTCAATGGAGCCGGCAATACAGCCGGCTCCATTGAAAGCAATGGCCTGCCGGCGAGCGTGGGATGAATTGTCGGGAAGGGCTTAAATATATAAGCCCTTCCCTGCAATTCATCCAGAAATGTGTAAAAAAAATATATATATATACTCACCTGGTCCCGGCAGAACGATGTTAGCCCATTGAATTCAATGGAGCCGGCAATACAGCCAGCTCCATTAAAAGCAATGGGCTGCCGGCGATCGCGGGATGAATTGTCGGGAAGGGGTTAAATATATAAGCCCTTCCATGCAATTCATCCAGAAATGTGTAAAAAAAAAATATATATATATATACACTCACCTGGTCCCGGCAGACGGAGTTCAGCGCAGTGACTGCTGCCTCTCATCTGATTGGTCCCGCTGAGCCAATCAGAGGCAGCAGTCACACACCCATTCATAAATTCATGAATGGGTGTGTGAGTGGAATCTGCCTCTGATTGGTCAGGCTGTGACCAATTAGAGGCAGCTCATTCAGCAGGCGGGGATTTTAAATCCCCAGCTGCTGAATACTACTCACAGCTGTTCAGAGCAGTTCAGGAGGACTGCCGCTGGCTGCGCTGAACTCCGTCTGCCGGGACCAGGTGAGTATATATATATTTTTTATTTTTACACATTTCTGGATGAATTGCAGGGAAGGGCTTATATATTTAACCCTTTCCCGACAATTCATCCTGCGATCGCCGGCAGCCCATTGCTTTTAATGGAGCCGGCTGTATTGCCGGCTCCATTGAATTCAATGGGCTAACATCGTTCTGCCGGGACAAGGTGAGTATATATTTTTTTAATTTTTACACATTTCTGGATGAATTGCAGGGAAGGGCTTATATATTTAAGCCCTTCCTGACAATTCATCCCGCGATCGCCGGCAGCCCATTGCTTTCAATGGAGCCAGCTATATTGCCGGCTCCATTGAATTCAATGGGCTAACATCGTTCTTCTCTGCCACAGCTGTTACAGCTGTGGCAGAGGAGAATGATCTTTATGCTGACAGTGCGGGGGGGGGGGGGTCTCACTCTTGCCACTATTGTGGCTTAATAGTGGGACCGGGGAACTTGAGATGCAGCCCAACATGTAGTCCCTCGCCTGCCCTATCCGTTTCTGTGTCGTTCCCATCACTTTCTTGAATTTCCCAGGTTTTCACAAATGAAAACCTTAGCGAGCATCGGCGATATACAAAAATGCTTGAGTCGCCCATTGACTTCAATGAGGTTCGTTACTCGAAACGAACTCTCGAGCATCACTGAAAGTTCAACTCAAGTAACGAGCACCCGAGCATTTTGGTGCTCGCTCATCTCTAATTATCACGCACTTTTCTTCGTTTGAACCAATTTTGCGCAATAATCATCCCACGTAAATGGCCCTTTAGTCTGCTGCATTATTTAAGACAGACTAAAAGATAGAGGCAAGTTACCTGAATACCCCAATACTGTGGTTATTAAGGAGTCTATCGTTTACAACCAGACCGTTGTAATTTGACTGTGAAGCTCAAAGGTGAGCTGGTACTGTGCTAACATAATAGAAAAGGAAAGTTGTTTGACTGCAATGAAGTCGCATCATTTTTAGACCAAAGGCACACGAGTGTGTAAAAGCTTATTCATATTGCAACTTGAAAAACGGATGGTTTTTCATCCATATGCTCATATGCCATGTCTATGTAGTCTGAATATATGTTTTTTTTAGCTTATCTGTTTTTTGCACTAAAAATGAAGCAGACTCAATTTTTTTTCTGCATATTTTAGCAATGGATTCATTAACATGGATAGCCATAGACAGTATCCAAGTGCTTGTAGTATAAATAAACAAAAAGTGAGCAGCATCACGAGTGTCTTCAATAAAATTGCATCCGAACGATGCCCGTTTATTTACTTCACTGAAAAAGACCCCTGCGTGGGTTGAAACGTTGTGCTGTTCTGTCTACCTTGGAGTAAATAAACGGGCATCGTTCAGATGCAATTTTATTAAAGACACTCGTGATGCTGCCCACTTTTTGTTTATTTATACTACATGGACTTAATGGGATCATTGGAGTCTGGTCCCCTTTTTGGTGAAGCTTTGCATCGTTATTGCAGTTACCTCCCACTGATGTGGTAGTTTGGTAGTGCCGCTGTGACTTTTCTCTATTTAGCATCCAAGTGCTGTCTGTTTTCTTTTGTATTCCCCCCCCCCCCCATTGAACATAATTGAAGTCACATCTGCAAAATGGATTCAAATAGTGCATGATGTGTGTTTTTTCATGATCCATGCATCTGTGTAAAAAAACGTGATGTGTGAATTGGCATAGTGATGGGGTTTGTGTGCTATCCAAGTCTAATGAGTTGTAGACTTAGACAGCACACAGACTGAATATACGCTTGTGTGCCTCTGGCCTTAGGCTGTGGTTACTCCAAATTCTCTGAAAATAATTTATATGTACAAACCTATTAAATAAAATAAATGACAAATTAAAATACTGTATGTTGGGTATGATGTCAATTCAGTTAATGCTTGTCTTTTTCTTTACAAACTGCAATTGGGGAAAAATATTTTTATTACCAAATGTCTTAGGCTGCTATTACACAAGGACTAGTGTAGCACTCCTAGGATTTGATATTTTAGTCTAAGGAAACTTTTTGCTGTAATTAGTATGAGTTTATCCTTTGTAGTTTAATATACCGTTAATAAGTACTTGGAAAACTATTAAAAGATGAAAAAGATACAGCAAATGGCCAGTGATATAAAAAAAATGTGTATATCTATATTTAAACATTGCTCATAGAGTTCATATAAGACTTTGTTTTTCATAATTCTACAAATGAAAAAAGTTTACCAAATGATTCGCAGGTGAGAAAACAACTGTCAAACACTTGCAATATTAAGTTTTCACAGTGGTTTCAGAAACAAACAAAATTGCTATCTTGTTTTGAGTTTCAAACAATGTTTCTACTGTTTTCTTACATTGGCTGGACTTAACAGGGTGCCAATTTTAGAGAAAAAGAATGGTGAATAGGATTTTATTTTAGTATTGTGTTTCACCTTGACTTGGTCTGTGATGGATTTTTCAAACAGCACTCCATCATAATACTATAGTTTGATGCTGAAACTCAGCCTTTTGAAAGATCTGCCAAATTAGGACTCTAACAATGTGTGCAAGACACATTGCACCCATGACCTATCTGTTTTTCATCTTGGCTTTACACTACAAAAAGGAAAATAATTGTCTCCTCTAGTTTCATACCATGCCAAGAATAGGAACATTTTTTAAGCCTTTTTCTATCATAAAATGCTCAAGCATATAAAAGAATAGACAAGGATGAATGTTACACCTTGTTTTATTTGCTATGGATTACATACTATGATTAGTTTTAGGTATTTGAAAATGACAATGTCATACTGCTTTCCATCCTACCAATAGAGAAATATCAAATAAAGAGCACCTTAAATAGGTTATGGAAATCATGAAAGACAATAGAATGGAATATGTGTGACCTGTACTGTCATATATAGAACACAACGTTTTGCCATTAAAGTGTACCCACACTTAAAGTTGACTTTTCAGAGTAAGCTGTTATGTGGGTTTACTTGAGGAATAACACTATTTCTGGACATTATCTGATCTGTGTTTTGCATTTATCACCAGTTTTCCTCTCTGCAGACTGCACCTCTAGTTCTCAGTTTTCTCTGAATTGGTGGGTGGAAAATCTAGCTGCTATCATGTCTACCATAAACTGCATATAGAGAAAACAACAGATTCTGCTCACTAACTCTTTGCAGCACACATAGAGAAATAAAAACATTGCAAAGGAAAGTTAAAGTCCTGGGTATAACTACATGATGGAATAAATCTCATGACCAAGATATATTTATTAAGTCAGCTCTCAGCCATTTTCTTATTAAGCTAAATAACACTAATTTTGATAATTTCTCAGGGTATTGTAGTATACCTCTTTCATTTATTTCTTTAGTTGCCTACCTTTTAACCCCCTCAAGCTCTGAAGCCTTTTTGAGCACTAGTGTCCAAAACTATACATGATTGTCTATGTGTAGTCTAACCAATGATTAGTAAAGAAAAAAGACAATGTTCTTTTCGTGTGCTTGTATGCACACTCATGATCCTATTTGAGTTGGCAGCTGCTGCCTGACACTGGTTGTTCCAGTTAAAGGGGTTTTCCAGGGAAATACTATTGATGACCTATCATTAGAATAGGTAATCTATAGTTGATCGACCAGGGTCCAGCATCTTGTTTCTGTTTTGATAGTGACTTTAAAAAGGGCAATCATTCTGAGGACTCATAAAATGCACCAGTTTTATAAAATATATATTTCAATTATGCTAGTTGTGGCTTAATAAAGAAGATCCCATCTGTCATCTGTGAGTTGTGTGAAAACTTCTCATGTGCTATTTAAATAATTTTGGCACAATTTGTGCTGTTTTTACCATATCATAGAATTATGCATATTATGGCACTATTGATAAATTTCCTTTAGTGTGTTTGTGCTGGGCCTGAAAGGTTGGTGTTTGACATGAGATTAGTGCATGAGATTTTCTCTTTGATGCTTTTTGAATTCCTGTGCCATGTGCAACCAATTGCAGGAATGCACTAGTTATACAGTTTATACTTTTTACCAATAAAGCTCCTTTAAATAGCAATGTCAAGAAGCAAGTGCTGTATTTCCAACAGAAACCTAACTACAAATGTAAAAAATAGAATAACAAAACACATAAAACTGCTCAAGCATTGTGCAACCACACTTAATTATTTGTAATAAACATTGAATATTCTGTAAAAATTGCTGCATATTTACAAATTTAAGAACACAGTATTATTATTATATCGCTATAGTTCACTCTGATCAGCAGCTTTCCCTTTCCATGTAATTATATTTTAATAATTTAAATTATGTAGTGATTTAAAGTTAATAAAATGAAGGCAACTGCATTTTTACAGAAGATTCTATGAAACACTATTATTATAAACATAAAAAAGTGTAAGACATAAAACTAACAAGAAGAGTAAGCTTTGAATACACCACAATCTTTTATCCATACATAAAAATAAATGCTATTAAAATGCGTTTTATTACAGTTTTGAACAAAGCCAAATAAAATATCAAGGGACTTGTGTAATAAATGTTGTGCTGCTTGTAATGTGATACATCCTAATCCAGCTTGCAAAAAAATCTATATATTTTTTAAACATCACAGGTTTCTCTTCCTTTCATGTGTTTGCATTGGGATACAGCATATAGACTCCTGTGAAGTCTCAGAAGCTCGGAACATTAAAAATTTCATCTATGAAACACTCTCATGTTGCTTCATGAAAGTATCACAAAGTGCAACAAATCTATACTTCTCCCGGGCAAATTTTACTTCTAGAGACCTTAAATTTTTTTCCCTAAAACAATTTAGCTATAAATGTATTTGGTTCACTAAGACAACGAAGCTTTTAATGATTAGACTATACATCTCTGATTTTAATGTCAATGCCAAAGAAAGTATTTAAAGTGAAAAACACATTTTATTTTTTTAATACATTCTATTTGCTTCATGCATTTAATTTTATTTTTTTGATATATTTACAGCTGCACATAACGGTTTAAATATTTAAAATGTGTTTCAACATAAAGAAGTAGGCTATATTGTCCATCAAACCATAATCCATGGTGACAAAAAATCAGTTGACCACAGTAGTCAATTATTGAACACAATGCAAATGTGTCATCCATACTGACTTTACTACAAAATGTATTTTTGGGCTAACTACATTGGTTTCTTGTGTTTTGGTGTATAATGCAACTCCAGAAGTAAACCACCTATTTTGTATAGGTAGAAGTAAAATGTACTATACTCAGTCAGCATGTGCTATCTACTGATTCTTCTTTTGACCAATTGGTACAAGGCTTCCCCTTAGCTGCACACATTGATATTTTGGTGCCTATTGAAGATGATAGGTTAGGAAAGAAGTTCTCTTACATGTCTACTATGAATGTTTAAATTTGTTGTGATGAATAGAGATGATAGAAAATGTTTTCAAGGCATAGAATTTATAGCAAACACTGACCATTGATAGCATTTACCAAATCACAAACCTGAATGGTCAGTGAAGAGGAACTGTGTCATATGATACAACTGTCCTAGGGTTCTTTTAAATGGAATGACTGTAGGGCACTTCAGCAATGGTCAGTCGTCCCAGTGATAATCACTCCTGTGCTTCCACACAGGAGTGAGCATTGCTCGGTGAATTGAGGCGGAGAGAGCCAGAGTTCGCTCCAGTTGCTCACCTCCATTCACAGTAAACAGGCAGTCATTCATAGATGAATGATGGCCTGTTTACATGGGCCAATTGTTTTTTGATTTTTATGCATGCAGAAACTGAACGATGAAGGAATTATTATTTGTCATTCAGTTGCTGCTGGCATTTACTCTGAATGTTTATCATTCAGATTCCCGCAATCCAGCGAAAATCTGAACGATTATCGTTCAGTGCAAAAGGGCCATTAGATGAGTCAAGACAGATACCTGAATTACACCATGCTGTCATTATTAATTATATTTCACCCAGTTGCGCAGACACAGCTTTTTCTGTTTTGATTGTGTGATGGTGGCTAGGGCATGGCCATGAGCCGTAGCTGAGATATTTCATTGTATATCATACGTACTTTAAAAAAACATCAATGTAGGTTGGTTTTTCTTTCTCTTATCTTCTTGTGTAAGGGTTGTGCTGGCTGGGATCTTCTGTACCATATAGGTTTCTAGCAGAACAGCCCCACAGTTGTGGAATGATTAAGCTGGCTGGGTGTGGTGTTCTCCTGCTAGCCAATTACCACCAGTCTGTTTGCAGTTAAATATCTGCACTCTGCAAGAGGAAACTGATTAACCCTCTCAGCGCTGGACAGAAGCAGAAAGGAAGGGCAGAGACCTTACATCTTGATATCAAGGAATTCTTGAACCTCATATTCTTCTTATGCCACATCAGACAGTGAAGGAGATACATAAGACTGAGGATATCATTTGAGGACCAATGGTTTTAGAAGAGAAACATGGAAGAAATGTGGAATTCTTCAGAAAGACAACAGATGGAGCTTATATGTGACAGTGTTAATTTGTCTAAAAATCTGGAAAGGACATAGAAAGCATAGGACAAATTTGAAAGAATGCATCCTCAAGCATATATTCTTGGTAGACACCCATACTCAATCCCCTTGGGAGTATTTGGGAGGTTGTCCCCTTTTTTAACAGCAGATTTCATTAAATAGTTAGCATGAGGAAAAAAAGTCTTTGGTTTAAGCCCAGATTTTTAAAAATTCACAGTGACATTGATTCACTGCTGACATATTTGTGGAGGACAAGACAAGCAATAGTATACCAGGATTCTTAGAGCAGAGTATGAAGAATGGTGTTGTTCCAGAAGACTGATTGAAATAATTATTGCGAGAGAATTCAACCCAGGAAAAAATAGATGACCAATTGTCTTACTGCATGGATACAAAGTGATGAAGGAACTGTTCTAGGGTCTGAAAGTGCACTTAACCTGGTTATCAGACTGGGGATGATACTGTCAAGATGTGGATCTGCCTTGCCACACACCAGTTTGGCTGTGGGCTGACTAATGTGACAGCAACTGCGGAACCCTAGTTTTCATGCTTAGCCTGTTAATACCGGCTTTGCTGTGGTGTCCCCAGGCCATTACACAAACAGATAGTCCGGGTTATGTGGCTGCTGATGGTGCACTGAGCTGAGGTGTGGTAAATGTAGGTCTAAGCTTGTATGTAGTAGTGAATTTGAGTCAGTGTTGGCAGCATAGGTGCATAAACAAGATGTAGCGCTGTAGGTCAAGGCAAGGTAGCAGGCAATAACAAAGTTCAGAACACAGATCAGAGATCAGTGACCACATAAGTAAGAATTGTCAGAACAATTACTTAAGCATCCTGCATAAGGGGAGGATGCCTGATACAGCAGGTGGTTCCTAGTAATAGGGTGGGATGGCACTAGGGAGCACATACTAGTCCTTTAAGAATAAGGTAAGTGTGCACACACCCTACAGGCAGAAGCCTGAGAGCGAGCAAAGGCTGAGTAGAACTGTGCACCATCTAAGAAGTGGCGGCAATTGACTGAAAGCCTGGGAGCAGGTGACTGGTGGTGCAGCACCGTAATGGTAGTCCACCTTAGGCTCCCTCCTTCTTGCAGAATAAAATTTGTTGATCAAATCTAGTGCATGGTGGTCTGCTGCATCACACTCACTCGAGTAAACCAAGTTTTGTTCTGGCGTGGGAAAGAGAACTGGAGACTACATTTACTGACAAAAATGTATCCCTAATTCTATCACATTTACATGGCTTTTCAAGATGTGTCAGAATACAATAAAACTCGTACAAAACTTCAACAAGATGGTACCGTACTCCAGACTTCCTACACAGAATAAAACTGACCCCTTCAGATAAATGCTGGCGCTGTGGCGCCCACACAGGAACACTTACACATATATGGGTAGACTGTCCTAAGATTGAGAATTTCTGGAAGAGTATTACAGATCTTATTAAATCTATCACGGGAAAATCTGTTCCCCTTACAAAGGAGCTTATCCTTATCTGGGCACCTTCAGATTTCTTTTGCCCCAAACGTCAAGATCTTATCACTCAGATGATAGTAGCAGCAAAACTAACTATCCCAGCACACTGGAGGGATCAGGAACCTCCCACTATAGGGGAATGGATGGAGAGGCTTGACAAAATCTGTAGGATGGAGGAATTAGCTGCTTGGGAGAGCAGACAACATGCCAAATACCTGCAGGTCTGGTCACCCTGGCTGTCTTACCGGAAGAATAGATTCCTCCCGACTGGTTCTCAGAGGAACACACCTCCTTAGTCTGAGAGAAATAGCAGAGGTAGCGCAGAGATAACCCCATCCTGCAGAACACAAGGCCTACCTGAGACTCAAGGGCGATGGACCTGGAATTTAATAATAAGCATGACACCTACTCAGGGGGGACACTCGGCTTGCCAGGGTCTCTCACTGATTTGGACCAGAGAACTTTTGCCTTTTAAAATCTGGGTGCAAGGTTTAGCCTCCCACCCGGGATACAGTAACTCCGGATGCAACGGAAGCAACCACACTATGTACATAGTTGTTGATAAACTATTGTCGATAATTTTTGATAAAGATACTCTGTTTTATCATTTCCATTCTTCCGAACGGATTGTAAGTTTGATAATTTGCTCAGCTGTAAGACGATACTAACTATTATGTTATAATTGTAAGTTCTATAGAAAATGTACTTAAGCTGGCAAAAGCTGTTATTTCTTACTGCTTTATTAATTGACACTTTTTTATGCCATAGTTGTTACAGAGGAAAAAATGTAACCATTTTCTCCCACTTTCCCTTTCCCCAGTTACAAATAAAGATTTGTTAAAAAAAAAAAAAAAATCTAGTGCATGGGTGTTTTCTTGGGATTCCAAAATCTCTCTTCTGGATTCCATATCTTCCAATCCAATCTAAGTAAATCAGTTCCCTTCTTATACTCTTGACATATAGAATCTCTTTGACCTTGTATTTTTCATCAGCAACAGCAGAAGACTGTAAGGTATAGATAATCATGCATATCTAATAAGAATCTTTAGCTGAAATATCTGAAAAGAATTCGGGATTCTCCAGGAGGATGGCAGATGGAGCTTTTACGTGACTGGGTTGACTTGTTCCAAAATTTGGAAGGGACGTAGAAAGCGGGGCACAAGTTTAAATTAAGGCATCTTGTTCCTCGAAGATTTTTTAAATTAGCAGTCTTTTTCATAAGAATAGCAACATGTAACAGAGAACGCTTGCTGTGGTTCCAAGTTTTCAAAAATTCCTATTGGCAGTGGCTTACAGCAAGCACATCTATGAAAGAATAGATGGGTACATGCACATAGAGATGATAGGCATTGAGTATGAAGAATAGTGTCATCTGTAGCCAATACATGTAAGCATTGAGCATCATTCTTTTTCACAAAGAAGAATCCTGCTCTAGCTGGTGAAGAAGACTTTAAAATGAAACCTCTTTCAAGAACCTCCTTGGGCAATCATATAGTCTACATGGCTGCAGGGTCTTAGCCTCTTTCCTAAATAAAATATCTGCATAGATTGTTCCCACAGGTTTGATGATCCACCTAAAGATTCAGATCTAACCATCTTAAATTAAATAGCAGTTGATTTGTTTGCCATGCAGTTGGATTGATCCTCATGTACTAAATGAGTCATTAATAAAAAATAATTTATTTGCAAGCACATTTGCCAAGATTTTAACATCAGTAGTCAACAAAGATATAGGACAATAGGAATTAGGAAAAGACAATTTTTTTTCTGTTTTAGTAATTAGGACAATCATAGCCCTTCTCATTGAGGCCTTAGTCACACGGGCGTTTATTGCCGCGATTTGCGGATTGCATGACGGATGCGCATCCGCAAATCGTGTGACCGGGGCCGAAAAATCTGCTCCTAGCCGCGTTTCAATAGAAACGGGCCGGAGCTGTCCAGCGCATTGAATTCAATGGAGCCGGCAATACAGCCGGCTCCATTGAAAGCAATGCGCTGCGGGCGATCTCACGATGAATTGTCGGGAAGGGCTTAAATATATTAGCCCTTCCCTGCAATTCATCCAGAAATGTGTAAAAATAAAAAAAATATATATACTCACCTTGTCCCGGCAGACGGAGTTCAGCGCGGCCGGCAGTTCTCCTGAACTGCTCTCTGTAGTATTCAGCAGCCGGGGATTTAAAATCCCCGCCTGCTGAATGAACTGCCTCTGATTGGTCATAGCCTGACCAATCAGAGGCAGCTCTCACTCAACCCATTCATGAATTCATGAATGGGTTGAGTGAGAGCTGCCCCTGATTGGTCCCTGCGCTGAGCCAATCAGAGGCAGAACTCACTCACCCATTCATGAATTCATGAATGGGTGTGAGTGAGATCTGCCCCTGATTGATCAGGCTGTGACCAATCAGAGGCAGATCATTCAGCAGGTGGGGATTTTAAATCCCCGGCTGCTGAATACTACAGAGAGCAGTTCAGGAGAACTGCCGGCCAGCCGTGCTGAACTCCGTCTGCCGGGACAAGGTGAGTATATATATTTTTTTTGTTTTCACACATTTCTGGATGAATTGCAGGGAAGGGCTTATATATTTAAGCCCTTCCCGACAATTCATCCCGCGCTCGCCGGCAGCCCATTGCTTTCAATGGAGCCGGCTGTATTGCCGGCTCCATTGAATTCAATGGCAAACATCATTCTTCTCTGCCACAGCTGTTACAGCTGTGGCAGAGGAGAATGATTTGTCTACTATATGTTCTCAATGGGGTCGGCGCTGCTGCCGCCGGCCCCATTGAGCGCATATAGAGAAGAGAACAGGAATCGCAGATCGCAGATAGGTGCGATCTGCGATTTCTGTTCTATAATTTATCGGACGAGCGCATAAAAAGCGCTCATGTGTTCGATACCATTGCAAAGCAATGGTTTTATAAAATCGCCGGACGCATGCGCATGCGCAAATAGCGCTTAAAAACGCCCGTCTGACTAAGCCCTGATGGTGGAAGAATACCTTATTGCAATGATGCCTTAAACACCAGCAATACGTGTGGCAGAAACATATCCTGGTAAAGCTTAGAAAATGTATTTGGAAGACTGTCCAACTCAGGCATCTTTTCATTAGAAAGTGTTACTACTGCATCCCTTATCTCATTCAGTGTCAAAGGAACATCTAAAACCACTCTCTGATTTTTAGACAAAGTTGGCAATTGCACATGAGCTAAATATTCATAAGGGTCTTCACAATACATACTTTACTTAGAAGCATATAGGTTTTTAAAATGGAGTAAAAATATCTGCAAAATTTCATCCACTTTCATGACTAAAGAATTATCAGGCCTTCTCAATGCTGCAAAATTGGATCATGATTCCTATTCCTTAATTATAGAACCCAAAAAACTACCAATTGCTTCCCCTTCTTCAAAGATTTTCCATTTTATTAAATGATGCTTATTTTTTTGCAAAACTTGGATCTCAAATGATCTGCAAGTTAAGACTATGCCTCTTTATATTTAATTTCTGCCAGATTAATGTGAGAAAATGTATATGCATGCTCTGCATTTAAGCTAATTCTTTATATAATGACTATGTATAAATGCATCCTACAATATGGATACTAAGGAAGAGCCAATATTAATCTGGAAAAAAATTCCAATAGAGCCTCCTTCTAGCATTATCAAACAGTTTCAACCAAAAGGGATTTAACCTCCAAACTCTATCCAAACCAAATTCCCCACTATTTATAATAAATGACAAATAAAGCAGAGATTGATCAGACACAGTTTGTGGTAATACTCCACTCTACGAACATAAGTTAGCATAGATTGAGTACCTGTCAGGAGATCTATTCTAGGGAATGTATTACGTGAACTTGAATAAGAAGAGTATTGTCAAGCTCCTGGATTTCTTTACCTTCACAGATCACATAAACCTAATTCCATTAATAAATGTGCAAAAGTAGTTGGGGATAGTTGGCCATTATAGCGCCTTTAATAAATCTATCCAAGCAAGGATCCATGCAACTATTACAATTTGACACAATTACTGTAGGACCAGCAGGGGATATAGTAAGAAATTCCATCACATTCTTAATACATTTGTTGGAATATTAAGTGGGATACATATTGCCACCAAAAATATTTATTTCGAGCAATAATACATTTAAGGCAAACAAATCTCTACATAAAATCTATAAAAAATTACTCACACTTAAAAGAGATATTTTTATGAATCAGTACACTTACTCCATGAAACTAACTCAAGTACATAGAAAGAAAAGAATGTGATCATACAGAATGGTGAAGCAAGCGTACAGTATCTCCTGTTAAGCGTGTTTCTAATACAGAAACAATAGCTGGTCGAAATTGTTGAATAGGTGAAAAAACAGCATATCTCTTTGTTTTATCCCTCATACCTCGCATATATCATGAAATTATATTAACCTCTTGAAACATGCTAAATTATATTCATTATTTATGTTTTACGCGTATAATTTAAACCACTGGCTGCATTGCAAAGCAGAGGAGAAGAAAGAGAGAAGTGGGGGAAAAAAACACCCCACCACACCCAACCCTATGCACACATACCCATATCACTTAGGTCTCTAATTACCTAGGCATGGTAATAATGGCCAGAAAAAATAAGGTCACTAATACTAACCTTTCACCTATTTTACGAATAATCTCATTTCAGACAGTCAAGTCCTCGACCAGTATCCCGTAATAAAAAGGGCTACTTACTACTTTTATATAAATTTTGTTCATGTTTGTTCAATTCAGGAGGCAGCATCCCTAGAATCATCAAAGAAAAAAGAGTCTCCCCTTGAAGCCCAATTCTCAGCCATGCTGAATACAAACTACCATAAGGCAGCTATAAACCCTGTAACCTTCTCTTAACATCTTGAAACTGCATCCATTTATTTTGTATGTCTACTGAATAACCCGAAATACCACTCTATGATGACCATCCACAGTTATCTATTTCATTTCTCTTGCTCTATTTAAAATAATGTTTATAATGCAAGAGTTTTATCAAAACATACTTTGCATGGCATCAAGTGGAGATGGTTTAGCAGGAGCTCTATGAGCCCTGTCCACAGCAAAGACAGCTGACAATTAGAGATGAGCGAACGTGTTCTTCCGAGCTTGATATTCGTGCGAATATTAGGGTGTTCGGGATGTTCGTTATTCGTAACGAACACCATGCGGTGTTCGAGTTACTTTCACTTCCTTCCCTGAGACGTTAGCGCGCTTTTTTTTGGCCAATTGAAAGACAGGGAAGGCATTACAACTTCCCCCTGTGACGTTCAAGCCCTATACCACCCCCCTGCTGTGAGTGGCTGGGAAGATCAGGTGTCACCCAAACATAAAAGTCGGCCCCTCCCGCGGTTCGGCTCAGATGCCTGGTGAGTTAGCTGAGGGACAGTGCTGTTTGTACCGGAGCTGCTGTAGGGAAAGAATTGGTAGTTAGTGTAGGCTTCAAGACCCCCCAAAGGTCCTTATTAGGGCCACTGATAGCTGTGTGTTGGCTGCTGTTAGCAGTGCCATTTTTTTTTCCTCAAAATCGGCTCTGCAGAGCGTTGCACCCGACATTAGGGACAGAAGTGCTGCATAGGCAGGGAGAGTATTAGGAGTGAGTGTAGCCTTCAAGAACCTCAACGGTCCTTTCTAGGGCCATATTTATCCGTGTGCAGTACTGTCCAGGCTGCTGTTAGCTGTGCTGCATTTTTTTTTGCTTCTCAAAATCGCCTCTGCAGAGCATTCCACCCTCCATTGATACTGCAGGGAAAGAATTGTATAGGCAGGGCCACAACACAGTTATTATTCATAGAATATACGCAGTGCTGCCTTTTGCTTGTAAAACAAGTGAAAATAATTCTATTTGTCCTGCCTCTGTCCGTCCTAACGCCGGTGGACACGTGTCGGCTGCGTGTGCAACCTGTAAAAATCATACGCACCCAGCTACGTTTTACTCCTGGCTTCGCCATTTGCTTTCCTTAATTGGGAAAAAAAATACCTGCTCTGCCACAGTTAATAACTCTGCTACCCTCACGTTCTGTGACACATTAGCAGGAAAACAGCACAGTTATTAAACTTCTCATGTTCATAGAATATACGCAGTGCTGCCTTTTGGTGCAAAAAAACGGAAAATAATTCTATTTGTCCTGCCTCTGTCCGTCCTAACGCCGGTGGACACGTGTCGGCTGCGTCTGCAACCTGTAAAAATCATACGCACCCAGCTACGTTTTACTCCTGGCTTCGCCATTTGCTTTCCTTAATTGGGAAAAAAAATACCTGCTCTGCCACAGTTAATAACTCTGCTACCCTCACGTTCTGTGACACATTAGCAGGAAAACAGCACAGTTATTAAACTTCTCATGTTCATAGAATATACGCAGTGCTGCCTTTTGGTGCAAAAAAACGGAAAATAATTCTATTTGTCCTGCCTCTGTCCGTCCTAACGCCGGTGGACACGTGTCGGCTGCGTCTGCAACCTGTAAAAATCATACGCACCCAGCTACGTTTTACTCCTGGCTTCGCCATTTGCTTTCCTTAATTGGGAAAAAAAATACCTGCTCTGCCACAGTTAATAACTCTGTTACCCTCACGTTCTGTGACACATTAGCAGGAAAACAGCACAGTTATTAAACTTAGATTATTCATTCACTAGAGGCAGTGGGGCCTTTCGTTTTCAAAAAAGGGAAAAAATTATATTTGGCCTGCAGTCTTGCGCCAATTTATTAGCTGCCTGTGAAATCAAATCACTGGTAATACAGCATGCTGAGAGGTAGGGGTAGGCCTAGAGGACGTGGACGCGGCCGAGGACGCGGAGGGCCAAGTCAGGGTGTGGGCACAGGCCAAGCTCCTGATCCAGGTGTGTCGCAGCCGACTGCTGCGCGATTAGGAGAGAGGCACGTTTCTGGTGTCCCCACATTCATCGCCCAATTAATGGGTCCACGCGGGAGACGGTTATTAGAAAATGAGCAGTGTGAGCAGGTCCTGTCCTGGATGGCAGAAAGTGCTTCGAGCAACCTATCGTCTACCCGCAGTTCTGCGCCGTCCACTGCTGCCAATCCGAATCCTCTGTCTGCTGCTCCTCATTCCTCCCAGCCTCCTCACTCCACTACAATAACACCTGCTCAGGAGCGGGAACACTCCCAGGAACTGTTCTCGGGCCCCTGCTTAGATTGGGCAGCAGCGGTTCCTCTCCCACCAGAGGAGTTTATCGTCACTGATGCCCAACCATTCGAAAGTTCCCGGGGTCCGGGGGAAGAGGCTGGGGACTTCCGCCAACTGTCTCAACAACTTTCTGTGGGTAAGGAGGACGATGACGATCAGACACAGTTGTCTTGCAGTGAGGTAGTAGTAAGGGCAGTAAGTCCGAGGGAGCAGCGCACAGAGGATTTGGAGGAAGAGCAGCAGGACGATGAGGTGACTGACCCCACCTGGTGTGCAACGCTTACTCAGGAGGACAGGTCTTCAGAGGGGGAGTCAGGGGAATCAGCAGGGCAGGTTGCAAGAGGCAGTGCGGTGGCCAGGGGTAGAGGCAGGGCCAGACCGAATAATCCACCAAGTGTTTCCCAAAGCGCCCCCTCGCGCCATGCCACCCTGCAGAGGCCGAGGTGCTCTAAGGTCTGGCAGTTTTTCACAGAGACGCCTGACGACCGACGAACAGTGGTGTGCAACCTTTGTCGCGCAAAGCTCAGCCGGGGAGCCAACACCAACAGCCTCACCACCACCACCATGTGCAGACATATGATGGCCAAGCACCCCGCAAGGTGGGACGAAGGCCGTTCAGCGCCTCCGGTTTGCACCCCTGCCTCTCCCCCTGTGCCCCAACCTGCCACTGAGATCCAACCCCCCTCTCAGGACACAGGCACTACCGTCTCCTGGCCTGCACCCACACCCTCACCTCCGCTGTCCTCGGCCCCATCCAGCAGTGTAGTTCAGCGCACCGTCCAGCCGTCGCTTGCGCAACTGTTGGAGCGCAAGCGCAAGTACGCCGCCACGCACCCGCACGCTCAAACGTTAACCGTCCGCATAGCAAAATTCATCAGCCTTGAGATGCTGCCGTATAGGGTTGTGGAAACGGAGTCCTTCAAAAGTATCATGGAGGCGGCGGCCCCGCGCTACTCAGTTCCCAGTCGCCACTACTTTTCCCGATGTGCCGTCCCAGCCCTGCACGACCACGTCTCCCGCAACATTGTACGCGCCCTCACCAACGCGGTTACTGCCACGGTCCACTTAACTACGGACACGTGGACAAGCACAGGCGGGCAGGGCCACTACATCTCCCTGACGGCACATTGGGTGAATTTAGTGGAGGCTGGGACAGAGTCAGAGCCTGGGACCGCTCACGTCCTACCCACCCCCAGAATTGCGGGCCCCAGCTCGGTGGTGGTATCTGCGGAGGTGTATGCTTCCTCCACTAAAGCACCCTCCTCCTCCTCCTCCTCCTCCTCTGTCTCGCAATCAAGATGTGTTAGCAGCAGCATGTCGCCAGCAGTCGGTGTCGCGCGGTGTGGCAGCACAGCGGTGGGCAAGCGTCAGCAGGCCGTGCTGAAACTACTCAGCTTAGGCGATAAGAGGCACACGGCCCACGAACTGCTGCAGGGTCTGACACAGCAGACCGACCGCTGGCTTGCGCCGCTGAGCCTCCAACCGGGCATGGTCGTGTGTGACAACGGCCGTAACCTGGTGGCGGCTCTGCAGCTCGGCAGCCTCACGCACGTGCCATGCCTGGCCCACGTCTTTAATTTGGTGGTTCAGCGCTTTCTGAAAAGCTACCCACGCTTGTCAGACCTGCTCGTAAAGGCGCGCCGGCTCTGCGCACATTTCCGCAAGTCCCACACGGACGCTGCCACCCTGCGCACCCTGCAACATCACTTTAAGCTGCCAGTGCACCGACTGCTGTGCGACGTGCCCACACGGTGGAACTCTACGCTCCACATGTTGGCCAGGCTCTATGAACAACGTAGAGCTATAGTCGAATACCAACTCCAACATGGGCGGCGCAGTGGGAGTCAGCCTCCTCAATTCCTTTCAGAAGAGTGGGCCTGGTTGGCAGACATCTGCCATGTCCTTGGTAATTTTGAGGAGTCTACCCAGGTGGTGAGCGGCGATGCTACAATCATTAGCGTCACCATTCCTCTGCTATGCATCTTGAGAAATTCCCTGCAAACCATAAAGGCAGCTGCTTTGCGCTCGGAAACGGGGGCGGGGGAAGACAGTATGCCGCTGGATAGTCAGGGCACCCTCCTGTCTATTTCTCAGCGCGTACAGGAGGAGGAGGAGGAGCATGAGGAGGATGAGGAGGAGGGGGAAGAGACAGCTTGGGCCGCTGCTGACGGTACACCGGCTGATTGCCTGTCATCCTTTCAGCGTGTATGGCCTGAGGAGGAGGAGGATCCTGAAAGTGATCTTCCTAGTGAAGACAGCCATGTGTTGCGTACAGGTACCCTGGCACACATGGCTGACTTCATGTTAGGATGCCTTTCTCGTGACCCTCGCGTTGCACGCATTCTGGCCACGACGGATTACTGGGTGTACACACTGCTCGATCCACGGTATAAGGAGAACCTGCCCACTCTGATTCCCGAAGAGGAAAGGGGTTACGAGAGTGTTGCTATACCACAGGACCCTTGCGGACAAGCTGATGGTAAAATTCCCAGCCGACAGCGCTAGTGGCAGAAGGCGCAGTACCGAGGGCAAGGTAGCAGGGGATGTGCGTAGATCGAGCAGCATGTACATCCCAGGCAGTGCAACAGTCTTTAAGGGCCTGGCCAGCTTTATGGCTCCCCACCAAGACTGTGTCACCGCTCCCCAGTCACGGCTGAGTCGGCGGGAGCACTGTAAAAGGATGGTGAGGGAGTACGTAGCGGATCGCACGACCATCCTTGGTGACGCCTCTGCCCCCTACAACTACTGGGTGTCGAAGCTGGACACGTGGCCTGAACTAGCGCTGTATGCCCTGGAGGTGCTTGCTTGTCCTGCGGCTAGCGTCTTGTCAGAGAGGGTGTTTAGTGCGGCTGGGGGAATCATCACAGATAAGCGTAGCCGCTTGTCAACCGACAGTGCCGACAGGCTAACACTCATCAAGATGAACAAAGGCTGGATTTCCCCAGACTTCTGTTCTCCACCAGCGGACAGCAGCGATACGTAAGCAATACGTAGGCTGCACCCGCGGATGGAAGCTACGTTCTCTCTCACCATCCAAAACGGGGACATTTCTGCTTCATCAATCTGTGTCTAATATTCCTCCTCCTCCTCCTCCTGCTCCTCCTCCTGAAACCTCACGTAATCACGCTGAACGGGCAATTTTTCTTAGGGCCACAAGGCTCACTCAAATAATTTTTCTGAACAATTTTTATAAGTTTCAATGCGCTTAAAAGCATTGGAACTTTAACTTGAACCAATTTTTCGTTACACTGGGCTGCCTCCAGGCCTAGTTACCACTTAAGCCACATTAACCAAAGCGATTAATGGGTTTCACCTGCCCTCTTGGCTGGCCATGGCCAATTTTTGGGATGTACATTAGTACTGTTGATACAGCAATTTTTGTGGGCCCTCGCCTACAGTGTAATCAAATTAATTTTTAGCCCACCTGCATTACAGCTGACGTTACCTCAGCTGTGTTGGGCAATGCAATGGGATATTTTTGTGTACCGCCGGTGGGTTCCAGGGAGCCACCCATGCTGTAGGTGCACACGGAGTTTTTAACACATCTGTACACTTGTAAAGAACCCCAGTCTGACTGGGGCATGCAGTGTGGGCCGAAGCCCACCTGTATTACACACAACATTACTACCTCAGCTGTGTTGGGCAATGCAATGGGATATTTCTATGTACCGCCGGTGGCTTCCTGGCACCCACCCAGGCAGTGGGTCCACAGGGAGTTTAACCTACATGTGTCCACTTCTAAAGAACCCCAGTCTGACTGGGGCATGCAGTGTGGGCCGAAGCCCACCTGTATTACACACGACATTACTACCTCAGCTGTGTTGGGCAATGCAATGGGATATTTTTGTGTACCGCTGGTGGGTTCCAGGGAGCCACCCATGCTGTAGGTGCACACGGAGTTTTTAATACATCTGTACACTTGTAAAGAACCCCAGTCTGACTGGGGCATGCAGTGTGGGCCGAAGCCCACCTGCATTATGCACGACATTACTACCTCAGCTGTGTTGGGCAATGCAATGGGATATTTCTATGTACCGCCGGTGGCTTCCTGGCACCCACCCATGCTGTCGGTCCACAGGGACTTCACAATAGGGAGTTGTACCTGCCTGTGTCTATGAATTAAAAAGCCCGGTCTAACTGGGGCATGCAGACACCTTGACAGAATGAATAGTGTGTGGCACATAGGTTCCCCATTGCTATGCCTACGTGTGCAGCTCCTGATGGCGGTGGCACAGGATTCTATTTCTCATTGCTTCTGTACAGCATTGTGGGCTATCGACCCGCCCCTTTTAAAGAGGGTCGCTGCCTAGCCATGCCAACCCTCTGCAGTGTGTGCCTGCGGTTCCTCCTCATGGCAGACGCACTTCTAAATAGACATGAGTGTGGCGTGGCATGAGGGCAGCTGAAGGCTGCGCAGGGACACTTTGGTGTGCGCTGTGGGGGGGAGGGGGGGCGGTTGGGCAGCATGTAACCCAGGAGAAGTGGCAGCGGAGTGTCATCCAGGCAGTGATTGTGCTTTGTTGTAGCTAGTGTGGTGCTTAGCAAAGGTATGCCATGCTAATGAGGGCTTTTCAGAAGTAAAAGTTGTTGGGAGGGGGGGGGGGGGGGCCACTCTTGCCGGTATTGTAGCTTAATAGTGGGACCTGTGAACTTGAGATGCAGCCCAACATGTAGCCCCTCGCCTGCCCTATCCGTTTCTGTGTCATTCCCATCACTTTCTTGAATTGCCCAGATTTTCACACATGAAAACCTTAGCGAGCATCGGCGAAATACAAAAATGCTCTGGTCGCCCATTGACTTCAATGGGGTTCGTTGTTCGAAACGAACCCTCGAACATCGCGGGAAGTTCGTTCCGAATAACAAACACCCGAACATTTTGGTGTTCGCTCATCTCTACTGACAATCTGTTCTCTGCATCATAGCCCTGCACAGTAAAGCAATGAGAATAGTTGAAGCATTCCGTGCATTCTCCACAATCACTCCGCTCAATATTTGATATTGCCTCTAATGTTTCACAGGCAGCCTCATGTTCTAATGTATTCGTAGAAGTGCTCGCAGATGCCAGAACACCTTCTTTCCTCCTCATCATGACTGTTCGATTAAACAATAGACAGTGTTGGGTTGTGCGTCTGGAACCTGTGGTTCTACAGGTTTCCATGAGCATAGCTTCACAGGTGAGGGTTAATTGAGCTGGCTAGGTGTGGCATTTCTCCAGCCAATCCCCTCTGGTTTGCTGCATATAAAAAACAGCATCTCTTGGTAGTAGATGCTGGTCATTTTAATGCTTTACTGTTTTACTCTGTTGTAAATCCACATTTGGAGCTGGTATTATGCATGCTAGTCTGAAGTGTCTCTCTCCCTTCAGAGGATGGTCTGGACAACTGCTGTCCCTCACCTCCTTGCATTCTCGGGTGCATACATTGAGTAGTGTGTGGTGCGGTGACCGCGCAGGTGCATGCGCCCACAGTTTTCTCTTTATCCCTTGGCAGGCGCAGCCTCCAGATGTCTGATGTCTTGTGTGTGTGTCAAGTGTGTGATGCCTAACACTGTTCACTGAATCTCAGTATGGTGGGTGACTCTCTTTCCCCTTGGATGGGGACACTTGGACTAGCTGTGGTTTGCTATCTGGATGCATGTGAGTTCTGGGTGGGGTTTCTGTTCTATAAGGAATGCAAAACCTTGTGTGTTGGTGGGAACAACAATTTGTTCCGCACATCTGAGTAAGTGGCCAGACGTGTGCTCTATGTACAGTTCTATTCTTTGTGGTATGCATAACAATGTGTGTTGGTGTGAACAGTGACGTGTTTTGTATGTTTGTGCAGGGGACCAGACATGTGCTGTATGTGCAGTCCTGTTCTGTGTGGTATGCATGAACTTGTGTGTTGTGTGAACAGTGACTTGTTCCATATGTCTGTGCAGGTAGTCAGACATGAGGTGTTGACTGTCATGTTCTGTGTTCAATGTGCGTGAATAGTGTTGTGTCCTGTGTTTTGTGCATATCTCCAGGCTTCTTATCAGGGATAGCCAGGTCCCAGATGAAGACAGTGGGGCTGCCCTTGTCAGGACAATCACCCCGCTTTTAGACAGGGGTTCCCCACTTTCCCTGATTAGTAAGGGACAGGAGTCCTTCCATCTTAGCCTGGAGAGAAGCAATTGGTCCTTGCAGCACTTGATGAGCATTGTTGCAGTTTTAAATAGGACACCATCTTTCGTCTGTATTGAGGCATGGCGCTTTAGTGTGCCGAATGGACATAACAGACAGGACTCGCAACAGAGCAATCTCTGCTCCCCCACAACAAGAACCACGGTGCAGCACAATCAAAGGCACAGCAAGACAGCCAGCACAGCAGAACCAAAAGACCACCTAAGAGCTTTTACCCACTAGTGTTTTTTTTAACGCTACAATAGCGCTGCGTTTTTTCACTGCAAATGTCAATGAGACTCTCTAATGTTAAAATCGCATCAAACAAAAATCACAGAAGTGCAAGCTTGCAAGTTTTGTGCGATGCGCTTTTAACATTAGAAAGTTGCATTGACATTTGCAGTAGAAAAGCGCAGGTGTTAAAAAAGAGCTAGTGGGTAGAAGCCCTAAGGAAGAAAAACAATTTTGCAAGCTAGGATAACAGGTGGGAACTCTCCTTGTGTGCCTCCGCTGCTCACATCGTTCTCTAGGCCACACCCCTACTTGAGGACAGTATTATTCACTACCATAAATTCAATTTTCTTGTGAAAGTTGTTAGGTGAACAATTCTGGTTGCTATATGAATTGCTTTTAACTCAATTTCAGATTTCTGTCACAAATTGTTGTGGCGAATCTACTTTGGTAAAATGTGACTTGGATCTGGCACAAAATCTGTGTGTGAATAGTAGATACAGAACTACCTTCAACAATGTTAAATGATTATTCTATTACACATAATTATGTCACACTTTATTAAGGCTACAACCACCTTCCATAGCCCACACACAACCTCACCTGTCACACGTTCCACTTAAAGGGAATCAGTCATCTACTTTTAGCCCTATAAACTAAGCTTATAGGCTGAGAGTAGGTGACCCGCTGTATCTGGTGATGTAAGTGTTATTCTTACCTTCCCCATTGTTCCCTCAGTGTCAGTGCTATAAGCCGCTACTGCAGTGCATTGAGAAGCACTGCTAAGTAAACAGCGCATTATAAAATTATAACTTAGGGCACCATGTAATGCACTGTAGCGGCAGCCTTGGGAACAATGGGGGAGGTATGTATAACACTTACATCCCTGAACACAGTGGGTCACCTACTTTCAGCCTATAAACTGAGCTTATAGGGCTAAAACTAGGT
The DNA here is from genome assembly GCF_035609145.1 of Eleutherodactylus coqui. Lineage (NCBI taxonomy): Eukaryota > Metazoa > Chordata > Amphibia > Anura > Eleutherodactylidae > Eleutherodactylus > Eleutherodactylus coqui. Next base: position 252,754,935 of record NC_089837.1, on the reverse strand, counting down.
GACTGATTCCCTTTAAGTGGCACGTGTGACAGGTGAGGTTATGTATAGGCCATTGAAGGTGGTCATAGCTTTAATAAAGTGAGACATAATTATATTGCACAGTGCTGCAGGAAATGTTCATGTTTTAATAATAAAATTATCACCCTCCTTTGTGATTATATTCTAACAACCCCATCACTTAGTCATTCTATTATTCTATTACACTGCATTCATCCTATATAAATCCTTTTGCCCCAGAACATGAATGTTTACGAATTGAACAACAACTTACCCCATTCGCGAGCGTTGAACATCATAACAAAAATGGAATCCTCTATTGAGTTAATTCTGTTGCACCTCAATATACCACCCACATGGCCATTTGTCAATCTGCTGTTGCAGAATATTCCATTCTTTGTGAAAGGTCCCTTTGCAGGAAGAAAATGAAATGACAGTGATTGCTAAGTTAAAATGAACTATATTAGTAAATTTGAAGAAAGAAATATAAAAATATAAAAATGTGGTTGAAGTAAAAGGTTTTAGAAGACAAAAATACAAAGTTGACAAACAAACAAAAAACACTTTGATATAAAAATAAGACAGATGATTGAAAAGTGAAAAAGGTTTAATGGGAAGATTAGAAAACTGACAGAAAGGAGAAGGAAATAAACTAAATTCTTATAGCAAGAGTGTTTGAGGGAGAAATAAAGTGTCATAGAGAAATAAAGAGTCTACGAAGAGAATATCTTGTCTCAGAGGAAAGTAATGTAAGTCTGAGAGGGGAAGAAAGCAAGTCTATGAATAAAATGATGAAGTAAACACATAAGTTTGATATCAAGTGTGTAAGACTAGTAACGGTGATAGGAAAAAGAGTATTTTACTAATAGTGACAGAGCAGACACTAAGAATAGCGCTAAATGGGGATGTGGCTTAAGAGCTGGAGGAAGATGGTCGTGTGAAGGTGAGCTCCATGCTATAGCCTCCTAGCCAACTTAAAAAAGGGAAAGGACTTTATCCTATCTTGTTCCTTAGGACTCCTGAACCCTGATGGCAACTACAACAAGGGCTTCTAAAGCCCAACCCAAGAAAATGGGAGGACCCCTGCAAGATGGCGCCAGCCGCAGGGTGGGAACCCACAGCGGGAGGAAAAGAGACTAACAGGAGCAGTTTCCCAAGGTCCTGTCCCGACGCTGTTTTCAAGCATACTCCCAGGACGGGTAAATTCTCAAACGCACAGGGGACCTCTCTCCCTCCTCAATCACATAGAGGAGTGGAGAGGAAAAGCAAGAAAGGTGGCGGGATCCCCGACAGTGGGTGGCCAGTGGTAGAGTTACTTTCACTTTGCTCAGCAGCTCCGGTGGCTCCCCTGGCAGCTTCTAACAGTGTTGAGGAGAGAGAGGGGAGGTCAGGGAGTGTCTTGAGTGTCTCTGGAGGGGCTCCTCTGACGGTGGAGTCTCTTGGTGGAGAAGAGGAGTGGGGAGGGGAATCAGGATTCCCAGAAAGCAGACTCTCCTCCCAAGGATCATTGATATTCAGTGCAGAGGAGATCACAGTACTCCCCACTCTCCCTGCAGCTAGGAAGGGAACTATGTCAGTTTGGGTTGCAGCCTCTGGAGGGCTTTGTCACCTCCAAGTTCTGGCTCAGATGAGAGAGGAGAGGATGAAGAGATAGACACTCTGCATAATGAGCAAATAGATACAACCCCCACTTAACAAGGTCTGCTGAGTGTGCTAAGACAACACCTCATGGCAGCAGCACCAGGATAACTATTCCTGGCACTGTCTCAAAGTCATTATCATCCCTCAGGATAACTTTTTGTTTTCTTCAGAGGCCCAAAAGTCAAAGGAGCAAATCGCAAAATTCCCATCTTCTGACCAACCTACATCTGAGAACTTTATTAAAAACATCATTCTCCCCTGAAGTGATTCTATTTACGCAGACATGAATACTATGTGTTCCTCTCTTACTAAATCTGTTCAATACCTGGGAGAGAGAGTAGATCATACTGTGGAGGATTTTATATATATATATATATATATATATATATATAAAAGGTGCAATGTCTATTTCACTATCTGAGCCAGCAGAATGGAATGCGCCGACCGCATCCTGTATTACTAACCATTATCCACATTTTTTACCTGCACATAACCCTCAGGCGGCATTTGACTACACATTGCTAATTCCCACCCCTGCCCCCTTCATCAAACACCAAAAGATGGCGCTGGTTTTTCATCTGAAACCACGTGATGTCGGACTTCCATGACGACAGCAACTCACGCAGGACCGGATGTAAAAAGACCATATTTGGACCACCCAATCTCATGCTTTAATTTCCAAGCACGTATTACTTCCTGTCTGCCCATAAAGGGCAATTAACTCATCATGCTATATAAGATGCTATATGCCTACTAATAAACAGAGCCAGGAAGACTTTCTACACTGACAGTCTTGTCTCCGTGTGATCTCTTCCATTGTGCACACAATCTCTGAACATAAATCTGGAAGGGTGCAAACATTCCTATTGATTACGCCATGGACAAAATGTAAGATTTTACTAAATGCCATAAATTATCTCATCGTTGCACATTACTCTTTGGAAGATGAAGTGCAACAATTAAAGGAGAAACTAGCGACATTGAAGACCGCAGTCAATTAAATAATGTTAAATTCCGGGGTATCCCTGAATCTGTGTCTCCCGAAAATTTTAAAAAACTATGCCAATGTCTTATTTTAAAGATTCTCCCCAATACCCCCAGGGAGACCTCATCATTGACAGAATTCATAGACTCCCTAAACCCAGACTTTTACCGAAACCAATGCCCTGGGATACAATTGCCGTATTCACTTCTACCATCTCAAAAGAGGCTTTAACACGAAGGATGTCTCTGCTCCCAGACCCCTTTTCAGACATTAGGTTGTTCTCGGATCTCTCTCATTTAGCCATGCAAGCCAGAAGATCACTGTTACTAATTACAATGGCCCTCAGACAAGTTGGCATCTCCTATAAATGGGGGTTTCTGATAAAACTAATAATCAACCAAGAGGGCAAAACGCATACCATCCATAATTTAGAATCAGGTTTGGACATCCTTATAATCTGGGACATCTCCGTGGTTCCAGATTCTCAGGCTTCCCAAAATTCCAAGCCTTCAAAGAATGTCCCTGATGGGAACAGTAAAAAACACGCTCACTGATGTAGTTTCTACTTTTTCCTTTTCTTACTTCAGAACTCCTATTATAAGTATAGGAGGCTACTGGACTCTGAGAAACTTTCCACCCCCCAATTGAGGGCAGGTCATATATCCTGATATGTCTTCACAGTGTTTCTATTGTTCCTGGTTTACCTGCTCCACATTTCACCACATTATATTCAAAAATATTTAGCAAATATTTAAGCCCCGAACACCAAACAAATTCATTTTCTGAACAAAATCATGAGCAAGGTGTGGAGGCTTACCTCCCTTTCTTTGGGCCCTCAATTCTCTCCACCTAAAACCTGGAGGATGAATAAATTTATGTTGAAAATACCCAAATAAAGAGAAATCATATTAAATGAGATTAAGAACTATTTTAAGTGGAATGGCATCCCCGGATCAAACCCTATATGGGTCTGGTTGGCACACAAGGCCTATATGAGAGGCACATTTATTAAATTAGGGGCAAGATTTAAAAAGGAGAAGACATTGGAGACAGACGATCTCATTAACAAGATCCAAACAGCCGAGAATGACCTGAGGAAATTCCCCTCGGATCACGCACATAAACAACTTTTCCATCTTAGAGAAAAACTGTGCCACTCCCTCTTTAGTGAATATGACAGGAAACTAACCAAGCTCGAAACAAATATGTACACAGCAGTGGGTAAACCATCGAAAATTCTAGCTAGACAAGTAAAGAGGAGAGACCCCAAAACTAAGATTCCTTATCCGTGGGACCCTGAGGGGCAAGGCTTCAAGATTACACATCCCCAACAAATTGCAGACACCTTCAGGGTTTACTACAAAAAACTTTACAATTTAAAAAGTGACCCAAATATCCCACATTCAACACCAGAAAACATGGAAGACTTCGACCGTCAGATCCTTTTACAGACTATACAAAGAGCACAATCAGCTATTGGAGGCCCTTTCTTCCACATCAGAGTTTAACTCAGTAATAAAATCTTTGAAACCCCTAAAAGCCCCTGGCCCCGACGTGTTTGCAATTTAATATTTTAAAACCTTCACAGAACACTTGTCTTCACTCCTATTAGAAAGATTAAATTTAGCTGCAAAAAAGGGTCCCTTCCAGAGGAGTGTCTACAGGCCACAGTGGTGACTCTACTGAAACCAGGAAAAGAGCGAACCTCCACGAGTAATTTCCGCCCAATCTCTCTGTTAAACTCGAATGCTAAAATGTATGCTAACTTAATATCGAATCGCCTTCTGACTATTCTCCCCGGGGTTATTCACCAAGTAGGGTTTACAAAGGGCAGACAAGCCCCAGACAGCACTCACAAAGTTATAAATCTGATCCACATATTAGAACAGTCTAGCACGCCTACTATATTCCTAAAGTTGGATGCTGAAAAGGCCTTTGGCAGGGTCTATTGGGATTTTGCTTTCTTGGCCCTTGAAGAGTTTGGCCTGGAAAATATTGAGATTAATAAAATTAAAGCTCTTTATTCCACACCCATGGCTAGAGTCCTGATTGATGGAACACTTTCGAAGCCTTTCAATATTTCTAAAGGGGTAAGACAGGGCTGTTCGCTATCTTCCCTGCTCTTCACTGTGGCCATTGAACCCTTGGCTGAACTCATCTGTACCAACATGAGCATGCAGAGAATTGTTGCGGGCTTTCGAAACCATAAATTAGGACTATTTGCTGACAACATTATCCTGACTTTGACTAAGCCTCTCCAATCCTTACGGGAGGTTTGGAAGGTCATGCAGACATATGGTACAGTATCTTATTATAGCCTGAATGCCACCAAGTCTCAAATTCTGGGAATTAATATTTTATCCAGCCTTTGAGAGGCTTTAAAAAAAGAGTTTCCCTTCGAGTGGCAGGAAGATAGCGCCCCCTATCTGGGTACTGTTTTGACCCACCCCTTAAATTTGATGGTAGAAAGAAACTTTTCCCTCTGATGGATTCTCTGTGGCAAGAACTGGAATTATACAAGTCCCAATACTTATCATGGTTGAGTAAAATTGCAATCTATAAATTGATGACACTTCCTAAGCTCTTGTATATTTTTAGATCTCTCCAGGTTGTACTACCTATCAAACTTCTTAAAAAAATGCAGAGACTCCTTACCCATTTCATTTGGGAGGGAAACAGAGCCAGAGTAGCACTAAATATTCTAACACTGAGAATGAGTAAAGGTGCAGTGGGTGCACCAAAAATAGAAGCGTATCAAAAGGCAGCAATTATAAACCAGATGAGATGTTGGTCATCCTTGGGTAGAGACATGGGCTGGTTAGTAATCAAGGAAGCATCTATCAAACTGAGATCCTTGGGGGCTCTATTGTGGGCTTATATTCTATCCCTTCTCGGAAAAATTTTCACTTTCAATATTATATTTTCCGACTTGTCCCTTGACAGTACAAGCCTCTCTGAATGCTTGGAAATACCTGATCAAAAATTTTGGCCCTCGCTCTCAATCTAATAGACCCACCATCCCCATAGAAACATTGGAGTTCTTTATTGAAGATCTGGTTTTAAGTTCTTGGAAATCAAGAGGGGTACACCATCTAGATGAAATCATAGAAAGCGGGGTTATATTACCCTTCAAGGTTCTCAGGGATAAGTTCAGCTTTCCAGAAGGCGAATAGTTGAGATAGTATTAGATCAGATCTTTTCTCCTCTCAGCAAATATTCACAAAATCAAAATTTCTGCAATAGTCTCCAAGTTTTTAAAAGCAGACTCCCCAATAAGCAAATCCCAGATAGGAGTGGTGTATGACTGTCTAACTGGCAACTATTCAATGAACGAAAAATCTATATCCTAAACTGGGAAAAAGATTTGAAAGCAGTTATTGATGAGAAAATTTGGGAAGCGGCATTCAAACTCATGACAAGAGCAACTAGAGGCTCTGGAATTCTTGAGTTTTATATTAAAATCGTTACAAGATGGTATTTAACTCCGGTGTCTCTTAAGAATAGCCGTCCATGCGGGAGCGATGACTGCTTGATGGGTTGTGGACGTAAAGGTTCTCTGCTTCACGTTTTCTGGGACTGCCCATGCTTAACCACCTATTGGAAAGAAATATTCCTCATGATCAAAAATATTTCAAGTCTCAATAACACCAAATGTGATGAGAGGGCCCTCCTTCTTTTACACATGGAAGGAATACATGACCCACTTAGAAAGATGATGGGTCATATTTTAATGTATACATCTTTCCTAATAGCCAAACAATGGAAAAAGGTGCAGCCTCTGAGAATAGAAGACCTCTGTGATATACTGACCTCACACACATCAATAGAAAAATTAATGGCAACTCGATCTAATAATTTGCTGAAATATCAGAAAATGTGGAACATCTGGCTTTCAAAATATACCCAATAGTCGTATGGAGAGAAAATTGTGGTTATTATCGTTAATTTGTTGTTTATGTAATATTGATGATTCTGTAATAAAAAGAAAACCCCTTTTCAGGACACAATTTGAACAATATTTCATATCTACCATGTAACTCGCATTTCAACTTTTCAAAAGCTTTTTGCATGCCTGAAACACTTGTGTTCTTCATGGTTTGTCCTAAACAAAATAAAAATGTTCTAAAGAATAGCACTAAATGTATAGCACTCTCAAGTAGCAAAGACAGATACCAGTGAAAGTATATTGAGTCATGTAATATACTATAGACTATATGCAATTTTGCAGTCATTTATTTTCATGGAACCAATAAAATACACAGGTTATATTTGCAGTCTGTAACCATGAAGACGCCTATGTGTATAGATGAGACTTTTTTTTACCTTGATTGTGATAGCAGGGCACAGAAAGTTATCATTTTAAGCCATTAAAAAAACTATTGTTCTCTTATCTTAACACAACAAAACCCATTCTAAAGCAATTCACAGTGTAAATAAACCATCCTGATAGCAACATACACCATAATATCTTGTCACCTTTGGAGTCAATGTAAAGAAAAATGCATACAAGCTTTATGCACAAAATCGTAGGTTAACTTTAACCAAAACTATTTACAAAGTTGCTGCTTTTTTCATCTTAGAAGGAATTGGAGCCACAAATAGAAAAGGTTTCAAAATTTGTCATAGCCTCTACACAACATTCAAATTTACAATACCAATGCTTGACATACATGATGCAGAAAAAGTTTTGTGGACAGCAAAGCTTATTGCATCCCCCCCCCCCCCCCCCCTTCCCCTCTTTACTCATACTATCAGGGCACATACATAACATTACTATACAGGAATAAAATAATTAGGGTACACTGAGATCACCAACACGAATGCAACCTCTAGTTCCTATATACAAAAAAGCATTGCCTCTTGCCTGTTCATATTTAAGTACAGCTGCCTTGCATCTTTGAAGAAAAGGTATCTCTAAGAAAATAATTCCAAGGTATTTGGGTCATGCTTTCTCTCTTAAAAGCATTGAGTTGTACCGTATCTAGTTGCAACCTGACCAACTGACTCACTATCCTAATAGGGTAAATGGCAAGTCTTCTACATTGTCACTATGTTTCTTGTGAAAGTATGGATATTTACAACTAAGGATTTCTATGCTCCTCTAAAAATCCACTGGTGTCATTAACTTTGGAGCAGACGGGCTGATGATGAGGCATTTCCGCCTTCTCCATTTTATAGGTGAAGATAACTACTTGTTGCCACTTCTGGAGAAAGAATTATGAGGTAAGTATGTTTTTGTTACTGTGGCAGCTTTGTAGTGGAGAATGTAGAGCACCTTGTCTCCCTGCTGAAGATTTCTTTAAAGATCAATCTGAAACATTGTTTGCTGTTGTTCATTCTCTTGATGGGAACTTAAATATTGATTGACTGCAAACATCAATAAAGGCTGCTTGTTAAGTGAGCCTTGTACAAATATGAAAATGGTTTAGAAAATGTACTAGCTATTTGCATTGCATTAAATGCCTTTAAGAAGCACTAAACCACAAACTTGAAATGTTCAGATATTAAATATAAAGAATACACTAGAGAACAATATGACTCACAGCGAGTCAAAACTGTGACCAAGCTTGTTCACAAACCTCTAGTTCACAAAATCTGCTTTCTAGTGCTACAGTAGAGGGACAGTTTAAAGGGAGTCAGGACCCACCTATTTAGAATTCTCAGGGTGGGGGGCTTGAATATATATATGCCATTCCCTAAAAAAAGCCCTAGCTGCCTAAACCCCCCCCCCCCCCCCATACATCACATAAGGAGCGCTGTCAGCTCTGCCATGTCTTCTCCCCTTTCCCCAGCAGTTGTTTTCAAACATCTCCTCTGGTCAGGGATTGGAAAATTTCCGACTGCAGGAAGCGCTGCCTCTGATTGGCTGATCGCCGCAGCATTTTTTTTACTCAAACTGTTCGTTCGAGTATTAAAAACCCCATGTGAATATTCATATTGAAATTAATGTATTCTATTTCCATGTGATTTTGGACCGATTTTTTAATTGGTCCAAAAATTGGACAGAAAAATCACCCGTGTGAGCATATCCTGCTTTTTTAAGCAGTTTATGTTGTCACACATGACATTAATGATCAGCAGAAAAGTAATCAGATCTACTATCTATCTATCTATCTATCTATCTATATCTATATCTATATCTATATATATATATATATATATATATATACATAGTAGATCTGATTACTTATATATATATTTCATGTCCTCAACAACTCTTATATCTTTCACAACTAGCATCATAGCCAATTTTAAGGGATTACTTAGTGGGAATTCCCTAAATTCAAGGCCTGTTAGTTAAAATTGCTTAACATCTAATTGTTAAGTTATAATCTATGGTTTTCAATGGAAGTTGGTAACATTTCTTGGTGTGAAGAGAAATGGAAAATAGGTCATGTTTCTTGGTGTCTAGAGGAAAAACAGTAGATTAAAATTACTTCTATTTAACATCACAGTGCATTGAAAACCCATCCATTCATTCTTGAATTTGAATAAAATCCAGTCCCTGAAATGCATCTCCACAACATGATGCCGGAACCCTCTGTGACAAGGGTGTTTCTTGCCTGAGGATCGCCGACCTCTCTATCTGGGAAATGGCGCACCACACTTGAAGATAGATGCTCCAGCAGACTGAAGTTTCTTTTAAATCTGGCGTCTGCCAGTTTTTATTGACAGCATCACAGCTTTTAAATCTACAGCATATAATAACACAGTCTGTAGTCACCAAGGGTTCACAAACACAGGGTTCCAATCACCAACCCCACCTGGGGAGTCTGGAGGGTGTCATCCTCCTTCAGATGAGTGACTGGCCCAAACAGATCCACACAAGATCTCGGGCTAGCAGCTCTTTTAGCTCCGAATAATCCCTGATTCAACAAACCTTTTGAAATAGTTAATGATTAGAGATGAGCGAGCGTACTCGGAAAAGCACTACTCGCTGCGGCTGACAGGTGAGGCGCAGCGGGGAGCAGGGGAGAGCGGGCGGGAAAGAGGGAGAGAAAGATCTTACCTCCGTTCCTCCCCGCTCTCCCCTGCAGCTCCCCGCTCCGTGCCGGCACCCGAATCTTCAGGGACGAGCACAGCGATACTCGGATAAAGCAAATTACTCGAGCGAGTAGTGCTTTTCCGAGTACGCTCGCTCATTTCTATTAATGATTATAACATATAATATCGCATTGTTCAAGAAAGGCGTCCAGGCCACACTTGAACCCTTTTATTGTATTTGTCATCACTATATCCTCAGACAGAGGGTTCCATAGTCTCACTGCTCTTACAGTAAAGAACCCCCTTCTGTGTTAGTGTAGAAACCTTCTTTATTTTAGACATTGAGGATGCCCCCCTTGTTATAGTCACAGTCCTGGGTATAAAAAGATTGTGGGAGAGATCTCTGTATTGTCCCCTGATATATTTGTACATAGTTATTAGGTCACCCCTCAGCTATCTTTTCTCTAAACTAAATAATTCCAAGTTTGATTTTGATAATCTCTTTGGGTATTGCAGCCCCACCATTCCTTTTATTACTTCTGTTGCCCACTTTTGTACTCGCTCAACATCTGATATATCCTTCTTGAGTACTTGTGCCTAAAACTGTATGCAATAAATTTACAATTTCTCTTGTAAAGAGAAATAACAATGTTCTCATCGTGTGCCCCTAGACCTCTTTAGCTGCACCCCAAGATCCTATTTGTTTTGCCTGCAGCTGCCTCTCACTAATTGCTCCAGTCAAGCTTACAGTTAACTAAAATCCCCACATCCATTTTCATGTCAGTGTTACCCAGTGGTTTCCCATTTATTATATAATGGTGACATGTATTTCCCCTGCCCCTTATTAGTGTTAAATCTCATTTGCTACTTTTCTGTTCCAGCCTGCAACTTATCCAGATTCTTTTGCAACCGCCTTTCGTCCTCTCTTGTATTAATTTCTTTACATAGTTTTGTGTAGAGATGAGCGAACGTACTCGTCCGAGCTTGATACTCGTTCAAGTATTAGCGTGTTCGAGATGCTCGTTACTCGAGACGAGTACCACGCGATGTTCGAGTTACTTTCACTTTCATCTCTGAGACGTTAGCGCGCTTTTCTGGCCAATAGAAAGACAGGGAAGGCATTACAACTTCCCCCTGTGACGTTCAAGCCCTATACCACCCCCCTGCAGTGAGTGGCTGGCGAGATCAGGTGTCACCCGAGTATATAAATCGGCCCCTCCCGCGGCTCGCCACAGATGCATTCTGACATAGTTCAGGGAAAGTGCTGCTGGTGCCGCAGCTGCTATAGGGAGAGCGTTAGGAGTTATTTTAGGCTTCAAGAACCCCAACGGTCCTTCTTAGGGCCACATCTAACCGTGTGCAGTAGTGTGGAGGCTGCTTTTTGCAGTGTTGCACTTTTTTTTTTTTTTTTGTATATCGGCCTGCAGAGCATTGCGTCCTGCAGTTATTTTACATTGTCCAGGGCCAGTAGTGGTGAGGCAGGGACAGAAGACATATTTAGTGTATATAGGCAGTGGGCCTTTCCAAAAACATTTGGGAAAAAAAATCTATTTGGGCTGCCTGTGACTGTCCTCTGTGTACTGGGTCTCTGCTGGGGGTAGTTGTCCTAATTCATACGCAGCCAGCTAAGTGTTACAGCAGGCTTGCGCAAAATTCTTTCCTGCCTCTGTGTTGCCTCTTACATCACCGCTGTATTCCTGTCCACAGTGAAACAGTCTGCAGTAATTTTACATTGTCCAAGGCCAGTAGTGGTGAGGCAGGGACAGAAGACATATTTAGTGTATATAGGCAGTGGGCCTTTCCAAAAACATTTGGGAAAAAAAATCTATTTGGGCTGCCTGTGACCGTCCTCTGTGTACTGGGTCTCTGCTGGGGGTAGTTGTCCTAATTCATACGCAGCCAGCTAAGTGTTACAGCAGGCTTGCGCAAAATTCTTTCCTGCCTCTGCTGTGCGTTCCGTAAGTGAAGTCAGCCTCCAACCACAGGCCAATAAGCGGCACATTTAATTTCAGCGTTCTGTTTCTGCACTACTGGTAATACATCATGCTGAGGGGTAGGGGTAGGCCTAGAGGACGTGGACGCGGTCGAGGACGCGGAGGCCCAAGTCAGGGTGTTGGCACAGGCCGAGCTCCTGATCCAGGTGTATCGCAGCCGACTGCTGCAGGATTAGGAGAGAGGCACGTTTCTGGCATCCCCACATTCATCTCATAATTTATGGGTCCACGCGGTAGACCTTTATTAGAAAATGAGCAGTGTGAGCAGGTCCTGTCGTGGATGGCAGAAAGTGCATCCAGCAATCTATCGACCACCCAGAGTTCTGCGCCGTCCACTGCTGCAACTCTGAATCCTCTGGCTGCTGCTCCTCCTTCCTCCCAGCCTCCTCACTCCATTACAATGACACATTCTGAGAAACAGGCAGACTCCAAGGAACTGTTCCCGGGCCCCTGCCCAGAATGGCCAGCAATGGTTCCTCTCCCACCGGAGGAGTTTGTCGTGACCGATGCCCAACCTTTGGAAAGTTCCCGGGATCCGGGGGATGAGGCTGGGGACTTCCGGCAACTGTCTCAAGAGCTTTCAGTGGGTGAGGATGACGATGACGATGAGACACAGTTGTCTATCACTCAGGTAGTAGTAATTGGAGTAAGTCCGAGGGAGGAGCACACAGAGGATTCGGAGGAAGAGCAGCAGGACGATGAGGTGACTGACTCCACCTGGTTTGCTACGCCTACTGAGGACAGGTCTTCAGAGGGGGAGGCAAGTGCAGCAGCAGGGCAGGTTGGAAGAGGCAGTGCAGTGGCCAGGGGTAGAGGCAGGGCCAGACCGAATAATCCACCAACTGTTTCCCAAAGCGCCCCCTCGCGCCATGCCACCCTGCAGAGGCCGAGGTGCTCAAAGGTCTGGCAGTTTTTCACTGAGAGTGCAGACGACCGACGAACAGTGGTGTGCAATCTTTGTCGCACCAAGATCAGCCGGGGAGCCACCACCACCAGCCTCACCACCACCAGCATGCGCAGACATATGATGGCCAAGCACCCCACAAGGTGGGACGAAGGCCGTTCACCGCCTCCGGTTTGCACCGCTGCCTTTCCCCCTGTGCCCCAACCTGCCACTGAGATCCAACCCCCCTCTCAGGACACAGGCACTACCGTCTCCTGGCCTGCATCCACACCCTCACCTCCGCTGTGCTCGGCCCCATCCACCAATGTCTCTCAGCGCACCGTCCAGCCGTCGCTAGCGCAAGTGTTGGAGCGCAAGCGCAAGTACGCCGCCACGCACCCGCACGCTCAAGCGTTAAACGTCCACATAGCCAAATTTATCAGCCTGGAGATGCTGCCGTATAGGGTTGTGGAAATGGAGGCTTTCAAAGGTATGATGGCGGCGGTGGCCCCGCCTTATCAGTTCCCAGTCGCCACTACTTTTCCCGATGTGCCGTCCCAGCCCTGCACGACCACGTCTCCCGCAACATTGTATGCGCCCTCACCAACACGGTTACTGCCAAGGTCCACTTAACAACGGACACGTGGACAAGCACAGGCGGGCAGGGCCACTATATCTCCCTGACGGCACATTGGGTGAATTTAGTGGAGGCTGGGACAGAGTCAGAGCCTGGGACCGCTCACGTCCTACCCACCCCCAGAATTGCGGGCCCCAGCTCGGTGGTGGTATCTGCGGCGGTGTATGCTTCCTCCACTAAACCACCCTCCTCCTCCTCCTACGCAACCTCTGTCTCGCAATCAAGATGTGTCAGCAGCAGCACGTCGCCAGCAATCGGTGTCACGCGGCGTGGCAGCACAGTGGTGGGCAAGCGTCAGCAGGCCGTGCTGAAACTACTCAGCTTAGGAGAGAAGAGGCACACGGCCCACGAACTGCTGCAGGGTCTGACAGAGCAGACCGACCGCTGGCTTGCGCCGCTGAGCCTCCAACCGGGCATGGTCGTGTGTGACAACGGCTGTAACCTGGTGGCGGCTCTGCAGCTCGGCAGCCTCACGCACGTGCCATGCCTGTCCCACGTCTTTAATTTGGTGGTTCAGCGCTTTCTGAAAAGCTACCCATGCTTGTCAGACCTGCTTGGAAAGGTGCGCCGGCTCTGCGCACATTTCCGCAAGTCCCACACGGACGCTGCCACCCTGCGCACCCTGCAACATCGGTTTCATCTGCCAGTGCACCGACTGCTGTGCGACGTGCCCACACGGTGGAACTCTACACTCCACATGTTGGCCAGGCTCTATGAGCAGCGTAGACCTATAGTGGAATACCAACTCCAACATGGGCGGCGCAGTGGCAGTCAGCCTCCTCAATTCTTTACAGAAGAGTGGGCCTGGTTGGCAGACATCTGCCAGGTCCTTGGAAACTTTGAGGCGTCTACCCAGATGGTGAGCGGCGATGCTGCAATCATTAGCATCACCATTCCTCTGCTTTGCCTCTTGAGAAGTTCCCTGCAAAACATAAAGGCAGACGCTTTACGCTCGGAAACAGAGGCGGGGGAAGACAGTATGTCACTGGATAGTCAGAGCACCCTCCTGTCTATATCTCAGCGCGTTGAGGAGGAGGAGGAGGAGCATGAGGAGGATGAGGAGGAGGGGGAAGAGACAGCTTGGCCCACTACTGAGGGTACACATGCTGCTTGCTTGTCATCCTTTCAGCGTGTATGGCCTGAGGAGGAGGATCCTGAAAGTGATCTTCCTACTGCGGACAGCCATGTGTTGCGTACAGGTACACTGGCACACATGGCTGACTTCATGTTAGGATGCCTTTCTCGTGACCCTCGCGTTACACGCATTCTAGCCACTACGGATTACTGGGTGTACACACTGCTCGACCCACGGTATAAGGAGAACCTTTCCACTCTCATACCCGAAGAGGAAAGGGGTTCGAGAGTGATGCTATACCACAGGACCCTGGCGGACAAGCTGATGGTAAAATTCCCATCCGACAGCACTAGTGGCCGAAGGCGCAGTTCCGAGGGCCAGGTAGCAGGGGAGGCGCAGAGATCAGGCAGCATGTACAGCACAGGCAGGGGAACACTCTCTAAGGCCTTTGACAGCTTTCTGGCTCCCCAGCAAGACTGTGTCACCGCTCCCCAGTCAAGGCTGAGTCGGCGGGAGCACTGTTAAAGGATGGTGAGGGAGTACGTAGCCGATCGCACGACCGTCCTCCGTGACGCCTCTGCCCCCTACAACTACTGGGTGTCGAAGCTGGACACGTGGCCTGAACTCGCGCTGTATGCCCTGGAGGTGCTTGCTTGTCCTGCGGCTAGCGTCTTGTCAGAGAGGGTGTTTAGTGCGGCTGGGGGAATCATCACGGATAAGCGTACCCGCCTGTCAACCAACAGTGCCGACAGGCTTACACTCATCAAGATGAACAAAGCCTGGATTTCCCCAGACTTCTCTTCTCCACCAGCGGACAGCAGCGATACCTAAACAATACGTAGGCTGCACCCGCGGATGGAAGCATTATTCTCTATCACCATCAAAAATGTGGACCTTTTAGCTTCATCAATCTGTGTATAATATTCATCCTCCTCCTCCTGCTCCTCCTCCTGAAACCTCACGTAATCACGCCGAACGGGCAATTTTTCTTAGGCCCACAAGGCTCAGTCATATAATTTTTGTAAACAATTTTTATACGTTTCAAAACTTTCACCTGAACCAATTTTTATTTTAACTGGGCTGCCTCCAGGCCTAGTTACAAATTAAGCCACATTAACCAAAGCGATTAATTGGTTTCACCTGCCCTCTTGGTTGGGCATGGGCAATTTTTCTGAGGTACATTAGTACTGTTGGTACACCAATTTTTTGGGGCCCTCGCCTACAGTGTAATCCAATTAATTTTTTGCCCACCTGCATTAAAGCTGACGTTACATCAGCTGTGCTGGGCACTGCAATGGGATATATTTATGTACCGCCGGTGGGTTCCAGGGAGCCACCCATGCTGTGGGTCCACAGGGAGTTGTAACTGCATGTGTCTACTTCTAAAGAACCCCAGTCTGACTGGGGCATGCAGTGTGGGCCGAAGCCCACCTGCATTAAACATGACGTTACCTAAGCTGTGATGGGCAATGCAATGGGATTTATTTATGTACCGCCGGTGGCTTCCTGGCACCCACCCATGCTGTGGGTCCACAGGGAGTTGTAACTGCATGTGTCCACTTCTAAAGAACCCCAGTCTGACTGGGGCATGCAGTGTGGGCCGAAGCCCACCTGCATTTAATCGGACATTACCTCAGCTGTGATGGGCACTGCAATGGGATACATTTATGTACAGTGGGTGGGTTCCAGGGAGCCACCCATGCTGTGGGTGCACACGGAATTCCCATTGCGGAGTTGTACCTGCCTGTGACTATTTATAAAAAAACGCGGTCTGACTGGGGCATGCAGACACCTTGACAGAATGAATAGTGTGTGGCACATAGGTTCCCCATTGCTATGCCCACGTGTGCAGCTCCTGATGGCGGTGGCACAGGATAATATTTCTCATTGCTTCGGTACAGCATTGTGGGCTATCGCCCCGCCCCTTTTAAAGAGGGTCGCTGCCTAGCCGTACCAACCCTCTGCAGTGTGTGCCTGCGGTTCCTCCTCATGGCAGACACACTTATAAATAGACATGAGGGTGGTGTGGCATGAGTGCAGCTGAAGGTTGCGCAGGGACACTTTGGTGTGCGCTGTGGACACTGGGTCGTGCGGGGGGGTTGGGCAGCATGTAACCCAGGAGAAGTGGCAGCGGAGTGTCATGCAGGCAGTGATTGTGCTTTGTTGGAGGTAGTGTGGTGCTTAGCTAAGGTATGCATTGCTAATGAGGGCTTTTCAGAAGTAAAAGTTGTTGGGAGGGGGGGGGGCACTCTTGCCGCTATTGTGGCTTAATAGTGGGACCTGGGAACTTGAGATGCAGCCCAACATGTAGCCCTCGCCTGCCCTATCCGTTGCTGTGTCGTTCCCATCACTTTCTTGAATTGCCCAGATTTTCACAAATGAAAACCTTAGCGAGCATCGGCGATATACAAAAATGCTCGGGTCGCCCATTGACTTCAATGGGGTTCGTTACTCGAAACGAACCCTCGAGCATCGCGATAATTTCGTCCCGAGTCACGAGCACCCGAGCATTTTGGTGCTCGCTCATTTCTAGTTTTGTGTCATCTGCAAATATTGATATTTTACTGGCCAATCCTTCTACCAGGTCATTAATAAATATATTAAAAAGAATAGGGCCCAATACCGACCCCTGTAGGACCACACTAGTAACGGTGACCCAATCAGAGTATGTACCATTTATAACCACCCCCTCTGCTTTCTATCACTGAGTCAGTTATATACCAGCTTACACACATTCTCGCCTAGTCCAAGCATTCTCATTTTTTTATACCAACCCTTTATGTGGCACAGTATCAAATGCTTTGGAAAAGTCCAGATACACAAAATCCAATCCAATGGAACAGACCCCATAAGTATTGAGTCCTTAAATATAATAAACAAGGGTCTGTGTATCCCATTACTCAATTCCTTGAAAACCCAGGGAAGTATGCCATTGGGCCCCGGCGATTTGTCTATTTTAACCCCTTCCTGCTGCAGGGCGTACGTTTACGTCCTGGCAGCCTGGTACTTCCCGCAACAGGACGTAAACTTACGTCCTGGAGATATCGCGGGATCATATGTGATCCCGCGCTATCCCGCAGCGGGAGCCGGCTGTCAGTCATAGCCGACGTTTCGCTGCAACAGCGGGGGTGGATCTAAATAGATCGCGGCAGGGAAAGAGTTCACAGAGGGAGCGGACTCCCTCTGTGTCTCCGGCTGGTTCTCGCGATAACATCGCGAGAGCCCGGCCTGTTACCATGGTAACAGGATGCCAGACACTGGCGTCCTGTATTGCCTATGCCTGAGATCGCTGTATAAGCGATAAGGCATGGCAGAGCAGTAGCTCTGCCATGCCTTATGACAGCGATCATCAGGACAGTGGTTAAAGTCCCTCAGAGGGACACAAACAGTGTAAAAAAACAAAGATTAAAAAAATGAATTTAAAAAAATGTAAAAAAAACCCCATTTTTTAATGCTTTTTCTCAGATTAGCATAAAAAAGGTAAAAAAAAAAATAAAACCCCACATATTTGGTATTGTCGCGTCCGTAATGACACGCACAATATGTTGCACATGCTTTTGACTGTGCACGGACAAAAACGCTAAAAAACTGAGGCAAAATGCTAGTTTTTAGCATTTTGCCTCACTAAAAACGCAATAAAAGTGATCACAAAAGCCATATGTACCCCAAAATGGTACCAGTAAAAACTACAGCTCGTCTTGCAAAAAATAGGCCCTCATAGAGCTCCGTACATCGAAAACTAAAAAAGTTACAGGACTTTGCATGCAGCAATTTAGAATAGAAAAAAGATTTCCAAAAAAAAGGGTTTTTATTGCAGAAAAGTGGGAAAACCTAAAAAAAATGTAAGAATTTTGGTATCGTTGTAACCGTACCGGTCCGCAGAAAAAATGGAATGTCTCATTTATGCTGCATGATTAATGCTGTAAAAAAGAAATAAAAAAATCTATGGCAGAATTGATGCGTTTTCTCTCCCTGCTATCATTAAAAAAAAAAAAAAAGTTTTACAATATAGTCTATGTACCCAAAAATGGCACCGATAAAAACTACAGTTCGCCACGCAAAAAACAAGCCCTCATACGGTCGCGTCGACAGAAAAATAAAAAGGTTATCACTTTTGATAAACGAAGAAGAAAATCCGCCAAAAATTGTTGCGTCCTTAAGCCCAAAATAGGCCATGTCATGAAGGGGTTAATCTTTTTAAGACGGATCTGCATTTCTTTCTGGGTTAGACTAGGGAAATTTAAGGCAGAGTTTATATTATCACTCTGTATCTCATCTGACATTTCCTTTTCCTCTGTGAATAGACTGGAGAAAAGGCTATTTAATAAATGTGCGTTCTCCTTATCACCCTCTACAATTTTAAGCATTATTTATTAAAGGGACAACACTTTCAGTATTACCATGTTTCCCTGAAAATAAAGCACCCCCGAAAATAAGACACATTAAGAAATTTGCAGAAATCGCTAATATAAGGCACACCCCGATAATAAAGCATACTAAAGTGTGCAGGCAAGTCGAGAGGCCTGTCCCCTGCTGCCATCCCCGTTGTCTCCTACCTCCTCCTGTGCTGTACGACTGTGCTGTTGTAAGCTCCCCTTGCTGGCTGGAAAACTCCATACTGTCGTTCTGTTGCTGCTGTACATGTCTGCTGTGATGAGCTCCCCCTGGTGGCCGGAAGCTGCAATACCATCCCTGCTTACAAGAGGAACTTCTGTCTGCAGACAGGTACGTTACTTAAATTAAAGCCCTTATTTTTTTTTATGGCTCTGTGTGCGAGTCAGGCAACCATATGTGTGATTCTTGAGGCTGGGTTCTCACAGAGTGTATTTCCAGCCTTAGGGGGTGAGCATTACAGTCTCCAGATAGTGTGTGGGAGCCAGGTACTTTACAGCTTTTATTTTTTGTGGCCCTGTATGTGAGTGAGGCAAATTTTCTGTGCCAGAAGATGATGACATGACTGTCATTGAGTAATTTTTGCTTTGTTTTCACAGTTTGTCTAGCTATATTGGTTTGTGGTGACAACTACGGTTCTGTGCAGTATATACGGTAATAAATGTTCATTTTTTGGTTAAACAATAAATGGGAATTCTTCTTCATTGAAAAATAAGACACCCCTTGAAAATAAGACATAGCGCATATTTGGGAGCAAAAATTAATATAAGACGCGTCTTATTTTCGGGGAAACAGGGTACTCTTTTTACGAATTATATAGCTGAAGAGGGTTAGTTTTACTTTTTTTGGCAATACGTCTCTGTCTTCATCTTTGCTGCTTTTATCTGATTTTTCCATATTTTTTTTCCCTATAGATTTTTAGTGCTTCTTCGCTGCCTTTTTGTTTTAGTACTTTAAACACTTTCTTTTTGCTGTTTATTGCCCTCTTTACATCTTTATTAAGCCACATTGGTTTTCTCCTATTACTCTTTTATTCCTGCAAGCTATGAACCTCTCACAGTAAGTAATTAGGATGTTTTTTAACATTCTCCATTTATTGTTTGTACTCAGATTTTTGAGGACATTACCTAGTAAATAAGCTTAAAGGGGTTGTCTCGCGAAATCAAGTGGGTCTATACACTTCTGTATGGCCATATTAATGCACTTTGTAACATACATCGTGCATTAAATATGAGCCATACAGAAGTTATACACTTACCTGCTCCGTTGCTAGCGTCCTCGTCTCCATGGTTCCGTCTAATTTCGGTGTCTTCTTGCCTTTTTAGACGCGCTTGCGCAGATCCGTCTTCTCCCTTCTTCTCCCTTCGGCAGCATCGGCATTTTGGCTCCGCCCCCTTGTACGCATCATCGCGTAGCTCCGCCCCCGTCACGTGCCGATTCCAGCCAATCAGGAGGCTGGAACCGGCACACATCATGGGGCGGAGCTACGCGATGATGCGTACAAGGGGGCGGAGCCAAAATGTCGATGCTGCCGAGCGGAGCCGAAGGGAGAAGAAGGGAGAAGACGGATCTGCGCAAGCGCGTCTAAAAAGGCAAGAAGACACCGAAATTAGACGGAACCATGGCGACGGGGACGCTAGCAACGGAGCAGGTAAGTGAATAACTTCTGTATGGCTCATAATTAATGCACGATGTATGTTACAAAGTGCATTAATATGGCCATACAGAAGTGTACAGACCCACTTGATTTCGCGAGACAACCCCTTTAAGGGTATCAATAAGCTGCTTGAACTTTGCCTTCCTAAAGTTCAGTATTTTGATAGCTCTGCTATAAAACTTTCTTCGGAAAGATAAGTTGAAATTTATTGTTTTATGGTCACTATTTCCCAGTTGCCCCCAACCTGCAGCCCTGTTATTCTGTCAGGTCTGTTGGTTAATATTAAGTCCAAAATGGCTGTCTTTCTAGTCGGGTTCTGTACAAGCTGGGTAAGGTAATTATTAGAGATGAGCGAACGTACTCGTCCGAGCTTGATACTCGTTCGAGTATTAGCGTGTTCGAGATGCTCGTTACTCAAGACGAGTACCACGCAATGTTCGAGTTACTTTCACTTTCATCTCTGAGACGTTAGCGCGCTTTTCTGGCCAATAGAAAGACAGGGAAGGCATTACAACTTCCCCCTGCGACGTTCAAGCCCTATACCCCCCCCTGCAGTGAGTGGCTGGCGAGATCAGGTGTCACCCGAGTATATAAATCGGCCCCTCCCGCGGCTCGCCACAGATGCATTCTGACATAGTGCAGGGAAAGTGCTGCTGGTGCCGAAGCTGCTATAGGGAGGGCGTTAGGAGTTATTTTAGGCTTCAAGAACCCCAACGGTCCTTCTTAGGGCCACATCTAACCGTGTGCAGTAGTGTGGAGGCTGCTTTTTGCAGTGTTGCACTTTTTTTTTTTTGTATATCGGCCTGCAGAGCTCAAGCGTTAAACGTCCACATAGCCAAATTTATCAGCCTGGAGATGCTGCCGTATAGGGTTGTGGAAACGGAGGCTTTCAAAGGTATGATGGCGGCGGCGGCCCCGCGCTACTCAGTTCCCAGTCGCCACTACTTTTCCCGATGTGCCGTCCCAGCCCTGCACGACCACGTCTCCCGCAACATTGTATGCGCCCTCACCAACACGGTTACTGCCAAGGTCCACTTAACAACGGACACGTGGACAAGCACAGGCGGGCAGGGCCACTATATCTCCCTGACGGCACATTGGGTGAATTTAGTGGAGGCTGGGACAGAGTCAGAGCCTGGGACCGCTCACGTCCTACCCACCCCCAGAATTGCGGGCCCCAGCTCGGTGGTGGTATCTGCGGCGGTGTATGCTTCCTCCACTAAACCACCCTCCTCCTCCTCCTACGCAACCTCTGTCTCGCAATCAAGATGTGTCAGCAGCAGCACGTCGCCAGCAGTCGGTGTCACGCGGCGTGGCAGCACAGCGGTGGGCAAGCGTCAGCAGGCCGTGCTGAAACTACTCAGCTTAGGAGAGAAGAGGCACACGGCCCATGAACTGCTGCAGGGTCAGACAGAGCAGACCGACCGCTGGCTTGCGCCGCTGAGCCTCCAACCGGGCATGGTCTTGTGTGACAACGGCCGTAACCTGGTGGCGGCTCTGCAGCTCGGCAGCCTCATGCACGTGCCATGCCTGGCCCACGTCTTTAATTTGGTGGTTCAGCGCTTTTTGAAAAGCTACCCACGCTTGTCAGACCTGCTCGGAAAGGTGCGCCGGCTCTGCGCACATTTCCGCAAGTCCCACACGGACGCTGCCACCCTGCGCACCCTGCAACATCGGTTTCATCTGCCAGTGCACCGACTGCTGTGCGACGTGCCCACACGGTGGAACTCTACGCTCCACATGTTGGCCAGGCTCTATGAGCAGCGTAGAGCTATAGTGGAATACCAACTCCAACATGGGCGGCGCAGTGGGAGTCAGCCTCCTCAATTCTTTACAGAAGAGTGGGCCTGGTTGGCAGACATCTGCCTCGTCCTTGGAAACTTTGAGGAGTCTACCCAGATGGTGAGCGGCGATGCTGCAATCATTAGCATCACCATTCCTCTGCTTTGCCTCTTGAGAAGTTCCCTGCAAAGCATAAAGGCAGACGCTTTACGCTCGGAAACAGAGGCGGGCGAAGACAGTATGTCGCTGGATAGTCAGAGCACCCTCCTGTCTATATCTCAGCGTGTTGAGGAGGAGGAGGAGGAGCATGAGGAGGATGAGGAGGAGGGGGAAGAGACAGCTTGGCCCAATGCTGAGGGTACCCATGCTGCTTGCCTGTCATCTTTTCAGCGTGTATGGCCTGAGGAGGAGGAGGAGGAGGATCGTGAAAGTGATCTTCCTAGTGCGGACAGCCATGTGTTGCGTACAGGTACACTGGCACACATGGCTGACTTCATGTTAGGATGCCTTTCTCGTGACCCTCATGTTACAAGCATTCTTGCCACTACGGATTACTGGGTGTACACACTGCTCGACCCACGGTATAAGGAGAACCTTTCCACTCTCATACCCGAAGAGGAAAGGGGTTCGAGAGTGATGCTATACCACAGGACCCTGGCGGACAAGCTGATGGTAAAATTCCCAGCCGACAGCGCTAGTGGCCGAAGGCGCAGTTCCGAGGGCCAGGTAGCAGGGGAGGCGCAGAGATCAGGCAGCATGTACAGCACAGGCAGGGGAACACTCTCTAAGGCCTTTGACAGCTTTCTGGCTCCCCAGCAAGACTGTGTCACCGCTCCCCAGTCAAGGCTGAGTCGGCGGGAGCACTGTAAAAGGATGGTGAGGGAGTACGTAGCCGATCGCACGACCGTCCTCCGTGACGCCTCTGCCCCCTACAACTACTGGGTGTCGAAGCTGGACACGTGGCCTGAACTCGCGCTGTATGCCCTGGAGGTGCTGGCTTGTCCTGCGGCTAGCGTCTTGTCAGAGAGGGTGTTTAGTGCGGCTGGGGGAATCATCACGGATAAGCGTACCCGCCTGTCAACCGACAGTGCCGACAGGCTTACACTCATCAAGATGAACAAAGCCTGGATTTCCCCAGACTTCTCTTCTCCGCCAGCGGACAGCAGCGATACCTAAACAATACGTAGGCTGCACCCGCGGATGAAAGCATTGTTCTCTATCACCATCAAAAACGTGGACCTTTTAGCTTCATCAATCTGTGCATAATATTCATCCTCCTCCTCCTGCTCCTCCTCCTGAAACCTCACGTAATCACGCCGAACGGGCAATTTTTCTTAGGCCCACAAGGCTCAGTCATATAATTTTTGTAAACAATTTTTATACGTTTCAATGCTCATTAAAGCGTTGAAACTTTCACCTGAACCAATTTTTATTTTAACTGGGCTGCCTCCAGGCCTAGTTACAAATTAAGCCACATTAACCAAAGCGATTAATGGGTTTCACCTGCCCTCTTGGTTGGACATGGGCAATTTTTCTGAGGTACATTAGTACTGTTGGTACACCAATTTTTTGGGGCCCTCGCTTACAGTGTAATCCAATTAATTTTTTGCCCACCTGCATTAAAGCTGACGTTACATCAGCTGTGCTGGGCACTGCAATGGGATATATTTATGTACCGCCGGTGGCTTCCTGGCACCCACCCATGCTGTGGGTCAACAGGGAGTTGTAACTGCATGTGTCCACTTCTAAAGAACCCCAGTCTGACTGGGGCATGCAGTGTGGGCCGAAGCCCACCTGCATTTAATCGGATGTTACCTCAGCTGTGATGGGCACTGCAATGGGATACATTTATGTACAGCGGGTGGGTTCCAGGGAGCCACCCATGCTGTGGGTGCACACGGAATTCCCATTGCGGAGTTGTACCTGCCTGTGACTATTTATAAAAAACCGCGGTCTGACTGGGGCATGCAGACACCTTGACAGAATGAATAGTGTGTGGCACATAGGTTCCCCATTGCTATGCCCACGTGTGCAGCTCCTGATGGCGGTGGCACAGGATTATATTTCTCATTGCTTCGGTACAGCATTGTGGGCTATCGCCCCGCCCCTTTTAAAGAGGGTCACTGCCTAGCCGTGTCAACCCTCTGCAGTGTGTGCCTGCGGTTCCTCCTCATGGCAGACGCACTTATAAATAGACATGAGGGTGGTGTGGCATGAGTGCAGCTGAAGGCTGTGCAGGGACACTTTGGTGTGCGCTGTGGACACTGGGTCGTGCGGGGGGGTTGGGCAGCATGTAACCCAAGAGAAGTGGTAGTGGAGTGTCATGCAGGCAGTGATTGTGCTTTGTTGGAGGTAGTGTGGTGCTTAGCTAAGGTATGCATTGCTAATGAGGGCTTTTCAGAAGTAAAAGTTGTTGGGAGGGGGGGGGGGCACTCTTGCCGCTATTGTGACTTAATAGTGCGACCTGGGAACTTGAGATGCAGCCCAACATGTAGCCCCTCGCCTGCCCTATCCGTTGCTGTGTCGTTCCCATCACTTTCTTGAATTGCCCAGATTTTCACAAATGAAAACCTTAGCGAGCATCGGCGATATACAAAAATGCTCCGGTCGCCCATTGACTTCAATGGGGTTCGTTACTCGAAACAAACCCTCGAGCATCACAATAATTTTGTCCCGAGTAACGAGCACCCGAGCATTTTGGTGCTCGCACATCTCTAGTAATTATATATAGTAATCAAAGAAAGTTGTTACCTTTATGATATGTACAGGTTTTAGCTTCCCAGTTTATATCCGAATAGTTAAACTAGCCCATAATAATTACCTCATTGTGATTTGCTGCTTCATCTATTTGATCCAATATCAGATTTTTTGTGGCTTCTGTTATATTTGGTGGTCTAGAGATGAGCGAGCATACTCGTCCGAGCTTGATGCTCGTTCGAGTATTAGGGTGCTCGAGATGCTCGTTACTCGAGACGAGCAACATGCGGTGCTCGTCTCGATTAAACGAGCACTGACCATTGAATTCAATGGAGCCGGCAATAAAGCCGGCTCCATTGAAAGCAATGGGCTGCCGGCGAGCGCGGGATGAATTTTCGGGAAGGGCTTAAAAATATAAGCCCTTACCTGAAAATCATCCTAAAATGTGTAAAAAGTAAAAAAATATATATACTCACCTTGTCCCGGCAGAACGATGTTAGCCCATTGAATTCAATGGAGCCGGCAATACTGCGGGTTGGTACGGTTACAACGATACCAAAATTCTTATATTTTTTTAGGTTTTTACACTTTTTTGCAATAAAAACCCTTTTTTTTGGAAAACTTTTTTTTTTCTTTATAGCTGTTTTCAAAGTCCTGTAACTTTTTCATTTGTCTATGTATGAAGCCCTATAAGGGCTTATTTTTTGTAAGACGAGCTGTAGTTTTTGTTGGTTCCACTTTGGGGAATGTATGGCTTTTTTGATCACTTTTATTGCATTTTTTGGAAGGCAAAATGCTAAAAATTAGTATTTCGCGTCTGTTTTTAAGCGTTTTTTGTTACGCTTTTTGCCATACAAAATAAAAAGCATGTTCAACTTTTTGTACACATCGTTACGGACGCGTCAATACCCAATATCTGGGGTTTTAATTTTTCTTTACCTTTTTTTATGCTAATATTAGAAAAAGCATAAAAAAGGGTTTTTTTTTACATTTTTTTGTACATTTTTCTTTTCTTTTTTTTTACAGTATTTGAGTCCCTCTGAGGGACTTGCAGCACTATGCCTATGATCGCTGTCATAAGGCATGGCAGAGCTACTGCTCTGCCATGCCTTATCGCTTATACAGCGATCATAGGCATTGACAATACAGGACGTCAGTGCCTGGCATCCTGTTGCCATGGTGAAATGCCGGGCTCTCGCGAAGATATCGCAAGAGCCGGCCGGAGACACAGAGGGAGCGCGCTCCCTCTGCAAACTCTTTCGCTGCCGCGATCTACTTAGATCGCGGCAGGGAAGGGGTTAACAGCGGGGGGCGCATCTCCGATGTCCCCCCGCTGTTACAGCAGGATGCCGACTGTGACTGGCAGCCGGCTCCCGCTGTGGGATAGCCTGGATCATATGTGATCTCGCGCTATCCCCAGGACGTACCGGTACGTCCTGTTGCTGGAAGTACCAGGCTCCCAGGACGTAGCGGTACGTCCTGTGGCAGGAAGGTGTTAAACAGGATTTTACATAAATATAAACTCTTCTGCCTTTTCATTTTTTATGATCTCTTCTGAATAGAATGTAACCTTTTAAGTTCACCGCTCAGTCACAGCTTTCATACAACCAGGTCTCCATTATTCCCATCATGTCATAGTTTTCCCCCAAACATTATTACTTCTAGATTGTCTACTTTATTGGTCAGCCTTCTAGCATCAGTCACCATACAGTTTAGAAGGTTTTGGTTATTTTTTATATTACGTATATTCTTACTATCTATTCCTCCAGTTATAACCGTACTAATCCCTCCCTCCAGTCCACCCCTATTTTCATTACTTAGTCCCAAGTCACTGTCTATATTATCTTCCACTCAATCTCTCTGATTGCCACTAGTTTAAATACTTCTCCAACCTTCTGGCAATTTTCTCCCCCAGCACAGCTGCACCCTCCCCATTGAGATGCAGCCCATCCCTATGGTAGAACCTGTAGCAAACAGCAAAGTCAACATAATTCTCCAGAAACCCATCCCCTTTTTCCTACACAAAATCTGGAGCCACTTGTTTACCTCCCTAATCTTTTGCTGCTTTTCTGGTGTGGCTTGTGGTGAAGGTAGTATTTCAGAAAATACAACTTTGGGGGTCCTTGCCCTAAGCTTACATCCTAGTTCCCTGAAATTATTTTAAAGGACCTTCCACCGTCCTCTAACTTTGTCATTGGTGCCAATGTGTACCACGACCACTGGATCTCATTGGTCTCTCCCAGTGATCTGTCAACCCGATCTGCGATATGTCAAATTTGAATTTCAGGAAGACGAGACACACCGTTTTATGATCTCGGTCTTTGTGGCAGATTGCCCTGTCTGTCCCCCTAATAATTGAGTCTCCCACTACATGACCTGTCTAGCCTGCCCTGTGCTCCTATTCCCATTTTTACTGGAGCAGACATGCTGTAGCAGTGCTAATCCTGTAAAGTCATCCCCCTCATCTGCCAACTTTGCTAACTTGTTAGGGTGTGCAAATTCAGGTTTAACCTCCCTGGATATCTTCCCTATACACCTTCTTCTGTTACCCAGCTAGCTGCCTGCTCATCCTGCTCTCCCAAACTACCATTCACTCCCAACCAAGTGCCTGCTCAGAGAGCAGCAAACTCCTTTCCATATTGCCATATTGCCGCACACCTATTGGAGAAAACAAGTCTTGAGTGGTAACGTGAATGGATTCCAGTATAAAATCTGTAGCAAACCCTATCCCCACCTATTATGTGCCATTTAGAATATTGGTGTCTTTTTATGTGACAGAGAGGTCATAGAATTACCACAGGACCCAGGATCAACTGCTACTTCTTTACTCTTTATAGTTACTGTATGTCCTGCATAGTACTGATCAACAGATAGTCTTTGTAAAAAGGAATTATTAAATGCTCAAGTGTATTTTCCCAAGAGTGGGTATATTCACATATTTGTATTTTTGAACAGTGTTAAATACACGTGCACTTGTTGAAAACAAGGATCAAGCCCATATGAAATTGTCAGAAAATCTTTCAGAAAGACCATACATTTTCAAGAATATAAAATATATATATGTAACCATATAAGGAATGAATCACATTTAACCTCAATCAGCTTACATGGAAATCAATCAGCGTTCTATTGCTACTGAGCAGGTGCAATATCATTGCTTCAATATTCCAAAATCATAAGAGTAAAATATTCCATAAGCATGACACGTTAAAAGGGTGCTGACACCTAAATCGAAATAGTGTTATGCTCTAGGCACCCACAGTTAAAATGTAACTTAAAAGCCATCAAAAAAATTGTGGTGTCAGAGTGTTAAAAGTATACATTAATAGCATGTAAAGAAAGTGTTGCTACACCACCATCCCATTTCTTCATTCTCTAGGACTGACAAGGTCATGTGTGTGGCTGGGATAGAACATGTGGCGTGTGGAAAATAAAAATGCATTTTTGAAATAATTAAATTTCATACTTTTTAAAATGTTATTGTCTTGTAATATTGACACAAAACAGAAACATTGATGGCATTAGAACAAACTATTGGGAAATGTACTCATTGTAAATGTTTAATGTTAAAAGAACATTTTATAAATGCTACATTTTAAATTATATTGTAAGTTGCAACATCTGCTTGGTGAATGTAATGATTTTTTACTTTGGACGTATGTATTATAATTAATACTAGCTTATAGGTCGCGCATTGCTGCAACCAATCACAGTGCAGCTTTCATTTTACCTCAGCAGTATAAGAAATAGCAACCAATCACAGCGCAGCTTTCATGTGACATGAGCAGTATAAGAAATAGCAACCAATCACAGCACAGCTTTCATGTTACCTTAGCAGTATAAGAAAGAGCAACCAATAAAAGCACAGTTTTCATGTCAACTCATTAGTATAAGTAGCAACTAGAGATGAGCGAACGCGTTCGTCCGAGCTTGATATTCGTGCGAATATTAGGGTGTTCGGGATGTTCGTTATTCGTGACGAACACCATGCGGTGTTCTGGTTACTTTCACTTCCTTCCCTGAGACGTTAGCGCGCTTTTCTGGCCAATTGAAAGACAGGGAAGGCATTACAACTTCCCCCTGCAACGTTTAAGCCCTATACCACCCCCCTGCTGTGAGTGGCTGGCGAGATCAGGTGTTCGCCTAATATAAAAGTCGGCCCCTCCCGCGGCTCGCCTCAGATGCGGTGTGAGTTAGATGAGGGACAGTGCTGTTTATACCGGAGCTGCTGTAGGGAAAGAATTGGTAGTTAGTGTAGGCTTCAAGACCCCCCAAAGGTCCTTATTAGGGCCACTGATAGCTGTGTGTTGGCTGCTGTTAGCAGTGGGATTTTTTTTTTCTCAAAATCGCCTCTGCAGACCGTTGCACCTGGCATTAGGGACAGAAGTGCTGCATAGGCAGGGAGAGTGTTAGGAGTGAGTGTAGCCTTCAAGAACCTCAACGGTCCTTTCTAGGGCCATATTTATCCGTGTGCAGTACTGTCCAGGCTGCTGTTGGCTGTGCTGCATTTTTTTTGGGCTTCTCAAAATCGCCTCTGCAGAGCATTCCACCCTCCATTGATACTGCAGGGAAAGAATTGTATAGGCAGGGCCACAACACAGTTATTATTCATAGAATATACGCAGTGCTGCCTGTTGGTGGGAAAAAACTGAAAACAAATCTATTTGTCCAGCCTCTGTCCGTCCTTACGGGCGGTGGACACGTGTGAGCTGCGTGAAAAACATTGCTAAATCATACGCAGCCAGCTACGCTTTACTGCTGGGTTCGCCATTTGCTTTCCTTAATTGGGAAAAAAAATACCTGCTCTCCAAGAGTTATAATAACTCTGCTACCCTCACGTTCTGTGACACATAAGCAGGGACACAGCACAGTTATTAAACTTCTCAGGTTCATTGAATATACGCAGTGCTGCCTGTTGGTGGGAAAAAACTGAAAACAAATCTATTTGTCCAGCCTCTGTCCGTCCTTACGGGCGGTGGACACGTGTGAGCTGCGTGAAAAACATTGCTAAATCATACGCAGCCAGCTACGCTTTACTGCTGGGTTCGCCATTTGCTTTCCTTAATTGGGAAAAAAAATACCTGCTCTCCAAGAGTTATAATAACTCTGCTACCCTCACGTTCTGTGACACATAAGCAGGGACACAGCACAGTTATTAAACTTCTCAGGTTCATTGAATATACGCAGTGCTGCCTGTTGGTGGGAAAAAACTGAAAAGAAATCTATTTGTCCAGCCTGTGTCCGTCCTTACGCCTGTGGAGACGTGTGAGCTGCGTGAAAAACATTGCTAAATCATACGCAGCCAGCTACGCTTTACTGCTGGGTTCGCCATTTGCTTTCCTTAATTGGGAAAAAAAATACCTGCTCTCCAAGAGTTATAATAACTCTGCTACCCTCACGTTCTGTGACACATAAGCAGGGACACAGCACAGTTATTAAACTTCTCAGGTTCATTGAATATACGCAGTGCTGCCTGTTGGTGGGAAAAAACTGAAAACAAATCTATTTGTCCAGCCTGTGTCCGTCCTTACGCCTGTGGAGACGTGTGAGCTGCGTGAAAAACATTGCTAAATCATACGCAGCCAGCTACGCTTTACTGCTGGGTTCGCCATTTGCTTTCCTTAATTGGGAAAAAAAATACCTGCTCTCCAAGAGTTATAATAACTCTGCTACCCTCACGTTCTGTGACACATAAGCAGGGACACAGCACAGTTATTAAACTTCTCAGGTTCATTGAATATACGCAGTGCTGCCTGTTGGTGGGAAAAAACTGAAAACAAATCTATTTGTCCAGCCTCTGTCCGTCCTTACGGGCGGTGGACACGTGTGAGCTGCGTGAAAAACATTGCTAAATCATACGCAGCCAGCTACGCTTTACTGCTGGGTTCGCCATTTGCTTTCCTTAATTGGGAAAAAAAATACCTGCTCTCCAAGAGTTATAATAACTCTGCTACCCTCACGTTCTGTGACACATAAGCAGGGACACAGCACAGTTATTAAACTTCTCAGGTTCATTGAATATACGCAGTGCTGCCTGTTGGTGGGAAAAAACTGAAAACAAATCTATTTGTCCAGCCTCTGTCCGTCCTTACGGGCGGTGGACACGTGTGAGCTGCGTGAAAAACATTGCTAAATCATACGCAGCCAGCTACGCTTTACTGCTGGGTTCGCCATTTGCTTTCCTTAATTGGGAAAAAAAATACCTGCTCTCCAAGAGTTATAATAACTCTGCTACCCTCACGTTCTGTGACACATAAGCAGGGACACAGCACAGTTATTAAACTTCTCAGGTTCATTGAATATACGCAGTGCTGCCTGTTGGTGGGAAAAAACTGAAAAGAAATCTATTTGTCCAGCCTGTGTCCGTCCTTACGCCTGTGGAGACGTGTGAGCTGCGTGAAAAACATTGCTAAATCATACGCAGCCAGCTACGCTTTACTGCTGGGTTCGCCATTTGCTTTCCTTAATTGGGAAAAAAAATACCTGCTCTCCAAGAGTTATAATAACTCTGCTACCCTCACGTTCTGTGACACATAAGCAGGGACACAGCACAGTTATTAAACTTCTCAGGTTCATTGAATATACGCAGTGCTGCCTGTTGGTGGGAAAAAACTGAAAACAAATCTATTTGTCCAGCCTGTGTCCGTCCTTACGCCTGTGGAGACGTGTGAGCTGCGTGAAAAACATTGCTAAATCATACGCAGCCAGCTACGCTTTACTGCTGGGTTCGCCATTTGCTTTCCTTAATTGGGAAAAAAAATACCTGCTCTCCAAGAGTTATAATAACTCTGCTACCCTCACGTTCTGTGACACATAAGCAGGGACACAGCACAGTTATTAAACTTCTCAGGTTCATTGAATATACGCAGTGCTGCCTGTTGGTGGGAAAAAACTGAAAACAAATCTATTTGTCCAGCCTCTGTCCGTCCTTACGGGCGGTGGACACGTGTGAGCTGCGTGAAAAACATTGCTAAATCATACGCAGCCAGCTACGCTTTACTGCTGGGTTCGCCATTTGCTTTCCTTAATTGGGAAAAAAAATACCTGCTCTCCAAGAGTTATAATAACTCTGCTACCCTCACGTTCTGTGACACATAAGCAGGGACACAGCACAGTTATTAAACTTCTCAGGTTCATTGAATATACGCAGTGCTGCCTGTTGGTGGGAAAAAACTGAAAAGAAATCTATTTGTCCAGCCTGTGTCCGTCCTTACGCCTGTGGAGACGTGTGAGCTGCGTGAAAAACATTGCTAAATCATACGCAGCCAGCTACGCTTTACTGCTGGGTTCGCCATTTGCTTTCCTTAATTGGGAAAAAAAAATACCTGCTCTGCCACAGTTAATAACTCTGCTACCCTCACGTTCTGTGACACATAAGCAGGGACACAGCACAGTTATTAAACTTAGATAATTCATTCACTAGAGGCAGTGGGGCCTTTCGTTTTCCAAAAAGGGCAAAAATTATATTTGGCCTGCAGTCTTGCGCCAATTTATTTCCTGCCTGGGAAATCTAATCACTGGTAATACAGCATGCTGAGGGGTAGGGGTAAGCCTAGAGGACGTGGACGTGGACGTGGCCGAGGACGCGGAGGGCCAAGTGAGGGTGTGGGCACAGGCCAAGCTCCTGATCCAGGTGTGTCGCAGCTGTCTGCTGCGCGATTAGGAGAGAGGCACGTTTCTGGCGTCCCCACATTCATCGCCCAATTAATGGGTCCACGCGGGAGACGGTTATTAGAAAATGAGCAGTGTGAGCAGGTCCTGTCCTGGATGGCAGAAAGTGCTTCGAGCAACCTATCGTCTACCCGCAGTTCTGCGCCGTCCACTGCTGCCAATCCGAATCCTCTGTCTGCTGCTCCTCCTTCCTCCCAGCCTCCTCACTCCACTACAATGACACCTGCTCAGGAGCGGGAACACTCCCAGGAACTGTTCTCGGGCCCCTGCTTAGATTGGGCAGCAGCGGTTCCTCTCCCACCAGAGGAGTTTATCGTCACTGATGCCCAACCATTCGAAAGTTCCCGGGGTCCGGGGGAAGAGGCTGGGGACTTCCGCCAACTGTCTCAACAACTTTCTGTGGGTGAGGAGGACGATGACGATCAGACACAGTTGTCTTGCAGTGAGGTAGTAGTAAGGGCAGTAAGTCCCAGGGAGCAGCGCACAGAGGATTCGGAGGAAGAGCAGCAGGACGATGAGGTGACTGACCCCACCTGGTGTGCAACGCTTACTCAGGAGGACAGGTCTTCAGAGGGGGAGTCAAGGGCATCAGCAGGGCAGGTTGCAAGAGGCAGTGCAGTGGCCAGGGGTAGAGGCAGGGCCAGACCGAATAATCCACCAAGTGTTTCCCAAAGCGCCCCCTCGCGCCATGCCACCCTGCGGAGGCCGAGGTGCTCTAAGGTCTGGCAGTTTTTCACAGAGACGCCTGACGACCGACGAACAGTGGTGTGCAACCTTTGTCGCGCAAAGCTCAGCCGGGGAGCCAACACCAACAGCCTCACCACCACCACCATGCGCAGACATATGATGGCCAAGCACCCCGCAAGGTGGGACAAAGGCCGTTCACCGCCTCCGGTTTGCACCCCTGCCTCTCCCCCTGTGCCCCAACCTGCCACTGAGATGCAACCCCCCTCTCAGGACACAGGCACTACCGCCTCATGGCCTGCACCCACACCCTCATCTCCGCTGTCCTCGGCCCCATCCAGCAGTGTAGTTCAGCGCACCGTTCAGCCGTCGCTTGCGCAAGTGTTCGAGCGCAAGCGCAAGTACGCCGCCACGCACCCGCACGCTCAAACGTTAACCGTCCGCATCGCAAAATTC
Organism: Eleutherodactylus coqui; assembly: GCF_035609145.1. Lineage (NCBI taxonomy): Eukaryota > Metazoa > Chordata > Amphibia > Anura > Eleutherodactylidae > Eleutherodactylus > Eleutherodactylus coqui. The sequence goes on along the minus strand of NC_089837.1, from coordinate 252,721,400 downwards.
ATCAGCCTTGAGATGCTGCCGTATAGGGTTGTGGAAACGGAGTCCTTCAAAAGTATCATGGAGGCGGCGGCCCCGCGCTACTCAGTTCCCAGTCGCCACTACTTTTCCCGATGTGCCGTCCCAGCCCTGCACGACCACGTCTCCCGCAACATTGTGCGCGCCCTCACCAACGCGGTTACTGCCACGGTCCACTTAACTACGGACACGTGGACAAGCACAGGCGGGCAGGGCCACTACATCTCCCTGACGGCACATTGGGTGAATTTAGTGGAGGCTGGGACAGAGTCAGAGCCTGGGACCGCTCACGTCCTACCCACCCCCAGAATTGCGGGCCCCAGCTCGGTGGTGGTATCTGCGGAGGTGTATGCTTCCTCCACTAAAGCACCCTCCTCCTCCTCCTCCTCCTCTGTCTCACAATCAAGATGTGTTAGCAGCAGCATGTCGCCAGCAGTCGGTGTCGCGCGGTGTGGCAGCACAGCGGTGGGCAAGCGTCAGCAGGCCGTGCTGAAACTACTCAGCTTAGGCGATAAGAGGCACACGGCCCACGAACTGCTGCAGGGTCTGACACAGCAGACCGACCGCTGGCTTGCGCCGCTGAGCCTCCAACCGGGCATGGTCGTGTGTGACAACGGCCGTAACCTGGTGGCGGCTCTGCAGCTCGGCAGCCTCACGCACGTGCCATGCCTGGCCCACGTCTTTAATTTGGTGGTTCAGCGGTTTCTGAAAAGCTACCCACGCTTGTCAGACCTGCTCGTAAAGGCGCGCCGGCTCTGCGCACATTTCCGCAAGTCCCACACGGACGCTGCCACCCTGCGCACCCTGCAACATCACTTTAAGCTGCCAGTGCACCGACTGCTGTGCGACGTGCCCACACGGTGGAACTCTACGCTCCACATGTTGGCCAGGCTCTATGAACAGCGTAGAGCTATAGTCGAATACCAACTCCAACATGGGCGGCGCAGTGGGAGTCAGCCTCCTCAATTCCTTTCAGAAGAGTGGGCCTGGTTGGCAGACATCTGCCATGTCCTTGGTAATTTTGAGGAGTCTACCCAGGTGGTGAGCGGCGATGCTACAATCATTAGCGTCACCATTCCTCTGCTATGCATCTTGAGAAATTCCCTGCAAACCATAAAGGCAGCTGCTTTGCGCTCGGAAACGGGGGCGGGGGAAGACAGTATGCCGCTGGATAGTCAGGGCACCCTCCTGTCTATTTCTCAGCGCGTACAGGAGGAGGAGGAGGAGCATGAGGAGGATGAGGAGGAGGGGGAAGAGACAGCTTGGCCCGCTGCTGACGGTACACCGGCTGATTGCCTGTCATCCTTTCAGCGTGTATGGCCTGAGGAGGAGGAGGAGGAGGAGGATCCTGAAAGTGATCTTCCTAGTGAAGACAGCCATGTGTTGCGTACAGGTACCCTGGCACACATGGCTGACTTCATGTTAGGATGCCTTTCTCGTGACCCTCGCGTTGCACGCATTCTGGCCACTACGGATTACTGGGTGTACACACTGCTCGATCCACGGTATAAGGAGAACCTGCCCACTCTGATTCCCGAAGAGGAAAGGGGTTCGAGAGTGTTGCTATACCACAGGACCCTTGCGGACAAGCTGATGGTAAAATTCCCAGCCGACAGCGCTAGTGGCAGAAGGCGCAGTTCCGAGGGCCATGTTGCAGGGGATGTGCGTAGATCGAGCAGCATGTACATCCCAGGCAGTGCAACAGTCTTTAAGGGCCTGGCCAGCTTTATGGCTCCCCACCAAGACTGTGTCACCGCTCCCCAGTCACGGCTGAGTCGGCGGGAGCACTGCAAAAGGATGGTGAGGGAGTACGTAGCGGATCGCACGACCATCCTTGGTGACGCCTCTGCCCCCTACAACTACTGGGTGTCGAAGCTGGACACGTGGCCTGAACTAGCCCTGTATGCCCTTGAGGTGCTTGCTTGTCCTGCGGCTAGCGTGTTGTCGGAGAGGGTGTTTAGTGCGGCTGGGGGAATCATCACCGATAAGCGTAGCCACTTGTCAACCGACAGTGCCGACAGGCTAACACTCATCAAGATGAACAAAGGCTGGATTTCGCCAGACTTCTGTTCTCCACCAGCGGACAGCAGCGATACGTAAGCAATACGTAGGCTGCACCCGCGGATGGAAGCTACGTTCTCTCTCACCATCCAAAACGGGGACATTTGTGCTTCATCAATCTGTGTCTAATATTCCTCCTCCTCCTCCTCCTGCTCCTCCTCCTGAAACCTCACGTAATCACGCTGAACGGGCAATTTTTCTTAGGGCCACAAGGCTCACTCAAATAATTTTTCAGAACAATTTTTATAAGTTTCAATGCGCTTAAAAGCATTGGAACTTTAACTTGAACCAATTTTTCGTTACACTGGGCTGCCTCCAGGCCTAGTTACCACTTAAGCCACATTAACCAAAGCGATTAATGGGTTTCACCTGCCCTCTTGGCTGGCCATGGCCAATTTTTGGGATGTACATTAGTACTGTTGATACAGCAATTTTTGTGGGCCCTCGCCTACAGTGTAATCAAATTAATTTTTAGCCCACCTGCATTACAGCTGACGTTACCTCAGCTGTGTTGGGCAATGCAATGGGATATTTCTATGTACCGCCGGTGGCTTCCTGGCACCCACCCAGGCAGTGGGTCCACAGGGAGTTAAACCTACATGTGTCCACTTGTAAAGAACCCCAGTCTGACTGGGGCATGCAGTGTGGGCCGAAACCCACCTGCATTAACCCTTTCCAGTCCACTGTGTGACCTGTGAAGACATTAGGGTTTAAGGCTGTACAGCTCCGTTGTTGGTAGACGTCCGTCGGGGTTCTCTTACTGTATATTGCCAGCCTCTCTGCTGTCGGAGCCTATCCTACGTGTCAGCTCATGCAGTACTGGCTTTAGCCAGCATATAGCGCCGTTGTATAACAGCAGAAAAAGAGTAAGCCCCCTAGGAAAACCATATACAAATTGGATTGGAAAGGGTTAAGCACAACATTACTACCTCAGCTGTGTTGGGCAATGCAATGGGATATTTCTATGTACCGCCGGTGGCTTCCTGGCACCCACCCATGCTGTAGGTGCACACGGAGTTTTTACTACATCTGTACACTTATAAAGAACCCCAGTCAGACTGGGGCATGCAGTGTGGGCCGAAGCCCACCTGCATTAAGCACGACATTACTACCTCAGCTGTGTTGGGCAATGCAATGGGATATTTCTGTGTACCGCCGGTGGGTTCCAGGGAGCCACCCATGCTGTGGGTCGACAGGGACTTCACAATAGGGAGTTGTACCTGCCTGTGTCTATGAATTAAAAAGCCCGGTCTGACTGGGGCATGCAGACACCTTGACAGAATGAATAGTGTGTGGCACATAGGTTCCCCATTGCTATGCCCACGTGTGCAGCTCCTGATGGCGGTGGCACAGGATGCTATTTCTCATTGCTTCTGTACAGCATTGTGGGCTATCGCTCCGCCACTTTTAAAGAGGGTCGCTGCCTAGCCGTGCCAACCTCTGCAGTGTGTGCCTGCGGTCCCTCGTCATGGCAGACGCAATTCTAAATAGACATGAGCGTGGTGTGGCATGAGGGCAGCTGAAGGCTGCGCAGGGACACTTTGGTGTGCGCTGTGGGGGGGAGGGGGGGCGGTTGGGCAGCATGTAACCCAGGAGAAGTGTCAGTGGAGTGTCATGCAGGCAGTGATTGTGCTTTGTTGGAGGTAGTGTGGTGCTTAGCAAAGGTATGCCATGCTAATGAGGGCTTTTCAGAAGTAAAAGTTGTTGGGAGGGGGGGGGCCCACTCTTGCCGGTATTGTGGCTTAATAGTGGGACCTGGGAACTTGAGATGCAGCCCAACATGTAGCCCCTCGCCTGCCCTATCCGTCACTGTGTCATTCCCATCACTTTCCTGAATTGCCCAGATTTTCACACATGAAAACCTTAGCGAGCATCGGCGAAATACAAAAATGTTCTGGTCGCCCATTGACTTCAATGGGGTTCGTTGTTCGAAACGAACCCTCGAGCATCACGGGAAGTTCGTTACGAATAACGAACACCCGAACATTTTGGTGTTCGCTCATCTCTAGTAGCAACCAATCACAGTGCATCTTTTTGTTACCTCAGCATTATAATATATAACAACCAATCAGAGCACAGCTTTCATGTTACCTTAGCAGTATAAGAAGCAGCAACCAATCACAGCGCAGCTTTCATGATACCTCAGCTGTATAATATATAACAACCAATCACAGCACAGCTTTCATGTTACCTCAGAAGTATAATATATAACAACCAATCACAGCACAGCTTTCATGTTACCTCAGCAGTATAATATAAAACAACCATTCACAGTGCAGCTTTCATGTTACCTCAGCAGTATATGAAATAGCAACCAATCACAGCGCAGCTTTCATGTAATCTCAGCAGTATAAGAAATAGCAACCGCAATTGTTTTGCGAAACGTTCGGCGGATGCATCATTTTGTAGTTGAACACGCATCCTGTTGTTTGTCTGTTTCTGAAGCTTGTAATGCCTTTTTATTCATGCTTGAGATGGAAATCAAATGGTCAATCTGCGTCTGGGGGGGCATAACTGTCGACAATGCCCGCACACGCGTTACCTATCGTAGGAAAGATATACTATGCCAGAAGCCTTCGCAGGAGTGCACTCAGCAACTTCCCAAAGTTTCATGGCGATCGGATGAATGGCGTAGTAATGCATAAAGGACAAACAGACAGACAGACAGATATGCATTCATTTTTATATATATAGAAGACTAGCTTACCCATCGAATTGTGCTGCAAAGACAGACATACATTCGTTTTTATATATGTAGGTAACAACCCATCACAGCACAGCTTTCATGTTACCTCAGCTGTATAATATATAACAACCAATGGTAGAGCAGATTACATGTTACCTCAGCTTTATAATATACTAGCTTACCCGTCGCGCGTTGCTGCAAAGACAGACATACATACATACATTCGTTTTTATATATCTAGATAACAACCAATCGCAGCGCAGCTTACATGTTACCTCAGCTTTATAATATATAACACCCAATCACAGTGCAGCTTTCATGTTACCTCAGCAGTATAATATATAACATCCAATCACAGCGCAGCTTTCATGTTACCTCAGCAGAAAGAGAAATAACAACCAATCACAGCGCAACTTTTATTCTGCCTCAGCAATATAAAAAATAGCAACCAATCACAGCACAGCTTTCATGTAACCTCAGTAGTATAAGAAGTAGCAACCAATCACGGCACAGCTTTCATGTAACCTCAGTAGTATAAGAAGTAGCAACTAATCACAGCACAGCTTTCATGTTGCCTCAGCAGTATGATATATAGCAACCAATCACAGCACAGCTTTCATGTTATCTCCGCAGTATAAGAAATAGCAACCAATCACAGCGCAGTTTTCATTTTACCTCAGCATTCTCAATATCCAGCAATTGTTTTGCGAAACGTTCAGCGAATGCATCATTTTGTAGTTGAACACGCATCCCCTTGCTCGTAATGCCTTTTGCTTTCGTGCTTGAAATGGAAATCAAACGATCTTTGTCGGGGGGGGGGGCATAACTGTCGACGACGCTCGCACGCGCACCACCTATCATAGGATAGATGTACTATGCCAGTAATCTTCCCAGAAGTGTACTCAACAACTTCCCAAAGCTTCATGGCGATTGGATGAATGGTGTAGTAATGCATAATGGACAGACAGACAGACATACATTTATTTTTATATATATAGATGACATCAGGAAGTGAGAGAATTAGATTCCGTACGTAAAATTTGGACGCTAATTCTTTTGCGCTTAGAATTTAATAATCAAGTTGGGACCAAGTAGCTTTTCCTATTTATAACATAATCAATGCTTGTGCCAAATTTGAAGTTTTAATGACATCGGGAAGTGAGAGAATTATATTTCGTACATAAAATTTGGACGCAAATTCTTTTGCGCTTACAATTGAATAATCGAGTTGGGACCCATTACCTTTTCCTATTTATGACATAATCAATGCTCGTGCCAAATTTTAAGTTTTAATGACATCGGGAAGTGAGAGAATTATATTCCGTACGTAAAATTTGGACGCTAATTCTTTTGCGCTTAGAATTGAATAATCGAGTTGGGACTCTTTAACTTTTCCTATTTATGATATTATCAATGCTCGTGCCAAATTACATCGGGAAGTGGGAGAATTAGATTCCGTAGGTAAAATTTGGACGCTAATTCTTTGGCGCTTAGAATTGAATAATCGAGTTGGGACTCATTAACTTTTCCTATTTATGACATAATCAATGCTCGTGCCAAATTTCATGTTTCTACGACATGGGGAAGTGAGAGAATTAGTGGCAATGATGGAAATCGAACAATCTCCGTAGGGAGCGTAACTGTCGACAACGCTCGCACGCGCGCCATTTATCATAGGATAGATGTACTATGCCAGTAATCTTTCCAGGAGTGTACTCAACAACTTCGCAGCGCAGCCTAAATTTTACCTCAGTAGTATAATATATAACAACCAATCACAGTGCAGCTTTAATGTTACCTCAGCAGTATAAGAAATAGCAACCAATCACAGTGCAGCATTTATTCTGCCTCAACAATATAAGAAATAGCAAACAATTAGTGCAGCATTCATATTACTTCAGCGGTATAATATATAGCAACCAATCACAGCACAGCTTTCATGTTACCTCAGCAGTATAAGTAATAGCAACCAATCACAGTACAGCTTTCATGTAACCTTAGTAGTATAAAAAGTAGCAACCAATCACAGTACAGCTTTCATGTTACCTCAGCACTATAGGAAATAGCAATGAATTACAGCACAGGTTTAAGTATACCTCAGCAGTATAAGAAATAACAACCAATCACAGCGCAGCTTTCATGTTACCTCAGCAGTATAAGAAATAGCAACCAATCACAGCGAAGCTTTCATGTTAACTCAGCAGTATAAGTAATAGCAACCAATCACAGTACAGCTTTCATTTAACCTCAGTAGTATAAGAAGTAGCAACCAATTACAGTACAGCTTTCATGTTACCTCAGCAGTATAAGTAGCAACCAATCACAGCACAGCTTGCATTTTACCTCTGCAGTTCAAGAAGTAGCAACCAATCACAGCACAGCTTTCATGTTACCTCAGCAGTATAAAAAAATAGCAACCAATCACTGCTCAGCTTTCATTATACCTCAGCCGTATAAGAAATAACAACCAATCACAGTGCAGTTTTAATGTTACCTCTGCAGTATAAGGAATAGCAACCAATCACAGTGCAGCTTTCATGTTATCTCAGCACTATAGGAAATAGAAACAAATCACAGCACAGCATTCATTATACCTCAGCAGTATAAGAAAAAGCAACCAATCAGACAATCAGATCGCAGCTTTCATGTTACCTCAGCAGTATAAGGAATAGCAACCAATCACAGCGCAGCTTTCATGTTACCTCAGCGGTATAAGAAATAGCAACCAATCACAGCACAGCTTTCATGTTACCTCAGTGGTATAATATATAACACCCAATCACAGCACAGCTTTCATGTTACCTCAGCAGTATAAAAAATAGCAACCAATTATAGTGCAGCTTTCATTTTACCTCAGGATTCCTAATATTCAGCAATTGTTTTGCGAAACGTTCGGCGGATGCATCATTTTGTAGTTGAACATGCATCCTGTTGTTCGTCTGTTTCTGAAGCTCGTAATGCCTTTTTCTTTCTTGCTTGAGATGGAAATCAATTGGTCAATCTACGTCTGGGGGGCATAACTGTCGATGATGCTCGCACGCGCGCCACCTATCATAGGATAGATGTATTATGCCAGAAGCCTTCGCAGGAGTGTACTCAACAACTTCCCAAAGTTTTATGGCGATCGGATGAATGGTGTAGTAATGCATAAAGGACAGACAGACATTCATTTTTATATATATAGATTAGTTATAAGAATCATGTTTGTAAGAAATAGACTATATGTACACTGCAAATAGCAAATATGAGTAGGATGTAGAGATGAGCGAGCACACTCGTCCGAGCTTGATGCTCGTTTGAGTATTAGGGTGCTTGAGATGCTCGTTACTCGATTCGAACACCACGTGGTACTCGAGTTGATTGCATTTCCTTTCCCGCATGTTTAGCGCCATTTTCTAGCCAAAAGACATGCGGGGAAGGCATTACCACTTCCTGTTGTGACGTGCCAGCCCTCTCCCCCCCCCCCAACCCCACAGCAGTGAGTGGCTGGGCCGATCAGGTGGCCGCGGAGTACTTAAACTGGTCCCGCCCACGGCTCGCTTCAGGCGCATGCTGGCAGAGGTTAGGGATAGTGCTGCTGCTGATATAGGGACAGTGTTAGAGTAGGATCCTGTCGTCAAGAATCCCAATGGTCCTTCTTAGGGCTACCCCTCATAGTGTACATTAATGTTGTAGTAGGCTGGAAGCAGTAGTGCACCAATTTTTTTCTTTAAGCATCGAGGGCTGTACAGGCCATTTCAGCTATACTGTTCTGTGTCTGCAGTGTATAACGCAGAATTTAGGGACACAACCACTTCTATAGGTAAAGTTATACAGTCCTGATCCTCCGTGCAAGAACCCAAACACTCCTTCTTAGGGCTACATCTGACTGTGTGCTTTACAGTTGTGGCTGGCTGGGAGCAGTAGTGCATCAATTTTTGTAATACGCATCTAGGCCTGTTCCCAGCCTTTCAGTAATAGCGTTCTCAGCCTGCAGTGCCATACAACCAGCTCTCACCGTGAAACTGCTCTCTAACATTTCCTAGCCTACTGCAAACTACTTCAGTTATACCGTTCTGTGTTTGCAGTTTTAAATGCAGAGTTTAGGGATGCAGCCACTTCTATAGGGAAAGTTATATAGTCCTGATCCTCCGTGCAAGAACCCCGACGCTCCTTCTTGGGCTACATCTGAACGTGTGCTTTACAGTTGTGGCTGGCTGGGAGCAGTAGTGCATCAATTTTTGTATTACGCATCTAGGCCTGTTCCCAGCCTTTCAGTAATAGCGTTATCAGCCTGCAGTGCCTTACAACCAGCTCTCACGGTGAAACTGCTCTCTAACATTTCCTAGCCTACTGCAAACTACTTCAGTTATACCGTTCTTTGTCTGCAGTGCATAACGCAGAGTTTAGGGACACAGCCACTTCTATAGGGAAAGTTATACAGTCCTGATCCTCCATGCAATAACCCAAACACTCCTTCTTAGGGCTACATCTGACCGTGTGCATTATGGTTGTGGCTGGCTGGGAGCAGTAGTGCATCAATTGTAGTATTACACATCTAGGCCTGTTCCCAGCCTTTCAGTAATAGCGTTATCAGCCTGCAGTGCCGTACAACCAGCTCTCACTATGAAACTGCTCTCTAACATTTTCTAGCCTACTGCAAACTACTTCAGTTATACTGTTCTTTGTCTGCAGTGCATAATGCAGAGTTTAGGGACACAGCCACTTCTATAGGGAAAGTTATACCGTCCTGATCCTCCGTACAAGAACCCCAACGCTCCTTCTTAGGGCTACATCTGACCGTGTGCTTTACAGTTGTGGCTGGCTGGGAACAGTAGTGAATCAATTTTTGTATTACGCATCTAGGCCTGTTCCCAGCCTTTCAAAAATAGCGTTCTCAGCCTTCAGTGCCATACAACCAGCTCTCACCGTGAAACTGCACTCTAACATTTCCTAGCCTACTGCAAACTACTTCAGTTATACCGTTCTTTGTCTGCAGTGCATTAGACACAAGTCTCACCACTAAACAGTACTGTAATATATCCTGGGCCACTGTAAACTATTTCAGTTATATTGTTCTTTGTCTGCAGTGCATTAGACAGAGGTCTCACCGCAAAACAGTACTGTAATATTTCCTGGACCACTGCAAAGTATTTCAGCTCTGCCGCTGTGCAGAGCGTCTCACAATACCCTTTCCTTGGTGGGGTTGAGATAGTCGCAGTTACCAGCACTATCCACTGGCTTTAGAGTCTTCTCCCCTTCCATACAGCCTCTCTTATCTACAAGTCTCTGCGAGCGGTAAATTACCCCTAGGTATTAGCGCAAGACAGCGGGTTAATTTTTTCAAGTCACGGCATAGAGCCTCCGCTATCTACAAGTCTCTGTGTGTGGTGAATTAAGCCACAGTTGTCAATGCTGTACAGTGGGGTAATTTATTTGGGCCCTGCTCTATTCTTAGTCTGCCATGATGAGGAGTAGGGGTAAGGGTTGAGGACGCGGACGCGGGCATCCAAGTGAGGGTGTGGGCACAGGCCGAGTTCCTGGGCGTGGTGAATCACAGCCAGCTGCTGCGGGATTAGGAGAGAGACAAGTTTCTGGGCTCCCCAGCTTCATATCACAATTTACGGGTCTGCGTGGTAAACCTTTATTACAAACAGAGCAGTGCGAGCAGGTCCTGTTGTGGATGGCAGAAAACGCATCCAGCAATGTATCGACCACCCAGTCTTCTACGCAGTCCACTACTCCTGGCCTAGGGAGTGCAACTCTGAATCCTCTGGCTGCTGCTCCTCCTTCCTTGCGGCCTCCTCATTCCATGAAAATGACATATTCTGAGCAGGCAGACTCCCAGGAACTGTTCTCGGGTCCCTGCCATGAGTGGGAAAAAACGGTTCCTCTCTCACCTGAGGAGTTTATCGTGACCAATGCCCAACCTTTGGAAAGTTCCCGGAGTCCTGGTGATGAGGCTGGGGACTTCCGGCAACTGTCTCAAGACCTTTTTGTGGATGAGGATGATGAGATACAGTTGTCTGTCAATGAGGTAGTAGTAAGGGCAGTAAGTCCGAGGGAGGAGCGCACCGAGGATTCGGAGGAAGAGCAGCTGGACGATGAGGTGACTGACCCCACCTGGTTTGCTAAGCCTACTGAGGACAGGGCTTTAGAGGGGGAGGCAAGTGCAGCAGCAGGAAAGGTTGGAAGAGGCAGTGGAGTGGCCAGGGGTAGAGGCAGGGCCAGAGCGAAGAATCCCCCAACTGTTTCCCAAAGCACCCTCTCGCTGCAAGCCTCCGTGCAGAGGGCTAGGTGTTCAAAGGTGTGTATGTTTTTCAGTGAGAGCACGGACGATCGACAAACAGTGGTGTGCAACCTGTGTTGCACCAAGATCAGCCGGGGAGCCACCACTACCAGCCTCACCACCACCAGCATGTGCAGGCATATGATGGCCAAGAACCCCACAAGGTGGGACGAAGGCCGTTCTAATTCCCCTTCCAGGACACAGGCACGAGCACCTCCCAGCCTGCACCCACGCCCGCACCTCCACCGTCCTCCACTCCATCCAGCAATGTCTCTCAGCGCAGCGTTCAGCTGTCTCTAACACAAGCGTTGGAGTGAAAGCGCAAATACGCCAACACCCACCCGCATACACCAGCTTTAAACATGCACATTGCCAAATTAATCAGCCTGGAGATGCTGCTGGATAGGCTTGTGGAAACGGAGGCTTTCAAAAACATGATGGCGACGCCGGTCCCGCGCTACTCGGTCCCCAGTCGCCATTATTTTTTCCGGTGTGCCATCCCAGCCCTACACCAGCATGTCTTCCACAACATAAATTGTGCCCTCACCAACGCGGTTACTGGGAAGGTCCACTTAACCGCAGACAAGGACAAGTACTGGCGGGCAGGGCCACTATATCTCCCTGACAGCACATTGGGTGAACTTGGTGGAGGCTGCGACCGAGTCAGAGCCTGGGACCGCTCACGTCCTACCCACACCCAGAATAGTGGGTCCTACCTCGGTGCTGGTATCTGCGGCATTTTATGCCACCTCCTCTAAACCCTCCCCCTTCTCCTCCTCTGCCACTTCTAACTCTCAATTAAGAAGTGTGAGCATGTCGTCAGCAGTCGGTAGCGCGCGGCAGCACAGCAGTGGGGAAGCGTCAGCAAGCCATACTGAAATGAATCAGCTTAGGTGACAAGAGGCACACGGCCCCTGAGCTGCTGCAGGGTCTGCCAGAGCAGACCGACCTCTGGCTTTTGCCGCTGAACCTCCAACTGGGCATGGCCGTGTGTGACAACGGCTGTAACTTGGTGGCGGCTCTGCAGCTCGGCAGCCTCACACACGTGCCATGCCTGGTCCACATCTTCAATCTGGTGGTTCAGCGGTTTCTGAAAAACTACCCCCACTTGTCTAACCTGCTCGGCAAGGTGCGCCGCGTCTGCGCACATTTCTGCAAGTCCACCACGGACGCTGCCACCCTGAGAACCCTGCAACGTCGGTTTCAGCTGCCTGAGCATCGACTGCCGTGCGACGTGCCCACACGGTGGAATTCTACGCTGCACATGTTGGCCAGGCTGTACGAGCAGCGTAGAACAATAGTGGAATACCAGCTGCAACATGGACGGCGGAGTGGTAGTCAGCCTCAGCAATTCTTTACTGAGGAGTGGGCATGGATGGCAGATATGTGCCAGGTCCTTGGAAACTTTGAGGAGTCTACCCAGATGGTGAGCGGCGATGCGGCAATCATTAGTGTTACCATCCATGTTTGCCTGCTGAGAAGTTCGCTGCTAAGCATAAGGCCCAACGCTTTGCAGTTGGAACAGGAGACGGGTGATGACAGTATGTCGCTTGATAGCCAGACCACCCTCATGTCTATATCTCAGAGCGTTTCGGAGGAGGAGGAGGAAATGGAGGAGGAGGAGGGGGGAGGAGACAGCTAACCACAATGCAGAGGGTATCCATGCTGCTTGCCTCTCATCTGTTCAGCGTATATGGGCTGAAGAGGAGGAGGAGGATCCTGAAAGTCATCATCCTAGTGAGGACAGCGATGTGTTGCATACTGGGACCCTGGCACACATGGCTGACTTTATGAAAGGCTGCCTTTCCTGTGACCCTCGCATTAGATGCATTCTGGCCAACACATATTACTGGGTGTACACCCTTCTCGACCCACGGTATAAGGAGAACCTTTCCACTCTCATTCCCAAAGAGGAAAGGGGTACGAGAGTGATGCAATACCACAGGGCTCTGGTGGAAAAAGTGATGCTAAAGTTCCCATCTGACAGTGCTAGTGGCAGAAGACGCAGTTCAGAGGGCCAAGTAGCAGGGAAGGAGCGGGGATCAGGCAGTATGTCCAGCACAGGCAGGGGAAGACTCTCCAAGGCCTTTGCCAGCTTTATGGCTCCCCAGCAAGACTGTGTCAACACCCACCAGTCAAGGTTGAGTCAGATGGAGCACTGTAAAAGGATAGTGAGGGAGTACGTAGCCGATCGTACCACTGTCCTCCGTGATGCCTCTGCTCCATACAACTACTGGGTGTCAAAGCTGGACACTTGGCCAGACTTGCACTGTACGCCCTGGAGGTGCTGGCCTGCCCTGCCGCTAACGTCTTGTCAGAGAGGGTGTTTAGTGCAGCTGGGAAAATCATCACGGATAAGCGTACCCGCCTGTCAACTGCCAGTGCCGACATGCTTACACTCATTAAGATGAACAAAGCCTGGATTTCCCCTAGACTTCTCTTCTCCACTGGTGGAAAGAAGCGAAACCTGATTCTTTTCACTGCAACAGGAGAAAAATGCATCCTCTATCCCCACAAAAAAAGGGGGAATTAGCTTTGTCAATCACTCTCGGATATTATTACTCCTCCTCCTCCTCCTAAAACAACATGTTTTTCTGTGGCCCAAAAGGCTCTGTTTAAAAGTTTTTTACAATTTTTCAAAGTTTCAAAAGTATTGATACTTTAACAGAAACCAATTTTTTCACAGGGCGGCCTCCAGGCTCTGTTACAAATTATGGTACAGCGAGCTGTATTTTTAAAAAATTGTTACCTGACTTTGCGGTTGAGCAATTTTTCAGGGGTGCACTTGTACTCTTGGTACACCAATTTTTCTGGCCCTCGCCTATACTGTTATCTAGCTACTTTTTCCCACCTTCACCTACACTCTTGGTAACCAAATTTTTTCAGTTGTTCGCCTATACTCTTGGTAAACCAATGTTACTGAGGTCTGCCTATACCTTTCTACTGAATGGTTTGAGGGGTTCACCTATACTCTTGCTACGGAAATGTTACAGGGGTTCGCCTATACTTTTGCTACAGAAATGTTACTGGGATACGCCTACACTCTTGCTACAGAAATGTTACTGGGGTTCGCCTATACTCTTGCTATAGAAATGTTACTGGGGTCCGCCTATACTCTTGCTATAGAAATGTTACTGGGGTCCGCCTATACTCTTCCTACAGAAATGTTTCAGAGGTCTGCCTATACTTTTGCTACAGAAATGTTACTGGGGTCTCCCTATACTCTTGCTACATAAATGTTACTGGGGTCCACCTGTACTCTTGCTACAGAAATGTTACTGAGGTCCGCCTATACCTTTTCTACTGAAGAGTTTGAGGGGTTCGCCTATACTCTTGCTACGGAAATGTTACAGGTGTCTGCCTATACTTTTGCTACAGGAATGTTAGTGGGATACACCTATACTCTTGCTGCAGAAATGTTACAGGGGTTTGCCTATACTTCTGCTACAGAAATGTTACTGGGGTCTGCCTATACTCTTGCTACAGAAATGTTACTGGAGTCTCCTTTTGCTTTTGCTACAGAAATGTTACTGGAGTCTCCTTATGCTTTTGCTACAGAAATGTTACTGGGGTCCGCCTATACTCTTGCTACAGAAATCTTACAGGGGTCTGCCTATACATTTGCTACAGAAGTGTTACTGGGGTCCACCTTTACTCTTGCTACAGAAATGTTACTGTGGTCTCCCTATACTTTTGCTACAGAAATATTACAAGGGAGGGGCGTGGCCTAGCCTGTGGAGCGAGCGGCAGCAGAATCCCTGTACTCCTGCAGCCTGAGCAGTTGCAGCGGTTTTCGGGGACCCCTAGGATACCTATGCTCCGCTCATCAATAGCAATAGCTGCTCCACAGCCTGGGGAACAGAAGGAGAGGTCGCGGGAGCGGATCGGCCGCGAACGGGCATTGAGGCCTACCACAGAGGTGAAGCCGGGGCCTAAATTTTAGAGCCGGAACAGACCGGAAGTGGAGAGCGCGCGCGGAAAGACACCGCCGCCCTGGTAAGAAAACAACAAGCGGCGGCATCCAGAGCCCCCGGACAGGGAGAGTGGGGCTTGCAGAGGAGAGAGGAGCGGTGAGAGAAGGAGCAGAAGGAGGGAGCTGACAGCGCAGAGATCCGCAGCGCCCCCCCCCCCCCCCCCGAACGCTGGGGAGTGGGACAGAGAGGAAGAGAATATAAACTACCTACAATATTGAGCCATCCAGGAAGACATACCTGGAACCTTCCTCACAGAGCGCACCACTGCACAGCTGCACTCCTCCTCTCTCCATATAAATATATTTGACCCAAAGCAGATCCCCACCCTAGGGGAATAACAAGCCCCACGCTTCCCACCTCACCACCTCGCCTCACCAACCCCACCAACTCATCCCCCCCCAGCAATATCACCCCCCTCAGAAGAGCTTCCACCCTTCTGACAAGAACCATTGAGAGAGGGGAAACTACAGAAAGAGCCCTCTCCAACACAGGCACAGCCTGAATTTTTGAAGGAGCCCCCTTCAGCTGTGCTCTAAAACACGACAAAGACCCGTTTCCAGGGCGGAACCTGTCCACTGAGCGAGATGGAGGGCTGAGTGCAGGGCTCCGTCTCAGCGGCACCCACAGCGGCTGATTACAGAGGTTAAAAACAGCTTTGATGGGCAAAACGAGTAAGGACAAAGTGGGAGACTCCCTGAGCACCCCGCGATCCCAGAGAGGGCAAACCGATCTCCAGCGCTACCTCAAGCAGCGGACCTTTTACTCTCCCCGTGCTCAGCTTAAGATGGCATCCGCATATGAAGCTGCAGCCCGACACAGTAAGAAGGGGGATGACGGGGGCTCGTCGGAGGGAGAGGAGGGAGAAAGTGTGTCCAGAGCATTTATGAGAGAGCTGCTCTCACAATCATTGCTCCCACTGAGAACTGATTTAGTGGAAATTAAAGAAGACCTTAAACATATAGGCAGATGAGTGGAGGAGCTGGAGACTACATCTGCCTTCCTTGTCCTGCACTCATGCGAGATGAAGAGAATCTTGAAGCTGCAGCATGACCAACTTAACAAATCACTCATCCTACAGGAAGACCTAGAGAACAGAAATCGCCGTAGTAATACACGCATAAAAGGCCTTCCTGAGTCTTGGGCTAGTGACTGCTTAACAAAAGTGGTCAGTGAAATATTCTCCACCTTGCTGGGAAAAGAAAGGGCTTCCTCGGTGGTCATAGAAAGGATCCACAGAGCGCTTAGACCACTTCCCCCAACAACTGAACCGCCAAGGGATGTAGTTTGCAAGTTGCTAACATTCCCGGACGCAGTGGCAATACTAAGGGCTGCCAGGCAACAGAGGGACCTATGCTATGCTGACGTCCCAATTCAAATATATCAGGACTTGGCGCCTTCGACGTTGGTGAAACCCCACAGGAGAGCTGGCAGCCGGTATATGGCCATAAATCACCAAAAACAATAAAAAGGAAGTCCAGGGAGGAAATCGCAGAGATGGACACTTGAGGGAAGGAACTTCCTTTTCTCGGTATATCTCAAAGAAGAAGTTTTGGATGGACTTCTCTTCTCTTCTTCGCCTGACGAATTACAGTTGTGGTTACAAATGTTATTACTTCCCGTTGCTCTATTGCTCTATCGCTCTCGGCCGCTTCCCTTTCTCCCCTCTATTCCTATTCCTGTCCTCTCTTATACTTTCTCCACTTGATAGGAGGTACCTATCCTCTCATCTAAATGTTCATATTCTATGCAAGCGTAGATTAAGAGGAAGGAGTTTCTTCTGTCTTACTAAGTTTATTTAGCATCGCTCATGACGGAATGGACAAGGGGCGGTGAGCCAAGCTGAGGAGCTCCCGGTTTGCCCCTGGTGAGTTAATTGTACCAGGGATGGCCCTTTGATCTCCTAGCCACGCTGTCTACCCTATGCCCATTATCAATAAGACAACCGTATTGGGTGCCTGCTAGATCAGGCTAGTTGAATTTGTGTTTTGAATCTGACTTGTCAGCGATCAGACACTGTCTACGGTGTCTATCGAAACTCGCCCTCTTAATAGTTGAGGGTTCGGGATCCTGTTGATCCCCCACATTACTACATTACTTGTTAATACAAAGAATACCAGTAGTTACTGGTTTCCCTTTCCAGCTATCCTTACCCCTTTTCCCTTCGCATACTCCCTAAAACCTCTTCCCCGGGGTGGGGGGGGGGGGGGGGGTGAGACGTCCTGCTACAGAGAAGGTTTCACTGTTCAACTGTATCATCTTTTTTTCAGCTACTGAGTACTTCCTCTGCATATCAGACCAACAGTGATGGGAGAACTACGCTTTACGTCATTCAATGTCAAGGGCCTCAACTCCCCTCTGAAACGCCACAATGTAGCTCTCCTTCTAAAAAGGTATGATTCAAAAATTGTCCATCTTCAAGAGACCCATTTCAGAGGGGATAGGTGTTTCGTACTGCCGGGGAAAAATTTCACGCAGACCTTTCACAACGCCCACCCCACCTCTGCCTCGAAAAGGGTCTCCATGCTGATTCACAAATCGATAAATTTCGTATGTGAAGCTGAGTACTCTGATAAGGAGGGAAGGGTGCTGTTTCTGAAAGGCTCCATAGAACATACAAAAATCACCATTGCAAATATTTATGCTCCAAACGTAGACCAGGTTCCCTGGTTGCTGAAGCAATTGGATGTACTAAAGCATTTTGCAGTCAGATATGTAGTTCTGGGAGGGGATTTCAATGTCACCCTAAATCCATTGCTGGACTCCTCGGTGGGCCGATCCCAGATTCCGCAAACAAAACGGAGGCGGCTTGGCCGGGCTATACAGGAACTGGGGCTAGTTGACGCCTTGCGACTACTCCACCCCTCAGCGAAGGACTTTACCTTTTTCTCCCCGGCCCCCTCCTCTTACCAGAGGTTGGACTACCTCCTTGTGTCTTCTAGCCTCCTCGCGTCCCTTATAAAAGCCACAGTGGAACCGATGACGGTCTCCGACCATGCCCCAATTCATATCACACTGCGCCCATTTCAATATACCAGCAGAGAATGGAGATGGAGGCTTAACCCGTCATTATTGGATTCCGATAAGGATAATGTGGCCCTTACCAAGGCAATCGAGGAGTACTTCCTCCTTAACTTGAACGGAGAGGTCGACATCCCCACGGTCTGGGAGGCCCATAAAGCCTTCACCAGGGGTTTGTTGATAGCCTTGGGCTCCAGGACCAGAAAAAAGGCACAAAAAGAAATAGATGATATGCTCATCCAAATTGCTTCACTAGAATTGACGGCCAAACTTTCCCAAACAAGCACTAACTTAGCAAAATTAGACGAAATAAGAAGGGAACTATGCGTTGTTCTGGAATCCAGGTTTAACAAAAAGACATTATTTATGAAGCATGTGGTGTATGCTCAGGGAAACAAGGGTAGTAAATTCATGTCGTCCCTAATTTAAAAAGCGCAGATGAAAAATTTAATTAAATCAATCAAAACTGGCTCTGGGAGGCTAGCTGAGACTACCCCAGAAAATTTATATAATCTACAAAGATCTAGGCCAGCAGGGGAGGCCACCAAAACTAGGGAGCAAATAGACTCCTTTCTACACCAACTGAACATGCCCAAACTGGATAAAGACGAAGCAAGCTCACTACTGACCCCCGTCTCACAATACGAAGTAAAAGAACTTCTAGCTTCGTGCCCTCCGAACAAGAGCCCAGGCCCAGATGGCCTCACATTGGACTATTATAAAACCTTTCAACAGGTCCTGGTCTCAAGGCTAACAGACCTCTTTAATGCCCTCCTATCCGGAGCTAATTTACCCAAACAAGCGCAGGAAGCCCAACTCACATTAATCCATAAAGAAGGCAAAGACGCCACTATATGCGGCAATTACAGGCCCATATCTCTCATCAACTTTGATACTAAGCTGTGGGCGAAGTTCCTAGCTAGGAGACTGGAGAAGTTTCTCCCTCGCTTGATCAACGAGGAGCAGGCAGGGTTTGTGAAGGGGAGAGAGGGCAGAGACAATTGCCATAGGCTTTTTCATGCGGCCCAGTATGCCCAACGCCATAATATACCTCTCGCCTTTATAGGAACTGATGCTGAAAAGGCGTTTGATAGGGTTAACTGGGCCTATATGAAAAGTGTCTTACTTAAGTTCGGATTCCCCATGGAATTCGTGTCCGCCATTTTTTCGCTCTACTCCAACCCGCATGCAAGAATAAAAATAAATGACGAACTATCCCAACCGTTTGAAATCAAAAACGGAATGCGTCAAGGATGCCCTCTCTCCCCCTCTCTATTTATTCTAACTCTAGAGCCTCTTCTAACCCAAATCAGACAGGACCTGCACATAAAGGGACTATCTATAGGTGATAGAAGACTATCTTCAGCGGCTTTCACAGATGATATAGTCTTCCTAATCACCAATCTGAAGGAGGGCCTACCCAGACTTGTGGAACTTTTGAACGAATTTGGAGAATTCTCAAACTTCAAAATAAACTTCCACAAGTCCTCCACATTAAATATATATATACCCCAAACTCTCTTCAGAACTCTGAAACAGAACTCCCCATTCACATAGTCGGAGACCTCATTGGACTACTTGGGGGTCACAATAACAAAAAAAACAGAAGATCTGTTCACGACAAATTTTGCACCAATGTTAAATAAAATAAAAAACCTCTTGAGGGCTTACGATATTCCAACTATCTTCTGGTTTGGCAGGAAGAATATTCTGAAAACATATATCCTTCCTATAATCCTTTATAGGATTAGAATGCTTCCTATACACATCCCATCAAGCTATTTCAAAACCCTGCGTACAGTCTTCTCGGGTTTCGTCTGGAGGCAAAGAAGACCGAGGCTGGCAAAGAAGACCGAGGTCTGCTTACGATATTCCAACTATCTTCTGGTTTGGCAGGAAGAATATTCTAAAAACATATATCCTTCCTATAATCCTTTATAGGATTAGAATGCTTCCTATACACATCCCATCAAGCTATTTCAAAACCCTGCGTACAGTCTTCTTGGGTTTCGTCTGGAGGCAAAGAAGACCGACGCTGGCATACAGTCTCATGATCAGAAGGGGGGCGGAGGGTGGCATTGATCTTCCTAACATCCCAGACTACTACCGAGCAGCTCAGATAAGCTATTGGATGAACCTGGCCTACCCGATAAAAGACACCTTACTCCCAGAGCTAGCGAGTGGACAGAGTGGGAAATCACTAATGGAAACGCTCTGGTTTCCAGAGAAAAACAGCTACAGGGCAAGGAACTTTAATCCTCTTTTGAGAGGCCCCTGCGAGGTTTGGGATGGCCTAAGGAGCAGATTAGCTTCAACCCCATCTCCTATCACCCCGCTTAATCTAGTTCATCAGTTAATGGGCTGTAGATCAGATCCCGCCACCATCTCCTGGTGGAAGAAACTTGATAAATACTGTGTAGGGCACCTACAGACGCAAGCCCACCTCCACCCCACAGAGATTCTTCAAACGCTGTTGCCTGCTCACAAATACTCATTTCTACAACAGGCTTCTCTAACTAGAACACTAGGGGATTTTAGTAAAACTTTTAAATCCACCAGACCTCTGTTACCATTTGAGTGCACTTTGAGCAGTAAAAATATTACTTCGAGGAAAATCTCTTTGATCCGCAAAAACTATATTGTCCCCCAATCTATGAGTAAGCCAACGTTCATTTCCTCGTGGGAAAAGGAGTTGAATATAGTACTTACCCAGGATGAGATCAAATCTATACTAAGCACCTCGTTCGGCATCTCCCCCTGCATTATCTCTCAGGAATCCCATTATAAGCTACTTGTGCGGTAGTACAAGACCCCGCAATGGCTCCATGCATACAAACTAGCTGACCAAGACATATGCTGGAGGTGTAAGAGAGAGACTGGTTCTTACCTACATATATGGTGGAGCTGTCCGTCTCTGGGATCTTTCTGGGGGGGAGTGGAGGGGGTGCTGAGTAGGATAAAGCCGAACTTTCCGCTAACTCCAGAGGTGCTGCTATTGTGGAAGCCCAACTCGATGTTCCAACCCCGCAGGGACAGGCTTATGGCCTTTCTCATGGACTCTGCAAAGGCTCTGATCCCCTCACTGTGGCGATGCGAAACACCCGCCACCATGAAACAATGGAAGGAAAGAGTGGATAGAATCATTAACCTGGAAGAACTATTGAGCTGGAACAGGGGCACCCACGTTAATTTCATTAAGATATGGAACCCCTGGAGGAGTCTGAGGCTCTTGGACATCTTTACGAACTAAAGGTTGGTCTCCTCCCCCCGCCTGCCCCCACCCACTTCCCCCCGACTACTACCCTCCCGCCCAATCCCACCGCACCTCCCCCTTTGCTACAAATGTAATTTGAAATGTTATTCATTGTTTTTCACGTTGTTATGCTCTTTGTACGGCCCGCTATGATGCTGTCCCTTTGGGACGGAAATACTCTTGATGACAGATCAGCTCTGTCTACACTAATCACTCTCAAGATAGTGCGGCACCTATGAAGCTAGCTCATAGACATGTGAACGCTAATGTAGAAGTCACTGCTATTTCAGAATACTGTCACTGCTGTACGATTTATGTTTTTGCATGAGAAAACTAGATAAAAATTGATTTGAAAAAAAAGAAATATTACAAGGGGCCGCCTACACTTTTGCTACAGAAATGTTACTGGGGTCCGCCTATACTCTTGCTGTAGAAATGTTACTGGGGTCCGCCTATACTCTTCCTACAGAAATGTTTCTGGGGTCTGCCTATACTTTTGCTACAGAAATGTTACTGGGGTCTGCCTATACTCTTGCTACAGAAATGTTACTGGGGTCCACCTATACTCTTGCTACAGAAATGTTACTGGGGTCCGCCTATACTCTTGCTACAGAAATGTTACTGAGGTCTGCCTATACCTTTCCTACTGAATGGTTTGAGGGGTTCGCCTATACTCTTGCTACGGAAATGTTACAGGGGTTCGCCTATAATCTTGCTACAGAAATGTTACAGGGCTCTGGCTATACATTTGCTACAGAAATGTTACTGGGGTCTCCCTATACTCTTGCAACAGAAATGTTACTGGGGTCCACCTATACTCTTGCTACAGAAATGTTACTGGGGTCCACCTATACTCTTGCTACAGAAATGTTACTGAGGTCTGCCTATACCTTTTCTACTGAATGGTTTGAGGGGTTTGCCTATACTCCTGCTATGGAAATGTTACAGGGGTTCGCCTATACTTTTGCCACAGCAATGTTACTGGGATACGCCTATACTCTTGCTACAGAAATGTTACAGGGGTCTGCCTATACATTTGCTACAGAAATGTTACTGGGGTTCGCCTATACTCTTGCTACAGAAATGTTACTGGGGTCTCCCTATACTTTTGCTACAGAAATGTTACTGGGGTTCGCCTATACTCTTGCTACAGAAATGTTACTGGGGTCTCCCTATACTTTTGCTACAGAAATGTTACTGGGGTTCGCCTATACTCTTGCTATAAAAATATTACTGGGGTCCGCCTATACTCTTGCTACAGAAATGTTACTGGGGTCTCTCTATACTCTTGCTACAGAAATGTTACTGGGGTCCACCTATACTCTTGCTACAGAAATGTTACTGGGGTCCGCCTATACTCTTGCTACAGAAATGTTACTGAGGTCTGCCTATTCCTTTCTACTGAATGGTTTGATGGGTTCGCCTATACTCTTGCTACGGAAATGTTACAGGGGTTCGCCTATACTTTTGCTACAGGAATGTTACTGGGATATGCCTATACTCTTGCTACAGAAATGTTACAGGGGCCTGCCTATACTTTTGCTACAGAAATGTTACTGGGGTCTGCCTATGCAATTTCTACTAAATGGTTTGAGGGGTTTGCCTATACTTCTGCTACAGAAATGTTACTGGGGTCTGCCTATACTCTTGCTACAGAAATGTTACTGGAGTCTCCTTATGCTTTTGCTACAAAAATGTTACTGGAGTCTCCTTATGCTTTTGCTACAGAAATGTTACTGGGGTCCGCCTATACTCTTGCTACAGAAATGTTACAGGGGTCTGCCTATACATTTACTACAGAAATGTTACTGGGGTCTCCCTATACTCTTGCTACAGAAATGTTACTGGGGTCCACCTATACTCTTGCTACAGAAATGTTACTGGGGTTAGCCTATACTCTTGCTACAGAAATGTTATTGAGGTCTGCCTATACCTTTTCTACTGAATGGTTTGAGAGGTTCGCCTATACTCTTGCTACGGAAATGTTACAGGGGTTCGCCTATACTTTTGCTACAGGAATGTTACTGGGATACGCCAATACTCTTGCTACAGAAATGTTACAGGGGTCTGCCTATATATTTGCTACAGAAGTGTTACTGGGGTTCGCCTATACTCCTGCTATAAAAATATAACTGGGGTCCGCCTTTACTCTTGCTACAGAAATGTTACTGGGGTCTCCCTATACTTTTGTTACAGAAATGTTACTGGGGTTCGCCTATACTCCTGCTATAAAAATATTACTGGGGTCCGCCTATACTCTTGCTACAGAAATGTTACTGGGGTCTCCCTATACTTTTGTTAAAGAAATTTTGTTGGGGTCCGCTATTCTCTTGCTACAGAAATGTTACAGGGGTCTGGCTATACTTTTGCTACAGAAATGTTTCTGGACTATGCTCTAGCTATAGAAATGTTACTGGGGTCCGCCTATACTCTTGCTATAGAAATGTTATGGGTTTCTGCCTATGCTGTGGGTGCACAAAGACTTCCCATCGCGGTGTTTTATCTATCTGGCACAAATACACTGACTGACTTGGGCAGAAATGTGGGCCAAGGCCGAGGAGCTATCTTACACCTGCACAGAATGAAGTGTGTGGGGACCCATGAATTTCCCATAGCTATTTAACTCACGGCACCTTGGGTCGCACAAGATGGAGGCTGGGACCGAGCCTGACCCAGGGAACACTCACGTACTTCCCACACAGAGTATTGCGGGTCTTACTTTGGTCATGGTTGATCGGCCTTATTATGCCACCTCCTCCTCCTGCTTGGGGTTTGGGGATCAGCGCTGGGCAACATGTATTTTCTCTCGTGTTACCACAGTTATCTGAGACACTGGTTTGGGCCAAACAAAAGGAGCGTTACTGCAATAATGAGACGTTCACAGCTGCACTAGCATCCGAAACCGCTTTATTCCCACGATTAATGAGGGTTTGAACCGAGGCCAAGGTCCTTGGCAGGGTGAAATTGCCATGTTTGGGTGCTCTGATTTCTTTATGTGTAATACTTTCCTTGGGTTCCAGGGGCTCGTCTATGCTGTAGGTGCACAAAGACTTCCCATTGCGGTGTTTTACCTGTCTGGCACAAATACACTGACTGACTAGGGTAGAAATGTGGGCCGAGGTCCTTGGCGGGGTGAAACTCTGCCATGCTTGGGCGCTCTGATTTCTTTATGAGTAATACTTTCCTTGGGTTCCAGGGGTTCGCCTATGCTGTGGGTGCACAAAAACTTCCCGCTGCGGTGTTTTACCTGTCTGGCACAGATACAATGACTGACTAGGGTAGAAATGTGGGCCTTGGTCCTTGACGGGGTGAAACTCTGCCATGTTTGGGCACTTTTATTTCTTCCTGTGTAATACCATCTTTGTGCACCGACAGCATAGGCGAGCCCAAGGAACTCAAAGACTTTCCATTGCAGTGTTGAGCTATCTGACACCTACACAGAATGAATTGTGTGGGGACACATGGATTTTCCATTGCTATGTTACTTGCGGCACCTTGGGTCACACAAGGTGGAGGCTGGGACCGAGCCTGACCCTGGGCCTGCTCATGTGCTTCCAACACAGAGTATTGCTGCATTGTGGAGATGTGTAGAAGTGCTGGCACCTGAGTCCCCTTATGCCCACGTTTGCGGCTCCTGACAATTTTGTGACTGAGGTGGCACGGGATTGGAATGATGATCGTACGTCAATTCATCATCAATTCTCAACAGCATTGCGGGTAATTGCCCACACTTTCAAAGAGGGTCGCTGCCTGGCCCTGCCAACCCTCCGCAGTGTGTGCCTCCAGTTCCTCCTCATCCAGTACGCACTTATAAATAGACATGAGGGTGGTGCTGCTATGAAGCAAGCGTGTGGCATGAGTGCAGCTGAACGCTACGCAGGGAAACTTTTGTGTGCGCTGTGGATGCATTATCATTAGCTGTTTGTTGACATATCATTCTAAGGGCGCCCACCCACTGGCGTTTGTGATTTTCGTGCGTGAAAAACGCAGCGTTTTCCGCGCGTTTTTTGCCGCGCGTTTTTTGCCGCGTTTTCGCGGCGTTTTCGCGGCTTTTCCATTAATTTCCATTGACTTTCATGGGTGCATTAGGAGAAAAATAAGGACACATATGCAACTGACAGTTCCTATGTTAAAAATCGCAACGCAACGCAAAACAAACCGCCAGTGGACAGGAGTACATTCAATTCTAATTGCTCTTGAGAAAAAACGCAAAACGCAAAGAAAAAAAAATCGCCAGTGGGTGGGCGCCCTTAAGGGTACTTTAATATGTTAGTTGCCAAAAGAGGAATTACGGGCGACCATCTGCCTGTGTAAACAATGCATCTGACAGGGTACTGCTCGAGAAGTTGCTCAGTAGCAGCTTAGTCATTTCATTTCATCAAACAGAATGACTAGTAAGTGGCTTCCTCGCTCAGCATAAACAGGCAGTAATTAGCAAGTCATTCAAATACAAATGTTTTCGACTTTACGGCAGATAACTTTTGATCAACGAGAAACTTTGTTTTTATGTGCGCTGAAAAAAACAACTAGTAACTATCGAGCAAATTATTGCTCTTCACCCTGTTGGTAGCCATGTTTTTAGAGAACAACTCTAATTTGCATTTGCTCTTTTGAACAATTATTCCAACAATAATCCACCTTTGTAAAACCACCCATAGTCATGTAATTTGGTAAAGTGTCTGGATTTTCTTATGCAGATGATTTTGCTGCAGCAGAAAAATAAATTATTCTGACACCTGATAGACAACAGTTTCTGCATGCACAAACATACGATTTTAAACAGCCAAAGTCAAAAATCTTTACCATTACCTACCGGAAACACATCTTTCAATCATGAAATACCAGTAACCAAAGTAATAGCTCTAATATCCTTGATGTGCCTTTATCAAGTTTGTTTGATAGTGGCTACAGAAGAATTTTCGGTGCTATGGTTTAAAGTAATATAATTAAGAATTAATAGAATTGTCAGCCTTCCATTCAAGAAAAGTACACTTACTAGTATCCATTGGTTGCAACAAGGGTTCTGGTGCGCATGTCTTCAGTCATTCTGTGCTAGTGTGTCACTGCAGTCCTACCTTGCTTCTTTTTATGTTTTGCGGGTCAGAATTTTCTCTCTGTTAGTATGCTCTTTTATGGAGAACCAAACAGCCTATCATATTCCATAAACACTTATTGCTAAATGTCTTACATAATTGACTGAATTGTTTTGAGTTTAACTTGTGACTAAAACCTTCTTCTGTACTAAAGTATTTGTCGCAAAAGATTGTTGCAGCAAAACAGGACATTATTTGTAAGGCAAATTTGCCAAGTTGAAGCCACTGCTCCAATATATTTACCAAGAAAGTCCTGGGATCCTGCTTTTTAAAGATCTCCTAATACTTGAGTAATATGAGAATCGAGTTTGGTCTATATCAGCAATGTTGTTCTCATTCAGCCATCTTTAATAGGATATTGTAACTAACAGTCTAACTTGCATGATATTTTATTTGACCTTGTTGGGACCAGGTTCAGCCATCTGTGTATGATGGATAGTATTAAGATTCTATTAATCCTTATACTTATTCTAGACTTCATAGGTCGACACACATCCTCCCACCCCAAGCTTTGGATGCCTGTATGTTCTCCCCATTGCAGTCCGAATCCAAAATATATCATTTTCCCATTAATGACTATGCGAGCCCAGACTAAAGATGAGCTGTGGTATTGTTCATTGTTAAGGGCCTCATGTGGCGCAGAGTGTAGGCAGCAGTATGCAGTCCTAAGCTCTCACTCATGACCTGAAGGTTGCAAATTCAATTCTCGCAAGGTTCAGGTAGTCGACTCAAGGTTGACTCAGCCTTCCATCGTTCCAAGGACAGTAAAATAGGTACGCAACTTGCTGGAGGGTAATAAATGAATTACCTGAAAGCGCTGCAGAATAAGTTGGCACTATACAAATTACAACTCCCTTTATCCCCCTTGTCATCTAATATGCCTTACAGGTACATATATTTAACCTTTTATGACAGATTGATAGTTTCTCACCACGCCAGAAGAGAAAGAACTGGAAAGAGATTGAGGGGTTCATAATTTAATTTGAGGCAACTATTACCACTTGATGTTTCCATGTTGATTGGTTTCCATGTAGAGATATGGATATATGTGTATTTTCTATGTGATGTAACCACTTGCTATCTGACCTCTGTCCTGTAAGAACCTAAAGAATTTGCACCCTGTCTTTCTGTGCCTTATCTTACATTGAAAAATAAATGCTGTTTGCTTAAGATGACTTGATCTTCAGATTAGTGATTTCTAATAAGTCTAATAATTGGTGAAGACTAGATAGGTCTTGAGTTTGACATCTTTTTAAAGTTTTGCACTTTTTTTTCTTAACTGAAGGCAATTCCTCCCAGGGTGCATTAATCCTCATATCTACATTGATAATACTTAACCACGAATTTTGTGCGTTAGTCCTGCCATTGTAAATGCTTTCATGAGCGTGCTGGCAGAAATAATATATTTGAGAGGGGTGTATTGTAGCCTGCTGGAATGTCATACACATTTTTGGTGCAAGCAGGAGCAATTTATTTTCTCACATAGGCACAACATTCTTGGTAGTCATTATAACTTATAAGTGTTATACAAGCATAATAGGTAAAAAGTGCTTACTCTAACACTAGGTGAGCAAAATCTCTTTAACAGCTGAACAGTATGACAGTTGCAGAACACTTGCAAAGCTTGTGATGAAGCCTAGTGGCAGGTTTCTTGATAAATAGTCTACTGTCTGTTCTGACCTCTGTTTGTTTACTGCCTTGACCTGTACTCCATCTGACTATGATTTTTGCCCACTGCCTTGGTGTCATTACTTAGTGTCTTCAGCCTATCTTTGCACCAGCCATTTCTGAAAGAGACTGCTCTGGAGCTAGTGATCTGGGGATTCCGTGCAGAGAAGTCCATACCTCTTTTGAGGGTTAAGGGTAAGAATGTACAATCTGTAAAGGTGCCCATACACATGCGAGCATAGCTGCCAGACATTGCCAATTTTATCAATTTCAGGATATTATCGTTTGGTAAAGTAATGCAACTGAGCATTTGCTATGGCTAATGAACATCTGTCTTCTGAAAATGTGATCTGACATATTGGAAAATATTGGCTGTGGTCATCCAAAACTACTTGTGCATGGCATGATCAGCTGATTCTAGCCAATCATTTGGCATTTTTGCAAGACTCCGGGGGGCAGTTTTTTTTTTCTTAAACTGACTCAATGATCATCCATTTTAAACATCAATATTGCTGTTGGTATCATCCATATGAAAGATCCCATGGACAGTTGGTCAATCACATAGAGGAGGTTCACAATGTTATGTGTATGGCGGCATTAGATTCCACACACTGGTTTAGCCCAAAACCAGATGTGTTACTGACTCACGTTGTCCACATCTCCAGTTTGCTTCAATACAGTAAGTCTTTTCCCTCCATTAAACCAATGTAAATAACAAGATGAGCCAGGGCCTCCATAGCAAACCCACTCTTTATTACATTAATATGATCTCTGATGAAACAGAATATGCTACTATAGTATGCTTAAGTAATATAATACAGCAGTTGCTGAAATAGTAAATATCCTGCTAACAAATAAATATTTTGGTATGAAACATGTATACTATATTGTTCTTTGTAGTACAGATTTAGCACTCATAACACTAACCAAAGTAATGTGCTACATTGTTAACATAGCACAACTACATTTGCATAGCACAATATCATTCATTTTTTATTGAAAAAAAACATACTACGTAAATAATGTACACCTGTGCGGCATGCTATGTTAATAGCGTAGCATTACTAAAGTTAGCAGTACAGCTCCTTGGTTATGGCAAATACACATTTTTACTAACCTCACTAATGGTCTTTAAACCTGCACATACATCTTTTTAAGGCAGTAGCTTGGCTGACTACTGACAACCAGGCTCCTACTCTAACCGCCAGATGTGGAGAAACCTCAGATCCTGTCAGTTTAACCCCTTACATGCCACAATTAATAGCAACTGCAGCATGTTAGTTGATGACAGGGGGAGGGGGATCCTTCTGTCACCCATCGGTACCCAGCAGTATGATTGCAAAGTACCAATGGGTTCCCATGATAGCCAAAAGTCTGACAAAGGCCTTTATGTCTGGCATGTAACTCAGCCCACTAGTTGCCTCTGGCAGAATCTAATAGGATGCTGTCATACGGTAGTCTTTGTAAAATGCACTACATAAGTAATGCAATGTACTATCTTAGCGATTGAACTATTGTGTCTTCCCCTTGATGAACTAAAAATAGCATTAAAAAAGTTCAATAAAGTTTAATTTTTAGGAAAAAAATCCATTAAAAAAAAAGACAACTCGATTCCACTTCATAGCAGTCCAGTTTCGTCATTCTCGACATCACTGCAAATGGAGGCGGCGGTGGGTGTCAAAATTAGTACATAATGGATGCTGTAAGGTTAAGTGTCCTTCACACAAAACGGCCTGTAACAATGGTGACACATGTCTCTGGATGGCGGACAACAAAACAGTTGGAGCTGCTCGTGCTTGTCGGGCGATTAGACGGTGTTCTCTACCGGTAGTCTGTTGAGGGTGTCCTGAGACCAATCACACATCCACCGATCCGAACACCTCCTAACACTCTGGTCATAACAGCCCAGGTGGCAAGTAGTTCATCGATATCTCCTTCCAGCTTCATTACAATAATGCGCCCCCTCTTACACCTTGTTTACTAGATGAAATCTCTTCAATTGCATCATATAAGCAAGTCTAATGGTCACTAGACTCTACACAGGCAGAACAACAGGTCCACTACACAGAAGTAGCCTCTGATAGCCTTTTTATAAGCCTCAGGTGGCAAGACTGTTCATCTAATCATGCCACAACTCTAATCATTTGTATATCTGCCTGAGATTAAGCTGCATGCCAAGTTTTGCAGCAAAACAACAACTCCTTCTAGGTGCTTGATTTTCTTTTGACAAATAGTCTTTTATATATTTCTTTTAGCTTTACTTTGCTTTCTTTGCTTTATCAGCTTCTGTATGCTCAATCCCTTAGTCTTCTGGAAGAGAAGTCTCATGTTTTTCCAGTTCATTTAACTCTTAAGGACCAGGCTGTTTTGTACCTTAAGGACCAGACATTTTTTAGGGATTTTATCCATGTGGTAGTCTTACTGCCCTATTTTTTTTCCTTTAGCTACCAAAATTATTTTTGCAGTGTTTTCTTTTCCGTGACATATAGGGCTATTTTTTAAAATATCTTTTTCACTGACTTTTTTTTCAGTCTTTTTGTTTTATTGGGGGTAAAAAGCTAAAAAAAAGAGATATTTTAACATTTATAGTTTTTTTTAAATTAGTTTATTTACGCTAAAATAAAGTATGGAAATAGGTTTCTTATTTTGTTTCGGGTGTTTTGACATATGATATGTATGGTTTTGAATTATAGGGCGCATATAGTGACAGTTTTGATTGGCATTGGCTTTGGGTTATTTTATTTCTATATATATATATAATTTTTTTAACTTATTTATGCAATTATATAAGACCTCTTGGGGATATTCACATGTTTTGGGGTTTTTTTTATTTGACATTTTTCCACTGTAGCTGGGACATCCATAGGGGCCCCAGTTACAGAGAAAAACATCCCCTGTAGTGACATTAGTCACTGGCAGTGCTAATCGGGGTCTGCTGTGACCCTGTAGCTCTGCTGTGCTAGTGGTCACCTGACGGTCACTGACTGCTGGCTCGCATAGTGAACGAAAGATTTCCACTTTCCCTTTTTAGAACAATGCACTTATTGAGCGATGTGCACTAAAGAAAGGAGGAGACAGAAATGGTTAAAACCAACTTCTCCTTCCTCCATCAGGTTATCAGCTGTGATGAACAGCTGACAACTCGTCCTGCTTCTGATTAACTGCAGAAGCAGGAGGCTTTAATCCCCGCCGTAATTTTACATACGGCTGGGCTTTAAGCTCGGGACCAAGCACCGTATATTTACAGTGCCTGGTCCTTAATGGGTTAAAGGAAACATGTAATTACATTTGAGCCCCAAAAACTAGATAATAGGTTTGAAATGTGATGGAATAGGGGCCCCCATAATGCTCTGTTTGATACTCACCTTGTCCCCCGTTCCCGTGAATTTGCTACACACACTGAGCATGACTCTTTTCAGCCGAGTGTTTGCACGTGCTCAGCAATAGAGATAAATGGGATAGCTAATGCACACAGTTATCTGAAAAGATTCACGCTGTGCATGTAGAAACTTTGTGGAGGCACAGTACTAGAATGGGGACCTAGTGAGTAATAAACACGCTCCTCGGGCTTCCTATTTCCACACATTCATAAGGTAATTTGTGAAGCTCAAATGTGATGATAGGTTCCTTTAAAGAGTTTTTTTGTGCTTCTACGTTTTGCAACATACTTGCAGTTTCTCTTTACACATTAGAAGTACCTTATCATGTTTATAATAATAAAAGTTAGCGTATCTTTTACTTACAGCAGATTTGTTTAGGACGACTATAGTTGTCACTTGGGACACTATGCCCAATACACTGTCACTCATTATCTCTGAGAAACTGACCATGAGGCATACTAGCCACTTCCTTGTATCAACTGGCCCTACCTAGTACATAACCTATTCAATACCACATTGCTGCATCCATATACGAACAGAGACCTAGCCAACCTACATAATGCCATTTATAGTGCAATACAGTATTAACGCCTTAGTGACGGAGCTTTTTTGCTTTTTTCCATTTTTGTTTTTTCCCTTTTAAAAAATCGTAGCTCCCTAATTTATCCATCGACGTCGCTGTATGTGGGCTTGTTTTTTGCGGGATGAGTTGTATTTTTCAATGGCCCTATTTATTGTACCATATAATTTACTGAAAAACTTTTAAAAAATTCTTAGCGGAGAGAAATGGAAAAAAAACGAAATTCCACATTCTTTCGGTGCGTCCTGTTTCTACAGAACACAAATTGCAACAATAACGACCTGATATTTTTATTCTATGGGTCAGTACGATTGCTACGATACCAAACTTGTATAGTATTTTTTTTGCTGTAGTACTTTTATTTTTTTTTTTAAGATATTTAATTTTTTTCAATTATTTTCTGTGGTCATTTTGTGCGCGCAATACCTTTTTTATTTTTTCGTCGACGTAGTTGAGCGAGGGCTCATTTTTTGCGGGATGTCCTGAAGTTTCCGATAGTATCAATTTGGAATACATACGACTTTTTGATCGCTTTTTATTGCGTTTTTGTTCTGGGAGACAGGGTAACTAAAAAAGTGTATTTCTGGCGTTCTTTATTTTTTTTTTCAGACGACATTCACCGTGCAGAAAAAATAATGCACTACTTTGATAGATCGGACTTTTACGGACGCGGCGACATCTAATACATATTTTTATTTTATGATTTTGATTTTTTAATAATGGATATGGCAAATGGGGGGGGGGTGATTTAAACTTTTATAACTTTTTTTTTAACAATTAAAAAAACTTTATTGATTATTTTTCTTACATTACTTTGAAGTCCCCCTGGGGGACTTTAACATGCGATGCTTTGATCGCTCCTGCAGTATGACGTAATGCTATAGCATTACGTCATACTTAGAGATGAACGAACGTACTCATCCGAGCTTGATACTCGTTCGAGTATTAGCGTGTTCGAGATGCTCGTTACTCGAGGCGAGTACCACGCGATGTTCGAGTTAGTTTCACTTTCATCTCTGAGACGTTAGCGTGCTTTTCTGGCCAATAGAAAGACAGGGAAGGCATTACAACTTCCCCCTGTGACGTTCAAGCCCTATACCACCCCTGTGCAGTGAGTGGCTGGCGAGATCAGGTGTCACCCGAGTATATAAATCGGCCCCTTCCGCTGCTCGCCACAGATGCATTCTGACAGAGATCAGGGACAGTGCTGCTGGTGCCGGAGCTGCTATAGGGAGAGCGTTAGGAGTTATTTTAGGCTTCAAGAACCCCAACGGTCCTTCTTAGGGCCACATCTAACCGTGTGCAGTAGTGTGGAGGCTGCTTTTTGCAGTGTTGCACTTTTTTTTTTTTTTTTTTAATATATCGGCCGTGCAGAGCATTGCGTCCTGCAGTAATTTTACATTGTCCAGGGCCAGTAGTGGTGAGGCAGGGACAGAAGACATATTTAGTGTGTATAGGCAGTGGGCCTTTCCAAAAACATTTGGGGAAAAAAATCTATTTCGGCTGCCTGTGACCGTCCTCTGTGTACTGGGTCTCTGCTGGGGGTAGTTGTCCTAATTCATACGCAGCCAGCTAAGTGTTACAGCAGGCTTGCGCAAAATTCTTTCCTGCCTCTGTGTTGCCTCTTACATCACCGCTGTATTCCTGTCCACAAGTGTACTGGGTCTCTGCTGGGGGTAGTTGTCCTAATTCATACGCAGCCAGCTAAGTGTTACAGCAGGCTTGCGCAAAATTCTTTCCTGCCTCTGTGTTGCCTCTTACATCACCGCTGTATTCCTGTCCACAAGTGTACTGGGTCTCTGCTGGGGGTAGTTGTCCTAATTCATACGCAACCAGCTAAGTGTTACAGCAGGCTTGCGCAAAATTCTTTCCTGCCTCTGTGTTGCCTTTTACATCACCGCTGTATTCCTGTCCACAAGTGTACTGGGTCTCTGCTGGGGGTAGTTGTCCTAATTCATACGCAGCCAGCTAAGTGTTACAGCAGGCTTGCGCAAAATTCTTTCCTGCCTCTGTGTTGCCTCTTACATCACCGCTGTATTCCTGTCCACAAGTGTACTGGGTCTCTGCTGGGGGTAGTTGTCCTAATTCATACGCAGCCAGCTAAGTGTTACAGCAGGCTTGCACAAAATTCTTTCCTGCCTCTGTGTTGCCTCTTACATCACCGCTGTATTCCTGTCCACAAGTGTACTGGGTCTCTGCTGGGGGTAGTTGTCCTAATTCATACGCAGCCAGCTAAGTGTTACAGCAGGCTTGCGCAAAATTCTTTCCTGCCTCTGTGTTGCCTCTTACATCACCGCTGTATTCCTGTCCACAAGTGTACTGGGTCTCTGCTGGGGGTAGTTGTCCTAAGTCATACGCAGCCAGCTAAGTGTTACAGCAGGCTTGCGCAAAATTCTTTCCTGCCTCTGTGTTGCCTCTTACATCACCGCTGTATTCCTGTCCACAAGTGTACTGGGTCTCTGCTGGGGGTAGTTGTCCTAATTCATACGCAGCCAGCTAAGTGTTACAGCAGGCTTGCACAAAATTCTTTCCTGCCTCTGTGTTGCCTCTTACATCACCGCTGTATTCCTGTCCACAAGTGTACTGGGTCTCTGCTGGGGGTAGTTGTCCTAATTCATACGCAGCCAGCTAAGTGTTACAGCAGGCTTGCGCAAAATTCTTTCCTGCCTCTGCTGTGCGTTCCGTAAGCGAAGTCAGCCTCCAACCACAAGCCAATAAGCGGCACATTTAATTACAGCGTTCTGTTTCTGCACTACTGGTAATACAGCATGCTGAGGGGTAAGGGTAGGCCTAGAGGACGTGGACGCAGGCGAGGACGCGGAGGCCCAAGTCAGGGTGTGGGCACAGGCCGAGCCAGTGTGGTGGCCAGGGGTAGAGGCAGGGCCTGACCGAATAATCCACCAACTGTTTCCCAAAGTGCCCCCTCGCGCCATGCCACCCTGCAGAGGCCAAGGTGCTCTAAGGTGTGGCAGTTTTTCACAGAGACGCCTGACGACCGTCGAACAGTGGTGTGCAAACTTTGTCGCGCCCAGATCAGCTGGGGAGCCACCACCACCAGCATGCGCAGGCATATGATGGCCAAGCACCCCACAAGGTGGGACGAAGGCCGTTCACTGCCTCCGGTTTGCACCACTGCCTCTCCCCCTGTGCCCCAACCTGCCACTGAGATCCAACCCCCCTCTCAGGACACAGGCACGAGTGCCTACCGGCCTGCACCCACACCCTCACCTCCGCTGTCCTCGGCCCCATCCAGCAATGTCTCTCAGCGCAGCGTCCAGACGTCACTAGCGCAACTGTTTGAGAGCAAGCGCAAGTACGCCGCCACGCACCCGCACGCTCAAGCGTTAAACGTGCACATAGCCAAATTGATCAGCCTGGAGATGCTGCTGTATAGGCTTGTGGAAACGGAAGCTTTCAAAAGCATGATGGCGGCGGCGGCCCCGCGCTACTCGGTTCCCAGTTGCCACTACTTTTCCCGATGTGCCGTCCCAGCCCTGCACGACCACGTCTCCCGCAATATTGTACGCGCCCTCACCAACGCGGTTACTGCCAAGGTCCACTTAACAACGGACACGTGGACAAGCACAGGCGGGCAGGGCCACTATATCTCCCTGACGGCACATTGGGTGAATTTAGTGGAGGCTGGGACAGAGTCAGAGCCTGGGACCGCTCACGTCCTACCCACACCCAGAATTGCGGGCCCCAGCTCGGTGCTGGTATCTGCGGCGGTGTATACTTCCTCCACTAAACCACCCTCCTCCTCCTCCTACGCAACCTCTGTCTCGCAATCAAGATGTGTCAGCAGCAGCAGCACGTCGCCAGCAGTCGGTGTCGCGCGGCGTGGCAGCACAGTGGTGGGCAAGCGTCAGCAGGCCGTGCTGAAACTACTCAGCTTAGGAGAGAAGAGGCACACGGCCCACGAACTGCTGCAGGGTCTGACAGAGCAGACCGACCGCTGGCTTTCGCCGCTTAGCCTCCAACCGGGCATGGTCGTGTGTGACTACGGCTGTAACCTGGTGGCGGCTCTGCAGCTCGGCAGCCTCACGCACGTGCCATGGCTGGCCCATGTCTTTAATTTGGTGGTTCAGCGCTTTCTGAAAAGCTACCCACACTTGTCATACCTGCTCGGAAAGGTGCGACGGGTCAGCGCACATTTCCGCAAGTCCAAGACGGACGCTGCCACCCTGCAGACCCTGCAACATTGGTTTAATCTGCCAGTGCACCGACTGCTGTGCAACGTGCCCACATGGTGGAACTCTACGCTCCACATGTTGGCCAGACTCTATGAGCAGCGTAGAGCTATAGTGGAATACCAACTCCAACATGGGCGGCGTAGTGGGAGTCAGCCTCCTCAATTCTTTACAGAAGAGTGGGCCTGGTTGGCAGACATCTGCCATGTCCTTGGAAACTTTGAGGAGTCTACCCAGATGGTGAGCGGGGATGCTGCAATCATTAGCGTCACCATTCCTCTGCTATGCCTCTTGAGAAGTTCCCTGCAAAGCATAAAGGCAGACGCTTTGTGCTTGGAAACGGAGGCGGGGGAAGACAGTATGTCGCTGGATAGTCAGAGCACCCTCGTGTCTATATCTCAGCGCGTTAAGGAGGAGGGGGAAGAGACAGCCTGGCCCACTACTGAGGGTACCCATGCTGCTTGCCTGTCATCCTTTCAGCGTGTATGGCCGGAGGAGGAGGAGGAGGATCCTGAAAGTGATCTTCCTAGTGAGGACAGCCATGTGTTGCCTACAGGTACCCTGGCACACATGGCTGACTTCATGTTAGGATGCCTTTCTCGAGACCCTTGCGTTACACGCATTCTGGACACTACGGATTACTGGGTGTACACACTGCTCGACCCACGGTATAAGGAGAACCTTTCCACTCTCATACCCGAAGAGGAAAGGGGTTCGAGAGTGATGCAATACCACAGGACCCTGGCGGACAAACTGATGGTAACATTCCCATCGGACAGCGCTAGTGGCAGAAGGTGCAGTTCCGAGGGCCAGGTAGCAGGGGAGGTGCAGAGATCAGGCAGCATGTACAGCGCAGGCAGGGGAACATTCTCCAAGGCCTTTGCCAGCTTTATGGCTCCCCAGCAAGACTGTGTCACCGCTCCCCAGCCAAGGCTGAGTTGGCCGGAGCACTGTAAAAGGATGGTGAGGGAGTACGTAGCCGATCGCACGACCGTCCTCGGTGACGCCTCTGCCCCCTACAACTACTGGGTGTCGAAGCTGGACACATGGCCTTAACTCGCGCTGTATGCCCTGGAGGTGCTTGCTTGTCCTGCGGCTAGCGTCTTGTCAGAGAGGGTGTTTAGTGCGGCTGGGGGAATCATCACGGATAAGCGTACCCGCCTGTCAACCGACAGTGCCGACAGGCTTACACTCATCAAGATGAACAAAGCCTGGATTTCCCCAGACTTCTCTTCTCCACCAGCGGACAGCAGCGATACCTAAGCAATACGTAGGCTGCACCCGCGGATGGAAGCATTGTTCTCTATCACCATCAAAAACGTGGACCTTTTAGCTTCATCAATCTGTGTATAATATTCATCCTCCTCCTCCTGCTCCTCCTCCTGAAACCTCACGTAATCACGCCGAACGGGCAATTTTTCTTAGGCCCACAAGGCTCAGTCATATAATTTTTGTAAACAATTTTTATACGTTTCAATGCTCATTAAAGCGTTGAAACTTTCACCTGAACCAATTTTTATTTTAACTGGGCTGCCTCCAGGCCTAGTTACCAATTAAGCCACATTAACCAAAGCGATTAATGAGTTTCACCTGCCCTCTTGGTTGGGCATGGGCAATTTTTCTGAGGTACATTAGTACTGTTGGTACACCAATTTTTTGGGGCCCTCGCCTACAGTGTAATCCAATTAATTTTTTGCCCACCTGCATTAAAGCTGATGTTACATCAGCTGTGATGGGCAATGCAATGGGATATATTTATGTACCGCCGGTGGCTTCCTGGCACCCACCCATGCTGTGGGTCCACAGGGAGTTGTAACTGCATGTGTCTACTTCTAAAGAACCCCAGTCTGACTGGGGCATGCAGTGTGGGCCGAAGCCCACCTGCATTAAACATGACATTACCTCAGCTGTGATGGGCAATGCAATGGGATATATTTATGTACCGCCGGTGGGTTCCTGGCACCCACCCATGCTGTCGGTCCACACGGAGTTGTAACTCCATGTGTACACTTCTAAAGAACCCCGGTCTGACTGGGGCACGCAGTGTGGGCCGAAGACCACCTGCATTTAATCGGACGTTACCTCAGCTGTGATGGGCACTGCAATGGGATACATTTATGTACAGCTGGTGGGTTCCAGGGAGCCACCCATGCTGTGGGTGCACACGGAATTCCCATTGCAGAGTTGTACCTGCCTGTGACTATTTATAAAAAAACGCGTTCTGACTGGGGCATGCAGAAACCTTGACAGAATGAATAGTGTGTGGCACATAGGTTTCCCATTGCTATGCCCATGTGTGCAGCTCCTGATGGTGGTGGCACAGGTTTATATTTCTCATTGCCTCTGTACAGCATTGTGGGCTATCGCCCCGCCCCTTTTAAAGAGGGTCGCTGCCTAGCCATGCCAACCCTCTGCAGTGTGTGCCTGCGGTTCCTCCTCATGGCAGACGCACTTATAAATAGACATGAGGGTGGTGTGGCATGAGTGCAGCTGAAGGCTGCGCAGGGACACTTTGGTGTGCACTGTGGACACTGGGTCGTGCGGGAGGGTTGGTCAGCATGTAACCCAGGAGAAGTGGCAGCGGAGTGTCATGCAGGCAGTGATTGTGCTTTGTTGGAGATAGTGTGGTGCTTAGCTAAGGTATGCATTGCTAATGAGGGCTTTTCAGAAGTAAAAGTTGTTGGGAGGGGGGGGGCACTCTTGCCGCTATTGTGGCTTAATAGTGGGACCTGGGAACTTGAGATGCAGCCCAACATGTAGCCCCTCGCCTGCCCTATCCGTTGCTGTGTCGTTCCCATCACTTTCTTGAATTGCCCAGATTTTCACAAATGAAAACCTTAGCGAGCATCGGCGATATACAAAAATGCTCGAGTCGCCCATTGACTTCAATGGGGTTCGTTACTCGAAACGAACCCTCGAGCATCGCGAAAATTTCGTCCCGAGTAACGAGCACCCAAGCATTTTGGTGCTCGCTCAGCTCTAGTCATACTGCTTTTTTACAGGCAGTCTTTCAAGCCACCCTGTGTGGATGGCTTGATGGGAAGTCTGCTAAAGCAGCCCTGGGGCCATTCATTAGGCCCCCGGCTGCCATGACACCTGCACGGCTCCCCCGATCTCACCGCGGGGGGGCCGTGCGGGACCCCCGAACAGCGTTTGGGGGATTTAAATGCCGCTGTCAGAATTGACAGCGGCATTTAAAGGGTTGATAGCCGCGATCGGCCGAGCGCAGCTATTGCCCGTGGATGTCAGCTGTAATAAACAGCTGATGCCCGCGCTGTATGGAGGGAGATAGCGCCGCTACCTCCTTCCATACACGTCCTGCAACAGCAGGACGTAGTTTTACGATTGGGCCGTCACTAAGGGTTAAAAATACAGTTACAGGGGTGCAGTATGTAAAATGAAATGCACGTTAACATAACAATTTGTATAACTACAACATAACATGACACTTGCTACCACTTAACGTCATGGCGTGACATGGTCCAAACATACACTTTATGGGGCGGGAGTAAATCAGTGCTCTGTAGTTTGTAAAGGGGATGCTAAAGTGCCTCCCTTACATGTTGCCTCTATGAATGATGGACATGCCATCACTCAGACATCTAAATAGAGGGGTAGCAGGGAACCAATGCAGTGGAAATAATAGTATGCGAGCAAATTTTGGGCAGAGGTGACTTAAAGGGGTTGCTTCAGAAAGACAACTCCTTTCTATATGCCCTCTGAGGACATATGGACATCCTGCCGTGGGGTTCCTGCTCACAATTCCTCTCTATGTACCCGAATGGCACATAGAGCTGCTTCAGGG
This sequence comes from Eleutherodactylus coqui, assembly GCF_035609145.1. Classification (NCBI taxonomy): domain Eukaryota; kingdom Metazoa; phylum Chordata; class Amphibia; order Anura; family Eleutherodactylidae; genus Eleutherodactylus; species Eleutherodactylus coqui. The sequence continues at coordinate 252,681,409 of NC_089837.1, read as the reverse complement.
GAAATGTATACCTAAGCATAGATTCTCCCAGTGATAACAGCTGAATCCTTGTGGGTGAAACCAACTGATCACCACAGCAGCTTAAAGTCAGAAAAATGATTATCTTTGTGAGACAACTCCTTTAGTACTACTTTCAAATACACCACCATGTATATGGGAATACCTACATAAATAATTTTCTCATAAAGGTCAGATGCATTCCTTACGTGCAAAAAAGAGTAGAATAGTAGAATCACTATCTCATACTTCCACTTCAGGGTTAAAATGGATTATTTTCTACATTTAAACTGCAGAGAGAGCATCTGCAATTTATACTGACTTATCTTTTCATTTAAGTCATGAATATCATGCTTCCAGTTTTGCAAAAGCCTAATTTAGTTTGTATATAGAATTCCCACATTCAAAAAGTGAATCTATATTAAAGATGACACTTATGAATAACTGAATATCCTCTGTTTTCACTAAACTGGGATTTGAGGCAAATCTCCATTCACATGTGTTATGAGACTGTCACAATAAATTGAATTGGGTTTTGGATGTTCATTATTTTGTTCTAATTGACACTTCATTTGCCTTTGTCTATGTGCATGTCTATCCTATGTATGCATTACATATATACAAATATATATATATATATATATATATATATATTAGAGATGAGCGAGCATACTCATCCGAGCTTGATGCTCGTTCGAGTATTAGGGTGCTCGAGATGCTCGTTACTCGAGACGAGTACCACGCGGTACTCGTCTCGATTAAACGAGCACTGACCATTGAATTCAATGGAGCCGGCAATACAGCCGGCTCCATTGAAAGCAATGGGCTGCCGGCGATCGCGGGATGAATTGTCGGGAAGGGCTTAAATATATAAGCCCTTCCCTGCAATTCATCCAGAAATGTGTAAAAATAAAAAATATATATATACTCACCTTGTCCCGGCAGACGGAGTTCAGCGCGGCTGGCCTGCAGTGGGTGTGAAGGGGGTGTGAGTCAGACATGCCCCTGATTGGCTCAGCGCTGAGCCAATCAGAGGCAGATCTCACTCACACCCATTCATGAATGGGTGAGTGAGTGTTGCCTCTGATTGGCTCAGCGCAGCTCTCAGCTGAATGACAGCAGTTCAGCACCACAGTGCAGGGGACAGCAGGAGAACACGCGGCTGTGTCCCGGCAGCTGAAGGGAGGTGAGTATCTATTTTTTTTGTTTTTTAAATCACTTTTAATTCATTTCCAGGGAATGGCTTATATGTAAAGTCCTTCCCTGAAAAAGAATTCAGGTGTGCCAGCGGACCATTGTCTTCAATGGAGTCGCCGGCAGCAGCAGCGGCTCCATTGAAGAGAATGCCTGCATTTTTATTCTTTTTTACACTAAAATCTTTCTTTTTCAGGTAAAGGCTTATATTTTTAAGCCCTTCCCGAAAATTCATCCCGCGCTCGCCGGCAGCCCATTGCTTTCAATGCAGCTGGCTGTATTGCTGGCTCCATTGAATTCAATGGGCTAACATCGTTCTTCTCTGCCACAGCTGTTACAGCTGCGGCAGAGGAGAACGATCGTTATGCTGACAGTGGGGGGGGGGGGGTGTCTCACTCTTGCCACTATTGTGGCTTAACAGTGAGACCTCGGAGCCCGAAATGCAGTCCTGCATGTTGTTCCTCGCCTGCCCTATCCATTTCTGTGTTTTTTACATGACTTTGGTGATTTGCTAAGATTTTCACAAATGAAAACCTTAGCGGAGCACCAGTCATATACAAAAATGCTCGAGTCGCCCATTGACTTCAATGGGGTTCGTTACTCAAAACGAACTCTCGAGCATCACTGAAAGTTCGACTCGAGTAACGAGCACCCGAGCATTTTGGTGCTCGCTCATCTCTAATATATATATATATATATATATATATATATATATATATATATATATATATATATATAATAAAAGACATGCGCTCCATTGTGGAAGCACAAGCATAGGCGCACATACGCATATTGTATATTGGTCTATTTCTTCTTAGCATTATTTTGAGCATTAGGTTCTTATTACATATTGGTCAAATTGTCTAAGACCACCTGCCACATCATGGTGACCTCTTTTATTTGGCCTCTATGTTACTTGATGCAGTGACATATGGTGCCGCCACAACATCACTCCTGCTAGGCCAAGCCCCTATTTATGGATGTGTGGTTCTATATTATATATACACATATATATATATATATATATATATATATATATAAATAAAACAATTTACTGTAATGTGTATAGTATTGGGGATCACATACAAACACTAATGCAAGCAAATGGAGGTGCTGCCCATGATTCTGTTTTCATTTTTGTAGTTCCCATGAGTAAAGTTGTCTTGCTTTTTATTATTTTTTACACCAAAATAAAATCCAAAATATAAAAATCCCATGTTACTTGGTGATTAGTGTAGCCTCCAGCAACCACATTTACTGTGCATTTAACTGTATGTTCTAATATGTGTTATTTGGCAACACTAACACCTATTGATTGTATTCATTATGACTTTTCACTGGGTGGCTTTTCTCTTGCACTTGTTTTGATACATTTTCCCTATAAAGTCATCTTACATTTTAATCACCCAACATTGTATTAGGTAAGATGTTTGGTTATTATGTCCCAATCCAGGCATAAAACCAACAGTGTCAGGTCATTTGAATTTACTTCTTGGTTAGTAATAGCATTCAGCTACAGTATATATGCACTGTGCCACACTAGAGAGAAAAGTAATGTACATTTACTTATGTGACCTATTTCTGTATTTGGATCCCGAAAGTACCCCCATAGTTGACCTGCGCAGCCTGTGGTACTTGCATCCATTTTATCATTAATTCAGCTATGGAGATATTGCTGTAGTAAGTTACATTTATGTTTTTCATTAGTATAGCACCTAATATATAAGTGTACTGATTGCTCAACTTTACATCCATTCTTCTGCATTCAAAGATACACCCCATGACTTTTTTTTATAATTTAAAGGTTAAGAAAGGGAGCCTAAATTATTCATGCCCATTTACAGTCACAATTTGCATGAACACTGGAACATCCAACAATCACACACAGGATGTTATTTATGGGCACACATATAAAATTCCTAAATGTTCTAATCTTCATATTCCAAACTTATTACATATAAGTTGCATTTCGGCTTCATTCCTGTACTTATCCATTTGTTCACTCTTTCATGAGTCTATTTATTTGTTTATGCAATTATTTATTAACTATTTATTTATCTAATAATCTGCGACCAGGATTCCTATGAAATGCCAACAGGTTTCTTATCAGAGGTTGAGAGAAGGCCATGAACTTATTTTGCTTTTCACAACTGCAATTATGTTATTAGTTATACCAGTTCACTCCCATTCTAGATTACTGCACAAACTGTATATAATTTTATACTTGAATTTCCCTGTAACGTACTTGTAATTTCACTTGTTAGAGATAAGTAAAATTTACGAAACTTTATTCTCCATTAGTTTGTATATCTTGAATCTGGTAATGTGTTAAATGATAAATCTTTCTAGTCTGATCCTGCAGTCATGTGTTTCTTTCTTCTATGTGTCTATTAGTTCACACTATCCTTTCAAATGTATCAGACTATACAGCGTTTGTTTGTAGTCTGTAACTATGGACCAAAGACCGAATGATGTGGTCGAAACGTTGCAATTTTATGGGATGATGCGGTAACCATCTAAGCATTCCTATGGAGGCATGAAGTCTGCTGTTTGCACCAAAAATCTGCTGCCTGTTTTTTGTTTCATTTTGCTGTAACTATGGAGACACATAAATCTACACAGGAGCTTAAGCTAAAAAAATGCATGGTGTGCTTAATCAAGATTGTTTTCAAAGTTGCCTTATTTTTATTAAAGCAATAAGAATATAAAAATAAAAGTATATATCATCTTTATGTCTATGGAAGATACTGAAACCGCATGAATGCATATATGGATAAGGATACTTATTGATCTTTTTTAAATTAGTACTGATTTAGTTAAAAAATAGCCAAAATAATGAATGCCAAACTATTACCTAATACTGTATCAGCCAAAAAACTGATCTTCTATATATTTAATTGTCTCTGAGACATATTTGCAACAGTTGGCAATGGTACTTATCCATGCTTGTGTGACTCTGGATGAGTAGGAGGGACAGTGTGATAGAGTGAGCAATGAGTCATGACTGAATGTAGTTGCTAAGCAGCTGAATATATCAACAGCAAGTCATGTTCTAATAACTCAATGCTCCATAGAGAGTAGGTTGGCAGAGATAAACCACAGAGTGGCATAAAAGCAAATTGCAGAGACAAGGAATTATAGCAATAGACATATGACATAAGAAAGAAAAACTAAGAACAGGAAGTTTAGCATGCTGGAAGACACCAACATTCCACCACTTTTACCAGAACTGAAGGTCGATTCAATCAGACATCCATGAAAGTGATATAGGAATAAAACAGTGAATGTATTTTGAGTATATAGTATATTATTAAATCTCATAAATAACTAAACAAAACTATATACCATAATGCATTTGATTGTCAAATTTATAACGCATAAAGAAAAAAGTTCCAAAATAATTAAGAATTTAACGTTACATTAAAAAATGTCGTTTCTAATAAACGTAATTTATTTGTGTCCCAATATAGCATCTATATACAGAGTAGGTTGTCTCTTCTTAACCAAAACACTAAAGGCAGAAAGAAGTCTGGAACACAAAAGACTAGGTTTCGAAGAAAAAAATTGCACACAATTATTAGATATAAGAAATCAGAACCATATCCACATATTCACAGCAGATATATGGTTTGAGTCATATTTAAAGTTATTTTCAAACAGTCAATTCTATTGTTATTTAGCTGTAAGAACAGTGAGACTATTGAACCTTCTGCCGTACAATATGATGCCTTTCTTGAAAAACATAATATTCTAGGTTATATGTACTAAATTTCTGGGAATGGGATTTTGACCCAAGAATTTATTCTAATTGCCATATTTTGAGTTAGGAAGGAATGTTATGTCTAACATAGAGCAATTAGCGTGTAGCTTACAAGGGATTTTTGTCTTCCATTAGATCAACATGGAAGGATTATAGGTTGTACCTAATGGAACCATGTCTTTTTTCAAACTTATTAACTATGTAACTATAGCTATATACAGAAAATGTAAAATTTTCTATTGTAATATTCCTTTAAAACAGTTTTAAGGACTTACTCTGTTATTAAGAGTTTTTATACGCAGTTTTTCTGTCTGCAAACTGGTGTGGTTTTCAAACTGATCATTTATGGCCACACGGTTTGGCATGTAAAATGACATGGCTATAAACAATCAACTTGAGAACCACACTGATTTGCAGTAAAATTGCATGGTGACATGGTTTTCAGTCACATAATGGCCACTGTATTTGAACACACCCTAAGAGCTCGTTTAGACTAGTGCTGTCCGCTCACATTAGAGGAGCACACAGGTTGCGCCTCTATGGGAACCAATGAACGATTGTTAGCAGTGCTGAATTCACGCATCTAACAAAGATCGGACATGCGAGTGCAAACTCTCATATCAGCTCCGTGGTGCATGCAAAGAAAGGACCTGTCTTATCTTTGCTGTGTGCTTTCCATACACTCTTATGGGAGCTGTAAAGCACGCAGAACGCACCTTGGATCATGTGAGCGGGCTACTTTCAAGTAGCTGTAATTAGCCCATTCATGTGATCTTCAAGCAGCATAGCCACGAGATTTGCACGCAGCTATACTGTACGCGGATAGCGCTTGTGTGAAAAAGCCCTAAAGAATTGTCTACAATGTAATGCTCTTTTATTAGGTCTTTTTTTGACTTTGCAACTGAACATGACCAAGCATAAGGCATGAGATAAACTAAACTGCTAAGTGGAATGTTAAAAAATGTGGCATACAGAGCTGTAGGTAAAAGCACACCATGCATTGCACACTGTGTTCTTTCCTCAGTCTAGTCCTTGGTGTCTGGCTGCAGGGCTAGTGCGTGCTTCTATACCTGTCACTCACTAATCCAGCAACTACTATATTAGGTATCCAAGGATGGATGCTTAAACAATTGGTTCGTACCATTGTGACAAAGCCCAAGTTTGTGTATACTCCTGGTGAAGACCTTTGCTTGCTCTGACTATCCCACAGTCTGTATTCCTAACCTTAGCTACTTTTCGGGACCACACTATTTATCTGCTGCCTGCCTTGACCCACTACCTGTTATACTGTCTGCCCTAACCTCATCTTGTCTCTGGATTATGACTGTGTTCACACCATAAGGTATATGAACAAAAAGCCTACCTATAGCTACTGACACCCCAGTGTATTTTGGCCATATTTTCGCATCCATAGTAAGGACATATTTCCCGACTTGACCATTGGTCTTCTACCTCCAAGCAGCATAGGAATTTTTGATTTTTGGAGTTTGGATCAGGAGACATGCGCACACGTTCTTATTACTGATGCAAAAACATGGGCAAAATATGCTGGGGTGTCACAGTCATATATTTATATTTATGTGTAAAGTTTTGTCTATGTGTTTTTTTCAAATTAGCTTTGTGGGTTCTGTTTTCCTACTCTATTACGACAGCAGAAGAATTGAATCCAGCGGCAAAACAGATTCATCTTCTGATACAACTTAATGGTGCGTAGCAGACCACAATACTATAATGGGGTCTATACAGTTTCTGTCTGGCGATTCAGCATTCCCCTGGATCAAATAGCACTGTATGTTACACTATTTTGTCCAGGATTGTAGCACAAATCAGAAATAGAACCTCCAAATGGAGTCCCTAAAGGTGCATTTACTTGGGGTGATTTTCATGTGTGATATCTGACCGATTGTGATATGGTCGGACATTGAGTGTGAAAAAACACATTGCTTTCAATGTGTTTATTGATATGAGTAATTTTATTTAGGACCAATGGTCTGAGATTGAATAATCACTACATGCTATATATTTGGCGATTCTGTTTCAGAATTGCCTAATATTTCCTATTGCAGCCAAAATAAATTGCCTTATGATATTTATGTGAGTGTGATGCAAATTTTCTATTTTTCCTACTGAAACATGCTGTTTTCATGCACATGAAAACCACATGTTGCAGAGAAGCGATAATTGTGCACTCATCAGCATATTTTACTGCAATGCACAATGCTCCCAACCTTTGAAATGGTCAGTTAGTTTAATTAGTTCAAGATGTGCTCTTTACTTGTGCAAATGTGCAAGAAAATAGGGCATGCAATGTATTTTCTTGTGCGACTAATTCCGCACATCAAAAAGTGCTTGTGAACATACCCATTGAAATCGGTTCTATATCATGCGTATTGTGTGCGCAAAATTTTTATAATATACACGCACAGTACGCAGATAATAGAACCCATTGATGTCAATGGGTTTGTTGTCATAAACGTTTTTTGCTTGCACAAAAAATAAGTTCTACTCTATCATTCTGCATATCGCACAGCAAAGCCCCCATGAAGGTTTATGGGAGATGCACAAAAATGCAATAGGCTGCACAATTCCTTGAAAAAAAGAACACATCTGGACCTCATTAGGCTAAATAATCTTTAAAATCAGGTTGGGGAGTGTCGTGCACACTTATGAACAAGCCCTGCATGTGCAAAAAGTACAGCACCCAAAAGCGCACAAATCTACCTCATTAAATGAGCAAACATGTTGCACTGAGGGTACGCAATTACGCATATAGTAACATAGTATGTTAGGCTGAAAGAAGACATTGTCCATTCAGCCTGTTTTCACCTCCCCTTGTTGATCCAGAGGAAGGCAAAAAAAACCCAATGGGGCAGAAGTCAATTTATCCCATTTAGAAGAAAAAATTCCTTTGCGACTCTGTAGTGAAAATAATCCCTGGATCAACGTTTGAAAGTTCCTACCTGACTCCAAGACACGGATCAATAACCTTGCTGGTTATTTAATGTCTATATCCTGTAATATCATAGCGCTCTAAAAAGACTGGTACCCTCTTAAACTCTTATCGATTTTGTGATCACCAAGTCCTCAGCCAAATAGTTCAACAGTCTTACTGCTATTACAGTAAAGAACCCCCTTCTGTGTTGGTGATGAGACCTTCTTTCCTCTAGATGTGGAGGATGCCATATTATTACAGTCGCAGTGCTGGGTATAAACAGATCATGGGAGAGATCCTTGTATTGTCCCCTAATGTATTTATGTATTTATGCTTAGTTATTTTGATCGCTCCTTAAGTGTCTTTTTTCCAGGGTGAATAATCCCAATTTTGATAGCCTCTCTGGGTATTCCAGGCCTCTCATTCCGTTTATTAATTTAGTTGCCCTTCTTTGAATCCCCTCAAGCACTGCAACATCTTTCCTGAGCACCGGTGTCCAGAACTGTACACAGTATTCCATGTGGGGCCTGACAAGTGCCTTATATTGTGGGAGAATAATGTTCTTGTCTTTCGCCCCTATACCTCTTTTAATGCACCCCAAGACCTTATTGACTTTTGCAGCAGCTGACTGGCATTGATTGCTCCAGTTAAATCTACAGTCCACTAGTACCCCTAGGTCTTTTTCTATATCACTTTCCCTAGCAGTACCCCGCTTAGTGTGTATTGCTGACATCCGTTTCTCCTGCCCATGTGCATAACCTTACATTTATCAATGTTAAACTTCATTTCCCACTTTTCTAGTAAGCTCCCAACTCATTTAGGGCTTATTCAGTTGTGCGTATATCGGCAGGGTTTACACGCCTGGCCGATATACGCTGTCCCTCTCTGCAGGGGGAGGAGGCGGGACTGACTGGGAGCAGTGCACTGAGCTCCCACCCTCTCCACCTCTCGCCACTGTTTGCAATGGGGGTTGGGGGCGGAACTAAGTTCTGCCCCATCCCACCCCCTCCTATTGCAAATAGTGGAGAAGGGCGGAGAGAAGGAGGCAAGAGCTCAGTGCACTGTTCCCGTCCCGTCCCGCCTCCTCTCCCTGGGACAGCGTATATAGGCCGGGCGTGAAAGCCCGGCCAATATACGCACGTCTGAATAAGCCCTTAGGTCCATTTGCAGCTGTACATTGTCCTGCTCATGGAAAAATAGCACAAGTATAAAGTGTCGAGCATATCAATACTGAAACATTGTACACTGTCCGAAAGTGTGTGAAAACATGTAGCAAACGTGGCATCAGTCATGTAAAACAGTTTTGTGCCTTAATTTGTGCCATAAAACTTTTATTTTGAATAGTGAATAAGCCCCATATCATTAATACAGTTCTCTAAAAATAGTCCTGTACATGGAATTGTGGCAAAATTGTCTTACAGCCATTTACTTTCTATTTTTTTTCTATTTACACCATTGCCTCGTGTAAAACCTTTGTAACAGTTACAGTAGCGATGAAATAGAACATTACATCTATTATCTGGGTAATATTAGATGTGTCATCATCTCTGATTACCGCTGATTGCTGCTTTAAAGGGTCTCAGCTATGATAGAGTTCACTTTTCCAGGCTGTGATTGTCCAGATGTGAGCTACCATTTTCTGATTTCTGTTACACTAGTACTTTTTCCTCAAATATAAAACATCAAATGTAAGAGAATTCCATTACATTGTCTTCAGTTGCTTCTTTTTTCTGTTTAATGTTATTTGACTGGAAATGATTTCATGCATATTGCATGTGTATATTTGTTTGCCCTTCTTCATGTTTATACTTAAATTATGGTTTGCTAACATAAGAGAAGGAGAATGCATACTGATGATAGTATTGAGCTGCATACATCACAATGAGAGATTGGAGATATTAACCATATAAGAAAATGGAAACACGAGACATGTAAATACTCTATATATTTTAAAGCTTTTTTTATAATATAAGATAATTATTTTCATCTGGTTAATATTAACCCTTTCCAGTCCAATTTGTATCTTGGTTTTCCTAGGGGGCTTACTCTTTTTCTGCCATTATACAATGGCGCTATAGGCTCCGACAGCAGAGAGGCTGGCAATATACAGTAAGAGAACCCGAACGGATGTCTTCCAACATCGGAGCTGTACAGCCTTAAATCATAATGTCTTCACAGGTCAGACAGTGGATTGGAAAGGGTTAAAATGATTATCTATCTCTTCATTGATGGTATGTATATTCAGGTATTTTTATAGACATATATCAGTAAGAAACTACCTACATTAGTCTAGTGTTAAATCAGAATTCTTGCAAATAGGTCCAAAATTCTGTACAGATAAATTTCATAAGCTATCTTTATAAAGGTTGAATGGCCAGTTTTCTACTACAAAGATCTAAGTCATAATGTTAAAGGAGTTTTTATACTACAAGAATGGGGACACAGTGACATGACAAGGCTATAACATCACTTTCTGACTGGCGGAAATATGATTGTCAGAATCCTCACGATCCTCCTAATGAATAAGTTGCAGCACTAATTAAACACTAAGCTTGTTCACATTTTTGCTCTGTAGTGGTACTACTATCCACCTGCAGTAACCCACAAAAATGTTACAACATCCAAAAAAAGCACGCACCTAATGAATGACAAAAAAAATGATCATTATTAAAGTAGAAGGAAACTCATCAGTGAAAATGAATTAAAAATAATTAAAACAAGAAAAAATCTAGACTGATGGAAAGAAATATGACAATCTGTCACTACAGGTTTGCCCACAGCAATAAAGGTGGTGGAAGTTAATGTGGAGCAAATAAATAAATAGGAATATATGCATGCAACAAATACATCATAATGGCAGTAATAGGAAAATCAACAAGTGCACAGACATAATAAATAAAGTCAAGGTTCCAATGCATAAGTTACCCAGTAATAAAAAACATACAAATAATATAATATAAGGGATAAATCAATGTGATCCTGATACCCAAAGGCTCCTCTGAGAGTTGTGTATAAGTGCAGGCTAAAAAGTCAAAGTAATAGTAGTACTAGGTGTAGAATAAGACCAATATGAATAAAGACAATCACAAATGATGTGGTATCAAAATAATGTCTCCAAAAAAGCTCCACAAAAGGTCTGAAAACATCAGAGCTATAGTAGCATAGAAAAACCTGTAGTGGAAGACCAGTTCACATGCATAGCAGCCTACATGCAGCTTCGACAGGGGAGATGGAATCTTTTGGATATAATCCCCATTATTAATGCTAAACATATACGTGGGTAACAAAATAATTTAAATAACATAGCTATATACTTACACAGATAAATATGAGGTATACGTACTTCTCACCATTTGGAAGCGGTCAGTGCGCTGGTTACTTAAGCAAAATCAATCATAGCTGCATCCACTATTCACTTAAATGGAGCCACTTTACAGTATGTTGCACAGCAAGTGGATGCTGTACATGGACAAAGACAAAGCCATCATTGTCTCTTCCATTTTCAGGAATTGCAGGGGCACTAGAGGTCATACTTCACCGATCATATTTTTATGGCATAAGCAAGAGATGTCATAACATTAAGGATGTAATTTTTCCATTAAACTTAAAAATTCTGGCTATCTGCAGCAACCACCCTACAGATTTATACAGTGCCCATTGAACTAAATAAAAATGATGTACGCAGTAAACTCTTAAGCTGATGACATACTACCAGAAATACATAATTTAGCTATAGGTTTACATGAAGGTAATTGTGGTTTTAAAATTATATAACTGAAAAACAGGGCATTGACCCCTATAAAGTTATACAATTTCAAGAAAAAAAAATGAAAGTGAAGCCTTTGGAATGACCCGGATTTCTGCATTAGTTGCTAATAAAATGTAGTCTGATTATGAGCTAAGTAACAATTATAGACAAAGACATAGAGAAAAAAATTATTGAACCCCTTGAATTTAACCGGTAGATCCCCTTTTAGCAGGAATCACCCACCAACAAGCATTTACTGTAGCTATAAACAGGATTTGTTCAGAATCGGGGAGTATTTTCGGTTTATTGCTCCTTGCAAATGTGTTTCAGTTTATCTTGTTTGCTGGGATGCCTTGTATGCACAAGGTAACGCCACAGAATCTCGATAAGCATCTCAGACTTGGTCATTCCAAAACACAAATCTTCATTTTTGCCCTTTCTGTACTTGATTTACTTGTGTGAACTGGGCCTTTATTATGTTGTATCATCCAACATATTTCAGCTTGAGGTCATGGACTGCTGTCCATTACATTTTTTGTTAAAATATTTTCATACACCTTAGAATTCATTGTCCCTTCAATAATCGCAAGGCTTCAAGGCATAGATCCAGCAAAGCAGCTCCAAACCATGTATCACAGTTGGGATGAGATTATGGTGTTGGTGGAACATGCAGGTGCTCTTGGCAAGCTTAAGATGGAAAGCAATGTCTTCTTTGGAGAGTGGCAGCTTCTTTCATGACGTCCTTCCATAAACACCATTCTTGTTCAGTGTTTTTCAAAGAGTGGACACATGAATAAAGGTTTTTGCAGTTTATACAGTTGCCTGTAGATCTTTTGCTCTGATCCTAAGGTTCTTTCTCACTCCTTTCACTATTGCTCATTGTGGTCTTGGAGTGATCTTAACAGAACCACTCACTCCAAGGGAGAATAGCAGCAGGCTTGAATTTTCTCCATTTGTAGATAATTTGTCTAACTCTGGATTGATGTACACTCAAGTGTAATAATGCTTTTACTGCCTTCTAGCACATCTTCTGATAGTTATTTGCATCAAAGCACGGCTCACAGTAACCAATCCTTGCAGTTCTTACTTTTCATATGCGGTGAAAAAGTAAGTGACATTTAACTTGATGAGGATTTTGCGCCATCAAATCTCAGTGAAGAGGGCTAAATCTGGATCCACAGCAAAGTGAAGTGCAAATCCATGGGCAAAATCTGTGGCTCAGCCGTGGATTTCTGCTGTGAATTTTGAGGCAGAACCCATGAGGAAAAATCCAGCGCAGCTTCTAGCTTTGACTAAAGGCCTTTTTACATGGAACAATTATCATTCAAACTAGGAAAAATGAACGATAATTATTCAGTGTAAATATAGCCAACGATTGAATGATAGTTTGCTTTTCGTTCATTGTTCATTTTATGCATGCAAAAAAAAAATCATTTTTGGCTCGTTCACTAATCGTCCAGTTAAAATACTGATCGCTCAGTTGTTCTCATTCACTTATATAGTAAATGTTAATGACTGAACAATTTCTTGTTTGAACGAGCCAACAATGTTTCTGCCTGTATAAACATGGTGCCCTAGCAAACTAATGAACTCTGACATCATTCGCTCCTTCACACAAGAAATTGGCAGGTCTAAATGGACCCTTAAGCAGTTGTCAAATATTTGTACATAAAACAATAATAACTAGTTAACAGTACATAGATAAAAGAGAAATTAATAAGCATGAAAAGAAAACACTGTGTGGATTCATTTTTTTCATATAACAGAAAGTTCTACTTTCTACTGTGCAGCTTCCTCGGTTAAAGAAAAGATATTGAAGAAGTAGACATTAGCATTAGCTATCAAGCTACAGTATACTATACTGGCAGAAATCCTGCTGTTTCCACTTATCTTATTCTTCAGCAAGTGTCATCCTGCAGTTTCCATTACAGTATGCAATCAGTTCATCTCTCCATCTTTCCAGACTTCAACTGATTTTCTCCTTCTCTATAGTCTGTGCTCTGTGGACAGTTCAACTGTCTCCTATTACATATTCCTATGCGATTTCCTTTCTCATCTTATTGTTTTAGTTTTCTGTATTTCAATAATGATGAGCTCTCTCTCTGTTTCTCTCATCTATTTATCTTGATGTTGACACAGTATATAAAGCAAAGAATAAAAACACAAATGTTTATCTTCTCTAGCTATAATAATGTATGTCTTTTGCATTTAAAACTTGTCTTGGAACTCTGTGAACACCTTTGCTAGATAAGCAGACCAGTATCTCTTAGTGTTATGATCTATCTATTAGGAAAAAATCCTTTTAGGGTGGATTTCCATCCTGCTTTAAATGCAATCTGATAAATTCAGAAAGATTCTGGTAGAAATCAGTAATCGTTGAAATTCACTTGATACTTCATTTTAAACTGAGTTAGTGTCACAAGCAAATTATATGGTATTCGAAAGGCGTGTGAGTAGTTGTACCTTGCACCTTTGCAGTGCTCCTCCATTTAGCAGTTTGTCTGTCTGCATGTTAAGGGATGTGATGCTTTTATCTACCCTTTTGTACATTGGTAAGTATATGGCCGTTTTCTGTGAAATTTGCAAAGTGATATCAATCAGATCTGTCTTATAATTTAGACCCATCGTAAATTTGATATCTAGCATTATGATCTAAAAGCTGCCCTATTATTTAAGTCTGTACCATGGAGGCATGCTTTTCACATATTGTTTTGTTCCTATAACAAATATGCATACCTACAGGCATAGCAACCTATAAACCAGTAGCTGTGGTGTTCTGCAGCATTAGTATACCTTTCCTGCGCGATTTACACCATTTATAAACTTAATACATACTACATATATAGCTTGCAGAAATAAACATTCAGCACATTATGGCCTTAGTCACACGGGCATTTTTTCCCGCGATTTGAGGATCGCATGACGGATGCGCATCCGCAAATCGCGTGACCGGGCCGAAAAATCGCCCGAATACACTGCTCCTAGCCGCGTTTCAATAGAAACGGGCCGGAGCTGTCCATTGCATTGAATTCAATGGAGCCGGCAATACAGCCGGCTCCATTGAAAGCAATGCGCTGCGGGTGATCTCACGATGAATTTTCGGGAAGGGCTTAAATTGAATTCATGAATTCATGAATGGGTGAGTGAGTGCTGCCTCTGAGTGGCTCAGCGCAGGGACCAATCAGGGGCAGCTCTCAGCTGTCATTAAGAGAATTCATGAATGGGTGTGAGTGAGGGCTGCCTCTGATTGGTCAGGCTGTGACCAATCAGAGGCAGCTCATTCAGCTGGCGGGGATTTTAAATCCCCGGCTGCTGAATACTACAGAGAGCAGTTCAGGAGAACTGCCGCCGGCCGCGGCTGAACTCCGTCTGCTGGGACCAGGTGAGTATATATATATTTTTTTGTTTTTAGACATTTCTGGATGAATTGCAGGGAAGGGCTTATATTTTTAAGCCCTTCCCGAAAATTCATCCCGCGCTCGCCGGCAGCCCATTGCTTTCAATGGAGCCGGCTGTATGTAGAAGCTACATAAGACAAATGGTGCAACATTTTTATTTAAACCCTATTGGAAAAATTATTTTCAGTCCCACGTACATGCATTATACTACAGAGAAATACCACCCCAAAAGGTGTCCATATCCTTTAAATCTAATTAATAAAAAGTAAAATTAAATACATGACACGTTCCTTTTGAAACACTTTTGCTACACTCCAACATCCCTAGAGCCAAAGTGAAATAGCTACAAATGCGTTTCTTCTATATAAGACATATCAACTTTTGATTGAATCTCTCTTCTAGATCATACTGTTATTGACAGTCTGACCCTAGATATTACAGTACTATCTGTAAAAGAATGACTTGTATTGTGCAATTTCCATGTCTGTTCTACAGCACTTATGTCAGTATTATAGCAAAAAGGTAACAATCACAATCTACATTGTTAAATTGAATAACAGAAGAAATATTTGTAATTAAATAATATTGAAAATATATTCTCTGCCTTATCATTAGTCACACTGGCTTATATTGCACGTTTTCTATATCGTAAATGTGATATCAGCTATGCAAAACTAATAAACAGAAAAGCCAAAGTAATTTTATTTCCATGTTGGTGTTGTCTGCAAATTATTTTACATCCATTTACAGTACTTTTTCAATATTGCAATATTTATATTGCAGAAAAATATGTTTTCATGCATTCCAGACTTTTTAGCACTCACCTGCCCATTTTGAAAAGGACCACATTATAAGCATTACTAGTAAGTATCAGGAAAGACATGGTAATAAGTAAGGCTAAAACATGCCACATTCAGTGTTTGTATTTAGCTCATATCTTTTCAGTATATATTTGTTTGCCTATTAACCACTTCCCTCCACAGGGCATAACTGTACGTCCTGGCTCCCTGGTACTTCTCTCAACAGGACATACAGTTATGCCCTGCGGATAGCGAAGGAGCCGAAGAGATCTCGCGCTATGCGGGAGCCGGTTGTCACTGATAGCTGGCCTCATGCTGCAACAGCGGAAATGCATCGGAATAGTGACCCCCACTATTAACCCCTTCCCTGCTGTGATCTATGTAGATCGCGGCATGTAAAGGGTTCGCAGAGGGAGCGTGCTCCATCTGTGATGTCATTTGACCCCTGTGTTGTAATGACGAGGGGGGCTGACGGGTTGCCATGTTAACAGGACGCCAGCTGCATTTCCAGTGCCTATAATCGCTAATACAAGTGATAAGGTATTTCAGGACATACGTCCTGCAATGCTTAATCATAGTGATCCCCTACAGGGACATAAAAGTGTAAAACAATGATAAAAATATTCTAAAAAAAAGGAAAAAATGTTCTTTTTTCCATTTTAACATATATATATTTTTTTTATTAAAATATACACTACCGTTCAAAAGTTTGGGGTCACCCAAACAATTTTGTGTTTTCCATGAAAAGTCACACTTATTCACCACCATGCGTTGTGAAATGAATAGAAAATAGAGTCAAGACATTGACAAGGTTAGAAATAATGATTTGTATTTGAAATAACATTGTTTTTACATCAAACTTTGCTTTCGTCAAAGAATCCTCCTTTTGCAGCAATTACAGCATTGCACACCTTTGACATTCTAGCTGTTAATTTGTTGAGGTAAGCTTGTGAAATTGCACCCTACGCTTCTAGAAGCATCTCCCACAAGTTGGATTGGTTGGATGGGCACTTCTGGCGTACCATACGGTCAAGCTGCTCCCACAACAGCTCAATGGGGTTCAGATCTGGTGACTGCGCTGGCCACTCCATTACCGATAGAATACCAGCTGCCTGCTTCTGCTGTAAATAGTTCTTGCACAATTTGGAGGTGTGTTTAGGGTCATTGTCCTGTTGTAGGATGAAATTGGTTCCAATCAAGCGCTGTCCACTGGGTATGGCATGGCGTTGCAAAATGGAGTGATAGCCTTCCTTATTCAGAATCCCTTTTACCCTGTACAAATCTCCCACCTTACCAGCACCAAAGCAACCCCAGACCATCACATTATCTCCACCATGCTTAACAGATGGCGTCAGGCATTCTTCCAGCATCTTTTCATTTGTTCTGCGTCTCACAAACGTTCTTCTTTGTGATCCAAACACCTCAAACTTGGATTCATCTGTCCACAACACTTTTTTCCAGTCTTCCTCTGTCCAATGTCTGTGTTCTTTTGCCCATCTTAATCTTTTTCTTTTATTGGCCAGTCTCAGATATGGCTTTTTCTTTGCCACTCTGCCCTGAAGCCCAAAATCCCGCAGCCGCCTCTTCACTGTAGATGTTGACACTGGTGTTTTGCGGGTACTATTTAATGAAGATGCCAGTTGGGTACCTGTCAGGCATCTGTTTCTCAAACTAGAGACTCTAATGTGCTTATCTTCTTGCTTAGTTGTGCAACGCGGCCTCCC
This sequence comes from Eleutherodactylus coqui, assembly GCF_035609145.1. Taxonomy (NCBI): domain Eukaryota; kingdom Metazoa; phylum Chordata; class Amphibia; order Anura; family Eleutherodactylidae; genus Eleutherodactylus; species Eleutherodactylus coqui. Next base: position 252,663,856 of record NC_089837.1, on the reverse strand, counting down.
ACTTCTTTTTCTACTCTGGTTAGAGCCTGTTTGTGCTGTCCTCTGAAGGGAGTAGTACACACCGTTGTAGGAAATCTTCAATTTCTTAGCAATTTCTCGCATGGAATAGCCTTCATTTCTAAGAACAAGAATAGATTGTCGAGTTTCAGATGAAAGTTCTCTTTTTCTGGCCATTTTGAGCGTTTAATTGACCCCACAAATGTGATGCTCCAGAAACTCAATCTGCTCACAGGAAGGTCAGTTTTGTAGCTTCTGTAACGAGCTAGACTGTTTTCAGATGTGTGAACATGATTGCACAAGGGTTTTCTAATCATCAATTAGCCTTCTGAGCCAATGAGCAAACACATTGTACCATTAGAACACTGGAGTGATAGTTGCTGGAAATGGGCCTCTATTCACCTTTGTAGATTTTGCACAAAAAACCAGGCATTTGCAGCTAGAATAGTCATTTACCACATTAGCAATGTATAGAGTGCATTTGTTTAAAGTTAGGACTAGTTTAAAGTTATCTTCATTGAAAAGTACAGTGCTTTTCCTTCAAAAATAAGGACATTTCAATGTGACCCCAAACTTTTGAACGGTAGTGTATTTGTTATCATTGTATCTATAACGACACATACAATAAATTGAACATGCTTTTTATCCTGCATGGCAAAAAGCGTAAAAAAAACCCTAAAAAACTGATGTGAAATACTTATTTTTTTCATTTTGCCTCCCAAAAAATGCAATAAAAGTGATCAAAAAAGCTGTATGTACCCCAAAATGGTACCAATAAACACTACAGTCCATCTCACAAAAAGTAAGCCCTCATAGAGCTCCATCTATGGAAAAATAAAAAACTTATAGAACTTTCAATGCAGCAATTTAGAAAAAAAATAAATTTCCAAAAGGTTTTTACTGAGGAAAAGTAGAAAATCCTAAAAAAAAAGAAGTATTTAGTTAGGTATTGTTGTAATTCTACCGGCCCACAGAAAAATTTATTGTGTCATTTATGCTGCATTATTAACGCTTTAAAAAAAACTCCAAAAAATCTATATCAGAATTGATGTGTTTTCTCTCCCTGTTATCATAAAAAAAGTCTATGTGCCCAAAAACAGCACCAATAAAAACAGTGCGCCACTTAAAAAACAAGCCCTTATACGGCCATATTGATGGGAAAAAAGAGTTATGTTTTTTTGAAAAATGGAGATGAAAAACCGCCAAAAATTGTTGTGTCCTTGTGCCAAAAATACGCTATGTCCTTAAGAGGTTAAAGACTATGGACGAGTTTGTATATATGCTGAGAGATTTTCTCCTGCTGTACATCAATAGTGCACTACAGCCACAGTTTGATAGAGATTTAATGTCAGGGTCTCTTTTTTCATGCAAAAGAGAAACAGAAGATTCAATAGCCGGAAACATATTCAGAGGGTTGCACTACATATTTAACCTTTAACTGTGGACGTGTCTCACAGACCCCTCCCCATTTTAGATTCTCAAAGATCGCGTACTTCCCCACTCCTGCCATGATTGTAAGGCTTATTGGCTTTTGTTTTAGTTGCGAAAAGAGCGGTACGAAAGGAGGTTGCATCATCCGATGTGTGAAATGTATGTAGCACTCATCTAAAGTTCGGTCAGGGTCTGTATGACCCCATGTCCATAATTATATATATAAAAAGTTTTTACATAGTGTTTATATTTATTTATAGTAAAAAATGGCAGAAAGTTAGCCTTATAGCATTGGTACAAAGTGATCTTCCCAAAGTCCAGTTGAAACAGTCGGCAAGAAAAATATTATGAATAGATGTTCTGTCTTTTGAGGAAGAGGTGAATGATCTGATTTCAGCTTTGGAGCAGTCAGATGTTGAGGAGGTCAAAATTGGTGGTGGAAACATCAACAATCTCCGTTATGCGAATGACACAACTCTGCTTCCGGAATCAGAAGCAGGTCTAAAGCTGCTGTTATGTAAGATTAAAACTGAAAGTATGGAAATGGGCCTCTACCTCAATTTAACCCCTTAACAACCGGGCCATAGTGTTTTTACGTCCTGCAGCTGCAGGACGTGTATGGAGGGAGGTAGCGCCGCTATCTCCCTCCATACAGCGCGGGCGTCAGCTGTTTATTACAGCTGACACCCGCGGGCAATAGCCGCGCTTGGCTGTTCGGCCGATCGCGGCTATTAACCCTTTAAATGCCCCGAATGCTGTTTGGGGGTCCCACACGGCCCCCCCCACGGTGAGATCGGGGGATCCGTGCAGGTGTCATGGCAGCCGGGGGCCTAATGAATGGCCCCAGAGCTGCCTTAGCAGACTGCCTATCAAGCCATCCACACAGGGTGGCTTGAAAGACTGCCTGTAAAAAAGCAGTATGACGTAATGCTACAGCATTACGTCATACTGCAGGAGCGATCAAAGCATCGCATGTTAAAGTCCCCCAGGGGGACTTCAAAGTAAAGTTAAAAAAAAAGATCAATAAAGTTTTTTAAATTGTAAAAAAAAAAAAAGTTATAAAAGTTTAAATCACCCCCTTTTGCCATATCTATTATTAAAAAATCTAAATCATAAAATAAAAATATGTATTTGATATCGCCACATCCGTAAAAGTCCAATCTATCAAAGTAGTGCATTATTTTTTCTGCACGGTGAACGTCGTCCGAAAAAAAAAATAAAGAACGCCAGAAATGCATTTTTTTAGTTACCCTGTCTCCCAGAAAAAACACAATAAAAAGCGATCAAAAAGTCGTATGTATTCCAAATTGATACTATCGGAAACTACAGGACATCCCGCAAAAATTGAGCTCTTGCTCAACTACATCGACGGAGAAATAAAAAAGTTATCGCGCGCACAAAATGACCGCAGAAAATAATTGAAAAAAATGTAATATCTAAAAAAAAAAATACAAGTACTACAGCAAAAACAATACTATATAAGTTTGGTATCGTAGTAATCGTACTGACCCATAGAATAAAAATATCAGGTCATTTTTGTTGCAGTTTGTGCGTCGTAGAAACAGGACGCACCGAAAGATGGTGGAATGTCGTTTTTTTTTCCATTTCTCTCCGCTAAGAATTTTTAAAAAGTTTTTCAGTACATTATATGGTACAATAAATAGTGCCATTGAAAAATACAACTCGCCCGCAAAAAACAAGCCCTCATACAGCGACTTCGATGGATAAATAAAGGAGCTACGATTTTTTAAAAGGGAGTAGGAAAAAAAAAATGGAAAAAAGCAAAAAAGCCCGGTCACTAAGGGGTTAAGACTAAATAGAAGACTAAAATTATGACAAATACAAAAAATGGCCAAATTGAAATCAAAATCGACAATGAGGTCATATTACACAACTAAAATAAGCAGTACAAAACCGAAAAACATGGAGGGAGGGAGCCTTTAGGGTCACTGAGGGTCATGAATGATTAAATGGCTAACAACAACAACTGCGTGCAATTTGACAATCCAGCTAATTGTGCAGAAAGACAAATGAATGACAAACTGGCAGCTATATCCTACATTTTTAATACGTTTGTTAGCGATTCTCAACAATTGTATGAATTGAGTGAAAGTATCACTCAATGAAAAAAAAAGGGGGTTGGTACCGTGTTAGCCAGTAGAGCAAAGTGTAATTGCTCTCAGTGAGATAAACCAAGTAATCTTGTAGATATGATACCTTTTAATGGCTTACAAAAATACATGATGTTACAGCGAGCTTTCAGGTCTTCTATTGATCATTCCAACATGAAATTTGGCACCAGCATTCTTCTGGTCCTAAATAGAAAGAGTAAAGAGATCACACTTTGATTATTCAATGTTAAGTGCAAAAGTATTGGCACCCCTATGTAATGTACCTAATCTAATTCTTTAACTTCCTGATGTTGTGCAAACATAAAATTTGGCATGAGCATTCTTTAGGTCCTAAATAGGAAAAGTAAAGGGGTCACAACTCAATTGTTTAATGTTAATTGCAAACGAAAGTGCACCCTTATGTAATGCAACTTTCCGTTGTTGTACAAGCATAATATTTGGCTCAAGCATTCTTTAAGTCCTAAATAGGAAAAGTAAAGGGGTCACAGCTCAATTATTTGGCACAACAATCTAACTGACCTCTGTGTGCATACACTGAGGAGAATCTACCTCACCACTATGTGTATATACTGAGAACAATCTAACTGACCTCTATGTGCATATACTGAAAGGCTGTAAAGTACATAAGGAAGCGGCGATTGACTGCAGGGATGGAGCATGCCTTTAAGGCTAAGAATGGGCTGCAACTTCCAGTCTGTGGTCAAATTTGAATAAAAGGTGTGCTACCTTTAAGGGTGAAAAAAGTGAGGAGAATCAGAGGGGTGGCACATTCTGCAGAGGGACATCGGTATATGCAGTCTTGAGGAGAATCTAATGCTCCTCTATGTGTATACATATTTTACTCCTCGGTTCTTCTGAATAAACCATGACTTCAGCAAAATTTTCTGTGCGTACAACCGGTAAATACCTGTACCAAATGAACGTGGGTGAAGCCAGGTATATCAGCTACTGGTTATATATATTCTGGAAAAGCCTCTGTTAATACAGGATTGGCAGAAGATGAAAAAAGTATCTCGTTCTAACTCGTGACGCAGGCGATCCAAGGAAGCAACTGTAATGTGATTGCGGATAACTGGTTTTCTTCTATGGAGATCTTGGATGAACTAGTTACGAAGAATCTGACTTATGTGGGCACAGTCAAGAAAAAGAAGCAAGAGATACCAAATAGTTTCCAGTCACAAAACAAACGAGTAGTTGGTTCTACTTTGTTCAGTTTTATGAATCAAAAAACTTTATAAAAAATATGCAATATACTCGAGTAGTTGCCAAATGAGAAGATAGCCTATGGTGGTGTTCTTTCAAGTTTTAGATTTAAGCGGCATGAACATTTGTATATTATATAACGTATACCAAACTAATGAAGATGAGAGAGGAGATATTCTCATAAAATTAGCCCATTCTCTTGTAACTCAAACCCAAAGATGTGTATTCAACAGTAAAATGCCAAGAGAACTAAGGTCAACTATGAAGCACGTTTTGGGTGAAGATATGCCATCAACAGATGGCCAGGTTCCAGAAGTTGGTCCAGGAAACTGAAAAACACGCAGACTTTATTCACCAAAGGTGCACAAGAAGACTGCCTATATATGTGTGGGGTGCAGCAAGCCCGTATAATTGCAGCATTCTTGCTTCAATGACTGCCAAATTTAGGCCTAATTAGGCCATTGTTAGATTTGTTCTTTATTAGAAGTGACGCTTATGTTTATTTATATCTCAATACATTAGTTTAACAGAAAAGAGTGTTACTTTTGTTATTTTGCTTGTATTAGCTTCATCAAGTTGCCCAAAATAATATGACGTAAATTAAGACTGAACAGTTCTTTATTGGGTAACATTACTAAAATATATGAATAAAAGTTGATAATTTCTACATGTCTTTTAATTATTTATATTCTGAAAATTAATAAAAACAAGTTACTGTAAACATCCAGTTCATTATTGCGAACTAACTAACCACAATATATAGGAAACTGTGAGACCCCACATACACAGAAGTGTAACAAATAAATCCCATCCACAGTTGATGGTTAAACATAGTTGATAGGGTTGAAAGAAGAAAGATGCCATCAAATCCAACCTATAAATCTACAGATTAATTTTAACAATTTGAGGCCTTAGTCAGACGGGCGTTTTTTCACGCGATTTGCGCATGCGCATGCGTCCGGCGATTTTTTTAAACCATTTCTTTGCAATGGTATCGGACACATGAGCGCTTTTTATGCGCTCGTCCGATAAATTATAGAACAGAAATCGCAGATCGCACCTATTCATCCAGAAAAGTGTTAAAATAAAAAAATATACATACTCACCTGCTCCCGGCAGCAGGAGTTCCGCGCGGCCGGCCTGCAGTGGGTGTGAAGGGGGTGTGAGTCAGACCTGCCCCCTGATTGGCTCAGCGCTGAGCCAATCAGGGGGCAGGTCTGACTCACACCCCCTTCACACCCACTGCAGGCCGGCCGCGGGGAACTCCTACTGCCGGGAGCAGGTGAGTATGTATATTTTTTTATTTTAACACTTTTCTAGATGAATTGCAGGGAAGGGCTTATATATTTAAAGGGGTTGTCTCACGCCGAAACGTTTTTTTTTTTTATTCAATAGGCCCCCCGTTTGGCGTGAGACAAACCCAAGGGATGGGTTAAAAAAAAAAAAAGTTTATTACTTACCCGAATCCCTGCGCTGCGGCGACTTCTTGCTTCCTTTACCAAGATGGCAGCCGGGATCTTCACCCACGATGCACCGCGGGTCTTCTCCCATGGTGCACCGTGGGCTCTGTGCGGTCCATTGCCGATTCCAGCCTCCTGATTGGCTGCAATCGGCACACATGACGGGGCGGAGCTACGAGGACCAGCTCTCCGGCACGAGCGGCCCCATCCACCAGGGAGAAGACCGGACTGCGCAAGCGCGTCTAAAAACGCCAGAAGACAGCGAATTTAGACGGATCCATGGCGACGGGGACGCTAGCAACGGAGCAGGTAAGTGAATAACTTCTGTATGGCTCATAATTAATGCACGATGTATATTACAAAGTGCATTAATATGGCCATACAGAAGTGCTGAACCCCACTTGATTTCACGAGACAACCCCTTTAAGCCCTTCCCGACAATTCATCCCACACTCGCCCGCAGCGCATTGCTTTCAATGGAGCCGCTGTATTGCCGCCTCCATTGAATGCAATGCGCTGGACAGCTCCGGCCCGTTTCTAATGAAACGCGGCTAGGAGCAGATTTTCGGGCGATTTTCGGGCACTGGTCACGCGATTTGCGGATGCGCATCCGTCATGCGATCCGCAAATCGCGCGAAAAAACGCCCGTCTGACTAAGGCCTCAATGACCATGATGATCATTCTATTAGCTAATATAGATATAGGGCAGGAGTTCCGAATGTGCAGTAATTCCAAAATGACTTCTTATTTTGGAATATAAGCTATATTTTTTAGTATATTTATAGCCCTTTGAGTACCAGTCATTGATGTGTTTTAGAATATTGCATTATGAGGCCTTAGTCACACGGGCGTTTTTTCACGCGATTTGCGGATCGCATGACGGATGCGCATCCGCAAATCGCGATTTGCGCAAGTCGCCCGCAAATCGCCCGAAAATCTGCTCCTAGCCGCGTTTCATTAGAAACGGGCCGGAGCTGTCCAGCGCATTGCATTCAATGGAGACGGCAATAGAGCCGGCTCCATTTAAAGCAATGCGCTGCGGGCGAACCCGGGATGAATTGTCGGGAAGGGCTTAAATATATAAGCCCTTCCCTGCAATTCATCCTAAAATGTGTAAAAATAAAAAATATGTATATACTCACCTTCTCCCGGCAGCCGGAGCTCCGCGCGGCCGTCCTGCAGTGGGTGTGAAGGGGGTGTGAGTCAGACCTGCCCCCTGATTGGCTCAGCGCTGAGCCAATCAGAGGCATGTCTCACTCACACCCATTCATGAATTCATGAATGGATGTGAGTCAGACCTGCCCCTGATTGGCTCAGCGCTGAGAGGCAGCAGTCACTCACCCATTCATGAATTCATGAATGGGTGTGTGAGTGAAACCTGCCTCTGATTGGTCAGGGCTGTGACCAATCAGAGGCAGATCATTCAGCAGGCGGGGATTTTAAAGTCCCGCCGGCTGAATAGTGCCGAGAAGCAGTTCAGGAGAACTGACAGCGGCCGCGGCTGGACTCCGGCTGCAGCGGAAAGGTGAGTATACAATTTTTTTTTATTTTAATACATTTTAGGATGAATTGTCGGGAAGGGCTTATATATTTAGGCCCTTCCCGACAATTCACCCCGCGCACGCCGGCAGCCCATTGCTTTCAATGGAGCGGCTGTATTGCCGGCTCCATTGAATTCAATGGGCAAACATCGTTCTTCTCTGCCACAGCTGTTACAGCTGGGGCAGAGAAGAATGATTTGTCTTCTATATGTTCTCAATGGGGTCGGCGCTGCTGCCGCCGGCCCCATTGAGCGCATATAGAGAAGAGAACAGGAATCGCAGATCGCAGATAGGTGCGATCTGCGATTTTTTGTTCTATAATTTATCGAACGAGCGCATAAAAAGCGCTCATGTGTCCGATACCATTGCAAAGCAATGGTTTTATAAAATCGCCGGACGCATGCGCATGCGCAAATCGCGGCAAAAAACGCCCGTCTGACTAAGGCCTCAGGAGGAGCTTTTTTGGGGTACTTGTTGACAGGATTCTACACTACCACTGTCCCTGCCTGACCAGTACTGCCCCTATACTCTGTATAATTGGCTGCAGACTGAGAACGCAATAGTCTGCACAGCCCAAGATGAAAAAAAAAGTGCAAAACTGCTCCCAGCAGCTACAACACTAATGCACACGGTCAGAGGTAGCCCTAAGAAGGACCGTTGGGGTACTTGTTGACAGGATTCTACACTACCAGTGTCCCTGCCTCACCAGTACTGCCCCTGTACTCTGTATAATTGGCTGCAGACTGACAACGCAATAGTCTGCATAGCCAAAGATGAAAACAAAAAAATTGTGCAAAACTTCTCCCAGCAGCCACAACAGTAAGGCACACGGTCAGATGTGGCCCTAAGAAGGACCGTTGGGGTTCTTGAAGACGCTAACACTCTCCCTATAGCAGCAGCAGCACTCTCCCTAATCTCTGCCAGCCTGTGTCTGAGGCGAGCAGCGGGTGGGACTGCTTTAAGTACTCGGTGGTCATTTGATCTCGCCAGCCACTCACTGCAGGGGGGTGAGATAGGGCTGGAACGTCACAGGAGGAAGTTGTAATGCCTTCCCTGCATTTGTATTGGCCAGAAAATGGCGCTAAACATGCAGGGAAGGAACTGGAATTGACTCGAGTACCGCGTGGTGCTCGTCTCGAGTAACGAGCATCTCGAGTACCCTAATACTCGAGCGAGCATCAAGCTCAGACGAGTATGTTCGCTCATCTCTATTAGGCCTTAGTCACACGGGCGTTTTTTCGCGCGATTTGCGGATCGCATGACGGATGCGCATCCGCAAATCGCGTGACCGGTGCCCGAAAATCGCCCGAAAATCTGCTCCTAGCTGCGTTTCATTAGAAACGGGCTGGAGCTGTCCAGCGCATTGCATTCAATGGAGCCGGCAATACAGCCGACTCCATTGAAAGCAATGCGCTGCGGGCGAGTGTGGGATGAATTGTCGGGAAGGGCTTATATATTTAAGCCCTTCCCGACAATTCTTCCCGCGCACGCCGGCAGCCCATTGCTTTCAATGGAGGCGGCTGTATTGCCGGCTCCATTGAATTCAATGGGCAAACATCGTTCTTCTCTGCCACAGCTGTTACAGCTGGGGCAGAGAAGAATGATTTGTCTTCTATATGTTCTCAATGGGGTCGGCGCTGCTGCCGCCGGCCCCATTGAGCGCATATAGAGAAGAGAACAGGAATCGCAGATCGCAGATAGGTGCGATCTGCGATTTTTGTTCTATAATTTATCGGACGAGCGCATAAAAAGCGCTCATGTGTCCGATACCATTGCAAAGCAATGGTTTTAAAAAATCGCCGGACGCATGCGCATGCGCAAATCGCGCAAAAAAACGCCCGTCTGACTAAGGCCTAAGTCACCAATGAAGTGAAACATCTAATGTGTTGGCTACTGATGAGCGCATATAACTGATCATTATGTCACACCCACATTGACCAAAATTTCACTTCAGATTTCTTGAGAATAACATGGTTCACTTCTCATAATACATACCTACATGTTAGAAGAAATCTAACTTCATACATTTATAAGCTTTAAATAATCCATTAGTGCAAACATGTATGATAAAATTACAGTAAAACTAAATATGTTTATATGTAATTATTGTAAAAATAAAATCTCCATTTTACAGGACAATTAAATATTTAGCGTACTATAGACGTCAAAAATCTGATATTATGCTAAAAGATAAGCTGACATTGTATTAGTAAATCAAAACTTAAGGCAATAACCCTAATTTGGTAATTGCATGTGGTTTCCTTACAGTGCTATTGACATTTTCCTATTCAGAAAGGAATTGCAGCCATATTGGTTCTTCTGAATTAGCTCCTTGGTAAACTGTAACTTTCATTGAACACGCTGATAACATTATATTTACCAACAATTCCCCAGCAGAAAATTTAGCTGTAACAACTAAAATACTGTAGTTACATTTCCTGTTGTCATTTACTAAAAAGTGGCTGATAAAACAAAACAGATAAAATGCTATATCTTTGTAAGGAAATAAGACACAATTGCCAATTTTTGACTGCTGCTCTAATTTCTGACTTTCTAATATAAGACCAATTTTATGATTTATGTAGAAATTGTTTAACCTTGTATAACCCATTTCCAGAATTACATAAATTCTCTGCATTCAAATTTTTTTTTTATATTTTCAATTTAAACATAAAAATTGGCAACAAATTTGTAACAAATCACTTCTAGTATATGTATCTTGATAGCATGATCTTATATAAGAAAAAAACTGTACCATGATTTAACACTGACAGACACTGCACCCGACAATTGTAATATATTGTATGACTTTAAATTTAAGTTGAAAAATGTTTGTTATACAGGAAAAGCTAGAAGTAAATGATATGATGATAAATTTATCATTGCTGCTATTGGTTTTCATCAGTGCAAGCTTGTTTTCACAACCAACACTGTAGTCAGAGTGATGATTGTATTTGTGACATTATTTATATTCAAGGTAATGATATAGAACATCCAGAAGCAGAATGTAGTCAACATAGTGCATTACAAAGACAGTCAGTACAGAAATGTTTTATGGGAAACAGAATTAAAAAAGTATCAAAAGCACACGCTGTCCTTCACTGTTTCTAATAATTTGCTTTAGTACCGTTAATAAATTGTTAAAAAGACTAAACCAATTAAAAAAAACAGTTTAAAAAAAAATAAAATTTTTAAATATGTATACATTTTTTATTGCAAAAATATGCAAGATTTAGCTTGTTCAAAATTAATCTTCAAACAAAACAATTAGGGGAAAATGTAATATAATAGTTATGTAAATTCTGAAATCTTGCTTTTTTGATATTGGCCATTGAGCCCTCCCAGATAGGCTGATAGTTCATATTGTGCACAGATCTTTTTTAAGGAGTCATTCAATAATAATAATCACAGATAGGATGTCAGTGACAGTTAACTGCTCTATTATAAATGCGGACAAATAACAGGATAATATCATTCACAATGGGTGATGGACACTTCCCACCTCCTACATTCTAAAACATTGAAGTACCTCTGCACATGTCACAGATTATGCACACAAAACTCTCCAATAGAAGTCAGTATACCATCAAAGTTAGTTGTAACCCCTTTCCATGACCTATAATGGGAAGGGGTTAAAATTGATAATAGTTTTAACCTTTACCCATGACCTATGATGTAATTATAAGTCACTCAGGGGTTGTTGATTGGGCTTGAGAGCTGTGAGGTGGCTGCTAGCAGTTACCATGAGACATAGCTCTAATGGCTGCCATTTAAGTGATTAGACACTGCAGCAATTCTGATAGCAGTATCTAAGCAGCTATCCAGAAGGGGGCTGGGGGCCCACTAAAGCCCTATTGACGCATGATGCAATAACTGAGTACTGATGAGTTGCCATGGCAGCCTGGAATCTAGCAAAGGCTCTGAAGCCTGCTATAAATTTTAGTCTATAATAGACTGCTAGTAAAACTAAAATAGACTACAGGCGATGAGACGCTTGTAAATTCTGATCTCTTATGGAGACTAAAAAAACTGTAACATTTTGGTTTTAATAGCACCCTATTGTTCACATAAATGTAATATAAAGAGATCAAAAAGTTATATGTGCCCCAAAATGGTACCAATAAAAGTTATAGCAAAAAAAAGCCCTCATACAGCCACATATCCACAAAAAACATTTTTTAACCGGATTTATAATTTTTTAGATAGAGTGAAACATAAAAAATATATAAATTTGTTATCACCATAATCGTACTGACTCATTTAATGCAGTGAGCATGTCATTTCTATCGCGGTGTGCACACTGTAAAAAACAAAATCCCCAAAATAATAGTAAGTTTGCATTGTTTCTTCTATTTTACCCTACAGTTTTAAAACCTATACATTTTATGGTACATTAAATGGTACTATTAAAAAATATATCTTGTTTCACAAAAAACAAAGCCTCATGCGGTTATGTAATTGGAAAAACAAGAAGTTTATAGATCTTGAAAGGTGGTGATTAGAGATGAGCGAGCGTACTCGGTAAGAGCGATTTCGCAATCGAGCACCGCGATTTTCGAGTACTTCACTACTCGGGTGAAAAGTACTCGGGTGCGCTGTGGGTGAGCGGGGGGTTGCAGCGGGGAGTGGGGGGGAGAGGGAGAGAGAGAGGGCTCCTCCCTGTTCCCCGTTGCTACCCCCCACTCCCCTCTGCAACCCCCCGCCCCACAGCGCAACCGAGTACTTTTCACCCGAGTAGTGAAGTACTCGAAAATGGCGGTGCTCGATTGTGAAATCGCCCTTACCGAGTACGTTCGCTCATCTCTAGTGGTGATAGAAAAATTAAAACTATCAGGTCAAGAAGTTAAAGACAATGGGGATTATTTACTAATACTATTGAAAAGTGCAAACTTAGAATAGACAGTCTTAAAATGCACCAGTCTTATCATTGAATGATAAATCTGTCAAATTTTAAAACTGTGTAGTCTAAAAGTGCTTTTAGACAGAACGATTATCATTCAAAAAAATGAACGAAAGTGAACAATAATTGTTTAGTCTAAATGCGAACCAATGACTGAACGATAAACGATAATCGCTCACTTTGTATGCGTCATTCATTTTATGCAGCCATAAAAATCAATTGTTGGCTCATTAATAGGGATGAGCGAGTATACTCGCTAAGGCACTACTCGCTCGAGTAATGTGCCTTAGCCGAGTATCTCCCCGCTCGTCCTGAAAGATTCGGGTGCCGGCGGGGAGCTGCAGGGGAGAGCAGGGAGGAACGGAGGGGAGATCTCTCTCTCCCTCTCTCCCGCCCGCTCTCCCCTGCTCCCCGCAGCAACTCACCTGTCAGCTGCGGCGGCCCCCGAATCTTTAGGGACGAGCAGAGAGCTACTCGGCTAAGGCACATTACTCGAGCGAGTAGTGCCTTAGCGAGTATACTCGCTCATCCCTACTCATTAACTTTTTTTCAGTTTAAACAGCTCTTGTTCATTCCATCCTATTCACTTATGCAGCAAATGTGAAAGACTGAACGATTCTAAACAATTTATTGTTTAAACAAGCCAACTATGTATCTGCCTGTATAACCAGAGTGTATGAGTGAACGAGCTAACTATTATGTCATTTGCTCGTTTGACTCTAAGTTTAGACTAACTTTTAGTTGTTGGCTTAGTTTATGCCAAAAGTCGAGCCTTAATTTTGTCGCAATTTGCAGCAGTTTGGCGCAGTTTGGGCCACACTGCTTTTTCAGACAAGTCGTAAAAACTGTCTGAATGGATCTAAAAACATACGATAAATAAGGCGCAAACTTGTGAGACAGTTTTCTGGCATAATTTGTGCTAGAAAACTGTTGTGTTTTGAATAATAAATAAGCCCCAATGTATCACTAAGAAGCACATTCTTTTTTTTCTGGATTGCTTTTGCTGTCTGATTGTATATTTTATATTCTATTTTCTGACATTGATTATGGGGATAGCCTCTGATGCTCTGTTAACAACTGCTGGAGGTGCCTTTACACTGTGCCGCAGGAACTTTGTCAGCAGGCGCCGGCAAGTGCCTTTTTCACCCAGCGCTTTGGCACCTGTAACAGCTCTCTACCTCATCCTGACTGACCCTCGGGCTAAAGAAGGAAGAGCCTCTCATTCCTGCTGCAAGTGACCTTATGCCACTTCTCTTCTAGAGGTATGGTGTCTGGACATAGTTGAGGATTTCTATAGGAAAGTGTTCTAGGCATGCTCTGTGACCTATGTAGAGATGACCAAGCTTGAGCTCACGTGTTTTGGCCTTGTATTGCAAGCAGAGTCGCTAGAAAAATCTAGAATGCTTGGACAGATTAGTAGCAAAAGAAGACCCGGCCGCCAAAGGACATGATGGCTGATACTGTCAAAGCTGATACTGTCATGGATATCACACAACTGAAAGAAGCAGTGCAAAACCGAAAACCAGGGAGGGAGCTCACCTTTAGGGTAACCAAGAGTTGTGAACAACTAAAAATCTAACAATAACAGCAAAGATCACTATGCAGGGAGAAAGGGAAATGAGCTGAGAACATCACCTAATGTCAATAGTGGAATGTATTTTAGTTCTAATATATTTTACACTTAGATTATTATATTTAGCAAAGAATAATAGCATGACTATCTTATTGTCACATTAAAAGGCATACATTAATCCATTTGCGACATCTGCCATATAAATACAGCAGAGATGTGTGGGGTTTGTATAGAGCAGGCTTGGGAGCTGAGCCCGCTTCATACCCAGTAGTTACCAGCTGTTTCATACAGCTGACAGCTGGCCATAATGGCCACAATCCAAGCTAGCTCTGATCTCTGCTGTTTAACTATGTAGATTCTACAATCAATGATGACTGTGGCATCTACAGACACTTTCATTTTTTTTACATGTTGCTATGTTGTGGCCTTTTGCAAATTTAAAAAAGAATTCCAGTTTTTCCCCATCATTTGACACTCAATATCCCATAATGTGAAAGTGAAAACTGAATGTTTGAAATCTTTGTAATAAAAAAAATTAAAAACTAATGGGGGTTGTGGCTTGCAGTGCATGGCAAAGGATGCTTAATCCCTCTGCTCTGTACTTATAGGCAGGTAATAGTGGCGCACAGCAGCTTATAGCAGATTCAGGAGCCATAATCAACCTCAGAAGTTTTTCTAGACTCTGCTCTAAGGACGGTGAGACACAAGAAAAAGAAGAGCTGTCTCAAACTCATTGAATTCTTCCCTTCAGCAACAGGAGTTCAGCAAGATGGCGCTGACCACAGAGGGACCATATTGCTGGCATCTACACCATGTCAAGAGCTTCCCCTTATACAGATGTAACTGCTTCCAAAGTTCCTCTCCTTCAATCATTATCTCCAGCAGAAAAAATAAAATCAGACAGTCATGCTGTTTATATACCTATTTCAGGCTCTGCCACCACAGCAGACTGTCATGCAGATTGTATCCCCTCACATTCTGGGAGTACCTCAGCAGGAGACAGGCTTATTACTCAGGAGACAGCCTTATTACTGCCATAGTTCCTTCTCTATCATTTATACCACTAGCAACTATTAATGTTAGTGATGTTTGTCCTATAAAAGATTCCATACAGCAAATCTAGGTGATCAAGGCTCTGTTTAAGGGCTTAAACGCGTCCTCAAGCTGTGCTTTTAAATGCGGATATATAACGGCACCGATTTATTAAAGAAAAACATGTCCTTTTTAAACCACATATCAGCTTCACGACTTTTCACTTGAAGAAATAATATATGCTACTTTTTGTACTGCCGTTTGGGTCTGGACTGCGAAGCCGAAGCTTCATCCACTGACGGTTGGAGGACTAGTGCTGGAGCTGAGACGTGTGGCACTACTGAAACGGCAAGTAAAAAACGTTATTTTTTCTTGTCATACAGATCCTATTCCCTCACATTCTGGGAGTACCTCAGCAGGAGACAGCCTTATTACTGTCATGGTTCCTTCTCTATCATTTATACCACTAGCAGCTATTAACAATGTTAGTGATGTTTGTCCTATAAAAGATTCAATACAGCAAATCTCTGTTCAAAACTCACTGGGTCCAAAACTTTAAAAAAAATTTAAGTGCAGTGAAATGGAAGAAAACCTCAGAATTCTTCCATATTTGGGTGCATCTTGTTTCTACAGCATACAGACTACTATAAAACTGACATAAACTTATTCTATGGATTAGTATGATTACTACGATACCAAATTTATATAGTTTTTTTTATTGTGGCACTACTTTTATTGTTTTTAAAATAAATGTAATTCTTTTAAATTATTTTCTGCTGCCATTTCATGACAGCCATAACTTTTATATTTTTTCAACAACATTGTTGTGCAAGGGCTCATTTTTGTGCGGGATACCCTCTAGTTTCTATTAGTACTATTGTGGAGTACATACAACTTTTTAATCACTTTTTATTACATTTTTTCTTAGAGACGGGGTGACAAAAAAGCACAATTCTGGCATTTTTTATTTGCTGCATGTATGGATGTCCCTCTGCAGAATGTGCCACCCCTCCCACTCTCCTCATTTAGGACCTAAAGAATGCTTGCGCCAAATTTCACACTTGTATGACACAGAGAAGTTACATTACATAGGGATGCACTTACTTTTGCACTAAGCATTAAATAATCGAGTTGTGACCCCTTTACTAATGATTATGTCAAATTTCATGTTTGCACAACACCAGGAAGTTAGAGAATTAGATTGGGTACATTACACAGGGGTGCTAATACTTTTGCACGTAGCAGTGAATTTTCGAGTTGTGACCCCTTTACTTTTCCTATTTAGGACCTAAAGAATGCTCCTGCCAAATGTCATGTTTGTGGGACACAGGGAAGTTACATTACATAGGGATGCCAATACTTTTGCACTTAGCATTGAATGATCAATTTGTAACCCCTTTACTTTTCCTATTTAGGACCTAAAGAATGGTCGTGCCAAATTTCATGTTTGTACAACACTGGGAACTTAGATTACATAGGGGCGCCAATACTTTTGCACCTAGCATTGAATTTTTGACTTGTGATCCCTTTACTTTTCCTATTTAGAATCTAAAGAATGATCATCCCAAATGTCATGTTTGTATGACATCGGGAAGTTAGAGAATTAGTGGCGAGTCAGTCAGTCAGTCAGTCAGTCAGTGAGTCAGTGAGTGAGAGCGTTCACCTTTACATATGCACATTGTTGATTAAGTTGTTGATTAAATCTTTGATGTATAACTTATTATAAATAAGTTAAAGTATCTTTGCTAAGCTTTTGCAAATGAAGACACATTTTATGTAACTTCCTCTTTTAGGGTGGCTTCACACGAGCATGTTTTTGTGCGTGCATACGTGCACACAAAAATACGTGTCTATTACAACCAATGCATTACATATGGTGTGTTCACATGTCCGTATTTTACAGGCATGCACCTGTAAAGATAGGACATGCGTGCACCATAGGCAATGGTCTGCCGGCAACCCCTTATTGTTTTTCAGGGAAGAGCTTCAAAAGCAATGATTTTAGTGTAAAAAAAAAATAAAATATATATATATATATATATATATATATATATATATATATATATACCTGTCCACCGCTGCCGTGTCCCATATGCCACATGCTGTCACAAATAGAGGTAGAGCACCCATTAATTGTTTTTTTTTGCGGAATGAGTGAGTGCCTCAGCCAATCAGAAGCAGCTCTTTCAGCAGGCAGAGATTTTAATTCCCCTCCAGCTGAAAGAACGTCATTGCAGAGTCAGGGACAATGCAGAGAGGATACAGCTGAGCCCCGGCAGCTGATGAAAGGTGAGTATGTGTTGTTTTTTTTTTTACACTAGTTTGCTTTGTTTTTCAGGTAAGTGCTTATATTTAAAGCCCCTCCCTGAAAAACAATTAATGGGTGCTTGCAGCTGGATCCTCTACTGCAGCTGTCATCTGTGACAGCTGCTGTAGAGAATTATTTATTCCCTGCCAGAATAAAGAATTCCTTTGCTGCATCTGTCTCATCTGTGACAGGTGCAGCAGGGAATTCTTTATTCTCTCTGGTGATGAAGAAAACATCTGCCACACGTGGCAGATGTGTTTTTCATCCCCGTGGGGGACACGGCAGAGGAGGACAGCTAAGTATATATATATACAGTATATTTTTTATTTATTTTTCTTTTTACACTAAAATGGTTGTTTTTCAGGAAAGACCTTATATTTAAACCTCTTCCCTGCAAAACAATTAAGGGTTGCTGGCAGACCATTGCCTTCAATGGAGCCGCCGGCAGCAGCTGCGGCTCCATTGAAGCCAATGCACACACCTACATACACGCATGTTTTTGCACGTACAGGGGTGCGTACATATGTACGCAACTATGTACGCACAAACACACACTTGTGTAAAGCCATTCTTATTTCCAGACTAATGAAGATGACTGTTGATTGCTAAAGGAATAAGCAACTTATAATAAGACTCTACCCAGAAATTGATGACGAGCTCATGACGAGAGGATGAAACCAAACCGTATATGTTTAAAATATATGTTGCTGTTACGTATGTTGCTGAGACCAGTATTACTATTGTCTCTAGCAGCACAGCTCCACAGGTGGTTGAAGGTTAATTGAGCCAGCTGGGTGTGGTGATCTTCTGCTAGCCAATTCCCGGGGTCTGAGCTCACATATAAACCCAGCTCCTGTCAGTGTCTATCTGGGTTCCAGAGTGAGCAGTCATCAATACTTGTCTGTTGCAGCTTGCGGTGTGATCTGTGTCTTGCTGGTTCATGTCTGTTTGTACATTTATTTTCTGTCAGTTTTGTGTCAGCTTGCTGTATGACCTGTTATCTGTATCCTGTCCTGTTGCAGCTTGCTGTGTGAACTGTATCCGGTTCTGCTGGACTCCTGGTTAGTGTAGGGTCTAGCAGTATAACCAGGAGCTGTGAAGTGGCCTGCTAGCTTCCATGTTTTGTACAGAATGTCAACTAATATCTGGTATTTATATATAGCTTATCATCTGCTATTAGTGTTTGCATTCTGGCTGCTGTATGCTGTGTTCTCTGCTCTGTGTGTTCTGTTGTTCTGTTCCTGTTATGTGGCATGTGTATGTCTCCTGTTCTGTGGCGTGGTTCCTAGGATCAGCTAGGGCCCAGTTCCGAACACCGCTGGGCCGCTCTTTATTGGGGCGAGGGCCATCTCATCCTCCCCATGTAGCACAGGGCAAGTTTGTCTGAAACAGTTGTGCATCCTTCTCTTTTGGTCACGATCGTGTGGGCCTCTTTCTTAGTTTGCCTACATGATCGTAACAGTTGCAATCAATGTGCATGTCGGACACTCGTTTGTTTGTTACTATTATAAAACTCTGTTACGATGTAGAATAAAGATAAACTCTGTGACCCTCACTTGATTCCACTTCTAAAACAAGTTCTTCAAACCCATTCCCCCTTTTTGATCTGCAATGATGCAACTTATTTGATGTTTGAAGACTTCAACAGAGCTCAGAAAGAGATTTGGCATTTTTATTACACCGTCACAAAACTTATTCTTGGATAGACTTTGTTATGGTCAACAAACTTCTGCTCTTTTCGATCATTAAGATGACTATGCTTTAGTGTATGGATAGTATTGGGCAGGTGATGAGCAGTGCCTAGTTTCCTTCAGACATAATGCTTAGAATTGAGGCCAATAAGTTCAATCTTGGTTTCATCAGACCAGAGAATTTTGTTTTGCACAGTTTGAGAGTGGTTTAGGTGCTTTTTGGCAAGCTCCAGGCAGGATTTCATGTGTTTTTTACTGAGAAGAGGTTTCTTAATAAAAAGCTCTGAAATAAAGCTCAGAATAATGGAATGATGCATCTCACATAAGCAGTCCTGCCCTGATATGTCTGGTTATGAATTTTGGAGAAATAAAGCCTAAAATTCATTTTACCTCTATTTGCCTGCTGGATCGTTCTATTGTTAGATGTTAATTCCCATCTTCTTGGAGTGGGATTTGTCTAATCGGAACAGGTGGCTCTTTAAACAGTGGTGAGTTCTTCCTAACTTCCCTTCTTCCCTCCCTGGTGATGTTGTGAGAAAGATTAGGGACATTGAATTTCTACATCCAATTCTATTGTTCTCCAAGAAATGAGCTGCTGTCTGACTGTAGCTTAACTCTGGTGGAAACTGCTACCGGGTGAGCAATCATTGATCCAAAAGTGATTGAAGATGTATCGTCACTAGAGATGAGCGAGCACCAAAATGCTCGGGTGCTCGTTACTCGGGACGAAATTATCGCGATGCTCGAGGGTTCGTTTCGAGTAACGAACCCCATTGAAGTCAATGGGTGACCCGAGCATATTTGTATATCGCCGATGCTCGCTAAGGTTTTCATTTGTGAAAATCTGGGCAATTCAAGAAAGTGATGGGAACGACACAGCAACGGATAGGGCAGGCGAGGCGCTACATGTTGGGCTGCATCTCAAGTTCCCAGGTCCCACTATTAAGCCACAATAGCGGCAAGAGTGGGCCCGCCCCTCCAAACAACTTTTACTTCTGAAAAGCCCTCATTAGCAATGCATACCTTAGCTAAGCACCACACTACCTCCAACAAAGCACAATCACTGCCTGCATGAAACTCCGCTGCCACTTCTCCTGGGTTACATGCTGCCCAACCCCCCCCCCCCCGCACGGCGCAGTGTCCACAGCGCACACCAAAGTGTCCCTGCGCAGCCTTCAGCTGCACTCATGCCACACCACCCTCCTGTCTATTTATAAGTGCGTCTGCCATGAGGAGGAACCGCAGGCACACACTGCAGAGGGTTGGCACGGCTAGGCAGCGATCCTCTTTAAAAGGGGCGGGGCGATAGCCCACAATGCTGTACAGAAGCAATGAGAAATATAATCCTGTGCCACCGCCATCAGGAGCTGCACACATGGGCATAGCAATGGGGAACCTATGTGCCACACACTATTCATTCTGTCAAGGTGTCTGCATGCCCCAGTCAGACCGCGGTTTTTTATAAATAGTCAAAGGCAGGTACAACTCCGCAATGGGAATTCCGTGTGCACCCACAGCATGGGTGGCTCCCTGGAACCCACCCGCTGTACATAAATGTATCCCATTGCAGTGCCCATCACAGCTGAGGTAACATCCGATTAAATGCAGGTGGGCTTCGGCCCACACTGCATGCCCCAGTCAGACTGGGGTTCTTTAGAAGTAGACACATGCAGTTACAACTCCGTGTGGACCCACAGCATGGGTGGGTGCCAGGAAGCCACTGGCGGTACATAAATATATCCCATTGCATTGCCCAGCACAGCTGAGGTAATGTCATGTTTAATGCAGGTGGGCTTCGGCCCACACTGCATGCCCCAGTCAGACTGGGGTTCTTTAGAAGTAGACACATGCAGTTACAACTCCCTGTGGACCAACAGCATGGGTGGCTCCCTGGAACCCACCGGCGGTACATAAATATATCCCATTGCAGTGCCCAACACAGCTGATGTAACGTCAGTTTTAATGCAGGTGGGCAAAAAATTAATTGGATTACACTGTAGGCGAGCGCCCCAAAAAATTGGTGTACCAACAGTACTAATGTACGTCAGAAAAATTGCCCATGCCCAACCAAGAGGGCAGGTGAAACCCATTAATCGCTTTGGTTAATGTGGCTTAATTTGTAACTAGGCCTGGAGGCAGCCCAGTTAAAATAAAAATTGGTTCAGGTGAAAGTTTCAACGCTTTAATGAGCATTGAAATGTATAAAAATTGTTTACAAAAATTATATGACTGAGCCTTGTGGGTCTAAGAAAAATTGCCTGTTCGGCGTGATTACGTGAGGTTTCAGGAGGAGGAACAGGAGGAGGAGGATGAATATTATACACAGATTGATGAAGCTAAAAGGTCCACGTTTTTGATGGTGATAGAGAACAATGCTTCCATCCGCGGGTGCAGCCTACGTATTGTTTAGGTATCGCTGCTGTCCGCTGGTGGAGAAGAGAAGTCTGGGGAAATCCAGGCTTTGTTCATCTTGATAAGTGTAAACCTGTCGGCACTGTCGGTTGACAGGCGGGTACGCTTATCCGTGATGATTCCCCCAGCCGCACTAAACACCCTCTCTGACAAGACGCTAGCCGCAGGACAAGCAAGCACCTCCAGGGCATACAGCGCGAGTTCAGGCCACGTGTCCAGCTTCGACACCCAGTAGTTGTAGGGGGCAGAGGCGTCACGGAGGACGGTCGTGCGATCGGCTACGTACTCCCTCACCATCCTTTTACAGTGCTCCCGCCGACTCAGCTTTGACTGGGGAGCGGTGACACAGTCTTGCTGGGGAGCCAGAAAGCTGTCAAAGGCCTTAGAGAGTGTTCCCCTGCCTGTGCTGTACATGCTGCCTGATCTCTGCGTCTCCCCTGCTACCTGGCCCTCGGAACTGCGCCTTCGGCCACTAGCGCTGTCGGATGGGAATTTTACCATCAGTTTGTTCGCCAGGGTCCTGTGGTATAGCATCACTGTCGAACCGCTTTCCTCTTCGGGTATGAGAGTGGAAAGGTTCTCCTTATACCGTGGGTCGAGCAGTGTGTACACCCAGTAATCCGTAGTGGCCAGAATGCGTGTAACGCGAGGGTCACGAGAAAGGCATCCTAACATGAAGTCAGCCATGTGTGCCAGGGTGCCTGTACGCAACACATGGCTGTCCTCACTAGGAAGATCACTTTCAGAATCCTCCTCCTCATCCTCAGGCCATACACACTGAAAGGATGACAGGCAAGCAGCATGGGTACCCTCAGCAGTGGGCCAAGCTGTCTCTTCCCCCTCCTCCTCATCCTCCTCATGCTCCTCCTCCTCCTCCTCAACGCGCTGAGATATAGACAGGAGGGTGCTCTGACTATCCAGCGACATACTGTCTTCCCCCGCCTCTGTTTCCAAGCGCAAAGCATCTGCCTTTATGCTTTGCAGGGAACTTCTCAAGAGGCATAGCAGAGGAATGGTGACACTAATGATTGCAGCATCGCCGCTCACCATCTGGGTAGACTCCTCAAAGTTTCCAAGGACCTGGCAGATGTCTGCCAACCAGGCCCACTCTTCTGTAAAGAATTGAGGAGGCTGACTCCCACTGCGCCGCCCATGTTGGAGTTGGGATTCCACTATAGCTCTTCGCTGCTCGTAGAGCCTGGCCAACATGTGGAGCGTAGAGTTCCACCGTGTGGGCACGTCGCACAGCAGTCGGTGCACTGGCAGATGAAACCGATGTTGCAGGGTGCGCAGGGTGGCAGCGTCCGTGTGGGACTTGCGGAAATGTGCGCAGAGCCGGCGCACCTTTCCGAGCAGGTCTGACAAGCGTGGGTAGCTTTTCAGAAAGCGCTGAACCACCAAATTAAAGACGTGGGCCAGGCATGGCACATGCATGAGGCTGCCGAGCTGCAGAGCCGCCACCAGGTTACGGCCGTTGTCACACACGACCATGCTCGGTTGGAGGCTCAGCGGCGCAAGCCAGCGGTCGGTCTGCTCTGTCAGACCCTGCAGCAGTTCGTGGGCCGTGTGCCTCTTCTCTCCTAAGCTGAGTAGTTTCAGCACGGCCTGCTGGCGCTTGCCCACCGCTGTGCTGCCACGCCGCGCGACACCGACTGCTGGCGACATGCTGCTGCTGACACATCTTGATTGCGAGACAGAGGTTGCGTAGGAGGAGGAGAAGGGTGGTTGAGTGGAGGAAGCATACACCGCCGCAGATACCACCACCGAGCTGGGGCCCGCAATTCTGGGGGTGGGTAGGACGTGAGCGGTCCCAGGCTCTGACTCTGTCCCAGCCTCCACTAAATTCACCCAATGTGCCATCAGGGAGATATAGTGGCCCTGCCCGCCTGTGCTTGTCCACGTGTCCGTTGTTAAGTGGACCTTGGCAGTAACCGCGTTGGTGAGGGCGCGTACAATGTTGCGGGAGACGTGGTCGTGCAGGGCTGGGACGGCACATCGGGAAAAGTAGTGGCGACTGGGAACTGAGTAGGGCGGGGCCGCCACCGCCATCATACCTTTGAAAGCCTCCGTTTCCACAACCATATACGGCAGCATCTCCAGGCTGATAAATTTGGCTATGTGCACGTTTAACGCTTGA
Organism: Eleutherodactylus coqui; assembly: GCF_035609145.1. Lineage (NCBI taxonomy): Eukaryota > Metazoa > Chordata > Amphibia > Anura > Eleutherodactylidae > Eleutherodactylus > Eleutherodactylus coqui. Next base: position 252,640,039 of record NC_089837.1, on the reverse strand, counting down.
GCGTGCGGGTGCGTGGTGGCGTACTTGCGCTTGCGCTCCAACACTTGCGCTAACGACGGCTGGACGGTGCGCTGACAGACATTGGTGGATGGGGCCGAGGACAGCGGAGGTGAGGGTGTGGGTGCAGGCCAGGAGACGGTAGTGCCTGTGTCCTGAGAGGGGGGTTGGATCTCAGTGGCAGGTTGGGGCACAGGGGGAGAGGCAGCAGTGCAAACCGGAGGCGGTGAACGGCCTTCGTCCCACCTTGTGGGGTGCTTGGCCATCATATGTCTGCGCATGCTGGTGGTGGTGAGGCTGGTGGTGGTGGCTCCCCGGCTGATCTTGGCGCGACACAGGTTGCACACCACTGTTCGTCGGTCGTCTGCACTCTCAGTGAAAAACTGCCAGACCTTTGAGCACCTCGGCCTCTGCAGGGTGGCATGGTGCGAGGGGGCGCTTTGGGAAACAGTTGGTGGATTATTCGGTCTGGCCCTGCCTCTACCCCTGGCCACCGCACTTCCTCTTCCAACCTGCCCTGCTGCTGCCCTTGCCTCCCCCTCTGAAGACCTGTCCTCAGTAGGCGTAGCAAACCAGGTGGGGTCAGTCACCTCATCGTCCTGCTGCTCTTCCTCCGAATCCTCTGTGCGCTCCTCCCTCGGACTTAATCCAATTACTACTACCTGAGTGATAGACAACTGTGTCTCATCATCATCGTCCTCCTCACCCACTGAATGCTCTTGAGACAGTTGCCAGAAGTCCCCAGCCTCATCCCCCGGACCCCGGGAACTTTCCAAAGGTTGGGCATCGGTCATGACAAACTCCTCCGGTGGGAGAGGAACCATTGCTGGCCATTCTGGGCAGGGGCCCGGGAACAGTTCCTGGGAGTCTGCCTGCTCCTCAGAATGTGTCATTGTAATGGAGTGAGGAGGCTGGGAGGAAGGAGGAGCAGCAGCCAGAGGATTCAGAGTTGCAGCAGTGGACGGCGCAGAACTCTGGGTGGTCGATAGATTGCCGGATGCACTTTCTGCCATCCACGACAGGACCTGCTCACACTGCTCATTTTCTAATAAAGGTCTACCGCGTGGACCCATTAATTGTGAGATAAATGTGGGGACACCAGAAACATGCCTCTCTCCTAATTCCGCAGCAGTCGGCTGCGATACACCTGGATCAGGAGCTCGGCCTGTGCCCACACCCTGACTTGGGCCTCCACGTCCTCGGCCACGTCCACGTCATCTAGGCCTAACCCTACCCCTCAGCATGGTGTATTACCAGTAGTGCAGAAACAGAACACTGTAATTAAATGTGCCGCTTATTGGCCTGTGGTTGGAGGCTGACTTCGCTTACGGAACGCACAGCAGAGGCAGGAAAGAATTTTGCGCAAGCCTGCTGTAACACTTAGCTGCCTGCGTATGAATTAGGACAACTACCCCCAGCAGAGACCCAGTACACTTGTGGACAGGAATACAGCGGTGATGTAAGAGGCAACACAGAGGCAGGAAAGAATTTTGCGCAAGCCTGCTGTAACACTTAGCTGGCTGCGTATGAATTAGGACAACTACCCCCAGCAGAGACCCAGTACACTTGTGGACAGGAATACAGCGGTGATGTAAGAGGCAACACAGAGGCAGGAAAGAATTTTGCGCAAGCCTGCTGTAACACTTAGCTGGCTGCGTATGAATTAGGACAACTACCCCCAGCAGAGACCCAGTACACTTGTGGACAGGAATACAGCGGTGATGTAAGAGGCAACACAGAGGCAGGAAAGAATTTTGCGCAAGCCTGCTGTAACACTTAGCTGGCTGCGTATGAATTAGGACAACTACCCCCAGCAGAGACCCAGTACACTTGTGGACAGGAATACAGTGGTGATGTAAGAGGCAACACAGAGGCAGGAAAGAATTTTGCGCAAGCCTGCTGTAACACTTAGCTGGCTGCGTATGAATTAGGACAACTACCCCCAGCAGAGACCCAGTACACTTGTGGACAGGAATACAGCGGTGATGTAAGAGGCAACACAGAGGCAGGAAAGAATTTTGCGCAAGCCTGCTGTAACACTTAGCTGGCTGCGTATGAATTAGGACAACTACCCCCAGCAGAGACCCAGTACACTTGTGGACAGGAATACAGTGGTGATGTAAGAGGCAACACAGAGGCAGGAAAGAATTTTGCGCAAGCCTGCTGTAACACTTAGCTGCCTGCGTATGAATTAGGACAACTACCCCCAGCAGAGACCCAGTACACTTGTGGACAGGAATACAGCGGTGATGTAAGAGGCAACACAGAGGCAGGAAAGAATTTTGCGCAAGCCTGCTGTAACACTTAGCTGGCTGCGTATGAATTAGGACAACTACCCCCAGCAGAGACCCAGTACACTTGTGGACAGGAATACAGCAGTGATGTAAGAGGCAATACAGAGCAGGAAAGAATTTTGCGCAAGCCTACTGTAACACTTAGCTGGCTGCGTATGAATTAGGACAACTACCCCCAGCAGAGACCCAGTACACTTGTGGACAGGAATACAGCGGTGATGTAAGAGGCAACACAGAGGCAGGAAAGAATTTTGCGCAAGCCTGCTGTAACACTTAGCTGGCTGCGTATGAATTAGGACAACTACCCCCAGCAGAGACCCAGTACACTGAGGACGGTCACAGGCAGCCCAAATAGATTTTTTTTCCCAAATGTTTTTGGAAAGGCCCAATGCTCTGCACAGCCAATATACAAAAAAAAAAAAAAAGTGCAACACTGCAAAAAGCAGCCTCCACACTACTGCACACGGTTAGATGTGGCCCTAAGAAGGACCGTTGGGGTTCTTGAAGCCTAAAATAACTACTAACGCTCTCCCTATAGCAGCTCCGGCACCAGCAGCACTGTCCCTGATCTCTGTCAGAATGCATCTGTGGCGAGCCGCGGGAGGGGCCAATTTATATACTCCGGTGACACCTGATCTCGCCAGCCACTCACTGCAGGGGGGTGGTATAGGGCTTGAACATCGCAGGGGGAAGTTTTAATGCCTTCCCTGTCTTTCTATTGGCCAGAAAAGCACGCTAACGTCTCAGAGATGAAAGTGAAAGTAACTCGAACATCGCGTGGTACTCGTCTCGAGTAACGAGCATCTCAAACACGCTAATACTCGAACGAGTATCAAGCTCGGACGAGTACGTTTGCTCATCTCTAATGGTCACCTTTACTATGTTATTTGATTTTTACTTATTTATTTTTAAATTGATTATATTAATTGTTATTCAGTCATCTAATTAACTTATTTATTTTTGATAAAAATACTTTTTTTTTACCGTAAGAGATGCAACATTATGGAAAGTCACCACATGAACTGGTTTTAACAGACTCAGTTGATGCAACCTAAAAGCAAACAAAAACATAATTTGCTATAAGCTTCACACCAATCACTAGTATTTAAGAGATAATTACCGTATATACCGGCGTATAAGGCGACGGGGCGTATAAGACGACCCCCCAACTGTCACCTTATACGCCGGTATTCAGTGGAGAAAAAAAAAAAAATTTTATTACTCACCTCCCACGGCGTTCTGTCGCGCTCCGGCAGGATGTCGCTCGCTCCGGCAGGCTGTCGCTCGCTCCTCGTCCCCGCCGCAGCATAGCTTTCTGAATGTGGGGCTTGAAATCCCCGCTTCCAGAAAGCTAATACACACGCCGGCAGCCATGACATCATTGAATGGCTGTGATTGGCTAAAGCACACGTGGCTTCAGCCAATCACACTATTCAATGACATCATTGAATGGGTGTGATTGCTAACACGTGCGCCTTCAGCCAATCACAGCCATTCAATGATGTCATTGAATAGTGTGATTGGCTGAAGCCACGTGTGCTTTAGCCAATCACAGCCATTCAATGCTGTCATGGCTGCCGGCGTGTGTATTAGCTTTCTGGAAGCGGGGATTTCAAGCCCCGCATTCAGAAAGCTATGCTGCGGCGGGGACGAGGAGCGAGCGACAGCCTGCCGGAGCGAGCGACATCCTGCCGGAGCGCGACAGAACGCCGTGGGAGGTGAGTAATAAAATTTTTTTTTTTTACACTTTTTTTTTTTTTGTATTACCGGCGCATAAGACGACCCCCGACTGCAGAGCAGATTTTTCGGGGTTCAAAAGTCGTCTTATACGCCGGTATATACGGTAGATAAAATAATAAAGGTATACAGATTAATTAACAGTTACCATTTTTCTAACATAGTAAGTAGACTATGTAATGGTGCTGATTTTAAGATACACTTAAAAATTCCTTGAGGTGAGAAAGCGAAAATGTGCTAAATGTAAAGGAAAACGATTGCATTTTAGGAGATATTTGGGAATTGTGAAGGGATATACATTATTGAAGAGCAAGGTTAGAGAGAGAGTCTTACTTTGTTAGTGTAAATCAGTGTTTCCCCGACTCCAGTTCTCATGGACCCCCACAAATTATGTTGTCTGGATTTTCTCTGTATTGCACAGGTGATGTAATTATTGTCAGTGCCTAAGACATTACCACAGAGGTTCTTGCTATGGAATATCCTAAAAACATGACCTCAGTGGGGGTCCATGAGGACTGGAGCATGGGAAACTGTCTTAGTAAAATATGTACAATAAAAAAATATACCCAGTTTTTCTAATATTCTAGAGAAGTGGAGAAAGTGTATGTATGTATTGCTCAACAGAAGTAGTTTTAGAATAGCTTCTGTTTCTGTCTTTGTTGATATAATGTTTACAGCAGTATTTCATGATTGCATACCTCCTTTAAATTAACTATCCGGGATGATGTAACAAAACCAAAATGTACTTGTATCTGCTGTAGATTATTTGATTTACATATTTTCTCACCTTAGGAATGCTGTTTGTCATTCTTCTCGCATTTAATGTAATGTAGTTATAAAGCTGATGCTTGAACAGGAACAATCCTTTTAGATTAATCCATAACTTGCAAGGTTGAGCCAAGCAAACCTGGGAATTCATTCATCCTTGCATAATTCATCACATCACATTATGATTGTATTCATTTCAGGAGATTTTTTTCCAATTACGGAAGAAAGAAGAAAAGAGTATAGAAATAGTAGGAAAATGCCAAGAGTATATTAGCTGACAGTGACGACTAAGGTTTATTGTAATGGAGACTGCACAAAGCAATCAGCTGAATAGGTCCATGAAGGACACATTTCCCTCTATAATTTATCACTTCTCAAATACCAAAAGAAAATATAAGATGGTATAACATCCCAAGGGCTTAACTTTTGATGTTGAGGTGGCATATGGTCATTGAATGATAATATGTAGAAACAAGGCAAGGCAAGAAAGGAGATTTATGAATAAAGATTTATATAAAGTTTTACAGGTGATTGTGGTGTATAATGTAAAAGTAATATAATGGATCTCTAGTTGTTTTAAAGACAAATATCAAGTTCAAACACAATAATTTCACTTTACCTTGCACAGATGGATGATCATTCCACAATCTAGAGTAACCAGCAGTGCAAATGAACAATAACATGTCAGGCACAGCTATGCTATGGAAATTCTTCAATAGAGAAGATCGAGCATGTTAGCCAGAAAAAAATATTAAAAATCAAAAGCTTTATTCCCTCTTGATTAAAACAAGAATAAAATTGAGGACATCCTGGCATGCTTATGGGGCAATCAACAGGGATATTTTGTGCATATATCACATTAAATGCACTTATTAGCAGCACATCTGTATGAACCTAGACGTTTTATCCATACCTCAGATTTTATGCTACAGGATCTACAGAAACATGGGATTCCTTCTGTTCAGTGATTTCTTTAAAGCATACATCCAGTGATAAATTTAAAATCTTCTTAACAAATGCACCTCAGTGTATCCATTGAAGTATCCAATCTAGAATGGAAAGTTGAGTGTTCAGTGCCGGAAGATCTTACCTAAACAGGAAATTATGACCTATTTGTATGTCTGTAACACAAATTAGCTAGTTTAGTTATTTTCTGTTGCTTATATAGTTCGAACATATTTTGCACCACTACAGTTTGCCATGACTTAAAGAAAGTCTGTCTCAATGGGGTTCATAATCCAATTTCCATTATCTCAGCCACTAAAAAAATAGTAGGAACAATTTCTTATGAAGAATATTGACCTAGCAATATGGTTTGGGAGTTTAATAGCTAATAAAGTCCTGTAATTACAACAACCTTAGCAATTATTTAAGAAGGCAGTGTCATCTGGGTGGAAAATGTCTGACAAGTGTACAAGCCGTGTGTGAGAAATTACAAGTGTAATCTGAGCTAGGTTTTTTTTTTAGAAACACTGACTGGTGACTAAGCAGTGGCTTTACAATTTGTAACATGGTAAACAATGTTAACAATCTGATTTAGATGAGCTGGTTCTCATTTTAATGAGTGAATGAGCAAGTGATGTCACCGCTAACTCGTTCCCCTCATGCAGTCTGTTTAAACAGACAAATGCATAGTTAGCTAGTTCAAACAAGAATTGTTCAGAATCATGAGCAGTCTCTGTATAAATGCCCATTTACACGGAGCGATGATCACTCAAAGAGCGCTCAAACGACAGCTTGAGTGACAGCTTTAAGCGATCTTTTTGCATAAACTATTAAGTAGCAACTCACCTACTTAAGATCAATTTAGTGTGCAAATGAAGCCTTAGCTGAATGCAGTTAATAGCCCGAGGGCTCTTATCAGCTTTCAGTTCCTTTGTTCTCTGATGGGAAACAATGCTATCAGCACTCCCCGTGGAGAACTGCTGATAAGGCCGAACAATGATTTTTAGGTTGTACTGAATTTAATGATCAGCTAGCAGTGCACAAAAAGTGCATGATGGCCGCGTGTTTAGACGCAACGATTATCGCTCAAATGATCGTTTTTTAACGATTTTTGAGTGATCATCGCTCCATGTAAGTGGGCCTTTAGTGAATCAGCGGGACTGAACACTGCTGTTTAAACCGAACAATAAGCAAATGAACCAACAATGGTTTTTATGCCTGCATATGATGAATAATGAATAGAAAGTGAACAATTCTCATTTGTCATTCAGTCATTAGCTCGCATTTGTTCCAGTTGATTATCATTCACTTTCGCTCATTTAAATGTTTTTTGAACGATTATCATTCCATCTAAAAGGGCCCTTTGAAGGAAGCAGAGAACCGCAATACAAAAGCTGAACTTTAAAAGAAACGGTTTCACAAAGATGCTGCGTTCAATGATCTGAGAGCACTGTGAAGCATTTTTCAATGAAGGAACACGTTAATAAGTAATATTAATAATTGGTATAGGTGTTGCAGAAATGTATGTTACTTTTAATTAGTGGAAATTTAATCAGGAAATTTTTCAATCACGTAATGGTCATTCACTTGACCTTAAGGGTGCATTCACACGAACGTATATCGGCTCGGTTTTCACGCCGAGCCGATATACGTTGTCCTCGGGTGCAGAGGGGGGAGGATGGAAGAGCAAGGGCCAGGAACTGAGGCTCCCGCCCCCTCTCTGCCTCCTCTCCGCCCCTCTGCACTATTTGCAATGAGAGGAGGTGGGACGGGGGCGGGGCTAAAGTCCGGTAATTGGCCCCGCCCCTGTCCCGCCTCTCCTCATTGCAAATAGTGCAGAGGGGCGGAGAGGAGGCAGAGAGGGGGCGGGAGCCTCAGTTCCTGGCCCTGGCTCTTCCATCCTCGCCCCCCTCTGCACCCGAGGACAACGTATATCGGCTCGGCGTGAAAACCGAGCCGATATACGTTCGTGTGAATGCACCCTAAAATACATAGATAAACTGCGGGTGCAAAGAAAGGGCTCTTTCACACGAGCATATGCATTTTTACGTTCTCTTGTCCGTGCTGTAAATTTTCATGAATGGATGATTTTCTGCGATCACAGCCAGAGATAATTAGCATTTTCTTGTCCATTCACACAACTGTGAGCGATGTTTTTAGCGTAAAAATACGTCACACCCCGGTAAACTGTGGCTCTGTATAAATCCTGGGAATGACTTCAAAAGCCTAAATAGAGGCATCTGTAGCTTTTCGCAGCAATGGATGCTACTAAACTCACTCCCCCTCCCTTTTTCTTTCCAGCTTCCATAAGAGTCTACGGGAGCCGCCGACGTGTATCAGTCAAAAGATAGAACCACAACTATCTTTTTACCCACCGCATACTCGCCGCCACTGTATTTTAGAGGCATATGTTCCATTTTTTAAGGCACACTGTTTTACGTGCTATATATTCGCCCGTGTTAATGAATGCATTGGAAAGCAATGCCTCAGATGGTTGTGTATATCGGTCGGGCGTAAAAATGCAGTTTATATGCGCTCCTGTGAACAAAGCCTAAGAGTAGCAGATTGGCAGTTACACCCAGGCCCCACACTAGAATTATAAATGTCACATACTATATGGGGGTGGAGCTGTTTTAGAAGTTGAGGTAGGAGCTGCATGTTAGGTCACTGGGAAGGATTGTTTTAAAGCCCAATGCTATAGGTTAAGGCAATTTGGACATTTAATAATCCCCATATAAAAATAATATACAATTATTAACATATGTTCAGATATTTTTACTTTATCTATATAATTATATTTTATGTGAAAGTTACAATGTGCAGATTTAGCAGATATTTTATATATACATATTCACACAGTATATCTATACACACACATACCGGCTTAGCACTGGTTTCACCAGTCTCAAAAGAAAGAAAAGCAAAGTATAATTACATTTTACATAGGGTTGACTTTTTGATTGAACACAAAAAACAACAAACAAGCATGCAAATGAACCCAAAACCCATGTTGTAAATAAACAGGACCTTACTTATTAAGATGATTATAGCATCTAACTAAAACATTAATTACTAAGGGACACTTTCTAGTGCAGTAAAACCCTGTAATTTTATGCTGCCAACATATGTCAGAGGTCTGCTTTTAATGCTAGCTTTGACTGTTGGTGGATTGTTTTAGGCCAGACAATAGGCAGTTATCTGCACTGTGAAATATTTCACAGACTGACAGCTGAAAGAACTTTGTGATATTATGATATAGTGTTATTAAAGTATGACTTCGCTTTGTGTATAAAGTATGACCCTGCTTCGGACCTTGTTCACCAGAATCATGCATAGATTACCTTGTGTACCAGAGACTATTTTATTGAATAAAGGAAATATATTATATGGATAATATGGCTGTTGGTTATGGCTGTTGGTTGTGGCTGATGGTGTTCCCTACCTACTTTTGTCAGTCACTGCAAGCCCTATATCCGCATCTCATCAGCAACAATCACACTAACTGTAAGCTCCCTGCATTCTATAGGGTGCACACACATGCCAGCCAACCTCTTGGCCCGTGCACTTACCCAGTTTTTCTACCCCCAGTCAATCCAAACATGTCTCTGGCTATTTGAGGCACCCAATTAGAGAGTGCCTGTTAGTGCAATTAGTTCTGTCTGGTATGCAAAGGTGCTTTCTGATTCTAACTGACTCTTGATTTTACCCATGCTCCTTTCACTCAGCTTTCTTGTCTTCTCCATTCCTAACCTAGGCTAGCTTCTGGACCATGCTATACTTGTCTGCTGTCTGTCTCGACTCTTGACTTGTATTACTGTTACAGAAGAATTGTGCTTGTCTAGGTTTTGTCTAAAATTCTAAGTAAGTGGAGAGAAATGGAAAAAATGCATTTTTAGGGGTCTTTTAATTCTACAGCATGGACACTGCACCAAAAATGACATGATAACTTTTTTCTATAGTCAGTATGATATCAAATTTATATATTTTTTTGCTGTACTACTTATAAAAAATAAAATATCTTTGGGAAAAAAAAAATATTTTTTTTCCGCCATCTTCTGACAGCCATAGTAGTGTGAGGGTTCATTTTTTGTGGGACATTCTGTAGATTCTATTTGTACCTCTTTGGAGTACGACTTTTTGATCACTTTTTATAAATTTTTTTCTTGCAGACTGGGTGACCAAAAAAAGCGCAATTCTGACATTGTGTATTTTTTTCCTGATGACGTTTACCATACCAAATAAATAATGCATTTGTTTGATAGAGCGGGCTTTTAAAGATTCAGCCATACCAAATGTGTTTTTGTTTTTTCATTATAAATATGGGAAAACTTTTTTTTTTTTTAAACTATTATTACCTTTTATCTTTTTTAATAACAAATGTTTTTTGTACTCACTTTTACATTTTTTTTAACACCCATAGGGGATTTGAAGTTGCAATCGTTTGATCACTCCTGCAGTATAATGTAATACCATAGTATTAAATTACACCATGATCTGGCAGGCAGTCTATCAAGCCATGCAGCAGGCATGGTTTTATAGGTAATCCTGGCAACAAAGCAGAAAATCACAATTTCATATTGGGGTGGTCATTTGGGACTACCGAACTCCGATTGGGGCATTTAAATGCCATTGTCAAAATTGACTGTGTCCTTTAAAGCGTTAACAGCCGTAATCTGCATAAGTGCTAACTGTGGCTATTGTGGGCAGACTTCAGATTCTGCTCCATACAAGTCCTGAAACTTCAGGATGTTAGTTAAGGGGTAAAAAGGTAAAAACAAGGGGACATCTGGACTGTCCTCAAGAATTACCTCAAACGAAGCTGGTTTGTGGCAGAGTGGGTTCACACATGCTGTGCTGACAATGGGAACACAAACATTTGTTTTCCTTGTATAAATGCAATAAAAAAGTTAATTATTTCACCATGTATATTTAATCATTTATATTTAGCCACAGCATACACATATGCATTCCTATTGGGTTGGTTACACAAAAATTTTTCTATTGGTCTCACCAGTATTGTTACTTCTGTCTCCCAGGAAAGCGTGCCACATTGCAAAATGCTTTCATTGATTCTGTCCAGCTGGAAATGGTCATATAACACATTTCCTGTTTGTAATTATTGAAGGGTTAATGCAAAGGGTTATTCGAGGTCGATTCCTGAATTTATCATTTGTGATATTGTGGCAAAGCATTACAGCTAATAAGACTAACTAACTAACTGATATAGGACTCTTCCCCTCATGTATCCAACATGAGATCCTTTTTTGTATTACTATAATGCTAAAAGAATGCAGCTTATATTTCAGATTTTTAAATAAGATCATGCATATTTTAGGACATGCCAATGTTATTCATTAGCTTCACCTTCACAAATTCATGAGATTGCAGTAATAACAGAAAATCTTATAGCACTATCGATAGGACAATTTAATTTTCCTTAAAAACTTCCACTTTAGTTTGATTTTTAATCATCCCATTTTCCACTTTAATCCGGCTGCTGAAATTTTATAGTATGAGTAAATGATGTGCTTTAACTAAAAGAAGAAAAATGGTACTTATAAAGCTCTTTAATTATGTAAAATATATTTAATCACATTGAACACAACTACTGCATCTCATCAGCTGTACAAATTTCTCTTTTTTTAATATTGTAAGTAATACACCCCACTATTTCCTGCTCTGTGATGATATATAGTTACAGCAAAGCAAAGTTCTTTCCTAAAGATCCTACAGGTTAATTAAACCTTTCACTTTTTTTAACAGCATTTTCACCTGTCGCATCTGCTATATTCTTACATCATTCTTGCACCTTATAAATTTGGGAGAGAGAAACATATGAAGAACAATAGTAATTTGACTCCAGTCTCCGATATGCTTTGAGACTTTTAAAGAATACTGTAATACTTTGCATTATAAGATACACTTTTAGCAAGAAAAAGTGTTGTTACAAAGTGTGGGCCTCTTATCTAAAGTCAGTGGTGCTTGGCCCCATCAGAGGCAACTGACTCTTCCCTTAATGGCCATATTGATCAAAAAGGTTGTACAGCTTCACATTCCTTACTGGCCTTGCCTGCCCCTAATCACTGCAGGGCAGGAAGGGGAAGCTCAACACGATGAGCAAATCACATTTAGGCTCCTGTCAAAGATACATGACACAACACACATGGCTGGAGGCTTGAAGAATGGGTAAATCACGGGACACTGTTATCTCTTTTCTACTCTAGACTACCAACCAGGCATTAAATTCCTTACTTCCCTAGATATATAGTTATATTAACCCTTTACAAGCCATAGACCACTAAAGAAGCCCTTCTAGGATCTTAGACTCAAAAAAAGCTAACTAAAACATCTTCTCTACAGTTGACCATTAAGCAGGCTGGCATTAACACTTCCATTACCTTGAAGCATTTGCTAAATTGTTATTGACCGTATAGGTCCGTATGGTTTTGCATGTAAAACTGCTATTACCTACAAAGTTATGCAGCCATTTAATAATCAGTTTGTTACCACACTGAACGTTATCTTGTCTGCACCATGTACAGGCCACTCTGTGTGGCCCCAGCCTAGGGGCCACACAGAGTGGCCTGTACATGGTGTATCTAAAGGCTCATGAGTAATTGTGCAAAAGTTCAGCTTGGGCTGCCAACCACAGACCATCTGTGACTTTCATCTGCATCTCTAGGTGTTTTATGAGCTCCATCAATGCAGCACTGGCAGCTAGGGTCATTTCTCGGAGCTTAAAAGATGAGGCGTAGGAGTCGCATGACATCTGTTTTGTCCTTCCACCCTAAAAAAAGTATAGACATATCTAAAAGAGCATATCTATAAGACAACTAGTATAACATGGCAGGCAGAGATACACTGGCACCGTTCTAGTGTACATTAAATAATGCTGTGACCATATAATAGTCAGATACCAGCTCTACACAATAGTGATAATGATTACACTGCAGTTACTTCCAGTGATCATAGGTGATGTTTTGTCTGATTGGTGTCACTTTTGTTTTTCTTGTATGAGCCCAGACCGCCGTGAAGACTTTTTCCATCCATGACTTACCTCTACACACTTTGCACATCTTGCAGCTATATCAAATGCAACAAATAAGAAGACACCGGCTCATGGTTCATATATATTTTTCTGAATATCCAGAAAAATAACAGCACCTACGCATTTCATTTACACAGCTGTGCAACGATGAAAAATGTGTAAACATTGGAAAAGTGTAGGTGCTATAATTTATCTGGATATTCAGTGTTTTTTTTATTATTAAATCTTTATTGATAAAGATTGAATTATTTTTTATCTTGAGGTCTGGATCATGTTTTACTTTTTTATGTTGCCTTTTTCTGTGCCCTCTACATAGTAATGTCCCTGTTATGGCCACCAAACAATAATAATACCTTCTTTATGTCCCACAGTAATGGTGCACTCTTTTGTTCCCCCACACTGTTATAGAATATTGCATTGATGCCCCATACAGGGATATTGCCCACCTGCCCGCACACAGCAACGGGTCTTTTTTCTGCCTGACACTAGGAATAGCAGAATAAAACAGTTTTTTTGTAGACTGTCTCTGAATTTATGGATGGTTGACAATTCAGATTTCAACAATTTTTTTTAAACCAGACAAACCCTTTAAATTATGGTGCATTAAAAATTCCTACTCACTTTTTCACAAAGTTTAAAAATTTTTTTTAGAATCATAATATATAAGGGCTCATTCCATGAGAAGATTGTGGCTATACTGCTCTAAAAATCGCATGAATCGGTTAATTCCTGCTACTTAAAGGAGCTTGTTTACACGATCCAAGGTGCATGGTGCATGCTTTACAACTCCCATAGGAGTCTATGGAAGGCATGTACCAAAGATAGGTCAGGTCCTATCTTTGTGCGCACCTCAGAGCTTACATGCAACCTGCAGTCGCATGTCCTATCTTTTATTAGGTGTGCAAATATAGTACGCCTAACAATCGTTCATGTGAACGCTTCAATAGGAACCCATTGGTTCCTATATAAGCGTGTCCTGTCTGCGCCTCTATTGCACGCGAATAGCGCTCGTGTGAATGAGTCCTAACAGAAAATAGTAAAAGAAAATTACTGCTGTCACACCACGGAGAGAAAATGACACACCATGAAGATTCTGTTGCAACATTATGCATTTTTCAGGGCATGTTCAAATAAGTTATGAAAATTGCTTTTGCATCAATTGTGATCTGGGAACATAATAAAAGGCAAAAACTAGTCTGCAAAACTAGTTTTGGAGACATTGTCATGACCATGTAAACTGCTTTGTGTCATTGCTTTGTACGGTTAGATATAAATTGACAAGTTTACTAAAGGTTTCATCGTAGGGCTAGGTACATCTAATTGGTCTTTGCATTGTATCATAGCAGAAACTCAATAGGATGACACAACTGTGGGTTAAATTTGGAGATGGTGCTCAGCAGAACAAAATGTGCTTCGTAGTGGGACTAATGTATTAAGAGAAACATCACAATTAGCAAATTTATGCACCTGACATCATGTAATAGCAGCTCAACAAGTGTAGAGATTATAGAGAGATTTGGAGGCTCCAATATTAACAATGACAGTTTCTCGAAGATCGGCTTAGACAGGTTTGTTTTCATGCCATTTGTTGGGAAGACTACCACTTACACCAAACTATTGGCATGAACACTCACAGTGGTGTCATTTTAGAGCTACCTGATGAGATAAATAGCACAATGTGGTGTTCAGAAAAGAATAGAGATTCTGTCTCAGCAATGATGGTTACTGAGTGAGGGTTTAGATGTGACACAGCAACCGAGCTGATCCTCCAGTCATTTTGGATCCTCACACAGCTCATCAACATGAGGTCATGCTTTGGGGTGCCATCAGCATCACAGCCAATCACCTTTAATATGCATCAGGGGCACACTGATGGTATTCGATGATGTTAATGAGGTGCTACAGCCCGTAACACTATCATATCTTCAGGACATAGTAACGCCATTTTACAGCAGGCTAGTGCATAGCCCCACATAATGGAGATGAGCAGACAAGCTTTGCAAGATATCCAGGTGATTGCTTGACTAGCACGATCCTCAGATTTCTATCAAATTAAGAATCTGTATGATTAAATGTTAAATGAATGCTCTCCCACAGTTTTGTAATGAAGATACACTGTAGACTACAGTCACTATCATATGGTCAACATTATCCCAGGACTGTATTCAACTATTCATTAAATCAGTGCCAGAGTTATGCAAGCATGCATACCACATGCATTGCCAAAACTATTTAACGTGGGATTCAGGGATCCTGGAAAGCTGGATGACAAGTAATGAGATCACCATTACATTTATACTCAGCTTTCCTAGATCCTGAATGACAGGTTGACCTAGTGATATATACTTCATTCCGAGGCAGTACTACTGCTGTTCATTTCTCCTGTAATACCTCCCTCACTGCCTGGTCTGGGGAGTTCAAAATATTTTTCTCCTCTTTTCCTCCTCTAAAACCCAGGTGCGTCTTATAAAGCGAAAAATACGGTATATAATAGACGTATAACATTCATATATAGCATATAGCTAAACAACATACAGCATTCATATATTCACTCGTAGTATAATTTTTATTTATGGTTCAAAAATATTTTATTGTTATAACAAACGCCAAAAATCCCTGGTTCAATCGTGTACTGTCACAAACATTTTGTGCAAACATAATGCAATACAAATCCTCATAAAATTAAGTGAGATATAACAACTAATAAATACAGTGTTTATCTAGTCAATAGCATGTACAGAAGATAGTTTTAAGCCCTATCTCTCCGCATGAAAAACAAGGACCCAGTAAAGCGAACTCCTACCTACAAGGGAGGGAGTAATTCAAAAAGGAAAATAAACGCCTAAGGCGAGAACAAAGCAGAAAAAAAAATAGCAGATGAAAGTGACAGTTAGAAAGAGGATAATTATATCCTGGGGGGTACGGGAAGGAGGGGGGTGGGGATTATCCAGTGTGAACCCATCTCCAAACAACAAAGTTAGAAGTTTCTTAAATGAAGCTTTGAAACCCAGGCCACCGATTATGATGTTTAAACACCATTATGACTCTGTTCTAGGAAAAAAGCGGAACTGAATTCAAGTTGCCCAGATACTATAGTGTTTAGTAAGTTTGTTTTTGCCTCCCGTGCACAACTCTTCAATGCATTTAAGATTATCCATAGCCTCCAGCCACATTAACCTCATGGAAGGTGTGAGGGGGTCTCCATTTTCTGGGGATAATTTGTCTCATTGTTATATTTCACAGGGGCAATTAATGTCTAGGAAACCAAGACTCCTTTCCCTGACTGAACTAAATATATAAAATATAACTTTTAATGCTTCAGTTAAAAATCTTTCATGAACGAACCAAGCAAACAAACATCTTGTAACAATGTATTTCTACAAGTTCGGTTTTAGTATATCCGAATAATTATATAGTGTAGTACAGGTTCCATTTGTACGGGCTCTTGTGGGCGTTCTTACTGACATCACAACGGCATCTGGTAGTGGGGGGGTGGCCTAACCAGGGACCAAGATGGAGGTTTTAGAGAGATCTCCTCCATGAACTACGCTCATTATCTACTGTACATCAGCATTTGGTTGGCTGAATCTCTCACATAAGTGACTGGAAGGAGTGAGGATCATAATGCCTCCAAAAAAGAAGCAGCCTAAGCTTCCTCCACGCAAGCTGGAGAAGTCCATATCTGTGCCTTGTCATAAGTATGTATGTTATAAGTGTGTATAAATATCCATGCGTCTTCAGATCCAATCCATTTAAGCCTGAAGAAGAACCCTGCGTTGGTTCGCAAGCTCGCTATTACATCATGTATTTTTGTTAGCCATTAAAAGGTATCATATCTACAAGATTATGTGGTTTTTCTTGCTGGGAACAATCACATTTTACTGTTCCTGTAAGACTTTCTGAAGACATGCTGAACCAATGCAGGTCATATTCTGTAATGTTAATACTGTATTCATGTAGGCTGGGGGTCCGGTATGTCTTCTGTGGGGGTGCCTCAGATCTTGCGGGGGCTCCTTTACTAGGGGTCGTATTGGGTCTCAGACCAAATGTTAATTCTACAGTTGTTACTGTTTTTGTTATAGTGTTTAATTTCATGCTCTCTCTTCCAAAATGCCAGATGTTCTCTGTCACTAGCTTACCACTAACAAACCAGATACTCCTAATCATCAGCAAAACACCATTACTCCTCAATGGCAGTTAATATACTGTCGTTCAATGTGAATGGTCTTAACTCCCCCTTCAGAAGAAGGTCTGCGTGGAGGGAGGCATTGAAGTCGAGAGCCGACATCCTGTGCTTTCAGGAAACGCACTTCATGGCCTCCGCAGCCCCCAAAATGTCACACGCAAAATTCCCAGTAACAGTCTTTGCCAACTTCAGCAAGAAGCAAGCTGGAGTTATGATAGCCATTAAAGATTCCCTAAATTTCGCAGTTATTGATCAAATCATAGATCCTAAAGGCCGCTTTATAATTCTATTATGTACCATTGACCACTCTCCTGTGACGCTGGTGAACATATATGTTTCAAATTCTAACCAAATCAAATTTCTAAACAAAGTTATGAAAAAGGTGCGGAAGCTATTAAGAGGCAATATAACTTTATGCAGAGATTTAGTAACAGGCATGCCCCTAATCTGAATAACTGGCTTGAAATGAGGGTCATGTATGATACATTTTGTTGTAAAAATGCCTCATCTAAGGAATACTCCTTCTATTCAGCTCACCACCAAACATTCACAAGGATTGACCTTTGTCTTGTGAATAGATCTCAACTTCCTAGTGTGTCATCCTCAAAAATTGGAATGGCTACTTGTTCACATCTTTGGTGCTGGACATGGCCCAATCACCCCCCCCCCCCCCCCTGTAATTGGAAAATAAATACCTTCCTACTAAAAATCTCCCAATACAACAAATTAATTGCAGAAGAACTGGAAAATTATTTTAAATGGAATAACACGGAAGGGATTAACGCAATGTCTATACGGTTAGCACATAAGGCCTACATCCAGGGAATTCTGATCAAAATGGGTTCACGCTACAAGAAAGAGAAAGCCTCAACAATAGATGAACTTCTAAAACTGATTAAAATAGCAGAAGGTAATTTAAGAGCTTCCCCATCAGACACAACACACAAACAACTCTGTAAACTCGGAAAAGCTTGAGAAATACTTTACTCAGTGAATATGATAAAGAGTTAACAAATCTGAGAACCCATATGTATGCTTCATTAGGCAAGCCATCCAAATGTGAGCAACCCAGGCAAAAGGGAGGGAAGCTAGAACAAAAATTCCCTTTGTCTGGGATCCCGGGGGAAAAGGTCATAAGATATCTCACCCACAACAGATGGTGGACGTTTTTAGGGGATGCTATGAAAAATTATATAACCTGAAAAAAGACCCAAACATTTACGAACCCACTAATCAAAACATATTGGATTTCCTTCAACAAATTCCCCTTCCAAAAATATGTAGAGAAGAGGATAAGAGATTAGCAGCCCCAATAACATTAATGGAAATAGTAGAGGCAATAAGTAAACTAAAAACCACCAAAGCACCTGGACCTGATTGTTACGCTAATGAGTATTTCAAATCATTCTCAACCCACTCTCCCCACACTTATTAAAAGCAGTTAATTCAGCCTCCAGTATTGGTCACTTTCCAGAGGAATTTCTACAGGCCACAATAGTAACCCATCCCAAACCAGGTGAAAACCCCCACTCACCAGAAAACGTCCGTGCAATTTCTTTGCTCAATACTGAAGCAAAAATATTTGCGAAAATCTTAGCTAAAGGATTTCTAGACATTCTACCTAACATAATTCATTCAGACCCAGTAGTCTTTGTTAATGGTAGACAGACTACGGATGGGACCCGGAGAATTATTGACCTGCTACACTGCGTTGAAAAAACCCAAACGCCTACTATATTGCTAGCCTTCGATGCAGAGAAGGCTTTGGCAGGGTTCATTGGGGGTATGCCTTCTTAACTCTAAAGCAATTTGGACTAAGTGAAAGCTCTATAAACTTAATTAAAACCTTATATGCCAACCCTTCCGTGAGAGTCTTGGTGGATGGCACCCTGTCAGAACCTTTCCAAATTTCTAATGGTGTAAGGCAAGTTTGCCTATTATCTCTACGAATAATCACAATGACTATAGAACCACTAGCCGAAGCGTTACGGATTAACCCAGAGATAAAGGGAATTACCCAGGCCTTCACCAGCATAAAATAGGCCTCTTTGTGATGACATTAGAGATGAGCGAGCACCAAAATGCTCGGGTGCTCGTTGCTCGAGTTGAAGTTTTCGTAATGCTCGAGAGCTCGTTTCGAGTAATGAACCCCATTGAAGTCAATGGGCAACTCGAGCATTTTTGTATGGGACCGATGCTCCGCATAGGTGATGACTTGTCAAACACCAGAAAACATCAGAAAGTCATGAAAACACCACAGAAACTGATAGGGAAGGGCAGGGGCAGCATGCATGGCTGCATCTGAATCTCCTAGGTCCGACTATTAAGCCAAAATGGGGGGAGAGTCTGGCTTCACCCCCCTAACAATTTACTTCGGACAAACCCTCATTAGCAAGGCACACGCTCTGGCACATCTTAGCTAAGCATCACACTACCTGCAACCAAGGACAATCACTGCTTGCGGGTGACACCACTGCCTCTTCTCCTGGGTTACATGCTGTCATTGCTGTACAACCCCCCCCCCACCCCCACATGCACGACCCTGAGTCCACAGCGCACCCAAAATTTCCCCTGCGCAGCGTTCAGCTGCCCTCATGCCACATGCTTGCTTCATAGCCACACCCCTTTCATGTCTATTTATAGGTGCGTAATGGATGGGGAGGAACCAGTGGCACACACTGCAGAGGGATGGCAGGGTTAGGCAGCGTCCCTCTTTGAAAGTGTGGGCAATAGCCCACAATGCTGTTGAGAATTGATGATAAATTGACGTACGATCATCATTCCAATCCCGTGCAACCTCTGTGAGGAAATTATCAGGAGCCACAAACATAGGCATAAAGGGGACTTAGGTGCCAGCACTTCTACACATCTCCACAATGGAGCAATACTCTGTGTGGGAAGCACGTGAGCTGGCCCAGGGTCAGGCTCGGTCCTAGCCTCCACCTTGTGTGATCCAAGGTGCCGCGAGTTACATAGCAATGGGAAATCCATGTGTCCATTCATTCTGTGTAGGTTTCAGATAGCTCAACACTGCAATGGGAAGTTCTTGAGTTCCTTGAGCTCGCCTTTGATGTCGGTGCACAAAGATGGTATTACACAGGAAGAAATCAGAGTGCCCAACCATGGCAGAGTTTCACCCTCGGCCCACATTTCTGCCCTAGTCAGTCAGCGTATTTGTGCCAGATAGGTAAAATACCGCAGTCTTTGTGCACCCACAGCATAGGCAGACCCCTGTAACATTTCTGTAGCAAAAGTATAGGCGAACCCCTGTAACATTTCTGTAGCAAGAGTATAGGCAAACACCTCAAACCATTCAGTAGAAACTGTATAGGCGGACCCCAGTAACATTTCTGAAGCCAAAGTATAGGCAGACCCCAGTAACATTTCTGTAGCAAACGTATAGGTGGACCCCTGTAACATTTCTGTAGCAAGAGTATAGGTAGACCCCAGTAACATTTTTGTAGCAGGAGTACAGGCGGACCCCAATAACAGTTCTGTAGCAAAAGTATAGGCGAACCCCTCAAACCATTCAGTAGAAACTATATAGGCGGACCCCAGTAACATTTCTGAAGCCAAAGTATAGGCAGACCCCAGTAACATTTCTATAGCAAGAGTATAGGCAGACCCCAGTAACATTTCTGTAGCAGGAGTATAGGCGGTCCCCTGTAACATTTCTGTAGCAAGAGTCTAGGCGGACACCAGTAACATTTCTGTAGCAAAAGTATAGGCGAACCTCTCAAACCATTCAGTAGAAAAGGTATAGGCGGACCCCAGTAACATTTCTGTAGCAAGAGTACAGGTAAACCCCTAATACCATTCAGTAGAAACTGTATATGTGGACCCCAGTAACATTTCTGTAGCAAAAGTATAGACGGACCCCACTAACATTTCTGTAGCAAACGTATAGGCGGACCCCAGTAACATTTCTGGAGCAAAGGTATAGGCAGACCCCAGTAACATTTCTGTAGCCAAAGTATAGGCAGACCTCAGTAACATTTCTTTAGCAAAAGTATAGACGAACCCCTGTAACAGTTCTGTAGCAATAGTATAGGCGAACACCTGTAAAAATTTGTTTACCAAGAGTATAGACGAAGCCTGGAAAAATTAGTTTGCTAACAGTATTGGCAATGGCCTGAAAAATTATACCCCTGAAAAATTGGTCAAGCGCAAGGGCAGGTGAAACCCACAAACTTTTTTTGAAGATACAGCTCGTTATTGGTTAATTTGTAACAGAGCCTGGAGGCAGCCCTCTGCAAAAATTGGTTTAAGTTTAACTTTTAAAACTTTAAAAACCGATAAACTTTTAAAAGTTTTAAACAGAGCCTTTTGGGCCACATAGAAATTAGCAGTTCAGCGTGATGGCATGCTGTTTTAGGAGGAGGAGGAGTAATAGTATCCGAGAGGGATGCACAAAGCTAATTCTCCCCTTTTTTGGGGTTATGGAGGATACATTTTTATCCTGTTGCAGCAAAAAGATTCTTTAGGATCCGCTGCTTTCCACTAGTGGAAAAAAGAAGTCTGCGGAAATCCAGCCTTTGTTCATCTTTATGAGGGTAAGCATGTTGGCGCTGTCAGTTGACAGGCGGGTACGCTTATCTGTGATGATTCCCCCAGCTGCACTAAACACCCTCTCTGACAAGACGCTAACGGCAGAGCAGGCCAGTACTTCCAGGGCGTACAGCCCAAGTTTGTGCCTCGTGTCCAGCTTTGACACCCAATAGTTGTATGGAGCAGAGGCATCACGGAGGACGGTGGTACGATCGGCTACGTACTCCCTCACGATCTTTTTACACTCTCACTCTGACTCAGCCTTGTCTAGGGAGTGGTGTCACAGGCTTGCTGGGGAGCCATAAAGCTGGCAAAGGCCTTGGAGAGTGTTCCCCTGCCTGCGCTGGACATGCTACCTGATTCCCGAGCCTCCCCTACTAGTTGGCCCTCGGAACTGCGTCTTCTGCCACTAGCGCTGTCAGATGGGAACTTTAGCATCACTTTTTCCACCAGGGCCCTGTGGTATTGCATCACTCTCATTCCCCTTTCCTCCTCGGGAATGAGAGTGGAAAGGTTCTCCTTATACCGGGGGTCGAGAAGAGTGTACACCCAGTAATCCGTGTTGGCCAGAATGCGTCTAACGTGAGGGTCACAGGAAAGGCAGCCTAACATGAAGTCAGCCATGTGTGCCAGGGTCCCAGTATGCAACACATGGCTGTCCTCACTAGGAAGATGACTTTCAGGATTCTCCTCCTCCTCTTCAGCCCATACATGCTGAACAGATGAGAGGCAAGCAGCATAGGTACCCTCTGCAGTGTGGCCAGCTGTCTCTTCCGCTTCCTCCTCCTCCCCCTCCTTCTCCCTCTCCTCCAAAACGCGCTGAGATATTGACATGAGGGTGGTTTGGCTATCAAGTGGCATACTGTCATCCCCCATCTCCTGCTCCAACCGCAAAGCGTCGGCCTTTATGCTTAGCAGTGAACTTCTCAACAGGCAAAGCAGCGGGATGGTAATGCTAATGATTGCCGCATCGCCACTCCCCATCTGGGTAGGCTCCTCAAAGTTTCCAAGGACCTGGCAGATATCTGCCATCCATGCCCACTCCTCAGTAAAGAATTAGGGAGGCTGACTACCACTCTGCCGCCCATGTTGCAGCTGGTATTCCACTATTGCTCTATGCTGCTCGTACAGCCTGGCCAACATGTGCAGTGTAGAATTCCAGCGTGTGGGCACGTCGCACAGCAGTCGGTGCTCTGGCAGCTGAAACCGACGTTGCATAGTCCTCAGGGTAGCAGCGTCCATGGTGGATTTGCGGAAATTGTGAGAAATGACCCTTTGAACCAGAAAAACCCATAGCTTGTGGTAGCTTACCAAGCTTCATGGGTATAAAATTGAGTGAATCTATAAATTTCATGCACAAATAAGACAGTGTCACACACAATAGCTGGCCCACTTGAGTAATCACTTTTACCGGCAGTTTTTCATTATTCACTTCCTTAACAACAACAAAAAGTCATCAGTTAAGCGAAAAAAAACACATGCACTAGAGGTGCATTCCTACACTTATGACACAACTCTCTCTTTGACAAACTGTACAAAAATACTGACAGGAATGGATATTCTTTAGAGATGAGCGAACGTACTCGGTAAGGCCGATTTCGCAATCGAGCACCGCGATTTTCGAGTACTTCACTACTCGGGTGAAAAGATTCGGGGGGCGCCGTGGGTGAGCAGGGGGTTGCAGAGGGGAGTGGGGATTAGAGGGAGAGAGAGAGAGCTCCCACCTGTTCCGCGCTGCTACCCCCCGCTCCACCACGCCACGCCCCGCCTCCCGGCGATCCCCGAATCTTTTCACCCGAGTAGTGAAGTACTCGAAAATCGCGATGCTCGATTGCGAAATCGGACTTACCGAGTACGTTCGCTCATCTCTGATATTCTTGTGAAATACAGAATTGCACTTTTCCCAAAAGTAGTGATCTCCAAAGAAACCTTTCATATTTTTTATAGTAGTGGCTATGATGCAAAATACATACAGTTTTACCTTTGCCTGTGTGATAATATTGTCAATCACTATGACTGTAGTACGAAACTTTACGGTTACTACCAAATATTTCTCAAAATCATCAATATCGGTAAATCTCACTAGCTCATTTTCAGGGATGGTCAAATCACTGTGTAACTGCTAAACACCAGACAATAAAACACTATCATAAATAGCATCATCCTTAAAGGGGTTGTCCCGCGGCAGCAAGTGGGTCTATACACTTCTGTATGGCCATATTAATGCACTTTGTAATGTACATTGTGCATTAATTATGAGCCATACAGAAGTTATAAAAAGTTTTATACGTACCTGCTCCGTTGCTAGCGTCCTCGTTCCCATGGAGCCGACTAATTTTCGCCCTCCGATGGCCAAATTAGCCGCGCTTGCGCAGTCCGGGTCTTCTGCTGTCTTCAATGGGGCCGCTCGTGCAGAATGCCGGCTCCGTGTAGCTCCGCCCCGTCACGTGCCGATTCCAGCCAATCAGGAGGCTGGAATCGGCAATGGACCGCACAGAAGAGCTGCGGTCCATGGAGGGAGCAGACCCCGGCGGCCATCTTCAGCAGGTGAGTATGAAGACGCAGGACCGCCGGGATTCGGGTAAGTACTACCCGGTGTGTTTTTTTAACCCCTGCATTGGGGTTGTCTCGCGCCGAACGGGGGGGGGGGGGGGGGGGGGGTTAAAAAAAAAACAAAAAAAAAACCCGTTTCGGCGCGGGACAACCCCTTTAACCTGAGCATATAGACTGGTAGCCAGGCACAGATTTGAGGCAAAATTGTTACAGTTACCACTTTTTTTGTTGATTTGTTATAGATTTCAAATGTCTCCCACACTTTGCAGCACCTCATCTGTTTCTGATTATAGTGACCACTAGTTTCTGACACTCACCAACTAGACACTCTGAATTACTCTGTAGTTTGGGAACCACAGCATTTATGAATGTCTCAGCATTAAAATCATCCCTGGACTACTTTGTTGAATAAACAAGATCCAGAGCATGACAGCCTTCAAGGTTTAGCTGCAGAAAATCACTAGTCTGTATGTCTCTGATGACACTGTGCAGTAAAGAGTGAATGGCAACATGCATAAAATTCACAGCTTAAATCTATATATATAAAGCTGAAAGCCCTCACTCACTCACTGACTGACTCACTCACTGACTCACTGACTGACTCGCCAAAAGTTCTCCAACTTCCCGATATCGTAGAAACATGAATTTTGGCACAAGCATAGATTATCTCCAAAATAGGAAAAGTAATTGGGTCCCAACTCGATTATTCAATTCTAGCGCAAAAGATTTGGCGTCGAAATTTTACGTACGTAATCTAAATCTGTCACTTCCCAATGTCATAGAAACTTAAAATTTGGCACGAGCATTGATTATGTCATAAATAGGAAAAGTTAATGGGTCCCAACTCGATTATTCAATTCTAGCGCAAAAGAATTGGCGTCGAAATTTTACGTATGTAATCTAAATCTGTCACTTCCCAATGTCATAGAAACTTAAAATTTGGCATGATCATTGATTATGTCATAAATAGGAAAAGTTAATGGGTCCCAACTCGATTATTCAATTCTATGCACAAAAGAATCAGCGTCCAAATTTTACGTACGGAATCTAATTTTCTCACTTTCCGGTGTCATAGAAACTTGAAATTTGGCATAAGCATTGATTATGTCATAAATAGGAAAAGTTCATAGGTCCCAACTCGATTATTCAATTCTATGCGCAAAAGAATTGGCGTCAAAATTTTACGTACGGAATCTAATTTTCTTACATAGAAGCAGGAAATTTGGCACAAGCATTGATTATGTCATAAATAGGAAATGCTAATGGGTCCCAACTCGATTATTAAATTCTAGCGCAAAAGAATTAGCGTCGAAATTTTACGTGCGGAATGTAATTTTTTCACTTTCCGGTGTCATAGAAACGGGAAATTTGGCACGAGCATTGATTATGTCATAAATAGGAAAAGCTAATGGGTCCCAACTCGATTATTCAATTCTAGCGCAAAAGAATTGACGTCAAAATTTTACGTGCGGAATGTAATTTTCTCACTTTCCGGTGTCATAGAAACAGGAAATTTGGAACGAGCATTGATTATGTCATAAATAGGAAAAGCTAATGGGTCCCAACTCCATTATTCAATTGTATGCGCAAATGAATTGGCGTCAAAATTTTACGTACGGAATGTAATTTTTTCACTTTCCGGTGTCATAGAAACGGGAAATTTGGCACGAGCATTGATTGTGTCATACATAGGAAAAGCTAATGGGTCCCAACTAGAGATGAGCGAACGTACTCGTTACGAGTACTTACGCACCCGAGCACCGCCATTTTCGAGTACAGCAGTACTCGCGCGTAAAGACACAGTCTAAAGATACACAATCTAAAGATATGTATTGTAAGACATATAATTATGCAAATTTTAAAGGCATTCAATGCTATCTACTATTTACTTGAGTGGCTCATCCTGCTAGGTCCCGTTGTTGATGTTATAGATGACATATTCTTTTAATCAATAGTTTTAGGTTCCAAAACTACAAATATTCCACGGCTTTCTGGCAGAATATTCTCTTTAATGTCTGTTTCCTGTGTTTACTAGATTTTCTCTGCCTTTTTGGATTTTCAATGGCTTTAAAATACTTTCTGTCTTCTGTCACAGGTGTCATGTTCACCAACACTGATTCTGCATGAGAAAGGATATTTAGTTTCATGCCTACATACAATATTATAAATGTTTGCACTAATTTACATAAAGTGCAATGTTGATCCCTAGATTTAAAATATTGCCAGCAACAGTAGAGTCATCTGACTTAGCATTATTATTCAAATTTGTGAACAGCAACTTGTCAAATTCAAAATTCCAAACTTCATCTTAAACAGGCAAAAACTATGGCACCTGCAGCCTTTTAACTCAGTGGTCAGCTCTTGCACCATCTCAGATGCTGTATAGTTTACATTTCACAATCTCACCAATGCTGAACACATGTTTTTTTATCCATCTGTTAAAAATATATTTCATCTCATATCTCATATCATGAACAGTAATTCTATTCAGTAGTTGAAATACAGGTCTTTAAACTCGTGAATCTTCTAATGAGTTAGGCCTTCAAGAACAGTCAATAAAAAATTACAGAACTATTATTTTAGGGCATTGGTGGAAGCTTTTTTTGGAGGATCTGAAAAGCTATACAGAAGCATTAAGAAGCACTGCATGAAAAGAAAAGATCTGCAAGCATGGCTAAATCAACAGGATATTTACATGCTTCATAAACCTATCAGAAAGAAATCTGTAAGAAATAAAATATTTGTTTCAGATATTGATTCACAATGGCAAACTAATCTTGTTAGCATGATTGAGTATTCAAGAGAAAATGATGGTTTAAAATTAGAGATGAGCGAGCGAGTAGTGCCTTATTTGAGTACCTGCCCGCTCGTCTCTAAAGATTCGGGTGACGGTGCGGGTGAGAGGTGAGTTGCGGTGGTGAGCAGGGGGGAGCAGGGGTGAGAGAGGGAGAGATAGATCTCCCCTCCGTTCCTCCCCGCTCTCCCCCGCCGCTCCCCACCCCCTGCCAGAACCTGAATCTTAAGAGACGAGCGGGCAGGTACTCGAATAAGGCACTACTCGCTCGAGTAGTTTGCCTTATCGAGTATGCTAGCTCATCTCTATTTAAAATACATTTTAAAAGTAATAGATGTATTTTCAAAATACACTTGTTGCCCTCGGTTTGAGGTACAAAACAGGATCTAGTATTACAAAAGCATCTGAGCTGATATTTGAAAATGATTGAGTACAGCAAAAATGAAAGAAAATTTATGAATAATGCCAAGAAGATACTTTGTAAATTATATAATATGCATCATTACTTTACTACAAACACAATTAAGGCAACTTTAGTTGAGCAATTTAACTGTACTTTTAAAACCAAAATGTGGCATTGCCTTATAAAACTTTAGGTATATTAGGCAATCGTAAACAGATTTAATCATTCTTTTCACAGAACAATTCACTACAAACCTGCTCCTGTGACAAAACAACTCCTTAAGAATAGGGCAAACTGGTCAACAGATTTTTACAAAAGTCCTGTTACTGAAATAAAATGAGCCATTTCATATTAATTTTTATGTGCTCAACACGAATATGACAGTCAAAATGCAAAATTTGCTCTATTTTTTGGGAATCTGCAATAATTGTTTACATCACAGTAGTCAGCCTGCATGGTAGTGGACCATTTTCCCTGGTATCTTTGTTCCATTGTTACGATATCCATTGTTATGATGAAAGGTTTGCAATGTTCATCACAAACTATTCCACACTTGTCTGGAAAGAAATCCAGATAGGAATGAAGGAAGTGGATCTTTAGAGACATATCGCAGCTAATTTTCTGATACTGCATGCATCAGTATGTTTTGTACTAGTTCCTTGTAGTTTTCTGCCCTAACATTCCTGAGAAAGTTTGTAGACAGTAGGCAAAAAGCATTTTATGCTAGTTTTGCATCACCCTGCAGAAAGTTGTTGGACTGGTCATCTTTGAAGAGCTCTCAAATCTGAGGATTCACAAAAACTCCCTTTTTAATCTTTGCCTCACTGAGTCAAGCAGATTTTTCATGAAGGTACACAGCGGGGTGAAGAGAGAAATCTCTCTCACTCTTCCTCACGCTCCGCTTTGCTCTACCCCACCCCCTGCAGCCCACCCGAGCCTGTTCGGAACACTAAGCGATGCTCGCTCGAGTAACTGCCTTACCAAGTATGCTCACTCATCTCTAGACACAGCCAAACTCTTTTATCAGTTTCAGCTAAATATGCTTTTCATAGGGTGTGCTTGAAAGTATACAGCATACCGATGGATACAAGAATTGCCAAAGATGAGAATCTTTTCTTGGGGCAAATTCCTAAAACCGTTATAGTAGTTTTTTCAAAGCATTTAGAAGCAGCTACCAGAAAAGCCTGTTATGTTTCCACCACCACAACATGAATCATGTGATTCTTTATTTGGATGGACAGCGAGTTCTTGCAAGACCTTTTCAACTTAATTTTGAGTCTGAATTAGCCATCAGGGAGTATATGTGTTGTGACTCAAACCTGGGACCTCCTGTGCTTTAGTTGGCAGCTTTCTCCACTGAACTATGCAGGCCTTTGGACAGATTCCCCTGAAAACCCTAGCCTTGTTTCTATGTTCCTGTCAACCTAGTTCCTGCCTCCGGGTCCTGATCTTGCCTTTGTCTTGATTGGACTTCCTATAAAAACCAGGCCCTGACATTGCTCAGTGCAAGATTATTTTGCTCCACAGCATTTGATCTAGCTCCCTTTCTGCTTGCAATTGCTACAAGATTACCCATTGCTGACTCCTGGCTTTCTCCATTGACTATGATACCTGCCTGATCCCTTGAACTGCATATCATGTAGCCCGTTTCTGACTCCTGGCTTTCTCTCCTGACTATGTTACATGCCTTATCCCTTATACTGCATACTGTCATTAGCTGCTTCTGACTCCTGGCTTTCTCTCCAGTCCTGTAGTTGCTGCACCTAAGGCTCCGCCTTAGTGCCTGAACCAGTACAATATGGCTCTTGTGCATATACCTAATACACAAATGTGATAATGGATTATCAATTGCTCATGAAGAGTTTATGAATGGATACACATTTTTCACCTATTAATCACTCATTACAGCAGGAAACCTATAAAGTGCAACAAGACTCACCGTACCAGCATGAAATACAGTAAATATAACAGTATATTCTGTCAGACCATCTATTCTAGAAATCAATCGCAGAAATGTTTTTGAATACTTTGCAGCTTACAATTCTTTTGAATTCAGATCCTTCTAACAAACATATATTTTCGGGCTTATTTCCATGCGATTTGTTATAAAATTACAATGATAAAGTATCTCTTTGCACTAAGGTCTGTTTTCAATCAAACAGCCTCATGCTAAACAGTGTTTGTGTGTCTTTTTAGTGTTATGTTAGTCATTGCTAGCCCAATTTTAATAATCATTCAATAAAGCATTAATATTTTATGGTGTCTATGACTGTGAAGGGCTATAATAAATGGTCATGTAGACAGTTACTGCCTCAGTAAAAAGTGTAATATGTAATAATAATAAAACCATATTCTTTGACAGCTGTAGATTATCACCAACCGGTGAGATATTTCCAAAAGTTTTTAGAGACTTTTAAAAAACAAATCAGTGAAACATTCAGTCATCAATACAGTCATCTACAAGAAATGACTAGTTCGTTCCTGGGGATTATTGCATATTTACACTTTATCAACTTACTAGGTGAATATGTCGTAAAACTGCTGTACATTTCTTTACAGATGATTTTACAATAAATGGTCGCTTAGTGGAAATATTTGTAAAAAATAATCTGTGCCATGTAAAATCTGACTGTAGTGTAGCTTGCATTTGTACGCAAAAATGTATGCCTGTTTGTAACAAATGATGTATGTGAAGATGTACGTGAAACGCACAAGCGTGTAGGTATATTTTTGTACTGTGAGTAGTCACAATCCTGCCCACTTCCTTTTTATTCCAGACAGCATCACACACGGTCCCCTAGGCAATATCAGGCTTAACCAGCATTAAGCTACAAAGGGGAAAAAGGGACAACAGCGTCCAGGGATATGAATAACATACGTTATGATGATGAAATTAGTGTTGTTTTACAGTGTAGTGACTTACCATGCTGTTTCAAAAAATATGCTACATTTTAATAAACAGACTGTTGCAGAACAGAAATATTACAACATGAAATGATAAAAGGGAATTTATCTATAAGGGCGCTGTTGCTCCCAGATCTAACATATTGGGCTTGGTACGTAATGCTACAAAAAAGCCACAGTAGGGCTAAAAATATACATATGAATACTGTATAATGTGTGTCTTTAAATTCTAGCTGATGTATCGCTCAAAAGAAAACATGTCTTATCGTGCATAGTTTCACATACTTTTATACACCTATTGTATACTTGTGATTGTTTATTAAAGCCTTTAAACTCTGTAATTGTTTGCTGTGTTAATTTTTATACTGTGGCTACTATAATAGCAATTGAGGATAGTGGAGAGAATGGGGAGGGCTCCAGCATACGCAATAAATAACTCCTGTGTCAGGAGAGTCATGATACATCATGGGGTGGTGCTATCACAACTCCAGGGATGGAGGAGAATCCATTAACTATACTTAAGTGTGCAGCTGCCTGTCACTACTACAGGAAGGGGTGGGTTGACCAGATATGCTAAGCGTATAGGCTTCCTGTGACTTTGCCGGAAGTATGCAGTTTGACAAGATATGCACACGCTTTGATACTCCCCTGAATTGTTTCTTAGCGGACTGCACGATTCCATTTTTTTGTATCAATTATTTACAAAAAAGATGAAATTGTTTCACAATATATGGCTATTATTAATTTTCTTCCCTAAGCCTTTATATTTCCATGAGTGAACATAAATGTCTGTATGTTTTCATATTTATTGTACATAAATATTGTTAAATGCAGTAAAAAATATATATCTACTTCATACTTCCCACTAAATGACTGTAATTTGCAAGTAACATTATTTCAGCCATACAAAATATGGTCATGAATATTTGCATCAAAATAAATTAGAATTTTTTGATAATCACTCCATGACATAAGCAGTCATTAATCATTTTTACTACTGCATGATAATTACCATTACACATCGAACAAAAACTTCCACAAACCACATTATGGAATTGACTTTATCAATCTATGTCACTGAATCACATTGAGAAACTTGGCCACAGCTGAATAACTGGACGTTAATTACTTTTAAGGTATCTCACAAATGGGCTTTGTAAGCATTAAAATAAAAATGCATTTACTCCACCTTATACTGGTAAATCATATAATACAAGATACTCCCAATTAAAAGTTACATTGTGGGAATTGATTTACTCAAAATGTTGTTTGCTTCAATGATTAGTTAAAAATAGGTAGAAAAATACTATAATCTATCATATAATTGTGCTTTTTAGCAAAGTGCAAAGCATTCACATTTTTTTTATATTTTACATCCTAGTTTTTTTAAAGTGAACTATATGTTCATAATAAGCAATATATGGGCTCTAGTACAACAGGCAAGGCTATTCACATATGCATTATGGTTTCTATTTATAATGGAAACCGTGATGCAATGCCAGATGTAATATACTGTACCACACTGACTTGTAATTGTGGTGTCTGTCTGGCGACTTTAGTCCCGCTCTATTATCACTCCAGGATTTTTATACACATTTGTTTTGTACTTAGAGGCCATCAGTATCCAGGCTGAATTGTAGATGTGAAGCACATGTGTTCCAACTTTGCAATATGCTTGACAAAGGACATTAACCCTAAATATTAACATTGCAAACTGCAAATTATTGTGAAGATCTGGATTACTTCAATGAACCTTATGGGCATTGAAAAGAATTCTAGTGTGTGCTCTTCAAATATGTCCTTCCCCAGTGGTGTCTGCATGATATGTTTTTCTTCCCATCAAATATGGTAAATTGTAGCCAGTATAAAACTGAGCTTCCAACAAAGATGTGAACACAGCCTTAGAATCACCACCATAAAAATAGAACATTAACATTCTACATAAAAGAAAGTAAAATAGTAAATAAATTCAAATTCTGTGAGCATTTCTTTCTTATGGCTTTATGGATTATGGTGTACAATTTCAGGCACTAGTGTGCAATAAAAGACATAATAGAGCTTAAAGGGGTTCTGACATGAAAAAAAAAAAATTGTACTCACCTTGCCTGGCCTGGCCCGATCGCCAGGCATGTCCCCTCCAGCCGGCATCTTCTTCTGTGCCTTTAAAGCAGAGCAGGAGCGGTCAAAAAGACCGCTTCCTGCTCTGGTCCGTCCGTCAGGCACTTCCGAGGTCAACGGACGGACCGCCACAGCAAGCACGTCACAAGTAGTGCTTGCTGTGGGCGGCCCGTCCGTCCTGGCTGAACTCCGGAGTGCTGAGCATGCGCAGTGGAGACGCGGCCCGTCCTGACTCCTGTCAGAGGGCACCTCTCCACTGCACATGCGCGCGATCCCGGAGCGGCGCGGCTGCTGGAGAAAGAAGACTGCCTGCCGGGAGGCATACTAGCACTTTCTGCTTGGGTTAAGCAGCGCTGCTGATTAGAGCCACCTGATTGGCTCTTCGGCACCACGTGACTGCACAGCGTGCACCAATCAGGTGGCTCTAGTCAGGCTGCTTAACCTAAGCAGAAAGTGCTAATATGCTGCCGGGAGATGACCCCCCGATGTCAACAACAACAGGAGAACAGGTAAGTGTTATCTTTTTATGCTTTAGCAGCCATTAACCCATGGGTTCCCTGGGTCCATTAGGCAGACCAGGGAACAATGGCTGCTAAAGCATAAAAAAATTATTCATGTCAGAACCCCTTTAAGCAGGTTCAAAGGCAGACAACCAAAGGAATAAATGGAATAGGCAAACAACATTTCCATAGAGTTTATCAAATTGTGGTTATTTAGTTTGGAAAAAATACAATGGAAGGATGATCTAGCAACCATGTATAAATATAGTACATCAAAGATCAATACAGCAATCTTTCTTATGATCTATTTACATCAAGGACTGTGACTATAACAAGGGAGGATCCTTTACCAACAGAGGAAAGAAGGTTTGTACACCAACATACAAGAGGTTCTTTACTGTAAGAGCAGCGAGACTATGGAACTCCATTGTGAAAGTGAATTAATTGAAGTTTAAAAGGTCTGGCTGCCTTTCTTCAGGGCTTTTTTTAACACCTAAGTAGGCCCAATGCATGGATATCAAAATGGACCCCCATCTGCCCTTTCCCATCACCCTGCCCCCTTCACCATCACCTTGTCCCCTACCTCTGAACTTTTTTGTAGCAGAAAATAATAAACACTAATACTCATCTACCACAGGAGACTGCACTACTCTGCATAGCTTTCCTGCAGTCTTTGCTCATTTCTGGACCCAGCAGTCATGTGCCCATCTAAACCTGTGACAGCTGAGATCGGTAATCAACCAAAGTAGTCACATGCTTAGACAAGCATGTGATTCCTGAACCCTGAAGAAAGCAAAGAGTGTGGGGACCAGAGCAAGCAAGAGGTGAATAAAACTTGTTTATTATATTTCATGCTTCTCAATACTTTGTAACTGCATTTGCAGCCTGAGAATGCGGCTAGAGCTGAAACTGGTGCCACTGCGAGGGAAACTGGTGTTACCAGGGGGGCGACTGCAGATTAACCATTTTTCCTATGCTTAAAGCAGTCGTTTTCTTGAGCATAATAATTTTACAAGCTCAAGATACTCAATGGCTGGAGATGATTTGCAGATGCAGGAATTTATTCTGTCCGCCAAATTTGCAGTAAGGATATTTTTTTCCCTAACATGAGGAAAATTGGTATATGTTATTATGCAGTATTGCATTAGAAGACGTCTATAGGCTTAAATTGCGTCACTAGATGCCTGTGATGTCATATTGAGCCATATAGAAATGATTTCTTCCATCAGATACAGTATAGGGTGCCTTTCCACTAGCCTTTTTTTATCGCTGCGTTTTTTTTTCACGCGGTTGACAATGGGACTTTCTAATGTTAAAAACGCAATGCAATGCAATTGCGTTTTTGGTGCATTGCGTTGCATTTTTAACATTAGAAAGTCCCATTGACAAGCGCATTTAAAAAAATGCAGCGATAAAAAAAGGCTAGTGGAAAGGAGCCCTAAGGGTGCCTTTCCACTAGCCTTTTTTTATTGCTGCATTTTTTTCACGCGATTGTCAATAGGACTTTCTAATGTTAAAAATCCAACGCAACGCAGTGCACCAAAAACGCAAGTTGTGCTGCTTTGTGTAGCGTTTTTAACATTAGAAAGTCCCATTGACAATCGCGTTAAAAAAAACGCAGTGATAAAAAAAGGCTAGTGGAAAGGAGCCCTAACAGTGATATTCTACTATAGAAACATTGCTACTGAGGGAGCTTACATGTACCTCAGAAATATGGTGCTGTACATTGACACACACAGTTCATATAGCTTTGTATTATGGAGCTGTAGGAACTCTGTGTATTGCCATACTGATAAAGTGTTATCATATATGCCCCGTGCGTAAAACTAAGTAGCCATAAAGAGAATCTGAGTTGTTCTAATAAGAAAAAAATATCTACAAACTATATCCATTTGTCTTTATATTGAAAGTTTCTATATCTTACACAAGTAAAAGCTAAAAATTCTGAGATAGTTATATTAAAGTTACAATATATGGATACATAAGTTTAGACTTAGTCAATGTAATACACAAGTCTATAGGGCATATTTGGCCACAGTTGCAAATCTCAAGCAATCATAAAGTAAAACAATTTCAATAATTTTAGGTAGAAATAAACAGTATAAATGTGTTCTACATTTAAAAATCAATACTGCAAGATAAAGCATTATCTGCTGTTTGTCAAAATTTATAATAACTCAATGACCATGATGATCATTCTATTAGCTAATATAGATATAGGGCAGGAGTTCCGAATGTGCAGTAATTCCAAAATGACTTCTTATTTTGGAATATAAGCTATATTTTTTAGTATATTTATAGCCCTTTGAGTACCAGTCATTGATGTGTTTTAGAATATTGCATTATGAAGGTGAATATTTTTTCTTTTTTCATATTATGACATGTTATGAATAATGTCGCTCATCGTGATCATCCAGACAATAAGATTGTATTGAGTCATTCCAACCCATTATTATTAGCAAAAAATTGCCAAATTTTTACAAATACGTTGGGTGCGTTTTATGAATGTGGCCCAGTTGTTAGCACTGTTGTCTTTAAGTGCTGGGATCCAAGGTTCAAATCCCATCAAGGATAACATCTGCACAGACTTTGAAAAACCCCACCCAGATGTTGCCCTTGGTATGTACAACTGCAGCGCTGCAAAGCCACCAACACAAGAACATAAAAAACACATCCCTGCCAGCCTCCCATTGGCTTCAGCGGTAAACAGAAGACTGCAGTGGTGGGGAGCAGCATGCAGTGCAAGGTGACTATGTGTGTTTTTTGTTTTATGCACACCTCACCCCTCCACTACAACCAATGTTAAAAATTTCAGAAGAACCCTTTAATTGGGAAAGATCAATTTCATTTGTATATGCATGAGTAAGTGAACTGATTCACTTATTTATTAAATTATAATGTTATATTGACACCTTATTGATTACTTGTCTATTGCATCATTGCTAGAACTTATTTTCTTTCTCGGCTCACTAACACAGTCGTATGTTGTCTGCATATTAGATGCATTTTTCACGCACATAAAAAACGTAACATGCGTATTTGTTGCATAGGTTAAATTCTCATTGCTTATTTTGCTGCGTATTACCTGTGTAATACACACTAAAATAGGACATGCTGCAGATTTTTTTAAACAAGCAGGTGTGAGTGGCCCAATAGAATTAAATGGACTTTCAGCTATGCATAGTACATGCATGAAAAATATGCATGTAATATGCGGGACACATACGCCTGTGTTTGCGAGCCTTTAATACAAATGGGAACAGCTGTACCAATACAATATCTGTTTATATATACAATGGTTCTGACAAGACACTGAGTTTTTTTAGATAAAACTACATTTTTAGGTAAAATAATGTGCAGCAATATGTTTACTTAAAAGACTTTGTTAAGATATTGCTGATCTGTTTTGACTTTAGTGCATCATCTGCAATAAATAACAGTACAATAGCAATGATTAAGGTTTTCAAAAACACAGATTATAGGACTTTGACAGATGTTGAAATCGGCAACATGCTTATTATGTTGTGGATTTGTTGTGGCAATGCAGAAGCTAAAATCCTCAATTAATCATCAGAAAAATTCTTGGAAAAATCTGTGTGGATTCCTATGAGATTGGTACAGATTCATGGCAAAATCCCCAAAGGAAATATTCTACTACTCAGGTATGGTTGTTCATCCAGTAAGCTGTATACTCCCAAAAAATAAATAAAAGATGAGTCTTTTTTCTGGGCTGATTGCTTTTAGCAATAAATATGTCTAAGCAGCGTTGTGCTATTTGACCTGGATAAGCTTCCCTTTGCTTTATCTTCTCTGTTCATTGAATTCATAAAACTACAACAGACAACAAGTTGCAAACAACTCACCTAGCATGTCAAAATGGACCTGATTCTGCTATTTGATGCATACTTGGACTACAGGCCATATTGGTACATAAGAACAGTCATATCGTAAGTGGCTAGCACAGAATTGTGATGATAAATCATGCAGATCGCAGAATGATCAGAAGCGTGCACAGAAATGAAAAATCCAGAGTATGTATCTGTAATATATATATATATATATATATATATATATTGTGGCAATGTCTGCATAGGTGGTAGGGTCGGAGAAGACATAGTGGCTCATTCCGTCCATATAAACGTGCGAATAACTTTATTCCTCTTGAATTTTCAGCAATAACAAGGAAACCCAGTAGAAACACAGCAGCAACTGGCAGCATACACACTTAGTGCACTGCAAGTACACTTGGTGTAAAAACAACAAGCGCTTGCCTGTCAAGGCGCTAACTCACTCACAACTAACATAGTGGCCTAGCGCCAATACACATCACAATAGTGTCTATACAAGTACCCAACCGGGTGTCAGTCTGGGGGCATCCTTTCCCATCAGCCTGGTCTACCACAGACATCTAGCTTTCAGCCTCTTCTAAGCCTTCCTCTCAGGGAGTAGCTGCCGGTCTCTCTCAGAGCCTTGCCTAGGTCTAGCGTTCAGCAGCTCTGCTCTAGTAGCAGCTCTGCTATCTCTCAGCAGCAGCTTTGCCCCTGCTTTCAGCCCCAAAGCTCAATGTGTCTGGAGGTTTTAACTCCTCCAGACACACCCACACAGTTGTTCCTGCTGATCAGCACACAGTCAATCCCTCTAAAGGCCATCTTGTGTACTGCAATTCTACAGTATACATACGAGTATATATATATATATATATATATATATATATATATATATATACAGGTAGTCCCCGACTTGCGAATGTTCGATTTACGAACTTCGCAAGTTATGAAAATCTGTACTGCACAGTATGATGTAATGCTATGGCATTACATCATATTTGTGCAGGCACCGGACAGGCTTCTATCAAGCCTGATAGAAGCCTGTCCAGTCAGATCGCAGGACACTGTGCGGTTGCTAGGCAGCCTGGGGCCTTCTAAAAGGCCCCAGGGCTGCCTATGCAGAGTGCCTATTAAGCCGTACGCTTGATAGGCACCCCTGAGGCCCTTCAGGAGGCCCCCGGCTGCCTAGCAACCGCACAGTGTCCCGCGATCTGACTGGACAGGCTTCTATCAGGCTTCTCATCGCGAGACACTGTACGGGCCCCCTGAACGTCAGGTGCCGGCTGTTTCTTACAGCGGGCACCCGGCGGCAGCAGTTCCGACAAGCCGCGCCGCTCGTCGGAACTGTTAACACTTTAAATACCACTCTGGCAGCGGTATTTAAAGTGTTAACAGTTCCGACGAGTGGCGCGGCTCGTCTGAACTGCTGCCGCCGGGTGTCCGCTGTAAGAACAGCCTGCACCCAACGTTGTATGGAGCGGCATCCGCCCTCGATCCCGCTCCATACAAACATTTGTTCAGACTTGCGAACAAATGGACTTGCGAACAGGTTCCTGGAACGGAATCTGTTCGCAAGTAGGGGACCATCTGTATTCATACTATGTTGCTATTGTAGCATGCCTGTGCTATTTACTTAGCTCAGAAGTCAATACATGACAATGGGCTACTTAAATTAAATAGGGTGTGAAACTAATGTTCACCATGTTAAAAAAAGATTCTTCACATTCTGTAAGTTGTGAGGTGAGGCCAAAATGGAATTGTTTTGATTTTTCAGCACATTCAAAAGAAGCTAGATTGGATCAAGAGCCAGGTAATATGGAAGCCAGGTCAACACCTTGAATTTTTTGTCAAGCTCTTTAAAGCATTCCAGAACAATTTCTGCAGTATCGCAGGGTACATTATTCTGATGAAAGAAGCCACTAACATTAGGGAATACCACCGCCAGGAAGGGATATACTTGACCTGCAACTGTGTTCAAAAAGTATCCAACCTTAATTTTTTTGTGTGTAAACAAATTAAGCTAAGGAGGCGTGGTTTGGTGAACGTTTTAGGCAACTCTAATGCGCATGCTTAGATTTTTCTCCAACCTGCAGAAGCTGTCAGTCACTGGCAGACAGACGTTGAGTGTGAAAGTGGAAGTGAGCATCGTCTGATTTTCTTTTTTGATAAAATGACAGGAAAACTTGAATAACACTACTGCATTAGATTTTGTGTAAAGCTTGGCAATTCCTAAGTGGAAACGATCTGCAAGATTAAAATAGGCCTTCGGGATTGAAGCAATGGGTGCCACACAGATAAAGAAGTGGTACAATTGCTTCAGAGATGGGAGCGCATCAGTGGAGAGTGAAGAACGTTCTGGTAGGCCCTCAACATCCAGAAATGAGATGGTCATTGACCAAGTGAGGATCCTGGTGATACAGGATCATCAAATTACAATAAGAGAACTTGCAGATGAGGCGAGCATCAGCATTGCATCCGTTCATTCTAGGTACATTATTCCGATAATAATAATCTTATTCCACTGCGCTTTCAAGCATGGGATCACACCGACAATACAAAAAATCACATGTGGTATACATTCAATTTGAAATGAAGGCGTGGGGGTGATACATGGGGTACAGGGGGACGGGGGAGATGAGGCACGAGGGAACACAGGTAGTACGGGAATCACATGTGGAAATCAGTTATTAGGAAGCAAACGGGATGGGGGCAGTAAGGAGGTACAGGGGTAGAGGGCATATGCAATAGGCAGGGTGAAAGGTGTGGAGAGCCATGTGGAGGGGCAGGGGGACTAGGCCAGGTGATTTGATACTGCTCCCTGAAGAGGTGCATTTTTAGGGTACATCCAAAATTTTGTGCATCGTGGATTGTACGAATGCCTGGCGGTAAAGCGTTCCAGAGGCTTGCTGCTGCTCTGGTGAAGTCCTAGAGGTGAGTAGATAAGGTTCGTATTAGAGGGGTATTTAGTTTGAGTGTGTTACCGAATCGGTGTGTGTGGGCTGGGTGGTGTATGGACAGGAGGAAAGTGTACGGTGCTAGGAGAGCTTTGTGGTGGAGGGTGAGGAGTTTAAATTTCGTTCTGCAGTGGATAGGGTGCAGAGCCATCTAAGAAATGACTGACTAGAATGAGTCTAGCTGATGCATTTAGTATGGATTAGAGAGGGGAGAGTCTGGTGTGGGGGAAGCCAATGTACAGTGAGTTGCAGTAGTTAGTCCTGAGTGGATGAAGGTGACAACATGTGTCTTTAGCATGTTCCTGCTTAGGAATGGATTGATTTTAGCAATATTTTTGAAGTGCAGGTGGCATGTTTTGGCCAGAGATTGGATGTGGGGGGTAAAGGAGAGGTCAGAGTCTAGTGTGTCCCCAAGGCAGCGGGCGTACTGTCTGGGGGTTATGATGGTGCCAGATACCAGAGGTCAGGGAGAGGTTGAAAATGGTGGGTAATGACAGCCAGGGATAGAGACTGGAGAAGGTGAGAAGGGAGAGGGTCGCTAACGCAGGTGATGGGGTGAGCAGCAAAAAGCAGTCTGGAGACTTCTTCCTCTGTCATTGGTTCTAATGTAGATAGTGAGTGGGTGATGGATGCAGTGCTGAAGAGACTGGGATCAGGGCTAGTCATGCAGTTTTCAGAGATTTCTTTTAGGATGTTGTTGAATTTTTCTTTGAAATAAGCTGCTATCTCTCCAGCACTGAAATATATCATGGGGGCCTGTTCCTTGGGGCTAAGAAGGGAGTGGAAGGTGTTGAAGAGTCATTTGGGGTTGTGGGATAGACGAGGGAGGTGAAGTCAATTTGTTTGGCGTGGTGGAGGGCGAGGTTAATGAGGTACTACCATTAGCCTTGTGTGGTGCAGTGTTAAGGCAACAGAATGCAATCATAAGCTCTTGCTCATGACCTGAAGGTTGTGGATTCAATCTCTGCTTGGTGCAGGTAGTCAGCTCAAGGTTGACTCAGCCTTTCATCCTTCCGAGTTTGGTAAAATGAGTACCCAGCTTGCTGGTGGTTAAGGATGACTGGGGAAGGCAATGGCAAACCACCCTGCAAAAACAGTCTGCCAAGAAAATGTCACAATGTAACATTACCCTAGGAGTCAGTCATGACTCAGTCCTTGCACCAGGGAACTTTACCTTTACCTTACCATTAGGGAATATCACCGCCATGATATACTTGATATGCAATGTTTAGATTGGTTAATCCACATTAATGCCAGAAACCAAGGTTTCTCAGCACAACAATGACATAATCTCAAGCTGTCTCTGCCAGCATGCCTTCTTCCTATAATTTATCCTTTTGCTGTCTCTGCCACTTGTAAGCAATGTGCACACTTGCTATATTAAATAAAATGATTAATCAGAACAGGCTAGTTTCTTTCAATGTTTCATGGTTTAATTTTGATGCTCATGTGTCTTTTGTAGGTGCTTTCAGCATAGACACATTGACCATTCCATGTCCAGACAGCCCCATATGAGGTGCAATGTAATGCACTCTATGTTCTGTCAACTTTCACTCATAACCAGTATTTCCATTTCAGCAATTTGTGCTACAGTAGCTTTCCTTTGGTTTGGGAAAAGATGGGCTAGTGTTCACTGCCCATGTGCATTAATGAACTTGGGCACCTATGATCCAGTAGGTGATTTACTGGTTGTCCTTTCTTAGGCCAATTTGGTAGGTATTGACTAATATTTAATGGGAACCCACCACCTTTTAGCCTCTTGTAGCCATCACAATTCAGCCTCCCGTGAGTCAGATCCTTATTCTTGCCTATTTTTCCTGCCTCCCACACATTAACATCAAGAATTTACTGTCCACTTGTTGCCTAATATATTCTGTACCCTGACAGGTGCTATTGTCAGGACATTATTCAATTTTGGGGTGTATATGTGTGTGACCAGGGGTGCCCCTATCATGAGGCAGATTGAGCCTCAGATAGGGAAGGGTGGGGGAGGGCAGAGAACCAGTTTAAAAAGCATGAGGAGCTTCTATAATGTAGAGAGAATCATTGACTTTGACTAAAGACCTGGGATGATGTCACGAGGGATGGAGCTCAGCAGTGAAGATCCTCTAGCCAAGGAAATGCTTGCAGCAGTAGTTCTTTCCTCTTCTACCTTTTGACTTCCTATTATAATGACCTGCATATGCTAGGCATTGTAGTTTTTTATACTCCCTCCTTGTAATGTCTTAGAATATAACATGTTGACAGCATTGGAATGCAGGGACTTATATCATAGTTCCCCCCTCTTGTATTCTCCCTCTGTAATTTCCTCTGTTAACCGATACTGTATTGGATATGCCAAAAGTTAACCTCGTTGACCCCAAACTTTTTTACATCAGCACCATACGTTTGACCATTAATCCTTTATCTGTTGTAGACCACCAAAGTTCTGCCTATTAACCCATTTACTGCCTTGGGACACCAGGGATATGCTCACTAATCCTTTCTGTGTTTCTGAAATACAGGGTAGGTCTCCCTTAGGGTACATTCAAGCAAATGTGTTGTGGATTTTCTGAAGCAGAAAATCAACAGCGTATTACAGCAGCATTGTGTTGGGAATTTTGATAAATCCTGTTCACATGTTGCTGAAAAAATCTGCAGCATAAATTGGCATGCTGTGCGGATTTTAGATCCATGTAAATTGTTGCTGCAGATTTTCAGAGCAGATATCACCTCTTTAACTGTCAAGGTGAAATCTGTTACTTTCAGCTTTTGGTGTGGATTTTAAATATAGCCTAAAGGTGTTGTCTACTAGTAAAGAAAAAAAAGCTGAATATGTCAGAGGATAAAAAAGAAAATAAAACACTCTTCACCTCTTCAGTCTCCCCTCGGTCTAGCACAGATGCTTTGGTGGTTGCCAGTTGGTCTTTGCTTACAGGCTGCCAGCAATTATGTGATATAACAGCACATGACCACTGCAGATGATCACTAGCCTCAGTAAGCCATTCTTACTTGCATCACCGCACGACAGAGAGGAGTTTATTTTTAGTTCAGGGCAAGTTTTTTAACTACTGGACAGCAACTTTACCAGAGCTTCAAAGTTTGTGCCCCATATGCAAAGCCATATTGTATAGTTAAAATACAGGCTACCAAGCACTTAACTGGCATTATTCTGGCAGTACAGGGACACCCTCTGTCCTTACTTTGTCGTGCACAAAGCCTTCAGCAAGAAGCCAGCAAGAGGTGAAGAAAATTGTTCCAGGGTGAGTCGAAAAAGCTAAAGAAGCAAGACCTCAGTAAGGCTAATTTCACATGGATAAGTGCAATATCAGGCCATAAAATTCGGCCTGATATTGCGCTCGCCAATTTGTCATGTCACTGTGGATGTGAGGCATTTTTGTTTTTAAAACTAAAGCTAAAGGATCGAAGAGTGTTTCCCATTGTTTTCAATGGGTAAACCTTGCATTGTACTCACGTGCACCTCGCACCCTGTACAATGCTATGCCGGCCCCACTGAAAACAACGTTTGATGAGATAGGACATGCTGTGATTTTTAGCCACACGATGATGCAGAAAAAAAAACCCTGCTCATATGTATGACCCCATTCAAAAGAATAGGGTTCATATTCGTGCAAGATTTGTGCGGCTCGCAAGGCAAAAATCCCGCACAATTTTCTCAGCCACGAGAAAATAGCCTAAGACTGTCCATTGTATATGTGTATAGTATATATGTCATTTTTTTTGGAGCGGAGGGTGCCATTTTGCTGTTCACCTTGGGTAGCAGAAGGGCTAGGCAACCCCCTGAGTGCAAAATAGATTTGAAGTAAAGCTATTAATATTTGATTCAAGTGTTGACTTTCGACCTTAATTCAAGGGGGTTTAAATAACATAATATTACTTTAACCATTCAGGAATTACAGCCAGTTTTTACATAGACCCTTCATTTTCACAGGCTCAAAATTGGACAATTGACTGATAAGCAATTTCATTTTAGCACAAAGATGGAGACAGAACAGTTTGAATAATAGTAGGAAGGGCTCATGGTAAGAAGCTAACCACAACATCTGTCAGATATGGTGGAAAAAGTTATAGGACAAAAGTATATATGGTGCCAATTGAACTTCCTCACTGATGTTTATTTATGATGTGACTGTTGATAAATAAACTATAGAATTCTGATTTGTATTTAACTAGAATTTCTGTTCAGTAAAATTCAGCAAAACGGATACGATGGTGCTTTAGAGTAGTGCTCCCCAACTCCAGTCCTCAGGGATCAATAACAGGTCATGTTTCCAGGATTTCCTCAGTGTTGCACAGGTGTTGTAATTATTGTCGGTGCCTCAGACATTGCCACAGGTGTTCCTACCATAGGATATCCTGAAAACATGACCTGTTGGTGGTCCCTGAGGACTGGAGTTGGGGACCCCTGCTTTAGAGTATAGATGGTAAATAGCAGAAAAACATACCACAAAAGCAACTTATGAGCCTCTTTAGACAAATGCATGGGGTATTCATCAATTGTTCTAACCTCAACCTAATTGAGCATGTCTTTCACTTACTGAAGAAAACCTGGAGACAAAGCAACCCGCAACTAGGCAGCAATTCAATACAGCTGCAGTAAAGGCCTTACAAAGAATTGCTGATGTTCAAATATTCCCGACTTCAGACAGTCATTAACTGCTAAGTACACTCTTTGTCAAAAAAATCAAGCACCTAGAATGAGTTTTCATTTTGTTGCAAAACTTGACATGCAGTTACAACTCAGGCAGATATGTGCAAATGAATAAATAGTCATGCCACGTGAGGCCCTAAAAATGGTTTCACTCTTGACCTATTAAAACGCTCTCAGAGGCTACTTGTGTGTAGTGGACTTCTTTTTCCATTTGTGTAGAGTTTATTGACTACTAGACATGCCTCTACTATGCAATCAAAGAGATTTTGCCCAGCTAAGAAAGTTTAAGAGGGGGCACATTAATGTAATGCAAGAAGCTGGATGGCCATATCAACGAATTGCCCACCACCTAGGCA
Source organism: Eleutherodactylus coqui (assembly GCF_035609145.1). NCBI lineage: Eukaryota > Metazoa > Chordata > Amphibia > Anura > Eleutherodactylidae > Eleutherodactylus > Eleutherodactylus coqui. The sequence continues at coordinate 252,595,456 of NC_089837.1, read as the reverse complement.
ATTCTGACTAGACTGTTAGGAAGTGTTGTGACCAGTGAATGCATGAGGACATGTACATAAGGCAACGGGGCTCAGGATGCCATGAACAAATCACCAGTACAGAGGATTGCCTGATTATCCAACAAGCACAAGTAACTCAAACTGTTTCATTGTCCACCATCCAGAAACAGGTGACACTGTCATTACAGGCTCCTGTGCCTTTTCAAAACCATTTTCAGGTGCTTGGCTGAAGGATATTTGGTCTCACAACACCCATTACGTGTATTGCCCTTGACACCCACCCAACATCGCCTCTGTTTGCAGAGGTGTTGTGAATGACAACACTGAACTACTATGGAACCAGGTTGTCTTCAGTGAGGAATGCAAGTTTAATTTGCCAAATGATTATAGCTGCATTTCTGTTTAGAGACCTAGGGGATGAGTGCCTCAATCCTGCCTTTGCTGCAGAATGGCACACTGCTCCCACTGCTCATGTGATGGTTTGAGGGATGACACCTACCATAGTAGTGGTACAAGGGACAATAATAGCTCAGCGATATATGTTCAGAACATCCTGCAGCAACATGTGTTGTCTCTCATGGCAGGGCTTCCAAGAGGCATTTTCCAGCAAGATAATGCTAAGCTACACACAGCAAGGGTGTAACAGGAATACATTCACAACATTGCCACACTTCTGTGACCTGCCTGGTCACCAGATTTATGACCAATAGAACATATATGAGACCATCTGGGATGTCAGCTTCAACAGCGACCGAGTTTACATGATCTAGAGGCTGTTACAGCAAATGTGGACTGATATGCCACAGGAAACCATATAAAACCTGTATGCCTCCATATCACATCTCTGTATAACATCTTGCATTCAAGCTAGAGTCCGCCAAACAGGGTACTAGAGCCTCACTTCAAGTGTTCAGTTTTCCACAATAAATATCCTTTCGCGCTGATATTGTAATCACGTATATCATTGTTATAATCACAGATCTGTGTCAGCTGAGTTATTGCTAAGTGTGTGGTCGTATGCGACTCCTAGGTATTAATTTTACCTGATCTGGTGATTTCCTTAAACTACTCAAACAGTTGGAGGCCACAGTGAGATGTTTTTATTTATATCTTTCACTGAACTAAGAGCAGCGTTTTTTCCCTTCATTGAATGAAAACAAACCTGAGTAAGAGTTTTTCTCTTCTTTCCCCCATGGAGTGGGAAAACTGAGGCAGATATCAGTGCATGGTGGAAAATCAAGCATTTTGAACTTTTGCTCCACATCAAGTAAAATAACTTTTTGTTTGATGATTTATAAATGCAAAAAGCACTCATCCGTTGTGTCCGTGCTGCTTCCACTTTATGCTCGGCTTTGGATCCACTGGGATAGCTTCGCCGCTCAGTTCATCAAGACCACGTTTATGAGACAAGTTAAAGATGCTGCTATTTCCAAAGTAGATATCCAAAAAGCCTTTATTATACAAATTGTAGCATAAAAACAATCAGATGCTAGACAGGACGCGTTTCAACTCCGCGAGGAGTTCTGATCACCTAATCTGGGTAGTTACATCACTTCCCTAAGTATCTGACTGAAACTAAAATCAATTAAAACAATACATAGCAGCTGATGAATTTAACTCTTGAAGCAATTATATATGCATTTTAAATCTGTAGGACAAACTATTAAATTTGTTGTATGATTATTTGTATGCATTAAAATTCCTATATAATATATCCCCAATGAAATAAAGTTCACACTTATTTAAATCTGAACATTATGATGACTACAGCATAAATAGCATGAATAAATATGTATAGTCATCCTTAAGATTGTAAGTTTATGCATCAATATATATATATAAAAAATATTTTTAATTATTTGTGCAAAAAACTTTTTGTTTGCTTTGTCTGTTTTCTCTGTGCTATTTCCCTGTGTTACTTTTACAGTCCATTTCCTGTCTTGTTGCGCTTTAACTCTTAAATTAATCATTTAACTAGTTAGTAATGCTTCTTTCCATTCTGTTCTGTTTTTCTAGAGTGTCATAGTTGTACTGTCGTCCGTTTGCATAATATTACACAGTATGAATTATACACACCACTGTGAGACAGCTCTAAAGTGGGTGGATGCTTATTGCCTGGAGGACTTTATCGCTATATTGTGTTTGATTTTGCTAAAGACAATGTGGTTGGCATATAGAATCTATAGGTATCAGAAGTTGGGTCTTCCTATTGCTAGATTATTCTAGGTTGCAAATAGTGTGTTATCTTTGTATTTGCACTACTATTTTGAGTAGGGAAACAGTTAATAGTTCTTTGGTTTTGTGCTAAGTACATAGTACTGTTTCCTCACACAGAACATATTATATGCATAATAGGCTGTATATAGACATCCCTGGTCACGCAATTCTTATTCCCATACTAGGCTGTTTTTGGAATAAAATAATTGATAATCGCTGGTATATATCTCACTGGGTAAGTGAGATTGAATGTACAAACAACTTTGATGTCTCAGAAGGAGATTCCGGTATAGATGCATGAGGTCTGAACTACCCTATTTTGCAATAACTTGCATTTCTTTATCACTGCTGTTTGCATTTTTTTCTATGACTCTACAGTAGAGGACTTCTGTAGATGTGCAGTTCTACACAACTAAGCATTGGGATAGCCACTCATTGGCAGTTGTGGGATAAGGCATTCACATAGCAGAGTATTTGAAGATGGAACTGGCTCTCCCTGACAAATTGCTATGGGTGTGGTCCTTACCAAATTGAAAACGATGTCAGTTTCTAAGCCCATGATAATTGATTTGGTAAAGTTCACGTTTGGCAGACAGGCAGTGAAGTATGTGGGTGCTATTCTTACAAAGGCTGGTATGCCTAAGATGGTCAGTTTAGACCTGCACGGTTGGAGAGATTTTGCATTGAAGGAAGCACAATGGATAGATAAGCATAATTATGGCAAACAAGTCAAAGCTCGGATCACGACGTGCATCCATTATGATCCCCTATTAATTAGTGATGATGATTTAGAGTTGCATTGTAAAGAGTGTGCAGTAACTTCTGCTCCTGTTTCTGATCCGGTGGCACCGTCTGATGGTTCAATGGTAGAAGTGCAGCACTCTTCGGTGGAAGGAGTGCTCTCCTCTCCTGAACAGAGAATTAACCCTGCAGTGACTCAGCGTGTTACTTCTTCCACTCTTTTTGTGGGAGGGGAGAAAGTAAATAGTTTTATGAAGGTTATACACAGTCCCCTCAATATAGTGAGTCTGGTTTGACTGGGTACACGTTGTTACCTTATCACTCTGTAAGAAGTATATATCCTGGCTTGGAGCACTATGCCTTATGGCTGCATGCTGGTTTTCACATATATTCCCTATTAGCCCCTCCCTTCTTATTACATATACCATATACTTCACACTCAGATATAAAGCAGTCTTTGGTGTCTGAAGTAGCTATGACATGGAATACTGATAGCAGTTTGTGTGAACAGCTTGACTCTTTGAGGTTAAATACTAGCTAGTCTTCTGTTGCACATTCCTCTGTGTATAATCAGAATTTACAAGATCCAGTAGCTACAGTGAGGAATCGTATATATTCTCCTTATTTGCCATCTATTACAATGAGAAGAGTTAATGGTGGAGAGTGGGATGTTCAGCATACTCCACTTCAGCTTACAGATGCCCAACAGATAGACCCTGAAAGTGAGCAGGCTGAAAGGAAGAGGGAGGAGTGTAAAGAAGGGAGACACTGACCAGTTAGATTTACATGTTAGAATTCCCGGATTTGTAAATGTGGCACAGCACTGCCAAGTAACATAAAGCAGTGTGTGAAGTGTGGAATGGTGAAACCCAGTAGAAGCTTGTATTTCGTAGCTCAGACTGCTTCCCCTGCTTTGGATTCTCAAACTGAAGCATATCCAGTAATTGTGCAGGAAATAACGGTCCCTGAAGCAGGAGGAGGGGAGCATAAGACAGAAGTCACTACCTGGTTTAAGCCTTGGAGTTAGTCAGAACAGTTGGCTATGGCAAGTAAACTACCAGACTTCTATAAAAATCTGATGTTTTTATAAGAATGTAGCGATCTGGAGTGATTTGGCAGGTTTGTACTACCTTGCTGCTGGAGCACCAATTATATTGAAAATTTATAGTGTGCCAGTGGGTGACAATGTTAGTAATGTACCAGATGACAAAAAGACAATGGGTTTAGGTGTTGTATTTGTTAATTGGTTGCATGCGTTAAGCAAGCACATTTCTAATGAGCTATCATCTGGCCTTCCTGAAGCTGTCCAAAGGAACAGATGATTCAATTGACTGATATCATGCTAGATGTGCTAACATATTTACAGATCAGGAATATGATATTAATACCGCCCCAAGTAAGGATGCACAGTTGCTTCGTACGTGTTATATAAATGGATTGTGTGAAGACATAAAACTGAATTGAATGCAGTACGTCCAGAATGTATGTATGCCCCTCTCAAACAGACTTTAGTAGTAGTATAGAGGACAAGCTCAATAAAAAGAAATTGAAGAACATCCAGAAACAGACACCTGTCATGATTTCAGTGGCCGTCTCAATCGAGATTGCTGCAGTCCCTCCTCCTCGAAGAGGGGATGTTGCAATTCAGGGGAGGGAGAGGCTATGACATTTGTGTACCTCATCCACAGCCAAGAAGAGAGGATTCTTGAAGGGCAGGCTTGTGCTATGGCTGTGGAGGGAGGGGACACATGAAGCTAAATTGTTCATCCTGCAGGACCAGACATACATGCAAATGTTTGGTACAAACCCTCCTTTGGACTAGGAAATTGCCAGCTCCACCAATACCAAAACCACATGCTAGTGTGGAACTGACACTCCTCCATGGGAACAAACCATGGGGCTGGCAAATCAATAATATGTAAACAAGACATACCTTCCAATTTAATTGAACCTGGTCAGGTGGGAGGAGTGGGAATTGACAGACCTTGCTTGTTGCAACAAACAAAACCCTTGCAAATTCGACTAGCAGATACAATTGACATCTGCAAGCCAGCTGCTAGTTTTTCAGAACTGTCCCATGAATTTCATTGGCGCAGATGTACTGAGAGCCATAAATGCAGTTTTGTGATTTGGGAAGAAGGGTGTCACAGTGACTGGACCTATGCCTGAAGAAATGTTGACAACCCTGATAGCAGTTGTTCAGATTGATGACAAAATCCAAATCTTTGAAAGAGATGTGGAGGAAATGTTAAAAGGTATTTCAAAAGTGTTGTGGCATAAAAGAAAAACTGATATGGGTTTGTTAAAGTTGCAACAGTTAAGATTAAACTGAAACCAGGAACTGCCATATCGTGTTTGAAGCAATACCCCATGGTTAAAGATTAGGCAGGTGCAAGTTCAGTACAGGTGGAGGATTTCCTCAATGCAGGCTTTCTAAGGGTTTTGCAGATCTTCCTTATATTACACCAATTTTTCCCGTAAAGAAAAAATACTTTCCTGGCCAACCGGAAGCATATCGGATGGTACGTGACTTGTGTGAAATTAACAAACTAATGATTATTGACACACCTATTGTACCAAATCCACATATATCGTTGAATCAGATTCCCCCAAATGCAGTCTATTTTAGAATCATCGATCTTGCGAATGCCTTTTTTAGTGTTGCAATCGATCGGGGCTTTCAACTACTGCTAGACTTTACTTATGAGGCAAGACAATTGTGCTGGACCAGACTACCACAGGGAAGGGCTACTTCCTCCTCAGAGTTTTACCAGGCTTTGGCCTATGTGCTATAATCTTGCCACCCTCAAGACAAGACAGACATACACAGTTTTTGCAGTACGTTGATGATTTGATGCTGTGCACAACAACTAGGAATGACTTTCTGCAGGAAACCTGATCCCTTCTGCTGTTTTTGAGCACTGAAGTGTGCAAGGTTTCAAAAGACAAATTGCAGATTGTTTAAACCAAGGTAGTGTTTTTGGGTCATTGCATTTTAGCACAGATGAAACACATCACTGATGACAGGAAATCAACCATTGCTCAGGCATCAGAACCTACAAGTGCACGAGCACTCAGAACTTTTCTGGGCCTGATCAGCTACTGCAGAGAATGGATTCTAGGTGCGTCAAGTTTGATGCAATCATTATTTGACGTGATAATTGCTTGCAACAAGGAATAGCCCTATCATCTGACACCTAAAGCACAAGAATGGTTCAGGAAACTGAAGGCTGCAATTGTGTTTTCCCCAGCTTTAGGAATCCCAAACTATGACTGGCCATTCAACCTATTCTGTCATAAGAGTTGGGAACATGCAAAGGGTTTCCTTACTCAGCACCATGGAGTGAGGCAGAGGCCTTTGGGATATTACTCTGTGAGATTGGACGTGGCTGTGAGAGGGGCTCCCACATGTATCAGGGCCATTGCAGCCTGTGCTGTACTAAAGGAAAAAGTTGCAGACATGGTGCTAGAACATCCTCTTGTTGTATAGGTACCACATTCTGTACAGGAAGTATTGTCCCAGGTGACAACCAAGCATCTGTCAATAGCTAGACTGACAAAATATGAGGTAGTTCTCCTTACTCCACCAAATGTCCCAATCAAAAGGTGCACTGCATTAAATCCTGCCACTTTACTTCCTTATGCAAAGGAGGGTGACGATTATGATGGTGAAAAACCTAAGCATGATTGCCTTGAGCTAATGAACACTGAGACTAAACCACTTGGCAATGTAAGTGAGACCTTGATCCCAGATGCTGACATGGAACTGTTTGTAGATGGTTCCCGTTTCTACCAGGATGGCAAATCACATACATGGTATGCCATAGTGAGCCACAATGAGGTGCTGAATAGTGAAGCACTGCCTACTGCTATGTCAGTCCAGGAGATAGAGCTTACTGTACTTGCTGAAGTGTGTTTAATGGCAGAGCATCACATAGCCAACATATACACTGACAGTGAGTACTGCTTTATTATATGTCATGACTACTTGCCCTTATGGCAGGCCAGGGACTTTACCCGCTCTTCCAAGAAACCCATCAAAAATGCAGGGCTGATGACATAATTGTTGAGGTCTCTGGAGCTGCCTAAAAAGGTCGGTATCATTAAGGTTCGGGGCTCATACCAGAAAGCAGTCACCAGAAGCTTCAGGAAATCATTACGCAGACATAGCAAAGCAGGCCGCAGTGATCTTACCTTTGCCTAACCTTCATTTGAATACAGCGCAACCTGTATTAGGAAAAGTAGGCATATACCTTTCCCAGAGACTTCAGGAATAGGAGTTCCTGCCATGCAGATAAAAGCAGAGTAGCACAGGCACTTTGGGTCCTGAGATGCGGATGGGTTCTGAAGGGTGGGATCCAGGTTGTGCCTACCTAGAGTCTCCCCCCCCCCATGGCCTGTACCCTCTCACATGGACCAACCCATCAGTCCAAGGAGGCAATGGTGAGTGTGGTAAACCAGTATTGGGTAGCAATGAGTTTCTATCACGCTGCCACCAGGTTTGTGAAAGGTTGTGTCATCTGTGCTTGTCATAACATTGGGAAAACTGTTAAGGTCGCACTTAAATGCACTCGAAAACCCTTGTACCCATTTCAGTGACTGCAGATTGATTTTATCTAACTTCCTAAAAGTGAGGTCTATGAGTATGTCTTGTTTGTGTGGAAGTCTTTTCAGGTTGGCCAGAAAGTTGTCCCTATGCCAAGGCTAATGCAAGAATTGTGGGAAAGAAACTTTATCAGAGGTTGTATGCAGGTATGGAGTACCAGAGGTTATTGAGAGTGATAGAGGCACATGCTTCACATCTGAGGTGTGCCAAGAGCTTACCACGGCACTAGGAATAGAACAAGCATTCCACACTCCATATCATCCTCAGAGTAGTAGTAAAGTGGAACGTATAAATGGAATTCTTAAGACAAAAATTGCAAAAGAAATGTCAGAGACAGGTAGGCCTTAGCCAGATTGCCTGCCGATAGCATTGCATTGCATCAGAATGACACCTAACAAAAAGACTAGTCTCAGCCCTTATTAAGTGCTTTTTGGAGTTCTTCCCAAACCAGGCCTGTACTTCCCTCAGCAACTACAGGTGTTGCATTCAGATTTGACTTCCTATATGGGGTCTTTGCAGAAAACATTACAGCATATTCATAAATGTGTTTTCAGTTCCATTCCAGATCCATCATCAGTAGAAGGTACTCATAACTTACAGCTAGGAAACTGGGTGACTATATGTAAGCATGTCAGGAGAGCACTGGAACCTTTCTTTGAAGGTCCTTACCAAATCCAACTGACCTCTCCTACCTTTGTAAAGGTGCAAGGAAAAGAAACATGGATACATGAGTCTCATTGCAAACTATTCGTGACTCACAAGGATTGAATATAAGAAAGTATATTACTTTCCTCTCTATATTGGTTGCAGTGATTTTGAATTGTGTCTAGTGAGCATGAATTAGATAAAGGATACAGCAATAAATTCATTAAATATCATGGAATTGTATCTAGAATAAAAAATGTATCAGATTGTTGGATATGCTCTCATGCCCCTGTGTCAGCTAAAGCTATGCCTTATTTTGCATCCTCGGTAACTGAACAAGAGTTACTCACTGCCATGTGTTGGGAGCTTCCCTTTATTACTCTACCTGAGGAACAAAGTAGAACAGCTGTAGCATTACCTGTGACCGGATGGACTAAGCATCCCTGGTGGCAGGTTAATATAACTACTAGGTTTAATAAGCATTTTTAGTTTAAGGACGAAGACTGTAGATGGTATAATAAGCCACTTAGTATACTTGAAATTGGTAAGGTACCAACAGATGAGATGCAGATCAGCTTTTTTTATCCAAAATAAACTAGAGATTATACAATCTGCACCAGTTTAGGAACCAGTGTGGTTAAAAAGAGCCCCACAGTCCTTCGCCAAGAATTACATAATTTTTCTTGGAGTTATGCTAATAAATTTCCAATGGGAGATGCTACACAATGTAGATAATTAGTGGGGTATTATAGATCAGAGGGAGAAATACAACAACCCTGGCATGCAAATGATGAGGTGAAACCTGGAATACAGGGTGACACCGAAAGTGGTCAGCCTGCAATCACATGCAGAACTTACTAATGGTAAAGATTTTCCTGGTGTTTATTTCCTGAAGCTATGTTATTAGCCTATATTGCAGATGCCTTCATACATGAGACACAGATTAAGCTTCCAGATGGAATCTATGCTGTATGTGGTAATAAAGCATATAGGTGGATTCCGCGAGGAGCTGGAGGAGCATGTACTTTAGCTGAATTAGAACCAGTGACGTGGGTATGGAAAAATGATGAATATCCCTACCAACACATGCCTTCTCACATGTTGTATAAGCGTGATACACTTGACAAGAAGGTACATTTTGCTCATACTCATTGGGCATGGCAGGCAGGAGCAGTTTTAGGTCGACCCATAGGTATGATTTTTAATTCACTAAGAAATACACATATGATAAAAGCACTAGAAGATGCTTTTGATAGCCTCACAGATACACTATTTGATGTGCTGGAATTGAATACATTAAACTGTTAATTTTGGTTACCAATCAACATACTGTGGTGCTAAAGTATCTAACCGCCTAACAAGGAGGGCTATGTCAAATAGTTGGCCCATCCTGCTGTCATTACATTGATCCTTCAGAAACATTAGAAATTACACATGACATTGAACAAGCTAGAAAGATGAAGGAGCTATACTATAAGTCCTGATCTGACGAGGAAATGGCATGGCCAGAGTAGAGTTGTCCTATTTAAACCCGGTCAATTGGTTCAAGGGGTTGGGAGGTATGGTGTCTAGTTGTTGTAATCATTGTTAAGGTTCTTATTATATTGTTCCATAAAATTATGAGCACTAATTGCAAATGTTTTCCAGGAAAAACTTCTGTGAAATTTGTGGAGAAATCTAATCCCTGATGTCCATGTTATGACTGTTGTGACAACTGCTAAGATGCCATGAAAGCATACTCTGCAAGAATTTGATAACTGCATATATTGTGGACATCAACTTTCATCATAAGTAGCCAAGGAATTTATATACATTGGACCATATACAATGGACTGTTGTTGGACATATATTAATTATGGACTAACAGCACAACCATATAATGTCAATTTTTTATCTGTAGATTCCCATAGCCTAGTTTTCTTTACCATATCTGTAGTGGTGACATTAGGGACATACAAGGGATAGTTGAGGCCTGAACCAGCTGGGGGGTAACTGGGGTTGAGGAGTCAGAGGAAGATCTCTTGACAATCCTTGGTGCGAGTCTTGTTAGGAAGGGCTAGCAAAGGCAGCAGGACTACTTTGCTAGTATAGGAAGAATAGCTTTTGGAGTGTTATTTTTGATGGTTAAAGGAGGGAGCTGTTGGAGAAATGTAGTTGTCTTTAAGGATCTTTAAGGCATCAGAAATAATATTGTAATGTTCTTTCCCTAGACCTTTAGATAATTATAAACACATGTTTTTCTCAGAATTTTGGAGAACATCTAGATAGCAAGATATTATCATCAGAAATAATTCACGAGATGCTGGACTTTAAAGATGCTGAGGCATGTCCCGTGATTGTTCGAGATATCCCATGAATTATGAAACCTGGTCCGTTTACCCTGCAGATGTTATTTTTTTGCGCCAAATATGGTTTCACCCATGTAGAAGTGAGATTATTTTATTGCCAAATATGTATGTAACCATATGCATTGATTATGTAATTTATCTTATCCTTCCCATTTCTATATGTTTTGTAACACCTCCTTTTTACCCATTATAAAAGCTGATAGGGAGCAGTTCCCATTAGAATCTGCTACCCTGCATTTAATTCAGATCTGTATCAGCTGAGTTATTGCTAAGGGTGTGGTTGCACACCAACTCCTAGGTATTAATTTTACCTGATCTGGTGATTTCTTTAAACTACTTTACCACAGATATTGTAATTACTTATATCATTGTTACAATCACACATATAAAATTTCAATTCTGACAAATCCTTCTAGGTGTTTAATTTTTTTTACACTGAGTTTATTTGCAAATAAGTGTCTGAAATAATCTCTAAATATATAATTAAGTTAGTCTGTCCAATAACATTTGAGGCTATGAAATAGAGCAACTATGTAAAAAATGGTTGTTATTCCAAAACAATTAACCCAATATTCTTGTTAAACCCCTGAAATGAAATCTGAAAATCTATACTGCAATCAAATATTGTTGTATTTGTTGCAAATGCATTGTGGTGGTTATCAGAGGCTATTGTGAAAATGTTTTCCTGTTGAAACATTCCTGGACACTACTGTTATGTACAATGTGTGTGTGTTTGTGTGTGTTTTCATGTACTGTATGCATGTACCTAAAACCAATGTTGTCAATGATGTCATTGAATAGCTGTGATTGATTAACCCAGCGCTGGCTTTCATTGGCTGACACGTGCTGAGATAGCCAATCAGAGCATTAGCTTTCTGGAGGCGGGGCGCGGCAGCCTGCAACAGCGCCGCGGGAGGTAAGTATTCTTTTTTTTGTCTACGGTATGTATTGCAGCTATATATATCGCAGCTCTTGTTTTATGACATAGTTTGGGATTTCATGCTTCACTTTACACAGTTTTAGGCCTCATGTCCACGGGGAAAATCAGATCCGCTGCAGATTCTCAATGGAGAATCTGCAGCGGGTCCCTCCTGCCCCGCGGACATGAGCGCCGAAAATAGCAATTTAAAAGCATTTACCTATCCGGCGCGGGCGGGGAAGGTCAGCTGTTCCTCACGGCCGGATCTTCATTTTCGGCCGGCGGGAGACCCGCACGAAAATGGAGCATGGTCCAGATTTTTCCATGCTCCATTTTTTTTTAAATCCCTTTTATTGACGATCCGCGGGTATTTATCTACCCGCGGGTGGTCAATGCATCCCTATGGGATGCGGATCCGCATGCGGGAGATCCGCTGCGGATCTTAAATCATATTTTGCCCGTGGACATGAGCCCTTAGAGTTACATATGACAAAATTCAGGTTACCTGCAGCCACTAGTTAGGGGAGATTACTGCTTGTGAATTCATACAGCTCCCATTGAAATCACTGGGAGTTATATAATTCAGTATACGCTAAACTCCCAGATGCTCCATTAAAATGTAGGCTACAACAGAGACAAATACAAAAAAGTCTAATGTGTTTAAGAATGTCTTTAAAATATAATTCTTCTCCTTTATCATAACCTTTATTTTTGTGCACTTGTTGGAAATATATTGATATGTTATAAAAAGTATCTTTGATTAAATGCCAAGTATAGCTTTTAATTATGAAATATACTCTTTGAATATTTGCAGTTTTGGGTGAAATCCATTTTTTGCTAATGTTATAGAAAAAAAACTTAATTCCTTTCCTGCTGAATTAAAGAGAGAAATATAATGTAACCTTCTAGATCAGTTACACTATGAAGACCAGATTTCTAGCCTTAGGCCTTAGTCACACGGGCGTTTTTTCACGCGATTTGCGGATCGCATGATGGATGCGCATCCGCAAATCGCGTGACCGGTGCGCGCAAGTCGCCCGCAAATCATTAGAAACGGGCCGGAGCTGTCCAGCGCATTGCATTCAATGGAGACGGCAATAGAGCCGGCTCCATTTAAAGCAATGCGCTGTGGGCGAGCCCGGGATGAATTGTCGGGAAGGGCTTAAATATATAAGCCCTTCCCTGCAATTCATCCTAAAATGTGTAAAAATAAAAAATATATATATACTCACCTTCTCCCGGCAGCCGGAGCTCCGCGCGGCCGTCCTGCAGTGGGTGTGAAGGGGGTGTGAGTCAGACCTGCCCCCTGATTGGCTCAGCGCTGAGCCAATCAGAGGCATGTCTCACTCACACCCATTCATGAATTCATGAATTCATGAATGGATGTGAGTCAGACCTGCCCCTGATTGGCTCAGCGCTGAGAGGCAGCAGTCACTCACCCATTCATGAATTCATGAATGGGTGTGTGAGTGAAACCTGCCTCTGATTGGTCAGGGCTGTGACCAATCAGAGGCAGATCATTCAGCAGGCGGGGATTTTAAAGCCCCGCCGGCTGAATAGTGCCGAAAAACAGTTCAGGAGAACTGACAGCGGCCGCGGCTGGACTCCGGCTGCAGCGGAAAGGTGAGTATACAATTTTTTTTTTATTTTAACACATTTTAGGATGAATTGCAGGGAAGGGCTTATATATGTAAGCCCTTCCCGACAATTCACCCCGCGCACGCTGGCAGCCCATTGCTTTCAATGGAGCGGCTGTATTGCCGGCTCCATTGAATTCAATGGGCAAACATCGTTCTTCTCTGTCACAGCTGTTACAGCTGTGGAAGAGAAGAATGATTTGTCTTCTATATGTTGTCAATGGGGTCGGCGCTGCTGCCGCCTGCCCCATTGAGCGCATATAGAGAAGAGAACAGGAATCGCAGATCGCAGATAGGTGCGATCTGCGATTTCTGTTCTATAATTTATCGGACGAGCGCATAAAAAGCGCTCATGTGTCCGATACCATTGCAAAGCAATGGTTTTATAAAATCGCCGGACGCATGCGCAAATCGCGGCTAAAAACGCCCGTCTGACTAAGGCCTTAAAGTGAATGTCCACCTTTGGGCACCGCTTTGATTTCTAAGCAAGCCCAAAATTCTATGCTAATTGTTTATTTTATGGCATTTGTAGATCTAAATCATATCCATAGACACAAGCTGGCAATACAGCCGGCTCCATTGAAAGCAATGGCCTGCCGGCGAGCGCGGGATGAATTGTCGGGAAGGGCTTAAATATATAAGCCCTTCCCTGCAATTCATCCAGAAATGTGTAAAAAAAATATATATATACTCACCTTGTCCCGGCAGAACGATGTTAGCCCATTGAATTCAATGGAGCCGGCAATACAGCCGGCTCCATTAAAAGCAATGGGCTGCCAGCGATCGCGGGATGAATTGTCGGGAAGGGGTTAAATATATAAGCCCTTCCCTGCAATTCATCCAGAAATGTGTAAAAAAAAAAATATATATATATATATATACTCACCTGGTCCCCGCAGACGGAGTTCAGCGCGGCCAGCGGCAGTCCTCCTGAACTGCTCTGAACAGCTGTGAGTAGTATTCAGCAGCTGGGGATTTAAAATCCCCGCCTGCTGAATGAGCTGCCTCTAATTGGTCACAGCCTGACCAATCAGAGGCAGATTTCACTCACACACCCATTCATGAATTTATGAATGGGTGTGTGACTGCTGCCTCTGATTGGCTCAGCAGGACCAATCTGATGAGAGGCAGCAGTCACTCACCCATTCATAAATTCATGAATGGGTGTGTGAGTGGAATCTGCCTCTGATTGGTCAGGCTGTGACCAATTAGAGGCAGCTCATTCAGCAGGCGGGGATTTTAAATCCCCGGCTGCTGAATACTACTCACAGCTGTTCAGAGCAGTTCAGAAGGACTGCCGCTGGCCGCGCTGAACTCCGTCTGCCGGGACCAGGTGAGTATATATATATTTTTTATTTTTACACATTTCTGGATGAATTGCAGGGAAGGGCTTATATATTTAAGCCCTTCCCGACAATTCATCCCGCGATCGCCAGCAGCCCATTGCTTTCAATGGAGCCAGCTGTATTGCCGGCTCCATTGAATTCAATGGGCTAACATCGTTCTTCTCTGCCACAGCTGTTACAGCTGTGGCAGAGGAGATCGATCTTTATGCTGACAGTGCGGGGGGGGGGGGGGGTCTCACTCTTGCCACTATTGTGGCTTAATAGTCGGACCTGGGAACTTGAGATGCAGCCCAACATGTAGCCCCTCGCCTGCCCTATCCGTTTCTGTGTCATTCCCATCACTTTCTTGAATTTCTCAGGTTTTCACAAATGAAAACCTTAGCGAGCATCGGCGATATACAAAAATGCTCGAGTCGCCCATTGACTTCAATGGGGTTCGTTACTCGAAACGAACTTTCGGGCATCACTGAAAGTTCGGCTCGAGTAACGAGCACCCGAGCATTTTGGTGCTCGTGCATCTCTAGTAAAGATATGATTATTTTATTTCAGATTTTTTTCAGTACATAATTTTACTTTAAATGGTACAATTATGTTAACCATAGGTGTAGATAAAACTTCCGACTTTTTCTGTGTATTTGTAAAGACCAACCTAAGAGAATCCCATTTTTATTCTTTTGGTTATTCTTAAGTTTTAAAGCTGATCAAAGCAGTTTTGCTTTTTATGAGTGTAAGAGCTTCGGGCTAAGGTAACTGCAGACACCTTTTTTAATTATGTTTAGTTTATTACATATGTTAAGAATTTTTTTTAACTACTCTCCTTATGGTTTTCATACAGTACCTAAAGCAGAGATTCCAGAATGCACATCATTATCAGCTTCATTAAATTTGGTATGATTAGCTGTTGAATAAATAATTATGTATTTATTTGTGACCTTACCTTTCCCACCAATTTGTAGCAGGGTTATTTATAACACATGTGTAAATATGCCAATGTCAGACTCCTGGCCTCTTCAGTCCATAATTATATTCTACAGGAAAGTTCTAATCGGTTGCACTGGGAACATGTCACAAAAAGAAACCTTTTGCCATGTGATAAATGCTATAACCTTATCAATGCTCCAAGTACTGTATGTATCCTTGTACCTAAAGCATTATCAACAGTTCATACACACCATCCAATTGGTGGTTCAAATAAACTTTAAATCAGACCTTTTTTTAAATACAAAAAAATGCACCTTTCCCCAATCCATAGTGGCCCAGGAAACCACCTTCTGCCAAGCCCTCATTCCAGCCTGTTGCATTGTGACCCTGTTGAATGCTTAAACATTGCAGTGAACTAAAACACGTCACCCCCTTTGCTGATTTAACAGCCTTCACTTTTTTGGTAAGGCATATTACATGGGTTTTGGCAGATTTTGGTCCATGACTACAGACTGTATCCATTCAGCCACTAGTAGGGTTGTTCGAAAAAGTTTAATTGGATCCTGGCTGCTGTTTACCCCAGACATGTTCCATGTTGGTTGAGGCTATTGCTCTGTACATGCTCATCAAATTCTTTTACACCAAATCCATGATTCTGCTTGGTGCATGGGCAATTCCTATGCTTAAAGAGAAATGACCTTTCTCAGACTGTTACTGAAAGTGAGAAAACACTCTTTTCCATGTCATTGTATCAGAGATATGAACTCCTTTAATAGCCACCAGAGACTTCCAATAGAGGTTTCTTGATTTATTGTGAATGGTTGGTTTGCATCACATTCAAGGTTGAGTTAGGATTTGTTCACATCAGCATTAAAGAATCTGTTCGGAACCTCTGTCCATGAATTCTGTTAATATAGAGGATGAAACAGTGCTATGTGCAGCACTCTTTCATTGAGTAAAATGCCAGACAGCTGGACAGAAGCTGAACAGACCCTATTATGGGTTTTATTTGGCGCTGTTTGGTTCCATCATTTGACAAACTTATTCGACCAGTGGACTCTGTGTTTCTGCTCCCATAATAGAGCAAGAAAATTGAATGCCTAGAGTAAATTTAAACCAAGTCTTACGAAAAGAGATGAGCGAGCATACTCGCTACGGACAATTACTTGATCGAGCATTGTCCTTAGCGAGTACCTGCCCGCTCAGAAGAAAAGGTTCGGCTGCCAGCGCGGGTGAGAGGTGAGTTGCGGCAATGAGCAAGGGGGTGCGGGGGGGAGGGAGGGAGAGAGAGATCTCCCCTCCGTTCCGCCCCGCTCTCCCCCGCGGCTCCCCGTCTACCGCCGGCAGCCGAACCTTTTCTTCCGAGCGGGCAAGTACTCGCTAAGGGCAATGCTTGATCGAGTAATTGCCCTTAGCGAGTATGCTCGCTCATCTCTACTTATGATGCATTCATATCCAGCATTTAATACTTTGTTCATGGTGTTTTTCACAGATTTTTTTTCCCATTAAATGTGGTGCTGACTTTATAGCTTATAGTAAAAAACTGTACTTGTGGTTACTTTAAAGTCTATAATAAAATACTGTCAGCGTGTATAGACAGCATTCTGTTTTTTGCATTCTTATTACATTTTTGGGGCCATTTGTGCTTTTACCAAAATACAGCATGCTCTATGTATGGCATTTTTTCTGATGTTTTTCCCATAAGCTTCTCTGTTGAACAGCAGATGTATCTTTTCAAAATTTAAAAAAATAAAAAAGCCATGCAAACCACTTGAAAAGTCTGACAATTTTTAAACATTTTTAAATGTTTTTAAATTCTAAAAAAAATTATGCATGAAGTAAGTCATATTTTCAATTACATGCATGATTAGGAAGAGGTGATTTATGATTTTAATAATTACGCTTCCTTGTCCCATGTACAACAATACAAAATACATTAAGAAAAGGCTTTTGGTGCAAATGATGATGATAAATACACAGTAACACAATTTATGAAATGCATCTAAATTACAGAACTACACTGTACAAATACAGACTCATGAATTAGATTATGTTGTATAGTACAATGAAAATTTATAATGCCTTGTGACCTACAGATGCACATTGTCTAATATGATATTGTGGATAATTAAATAAGTTATGCTCTTAATTAATACTGATCTATTTTTATTTCCTTGCCTTACCTTTTCAACAGCGCAACCATTAATAGTCACAGTCAAAAGCAGAATATATTTATACTCATCTCAAATAGTCCATCAGTCCATACTTAATTGTCAACAGATGCTAATATGTCCAGAATATCCATCTGTAAGCTAGTTTTTCATTACACACAAGAGAATGAGCTTCATTACCACCTCTGTCATGTTTATAACTTGTACTTAGGCATTTTCTTGTGTCTAAATAAATTGCTAAATAAACAGCTTGGAAACATGACAACAGCCTTCACTGTTCTATAGACCATGAGTGATGCATGAATGAGATTTGCATTTAATATTATGTCTCTGCATTTCAAATTAAGTGATACCGAGACAATACCAGTCTGTCATTGCATTTGTTACTATTATGCCATGTTTTTCTACACTCACTAGTCTAGAACACAGCCCCATTCTGCTTTACATACTGGGGCAATATGATGATGACATGTTAGAATCTCTGAGCTATTTATCAATTACATAAAACTGTGGTTAAGTAGTTGTTGTGTATATCAATGGAGCTAAAATAATCTAGATTTTTTTAAAACAGAAAAATGTTATTTGTTCTACAAAAAATTCTAGAGATTACAGTACCCTCTAACTAGTCAATATACTACTGTATATATCACATAAATTACATAAATAAGCACTTCCTGTTCTTACCTTAATATAGCATTTTTATATCTGTGTGGCTTTACAGCTAAAAGGCATTGTGTTAAAATAAATCAAAACTGTGATTATAAATATATGTTTTAGTACATATATGAATACTCTAGTTTACACTGGTCAGTTTAATACTTTATTATAACATAATGTTTGTTTAGACAGAGGTCATTTGTAAGGCTAACCTTATAAAGAGCAAACTGAAGATGGCTTTATACAGCTAGCATTGACTTCAATGAGACTGTACAAATCTGGCAAATCCTCTTGGAAAGATGGAACAATGCCTCTACAGCGCCATGTATTGGCAGACATTTTTTAACAAGCATTGTAACAATGACTGAGAATTATGAGACAAAGCCAGAATCTTCTCTAAAAGGAGAAGGCAACCATGTACAGACAGCTGTTCCAATGTGATTGCTCCTCATCAGTGTGCAGCAGGTTTCTGGCTTGGCTAGCGAGAGGCCTATAGATCTGGGCTTGGAAGGTAATCTTTTCTCTTTCGGAAGAGAATCTAAAGGTGCATTTACACACACAGATGATCGCTCAAAATTCATCAAAAACTGACAGTACTGAGCAATCATTTTGTATAGGTACTAATGGGCTAAATCAGTCATTTAGTACTTCATTGTATGCATTTACAGAACAGCGAGTGGTCTGTTCTCTAAACACATCACTATTGTTTTCCAGTGGGACAGCGGCTGTTAAAGAGCTATTAAAGAATGTTATCAGCTGTTACCAGCGCTTCACGCAGAGAATACAGCATGCAGTCCATCTTATCGTCCTGAGGGACAAGGATTTCATGCGGACCTGAAGTCAAGTCAAAAAGTGCACAGTAAACTCATTAAAACATACATATTACCCAATATTCTCTACAAATTACAAATGCTACCAGTACACATACCCAAATCCTTCTTCAAGAAAATCAACTCACAATTCTCATGTTTTTTTTTGAAATATAAACGCCCATGACTTGCATACTCATTAATGTCCAAAAGAAGACAACATGGAGGTGTGGGCCTCCCCAACATCTTAGAATACTATAAGGCAATTAACCTAAATAGATGGCTGGAAATAATAGCCCCGACAAAAAAACACAAATTGAAGAAAATCGCACAATTGACCTATGGCAATAACCTCATTAGGGACCTGTGGCTTCCCAGCCCCAAAACATATCGTTCCAAAGATTTCAGTATCCTGCTGAGAGGTATCTGCAAGACCTGGGACTCCCTTTCCCACAAATTAGCTCCCCCGCCATCACCTTGTGCACCATTAAGCCTTCTCCCATATATCACCAAGCACCCTAAGACCTGGATGCCAGAGAACCTCTGGAATATCTTTGAAGGAAGTTCAATCCACGACTTACAAAATATCATACATGAGGAACCTAACGCCATAATTAGCACCTTAAGGATACAAAAGAAGCTACAAGACCTTCATACCAGGCATATTACAAACACAATCGCTGACTTCAAAAGAGAACATCTATCCTCAAGACCAACAACAGAATTCGAAAGGTTAATAAAATCGAAAAATATAGAGTCCAGGAAAATCGCACTCTTGACCAAAAATTTCACAACATCTCGCACAGTAGGCAGACCAACCTATATCTCCACATGGGAGAAGGAGTAAGACATAAAAATATCAGACGCGGAACTTAAAACTATATTTAAATCTTCTTATGGCGTATCCTCATGCGTTCGCCTCCAAGAAAACCATTATAAACTTCTATCTCGATGGTACAAAACCCCTGAATGGCTATTCACATACAAACTCTCAGAAACGGATAGATGCTGGGGATGTCAGGAAAATACGGGTTCTTATTTACATAACTGGTGGAACTGCAGGAAAATCAAACCATTTTGGTCAGAGATTGAAAGCGAAATCGCATTAATTCTTAATGAAGTAAAATCACAGAGGTGAGGAAAAAGAAAAAAAACACATATTCACTGAAAAAGCCAAAAATACAATACCTGAAGGTCTGCAAAGCAGACACGGTCGCCATAGGCACGATCGCCATAAGGCAGGCACAATCGCCACCGGCACAATCGCCGTAGGGCAGGCGCAATGGCCTTAAGCCCTGAAGATATGTAGTCAGCCAGACAATAATGTGTGGAGGAGCAGCTTGTTCCTGGCAGGCTAATATGCAGTCACCCACTCAACCCAGCCCAAATTGGGGAGGAGTGACTGCATATACTAATAGCCTGCACATGTGAACGATACCAAAGATGTCAGCCATAGATGGGTGGTGACCCACCATACAGGATATCAACCCTGGCTGATATGACAGCGGGTTGCCCTGTATCTCCAAGGTGGGCCACACTGGCTGACATCTTGGGCTCCCCCACCAACTAGCAAACTACATACAAAGATACTAATGCATACTAATAAAATGCGGGTGTTGGTACTGCATTTTGGCCAAAACGCATAGGCTGACGGACCGCGTCGAGGTCACACCGCTTCCGTCAGTACCTACGCTAACTCACAATAAATTACATAAAATCACAGAGGTGAGGAAAAAGAAAAAAAACACATATTCACTGAAAAAGCCAAAAATACAATACCTGAAGGTCTGCAAAGCAGACACGGTCGCCATAGGCACGATCGCCATAAGGCAGGCACAATCGCCACCGGCACAATCGCCGTAGGGCAGGCGCAATGGCCTTAAGCCTTGAAGATATGTAGTCAGCCAGACAATAATGTGTGGAGGAGCAGCTTGTTCCTGGCAGGCTAATATGCAGTCACCCACTCAACCCAGCCCAAATTGGGGAGGAGTGACAGCATATACTAATAGCCTGCACATGTGAACGATACCAAAGATGTCAGCCATAGATGGGTGGTGACCCACCATACAGGATATCAACCCTGGCTGATATGACAGCGGGTTGCCCTGTATCTCCAAGGTGGAGTTAGCGTAGGTACTGACGGAAGTGGTGTGACCTCGACCTTATTAGTATGCATTAGTATCTTTGTATGTAGTTTGCTAGTTGGTGGGGGAGCCCAAGATGTCAGCCAGTGTGGCCCACCTTGGAGATACAGGGCAACCCGCTGTCATATCAGCCAGGGTTGATATCCTGTATGGTGGGTCACCACCCATCTATGGCTGACATCTTTGGTATCGTTCACATGTGCAGGTTATTAGTATATGCAGTCACTCCTCCCCAATTTGGGCTGAGTTGAGTGGGTGACTGCATATTAGCCTGCCAGGAACAAGCTGCTCCTCCACACATTATTGTCTGGCTGACTACATATCTTCAGGGCTTAAGGCCATTGCGCCTGCCCTACGGCGATTGTGCCGGTGGCGATTGTGCCTGCCTTATGCGATCGTGCCTATGGCGACCGTGTCTGCTTTGCAGACCTTCAGGTATTGTATTTTTGGCTTTTTCAGTGAATATGTGTTTTTTTTCTTTTTCCTCACCTCTGTGATTTTATGTAATTTATTGTGAGTTAGCGTAGGTACTGACGGAAGCGGTGTGACCTCGACGCGGTCCGTCAGCCTATGCGTTTTGGCCAAAATGCAGTACCAACACCCGCATTTTTTTAGTATGCATTAGTATCTTTGTATGTAGTTTGCTAGTTGGTGGGGGAGCCCAAGATGTCAGCCAGTGTGGCCCACCTTGGAGATACAGGGCAACCCGCTGTCATATCAGCCAGGGTTGATATCCTGTATGGTGGGTCACCACCCATCTATGGCTGACATCTTTGGTATCGTTCACGTGTGCAGGCTATTAGTATATGCAGTCACTCCTCCCCAATTTGGGCTGGGTTGAGTGGGTGACTGCATATTAGCCTGCCAGGAACAAGCTGCTCCTCCACACATTATTGTCTGGCTGACTACATATCTTCAGGGCTTAAGGCCATTGCACCTGCCCTACGGCGATTGTGTCGGTGGCGATTGTGCCTGCCTTATGGCGATCGTGCCTATGGCGACCGTGTCTGCTTTGCAGACCTTCAGGTATTGTATTTTTGGCTTTTTCAGTGAATATGTGTTTTTTTTCTTTTTCCTCACCTCTGTGATTTTATGTAATTTATTGTGAGTTAGCGTAGGTACTGACGGAAGCGGTGTGACCTCGACACGGTCCGTCAGCCTATGCGTTTTGGCCAAAATGCAGTACCAACACCCGCATTTTATTAGTATGCATTAGTATCTTTGTATGTAGTTTGCTAGTTGGTGGGGGAGCCCAAGATGTCAGCCAGTGTGGCCCACCTTGGAGATACAGGGCAACCCGCTGTCATATCAGCCAGGGTTGATATCCTGTATGGTGGGTCACCACCCATCTATGGCTGACATCTTTGGTATCGTTCACATGTGCAGGCTATTAGTATATGCAGTCACTCCTCCCCAATTTGGGCTGGGTTGAGTGGGTGACTGCATATTAGCCTGCCAGGAACAAGCTGCTCCTCCACACATTATTGTCTGGCTGACTACATATCTTCAGGGCTTAAGGCCATTGCGCCTGCCCTACGGCGATTGTGCCGGTGGCGATTGTGCCTGCCTTATGGCGATCGTGCCTATGGCGACCGTGTCTGCTTTGCAGACCTTCAGGTATTGTATTTTTGGCTTTTTCAGTGAATATGAATTCTTAATGAAGCACTTCACTTAAAGGGGTTGTCCGGCCATAAACATCATATCTCATTACTTCTGTTTGCACATTTCCATGCACTTTGTAATGTACATTGTGCATGGAAAATGTTGCAAAAAGAAGTTATTCACTTACCTTTAGTAGTGCCCCCCCCTGTGTTGCCCCTCGGTCGTCCCAGGTTACGACAAGAAATCGTCTGGATTTCTTGTCGGGCCGGCAGCAGCTCTCGTCGGCGCGGGAACGCGTCTCTTCCCCTCCGCGCATGCGCAGTCCTTCGTTCTTCCGCCGGGACCGCGCTCTGGAGTGGAGTGAGTGTCTGCCTGCCGCTGGCATATTAGCACTTTCTGCTTAGGTTAAGCAGCGCTGCTGATTAGAGCCACCTGATTGGTGCACGCTGTGTAGTCACGTGGTGCCGAAGAGCCAATCAGGTGGCTATAATCAGCAGCGCTGCTTAACCTAAGCAGAAAGTGCTAATATGCCTGCCGCTGCTGCTGGAAGAAGAGCCAGAAGAGCCAAGAACACACCATCGGGAGCGCGCACGTCAGAGCATATACTGTGGTGCACCATGAGAGAAGTCCCGCGGTGCACCATAGAAGAAGACCCCCGGCGCCATCTTTGAAGAGAATTTTTACAAAGAAGATAAAAAGCTAGTTCAGGTAAGCGGAAAGGGCTACTTAAATGGGGGTTTAGTGTGTATTTTATTCGCTTGTATTTGCAGGTTGTATCTCCAAAAAAAAAATTAACTTCATCTGGCGGACAACTCCTTTAACCCCGGACATGATAATTTTAAAAAGACCGAATAAGTCATTCAACACTCTGAAAGACAAACTCATTGCATTTATGATAGCAAAAGCATTAATACACCTGCATTGGGGAAGCCCAGTATCCCCCTCTACTAAGATGTGGAGAGAAAAGATTAACCAGATTTGCCAGTTTGAGGAGATCCTTAGCTGGACAAATTCATCTTATGCTGCATTTCTGAATGTATGGTCACCTTGGGAAAGACACTGCTTAAACATCACAACAGCAGATTAGCCCTCCCTCAGGACTAACTCCCTTCTTTCTGCTGAAGCTAGTTTCAATAAAGCACTCACTACATCCTCCATAGCCGACCCCACTGGAATGACGAGGTGGTCGCATTGGCATTGCCTTAGCGATCTCTTCAAATAGCAAACAAAAGAGGACAATAATGGTCCACTCTCTATCTCACACAGCGAACACAATATTAGAACAACTTACACTGAGAGATGACAGGGTTCATTGGCTTTACATCATCTCGCATCCCCGGACCTAGAACATAATTAACTGCCCCCCTACCGAGCCATGACTCTCCGGTGCATCCGAGGTCGCGCCACCCCGAGGAGCATTGAGTGGGGCGCCGCCCGGACGGCTGTCGCTGCAATCCCCCGGCAGGGACACGGCCGCCTGTCCCCGGGCGTTCACGCTCCGGCGGATGGATATTGCTATTATATTGGTTTATGTGCATATATATAGATAACTAAATGAGGGGGCGCCTTTGGAGGCACCAGAGATATGAGTTACAAACAACAAAGTGGAGTGGGTCGCAAAATAAAAGACTGAAGTCTAAATGTGGAGAACAGCGATTACCGCTACCCCCCCTCCTCGTGTTCCCCCCTCTTCCCCTTTCCTCTCCTGCCCCACCCATTTTCCTTGTTACGCTATTAATCCTTTAACAACTTACTAAGTCAATATAAGTTCAGGTGCACGAACGAGTTCAGAGAGTGGTCGCTGCCGCCCACCCAGGCCCAGAAAATAAAGCCTTTAAGCCTGGGTAAATGGGCCGGAGAGGGCGATGTGACCAGAGATTAGTTATTGGATATTATTAATTAACAATGTAATGTCTGTATATGTTTTGTAAAAATCCGCCTGAATCACTCAATGTTATACCTTGGTCAAACAAAGTGCAGATATGCAATACTGTTACTCTGTATAAGAAAAACTTCAATAAGACGGGAATTAACAAAAAAAAAAGTGCACAGTAAGTGCACGATGGACACACATTTACACACAACGATTATCGCTCAAAAGATGGCTTTTGAGCGAATTTTGATCCATAATTGTTGTGGGTAAAAGGGCCTTAAAACATTATGTTTTTCTATGGATCAGCAAAGTTACGGTGATATAAAATTTATATAGTTTTTACATGCTGTTACTGCTTTTGCACACTTACAAAATAAAGTCATTTTTCCTGTCAGTGCATTAGAAGATCCATAGCATTTTTATTTTTTAACGCCAGAGCAGTATAAGGATTTATTATTTGTGCGACAACCTGTAGTTTTTATTGGTACCAT
The DNA here is from genome assembly GCF_035609145.1 of Eleutherodactylus coqui. Classification (NCBI taxonomy): domain Eukaryota; kingdom Metazoa; phylum Chordata; class Amphibia; order Anura; family Eleutherodactylidae; genus Eleutherodactylus; species Eleutherodactylus coqui. The sequence goes on along the minus strand of NC_089837.1, from coordinate 252,570,329 downwards.
CTTAGGATACAAATGATTTTTTGATTGATTTTTATTTTGGTTTTTGGCCAGTAGGTTTGGCAAAAAAAACCCAGCACTTCTAGCTCTTTTTTTTACAGCATTCACTGTGCACCATAAATGACCCTTTACCTTCATGTAGGTCAATATAATTACAGGATATAGCGTTTAAAAAATTTTACTACTATATTTTACTACTTTAACACAATAAAAACACCTCTTGATAGAAAGAAAAATTGGATTTTGTAGAGCCACATTTCAAGACCTATTAGTTTTTCATTCTTCCACCTATGGAGCTATGTCAGGTCTTTTTTTTAGAGTTCTAGTTTTTATTTATATTATTCTGAGATACATACAACTTTTTATTCTCACTTTTTATTGTATTTTTGCAAGGTGGATGGATCAAAAATATCAGTTCTGACATTTTTAAAATGATTTTGCACACTGTTCACCATGTGGGATAACAACTAAGTATTTTAATTTTTTGGGTACTTACAAGTGTAGTGTGGACGATTTTTTAATGTTTTTTTGTATTATTATTTTTTTGGGGGTGGGGAAATGTTTTTTTTTACCTAGCACTAGACTTTTGTTTACTAAACATTATTGAACTTTTAGTCCCTCAAGGAGACTTGAAGATGTGGTTGTTGCATTGCTACTTTGGTATACTATGCATATGCCCTTAGCCTCTTAGGCTAAACTATATGGTCGACAAACAGGCCTTTGTCAGGCCTCTGGCTACAGTGGGAACCCATCAGCACCATTTATCACACACTTAGGGCTCGTTCAGACGGGCGTGTTTTGGTGCATGCATACGCACAAAAACACGCTTGTATTTACAACACTGCATTCCCTATGGTGTGTGCACATGTCCGTACTTTGCAGGTGCGTGCCTGCAAAGATAGGACATGCGTGCACCATAGGGAATGCACGCATTGTTTTGCTGGCTCCCTGCATTCCTTTTTAGGGAAGGACTTTACATATAAGCCCTTCCCTGAAAAAGAAAGATTTTAGTGTAAAAAAAAATAAAAATGCAGCCATTCTCTTCAATGGAGCCGCTTCTGCTGCCGGCGGCTCCATTGAAGACAACGGTCTGCTGGCACCACCAAATTGTTTTTCAGGGAAGAGCTTAACATATAGGCTCTTAACTGAAAAGGAAAAATTTTGGTGAAAAAAAAATGCAGCCATTCACTTCAATGGAGCCGCTGCTGCTGGCGGCGGCTCCATTGAAGACAATGGTCTGCTGGCACACCTGAATTCTTTTTCAGGGAAGAGCTTAACATATAGGCTCTTAACTGAAAAGGAAAAATTTTGGTGCAAAAAAAAAAAAAAAATGCAGCCATTCACTTCAATGGAGCCGCTGCTACTGGCGGCGGCTCCATTGAAGACAATGGTCTGTGGCACACCTGAATTGTTTTTCAGGGAAGGGCTTTACATATAAGCCCTTCCCTGGAAATCAATTGAAAGTGATTTAAAAAACAAAAAAAATAGATACTCACCTCCCTTCAGCTGCCGGGGCACAGCCGCGTCTTCTCCTGCTGTCCCCTGTACTGTGGTGCTGAACTGCTGATCTATCAGCAGCCGGGGATTTAAAATCCCCGCCTGCTGAAAGAGCTGAATGTGATTGGCTGAGGTGCTCAGCCAATCACAGGCAGCTCTCCCTGAATGAATGACAGGTGAGAGCTGCCTGTGATTGGCTGAGCACCTCAGCCAATTACATTCAGCTCTTTCAGCAGGCGGGGATTTTAAATCCCCGGCTGTTGATAGATCAGCTGTTCAGCAACACAGTGCAGGGGACAGCAGGAGAAGACGCAGCTGTGCCCCGGCAGCTGAAGGGAGGTGAGTACCTATTTTTTTTCTTTTTTTTACTATTTTAAAACGCTTTTCAGGGAAAGGCTTATGAAGCCCTTCCCTGCAAAGCCACTAACAGCTGCCGGGGCTCAGCGGGGACTTCTGACGCTGACCCCGACTCTGTAGCGCTGCTGAGCTATCAGCAGCTGGGGATTTAAAATCCCCTTCTGCTGGTAGCTCTGATTGTGATTGGCTGAAGCAATTCAGCCAACCACAATCAGAGCTACCAGCAGGCGGGAATTTTAAATCCCCGGCTGCTGATAGCTCAGAACTACAGAGCCTGGCACAGCGCTAGAAGTCGCGGCTGAGCCCCGGCAGCTGAAGGGAGGTGAGAATTGTTTTTTTTTATTTTTTGCACTATTTTAAATGGCTTTTCAGGGAAGGGCTTATGAAGCCCTTCCCTGAAAAGCCATTGACAGGATGCCGGCAGCAGGATTCTCTACCGCAGCTGTCATGTGTGACAGCTGCGGTTGAGAATTGAAGAATTCCTTTTGCTGCATCTGCCACAGATGTGGCAGATGTAGCAGCAGGGAATTCTTTTAACTAGCGGGGGTGCAGGGTGTTCTTCATGCCCGCGGGGGTCACAGCAGCGGCGGAGAGGTACGTTTTTTTTTAATTTTTTTTTTGTTTTGCACTAAAATGTTTCTTTCTCAGGGAAGGGCTTATATGTAAAGCCCTTCCCTGGAAAAGAATGCAGGGGACCGGCAGAGCATTGTTTTCAATGGAGCCGCCGGCAGCAGCCGCGGCTCCATTGACAACAAGCACGCAGTTGTGTTCACGCGTGCTATTGCTCGTACCTAGGTGCGGACGCATGTACGCACCTAAGTACGCACCAAAACACGCTCGTCTGAACGAGCCCTTACAGGCCACAATTGCTAGTGATGGAACCATGATAGGCATTAAACAGACGGGAATGGAGGTTTCTCTGCTCTTGGCCATTACAGCAGGATTAAAGCTGTCCTGACTCTTCCTGCATTAGACAACTATGCTGGCTTAAACCTGCACCACCATAAAAAGACAGTTGTACAGGTTTAAGGCCCCTAAGTGACTGCAGTAAAAAGGCATATGAGCGGTCACTAAGGGGTTAAAAGTAAAAAGCATTTTTGGTAGTTACTAAAGATGAGCGAGCACCAAAATGCTCGGGTGCTCGTTACTCGGGACGAAATTATCGCGATAATTTCGAATAACGAACCCCATTGAAGTCAATGGGCGACTCGAGCATTTTTGTATATCGCCGATGCTGGCTAAGGTTTCCATTTGTGAAAATCTGTTCAATTCAAGAAAGTGATGGGAACGACACAGCAACGGATAGGGCAGGCGAGGGGCTACATGTTGGGCTGCATCTCAAGTTCCCAGGTCCCACTATTAAGCCACAATAGCGGCAAGAGTGCCCCCCCCCTCCCAACAACTTTTACTTCTGAAAAGCACACTACCTCCAACAAAGCACAATCACTGCCTGCATGACACTCCACTGCCACTTCTCCTGGGTTACATGCTGCAAACTCCCCCCCCCCGCGCACGATGCAGTGTCCACAGCGCACACCAAAGTGTCCCTGCGCAGCCTTCAGCTGCCCTCATGCCACACCACCCTCATGTCTATTTATAAGTGCGTCTGCCATGAGGAAGAACCGCAGGCACACACTACAGAGGGTTGGCACGGCTAGGCAGCGACCCTCTTTAAAAGGGGCGGGGCGATAGCCCACAATGCTGTACAGAAGCAATGAGAAATATAATCCTGTGCCACCGCCATCAGGAGCTGCACACGTGGGCATAGCAATGGGGAACGTATGTGCCACACACTATTCATTCTGTCAAGGTGTCTGCATGCCCCAGTCAGACCGCGGTTTTTTATAAATAGTCACAGGCAGGTACAACTCCGCAATGGGAATTCCGTGTGCACCCACAGCATGGGTGGCTCCCTGGAACCCACCGGCGGTACATAAATATATCCCATTGCATTGCCCATCACAGCTGAGGTAATGTCATGTTAAATGCAGGTGGGCTTCGGCCCACACTGCATGCCCCAGTCAGACTGGGGTTCTTTAGAAGTGGACACATGCAGTTACAACTCCGTGTGGACCCACAGCATAGGTGGGTGCCAGGAAGCCACCGGCGGTACATAAATATATCCCATTGCAGTGCCCATCACAGCTGAGGTAACGTTCGATTAAATGCAGGTGGGCTTTGGACCACACTGCATGCCCCAGTCAGACTGGGGTTCTTTAGAAGTAGACACATGCAGTTACAACTCCCTGTGGACCCACAGCATGGGTGGCTCCCTGGAACCCACCGGCGGTACATAAATATATCCCATTGCAGTGCCCAGCACAGCTGATGTAACGTCAGCTTTAATTCAGGTGGGCAAAAAATTAATTGGATTACACTGTAGGCGAGGGCCCCAAAAAATTGGTGTACCAACAGTACTAATGTACCTCAGAAAAATTGCCCATGCCCAACCAAGAGGGCAAGTGAAACCCATTAATCGCTTTGGTTAATGTGGCTTAATTTGTAACTAGGCCTGGAGGCAGCCCAGTTAAAATAAAAATTGGTTCAGGCGCACGTTTCAACGCTTTAATGAGCATTGAAATGTATAAAAATTGTTTACAAAAATTATATGACTGAGCCTTGTGGGCCTAAGAAAAATTGCCCGTTCGGTGTGATTACGTCAGGTTTCAGGAGGAGGAGCAGGAGGAGCAGGATGAATATTATACACAGATTGATGAAGCTAAAAGGTCCACGTTTTTGATGGTGATAGAGAACAATGCTTCCATCCGCGGGTGCAGCCTACGTATTGTTTAGGTATCGCTGCTGTCCGCTGGTGGAGAAGAGAAGTCTGGGGAAATCCAGGCTTTGTTCATCTTGATGAGTGTAAGCCTGTCGGCACTGATGGTTGACAGGCGGGTACGCTTATCTGTGATGATTCCCCCAGCCACACTAAACACCCTCTCTGACAAGACGCTAGCCGCAGGACAAGCAAGCACCTCCAGGGCATACAGCGCGAGTTCAGGCCACGTGTCCAGCTTCGACACCCAGTAGTTGTAGGGGGCAGAGGCGTCGCGGAGGACGGTCGTGCGATCGGCTACGTACTCCCTCACCATCCTTTTACAGTGCTCCCGCCGACTCAGCCTTGACTGGGGAGCGGTGACACAGTCTTGCTGGGGAGCCAGAAAGCTGTCAAAGGCCTTAGAGAGTGTTCCCCTGCCTGTGCTGTACATGCTGCCTGATCTCTGCGCCTCCCCTGCTACCTGGCCCTCGGAACTGCGCCTTCGGCCACTAGCGCTGTCGGATGGGAATTTTACCATCAGTTTGTCCGCGAGGGTCCTGTGGTATAGCATCACTCTTGAACCCCTTTCCTCTTCGGGTATGAGAGTGGAAAGGTTCTCGCATCCTAACATGCAGTCAGCCATGTGTGCCAGGGTACCTGTACGCAACACATGGCTGTCCGCACTAGGAAGATCACTTTCAGGATCCTCCTCCTCCTCCTCAGGCCATACACGCTGAAAGGATGACAGGCAAGCAGCATGGGTACCCTCAGCATTGGGCCAAGCTGTCTCTTCCCCCTCCTCCTCATCCTCCTCATGCTCCTCCTCCTCCTCAACGCGCTGAGATATAGACAGGAGGGTGCTCTGACTATCCAGCGACATACTGTTTCCGAGCGCAAAGCGTCTGCCTTTATGCTTTGCAGGGAACTTCTCAAGAGGCATAGCAGAGGAATGGTGACGCTAATGATTGCAGCATCGTCGCTCACCATCTGGGTAGACTCCTCAAAGTTTCCAAGGACCTGGCAGATGTCTGCCAACCAGGTCCACTCTTCTGTAAAGGATTGAGGAGGCTGACTCCCACTGCGCCGCCCATGTTGGAGTTGGTATTCCACTATAGCTCTACGCTGTTCATAGAGCCTGGCCAACATGTGGAGCGTAGAGTTCCACCGTGTGGGCACGTCGCACAGCAGTCGGTGCCCTGGCAGATAAAACCGATGTTGCAGGGTGCGCAGGGTGGCAGCGTCCGTGTGGGACTTGCGGAAATGTGCACAGAGCTGGCGCACCTTTCCGAGCAGGTCTGACAAGCGTGGGTAGCTTTTCAGAAAGCGCTGAACCACCAAATTAAAGACGTGGGCCAGGCATGACACGTGCGTGAGGCTGCCGAGCTGCAGAGCCGCCACCAGGTTACAGCCGTTGTCACACACGACCATGCCCGGTTGGAGGCTCAGCGGCGCAAGCCAGCGGTCGGTCTGCTCTGTCAGACCCTGCAGCAGTTCGTGGGCCGTGTGCCTCTTCTCTCCTAAGCTGAGTAGTTTCAGCACGGCCTGCTGACGCTTGCCCACCGCTGTGCTGCCACGCCGCGCGACACCGACTGCTGGCGACGTGCTGCTGCTGACACATCTTGATTGTGAGACAGAGGTTGCGTAGGAGGAGGAGGAGGAGGGTGGTTTAGTGGAGGAAGCATACACCGCCGCAGATACCACCACCGAGCTGGGGCCCGCAATTCTGGGGGTGGGTAGGACGTGAGCGGTCCCAGGCTCTGACTCTGTCCCAGCCTCCACTAAATTCACCCAATGTGCCGTCAGGGAGATATAGTGGCCCTGCCCGCCTGTGCTTGTCCACGTGTCCGTTGTTAAGTGGACCTTGGCAGTAACCGCGTTGGTGAGGGCGCGTACAATGTTGCGGGAGATGTGGTCGTGCAGGGCTGGGACGGCACATCGGGAAAAGTAGTGGCGACTGGGAACTGAGTAGCGCGGGGCCACCGCTGCCATTATACCTTTGAAAGCCTCCGTTTCCACAACCCTATACGGCAGCATCTCCAGGCTGATAAATTTGGCTATGTGCACGTTTAACGCTTCAGCGTGCGGGTGCGTGGCGGCTTACTTGAGCTTGCGCTCCAACACTTGCGCTAGCGACGGCTGGACGGTGCGCTGAGAGACATTGGTGGATGGGGCCGAGCACAGCGGAGGTGAGGGTGTGGGTGCAGGCTAGGAGATGGTAGTGCCTGTGTCCTCAGAGGGGGGTTGGATCTCAGTGGCAGGTTGGGGCACAGGGGGAGAGGCAGCGGTGCAAACCGGAGGTGGTGAACGGCCTTTGTCCCACCTTGCGGGGTGCTTGGCCATCATATGTCTGCGCATGCTGGTGGTGGTGAGGCTGGTGGTGGTGGCTCCCCGGCTGATCTTGGTGCAACAAAGGTTGCACACCACTGTTCGTCGGTCGTCTGCACTCTCAGTGAAAAACTGCCAGACCTTTGAGCACCTCGGCCACTGCAGGGTGGCATGGCGCGAGGGGGCGCTTTGGGAAACAGTTGGTGGATTATTCGGTCTGGCCCTGCCTCTACCCCTGGCCACCGCACTGCCTCTTCCAACCTGCCCTGCTGCTACACTTGCCTCCCCCTCTGAAGACCTGTCCTCAGGAGGCGTAGCAAACCAGGTGGGGTTAGTCACCTCATCGTCCTGCTGCTCTTCCTCCGAATCCTCTGTGCGCTGCTCCCTCGGACTTACTCCAATTACTACTACCTGAGTGATAGACAACTGTGTCTCATCGTCATCGTCCTCCTCACCCACTGAAAGCTCTTGAGACAGTTGCCGGAAGTCCCCAGCCTCATCCCCCGGACCCCGGGAACTTTCCAAAGGTTGGGCATCGGTCACGACAAACTCTTCTGGTGGGAGAGGAACTATTGCTGGCCATTCTGGGCAGGGGCCCGGGAACAGTTCCTGGGAGTCTGCCTGCTCCTCAGAATGTGTCATTGTAATGGAGTGAGGAGGCTGGGAGGAAGGAGGAGCAGCAGCCAGAGGATTCAGAGTTGCAGCAGTGGACGGCGCAGAACTCTGGGTGGTCGATAGATTGCTGGATGCACTTTCTGCCATCCACGACAGGACCTGCTCACACTGCTCATTTTCTAATAAAGGTCTACCACGTGGACCCATTCATTGTGAGATGAATGTGGGGACGCCAGAAACGTGCCTCTCTCCTAATCCCGCAGCAGTTGGCTGCGATACACCTGGATCAGGAGCTCGGCCTGTGCCCACACCCTGACGTGGGCCTCGGCGTCCTCGCCCGCGTCCACGTCCTATAGGCCTACCCCTACCCCTCAGCATGCTGTATTACCAGTAGTGCAGAAACAGAACGCTGTAATTAAATGTGCCGCTTATTGGCCTGTGGTTGGACGCTGACTTCCCTTACGGAACGCACAGCAGAGCCAGGAAACAATTTTGCGAACGCCTGTAGTGAGACGTAGGTGCGTATGACTGAGCTAGGGGAATTCACAGCGCAGAAGCAGTCAAGTGGCCAAAGGCCAGTAGTAGGCCTTAAGTATTTTGCTTCTATTTTTTTAAAATGCTGAGCTGATACAGCAGACAGATACTGTAGGCAGCGTATAATATTATGTATACTGTTTCCCTCTGGCGGGATGACGGCGATCATGTAACAAAGACAGCAGATCCAGGAAACAATTTTGCGCAAGCCTGCTGTAACGCTTAGCTGCGTATTAATTACGACTACTACCCCCAGCAGATAGATACTGTAGGTAGCGTATAATATTATGTATACTGTTTCCCTCTGGCGGGATGACGGCGATCATGTAACAGAGACAGCAGATCCAGGAAACAATTTTGCGCAAGCCTGCTGTAACGCTTAGCTGCGTATTAATTACGACTACTACCCCCAGCAGATAGATACTGTAGGCAGCGTATAATATTATGTATACTCTTTCCCTCTGGCGGGATGACGGCGATCATGTAACAGAGACAGCAGATCCAGGAAACAATTTTGCGCAAGCCTGCTGTAAGGCTTAGCTGTGTATTAATTACGACTACTACCCCCAGCAGATAGATACTGTAGGCAGCGTATAATATTATGTATACTGTTTCCCTCTGGCGGGAAGACGGCGATCATGTAACAGAGACAGCAGATCCAGGAAACAATTTTGCGCAAGCCTGCTGTAACGCTTAGCTGCGTATTAATTATGACTACTACCCCCAGCAGATAGATACTGTAGGCAGCGTATATTATTATGTATACTCTTTCCCTCTGGCGGGATGACGGCGATCATGTAATAGAGACAGCAGATCCAGGAAACAATTTTCCGCAAGCCTGCTGTAATGCTTAGCTGCGTATTAATTACGACTACTACCCCCAGCAGATAGATACAGTAGGCAGCGTAAAATATTATGTATACTGTTTCCCTCTGGCGGGATGACGGCGATCATGTAACAGAGACAGCAGATCCAGGAAACAATTTTGCGCAAGCCTGCTGTAACGCTTAGCTGCGTATTAATTACGACTACTACCCCCAGCAGATAGATACTGTAGGCAGCGTATAATATTATGTATACTCTTTCCCTCTGGCGGGATGACGGCGATCATGTAACAGAGACAGCAGATCCAGGAAACAATTTTGTTCAAGCCTGCTGTAACGCTTTGCTGCGTATTAATTACGACTACTACCCCCAGCAGATAGATACTGTAGGCAGTGTATAATATTATGTATACTGTTTCCCTCTGGCGGGATGACGGCGATCATGTAACAGAGACAGCAGATCCAGGAAACAATTTTGCGCAAGCCTGCTGTAACGCTTAGCTGTGCATTAATTACGACTACTAGCCCCAGCAGACAGATACTGTAGGCAGCGTATAATATTATGTATACTCTTTCCCTCTGGCGGGATGACGGCGATCATGTAACAGAGACAGCAGATCCAGGACACAATTTTGCGCAAGCCTGCTGTAACGCTTAGCTGCGTATTAATTACGACTACTACCCCCAGCAGATAGATACTGTAGGCAGTGTATAATATTATGTATACTGTTTCCCTCTGGCGGGATGACGGCGATCATGTAACAGAGACAGCAGATCCAGGACACAATTTTGCGCAAGCCTGCTGTAACGCTTAGCTGCGTATTAATTACGACTACTACCCCCAGCAGATAAATACTGTAGGCAGCGTATAATATTATGTATACTGTTTCCCTCTGGCGGGATGACGGCGATCATGTAACAGAGACAGCAGATCCAGGAAACAATTTTGCGCAAGCCTGCTGTAACGCTTAGCTGCGTATTAATTACGACTACTACCCCCAGCAGATAGATACTGTAGGCAGCGTATAATATTATGTATACTGTTTCCCTCTGGCGGGATGACGGCGATCATGTAACAGAGACAGCAGATCCAGGAAACAATTTTGCGCAAGCCTGCTGTAACGCTTTGCTGCGTATTAATTACGACTACTACCCCCAGCAGATAGATACTGTAGGCAGTGTATAATATTATGTATACTATTTCCCTCTGGCGGGATGACGGCAATCATGTAACAGAGACAGCAGATCCAGGAAACAATTTTGCGCAAGCCTGCTGTAACGCTTAGCTGTGCATTAATTACGACTACTAGCCCCAGCAGACAGATACTGTAGGCAGCGTATAATATCATGTATACTCTTTCCCTCTGGCGGGATGACGGCGATCATGTAACAGAGACAGCAGATCCAGGACACAATTTTGCGCCAGCCTGCTGTAACGCTTAGCTGCGTATTAATTACGACTACTACCCCCAGCAGATAGATACTGTAGGCAGTGTATAATATTATGTATACTGTTTCCCTCTGGCGGGATGACGGCGATCATGTAACAGAGACCGCAGATCCAGGAAACAATTTTGCGCAAGCCTGCTGTAACGCTTAGCTGTGAATTAATTACGACTACTAGCCCCAGCAGATAGATATTGTAGGCAGCGTATAATATTATGTATACTCTTTCCCTCTGGCGGGATGACGGCGATCATGTAACAGAGACAGCAGATCCAGGAAACAATTTTGCGCAAGCCTGCTGTAACGCTTAGCTGCGTATTAATTAGGACTACTACCCCCAGCAGATAGATACTGTAGGCAGCGTATAATATTATGTATACTCTTTTCCTCTGGCGGGATGACGGCGATCATGTAACAGAGACAGCAGATCCAGGAAACAATTTTGCGCAAGCCTGCTGTAACGCTTAGCTGCGTATTAATTACGACTACTACCCCCAGCAGATAGATACTGTAGGCATCGTATAATATTATGTATACTGTTTCCCTCTGGCGGGATGACGGCAATCATGTAACAGAGACAGCAGATCCAGGAAACAATTTTGCGCAAGCCTGCTGTAACGCTTAGCTGCGTATTAATTACGACTACTACCCCCAGCAGATAGATATTGCAGGCAGCGTATAATATTATGTATACTGTTTCCCTCTGGCGGGATGACGGCGATCAATTTTTTGGAAAAAGCCCACTGCCTATATAGCCTGAATATCTCTTTCCCTGCCTCACCAGTACTGGCCCTATACTCTGTACAATGACTGCAGACTGCGGACGCAATGCTCTGCAAGGCCTATATAAAAAAAAAAAATTGTGCAACACTGCTAAAAGCAGCCTCAGCAGTACTGCACACGGTCAGATGTGGCCCTAAGAAGGACCGTTGGGGTTCTTGAAGCCTAAAATAACTCCTAACGCTCTCCCTATAGCAGCTCCGGCACCAGCAGCACTTTCCCTGATCTCTGTCAGAATGCATCTGTGGCGAGCTGCGGGAGGGGCCGATTTATATACTCGGGTGACACCTGATCTCGCCAGCCACTCACTGCAGGGGGGTGGTATAGGGCTTGAACGTCGCAGGGGGAAGTTGTAATGCCTTCCCTGTCTTTCTATTGGCCAGAAAAGCGCGCTAACGTCTCAGAGATGAAAGTGAAAGTAACTCGAACATCGCGTTGTACTCGCCTCTAGTAACGAGCATCTCGAACACGCTAATACTCGAACGAGTATCAAGCTCGGACGAGTGCGTTCGCTCATCTCTAGTAGTTACTCAATCATAAGGCTGAATGTCACTGAGCTATAATCCACTTTCGGCTCTTATGTATAGGTTTAAGTCAAGTTTGTTGCTGTGTACCAATGATATCTATGGTTAATTTTGCTTTTTCGATAGCTCTCCTCCTGTTGAGCCATTGATCACAGGTTTTATTAGTATAGATAAAACTATGATCATCTGGTCAAGTATAAAACTAGACAACCTCTTTTAAAGTAAATACATTTTTTTCTAATTAGTATCTCTTTTAATTACCTTATATATTTACTGACTATAGTTTTTAAATTCTGCATTTTTATTTGGATTTTATTGATATTACTGTTTAATTGACTTTTGCAATTACAATCTTTTTAAGATTCATTTAGGAAGCAACACATTAATTAAATTCTTACAAAGAACATTAGCTGATCCATTGACTGCTGAAGCATTGCAAAGAAAATTAGAGTGATGAAGTCATTGGAAGATGAAACACTACTGACATGATCTGATGATCTGAGCATTCCGAGGTCACAGTAACAGTTGTTATGTCAGACTGAAAGTCTGAGATCACTACATTGGCTGTAAGTTACCTCACAGTAAATATCAAGAGAAATTGAGCCAATTACCAATTATCTCATTTACAAACCATCTGTGAACTGTTAATTTAAGATAATGTATGTGAAGTAAAGCATATATTTTCAGCTTGTTTTTATACTACACATTGTGTATTTGAAAGAATACATGTTATTGTACATACAGGATTTATATTACAGTAATTGCTGAATATTCATTATGTTATTTTGATTATATGGTTTAATAACTATCATCAGTGACTGTCATTCAACAGATGATTTTGCTGCTTACAATTTTGTAATATTTTTACATTGATCTAAAATTTTTTCTATTTCTTTCTTTCTTCCTTGCTTTCTTGTTTCAACTAATGCTACCTTTTTACAACAACATATTGCACCCATCTGCCTCTGGGCACACTAATGTTCTCAGTTGGTTCCAGGATATAATAATGCTTGACATCTGCAAGAAAATATAGATCTATATTTCATCTCCATGGGGTAACATTTTTTCCTTATGCCATAATTTTTAAATGCTGGTGTAGAAAATATATCATTATGATCTATGTAAGTATATTGTCCATTTACACAATTGAACACCATAGGCAATGAACACTATTTCAGTATACACACTAAAGATTGTTTTAATGCTATTATCCCACATTATGATCCACAATGCTTCACATTGTCTACTTTATGCCAATTACAGGGGTTATCATTCTCAACTTAAATGCAGAACAATTAAGTGGAATGTCTACTGTAGATTAATGTAAAGTCATAAGGGGAAATCTCAATCAGGGAGTCTAGGTTTTCACACTGTCTTTAGGACCGCTTACATTGGTATCATATTTGCTTTGTACTTATTTAGCACAGCATGCTGTATGATTATAGACTTGGGGATACTTTGATATAATTTGGATGCTTACAGTATTTCAGAAACTTTGAGAAATAACTACTCTAGATGATAAAAGGATTGTCAGCATACAAATTTATTTTAAACAAAAACACTGAAAACAGTTCACCCAGCAATAATGATGTCTTCATATGTCGGAAACTCCAGATAATGTGGCTATGCTACGACTAAGGCATCAAGTATCCTGAAACATATTTGAATGTGTGTCTGTCTTCTGTTTAGATTTGTCATTTATCTGGATTCTTAAAAAAGCCTTAAATCTTATTGATGCTGGATCATTCTGCTGTTTCTACCCATATTCCTTTTAGATAGCAAAACTATGGTCAGAAGAGATGAGCAAATAGAACCAGTCAAACTAAGTTTCAGGCCAAACTTTGCTAAAAGTTTAGTTTGTGGCAAACCTGAACCTCAGGTAGTTTGTCTCAGCCAAACCCATAGAAGAAGAAGTTGGTGGTTCTACTGTGACTCAGAAGTTAGCACTTTTGCCTTGCAGTACTAAGGTCCTAGGTTCAAATCTGACAACCTCTACATGGAGTTTGTATGTTCTCCCTGTGTTTCATAATTATTGTCTTTATTTATATAGCACTTTAATTATTGTCTTTATTTATATTTGCATATTATGCAGCACTATACATCACTGATAGTTTCTGTCCCCATTGGAGCTCATAATCTATATTCACCTGTTAGTACATTTTTGAGTATGAGAGAAAATAATAATAATAATCTTTATTTGTATTGCTCCAACTTATTCTCCAGTGCTATACAAAGAAACTCACACAAACACAGGGAGAACATAGAAACTCTATGCAGATGTTGCCCTTGATCCAATTTTAATCTAGGACCCAAGCACTACAAGGCAACAGTGCAACCCATTTAGCCACCATGTTCCAATTCATCAAACCAAATGCGTTTACTTAAAATGCATTTCTTCTGGAATTCTGTACAGGTTCTTGACACTTAGTAGCAAATGTAATAGGACCAATCAGGCTGTAATAGGACCAAAACTAAGAATGGAACCTAGAGAGAAAAATATAATGGAAAGATTTGTACCTCTTCTGTTTCTTTAACTTACTAATGGTCTTGGATTACGATTATTGAAGCAATATTGAAGCAAAGTAATGACCAAAATGCTGCCATGTAAAACTGGTTCTTTACTGCTTCACTGCTTGCCCTTAATGACTTCTACATATGAGTACAGGCCAACAGTGAGAAATTCAATCAGAAATTCGGTGCATGTTGAGCAGACTTCAATTGTAGAAAGGATAGAATTATGCAACTTACAAACTACTAAACTACTGTTGAGAAAAAGGGATTATCAGGAACCATGGCAAATGAGTTTTAATAATAAACTTTAATAGTAGTCATTTAGTAGAGATTGTTGTTTTCTTTACTTTTAGTGGTATCTTGTGTATTCTTTAGTCTTGTTTATGTCCAAGTATTGGCTTAAATAGAACTCTATGATTTATGTTTCTTATAGATTTCTGTAAAAGTTACAGGCAATTGAAGATTTGACAAAATTGTGTTGTTGTGTATTATGCCTATAAAGTCCCATCAGTTTGAAAGGCTACCACCTCATACATATCTATGGCCTTTCCGTGACAACTATACTTCATTATATAGTATCAGATCCCCATATTTGGATTTAGCTAAACCTGATAAACTAGCTAAAATTAGAGAATTTACAACTAAACACAGTCTACCATCAATTCCTAGTGCAGCTAAAGTTGTTTTGGAATCAGACTTTGATCCACAGGAGTTGACATTCTTAATTAAACATCTTGAAACTGTGAAAAGTCCTGGCCCTGATGGGTTTACAGCCCCTTTTTAAAAAAAAACATTCTCTGCCCTAATATCTTTGCCAGTGCTGAAAGCCTTCAATGCCATTCCTGGCAGGGAAGCATTCCCCTTACAAGCTCTTCAAACCCACATTACTGTATTTCTAAAACCCAATCATAACCTAACATTCTGTACTAATTACCACCCAATCTCACGGATTAATATTAACCTTACATTATACTCTAATATCATAGAACTGTGACTTTGAGATGTATTCGCCGACCTTATTCATTTTGATCAGGCAGGGTTTGTTGTCCATAGAGAAACAAGAAGCAATACCATAAAAACTGTCTCACTGATCTCCCAGGTGCACTTCATGAAAACCTGCTTGGGATTTTTGTCAGTTGACAAAAAAAAGCCTTTGACAGGGTTAGCTGGGACTTCTTGCAGGCAACCTTAGAAGATATCGGATTAAGGCCTTTTCACATGCAAAGATAATTGCTCAAACTGCCACATGACTGAAGGAACTTTAAGCGAGCTGCTGACATTTTTTAATAACAAATTAATTACTGTAATCATCTGTGTTTTCCTCCAGGAGTTCTTTGCTCAGCTGGGCATGTGTTCAGGCGATTGTTATTCACCCAGATCAGCAAACATCTGGTCAGCACATTCAATTGTTCTTCTCATGGCTGAGTAAACACTGCACTAATTGAATATGCAAAGCAAAACAAAGCCATTGCTTAAGGCCCTTTTATACACAACGATTATCGCTCAAAATTCGTTCAAAAGCCATCTTTTGAGCGATAGTCGTTGTGTGTAAATGTGTGCCCACCGTGCACTTTTTTCCCATCACTGACTTCTGGTCCGCATTAAATTTTTGTCCCTCAAGACATTAAGATAAGACAGACCGCATGCTGTGTTCTCTGCGGGCAGCACTGATAACAGCTGATAATATTCTTTAATGGTTGTTAACAGCCGCTGTCCCACTGGAGAACAATAGTGATGTATTTAGAGAACAGACCACCTGCTGTTCTCTAAATACATACAAAGAGGTACTAAAAGGCTGATTAAGCCCATTAGTAACTATGCAAAATGTTCAGTCAAAACTGTCAGTTTGTGATGAATTTTGGCCAATCATCTGTGTGTGTAAATGCACCTTTAGCCACTGAAAACACTGAACAAACAGCATTCAAATTGAAAACATTTCCAGTGGTCAAATGATGGATTTTATGCCAGCCTGAAAACCTTGGCTACCAATAATAAAAAGAATAGTGCGTGACTGCTTGCATTTACATGTAACGATTAAGGCTCATTTTCATCTGTTTGAATGAATTTTGAGTGATAATTAGAGATAAGCGAGCCTACTCGGTAAGGCAGTTACTCGAGCGAGCATCGCTCTTCTCGAGTAACTGCTTAGTGATCTGAGCAGGCTCGGGTGGGCTGCGGGGGTTAGCGGGAGGAAGCGGAGTGGAGCAGGGGGAAGATAGAGAGATCTCTCTCACTCTTCTTCCCGCTCCGCTACCCTCCGCAGCCCACTCGAGCCTGCTTGGATCACTAAGCATTACTCGAGAAGAGCGATGCTCGCTCGAGTAACAGCTTTACTGAGTAGGCTCGCTCATCTCTAGTGATAATCATTGCATGCAAAGGCCTTTAGTTTTGTCATTCTTTTGTGAATTATGGGCCTTTATGGTGCTCCAACAGCTTAGGTCTGGTATAATGAAACCCTGACTGAGCCCTTTTTTATCATAAACAATGCCTGTCAGGTGCTAATGACGGTATATTTCACAGTTACTATTCGAAACAAACCATTTCTCCCAGGTATAGTATTAAGAACTCACAGACGTAAATTCACCCTCTACACAAATGATTTACTCTTTTATGTTACGTCTCCCCATCTTTCGATTCCAGCTATTTTGGCAAAATTTGAAGTATTCTCTTCTGCGAGCAATTTTCTAGTCAACACATTAACAAATCAGAACTTTTGTATATTACCCTTTTGTCATGTACTATTCATGTCCTCCAGACACATATTCCCTTTAAGTGTCAATCTACCTTTCTCACATATCTTGGTGTTTACTTACTTTCAGATTTGAATAAACTGGATCATGCAAATTTCCCCTTCTCTTATGTTCCACAGAAAAATATCTCACTACTTGGAACCCCCTTTTATTGTCCTGGTCTTGGTGAATAGACGTCCTTCCTCAGGTACTATATTTCTTTCAAACTTTACAATTCCCAGAACCTTTCTCACAAAACGTTAACCCCTTAGTGACGAAGCCTGTTTGCACCTTAGTGACGGAGCCAAATTTTGGAAATCTGACATGCGTCGTTCAACGTAGCATAACTCCGTAAAGGCTTTACATATCCAAGTGATTCTGACGTTGTTTTTTCGCCACATGTTGTACTTCATTTTGGTAGTAAAAAGAGACCAATGTAATTTGTGTATATTTATAATAAGTACCAATATTGGAAAAATTTTGAAAAAATTGTCATTTTTTCAAATTTTCAACTGTAATATTTCAAATATGTCCAAACATACTGTACAAATTTTTGCTAAGGTATATATTTCCATCAGTTTACTTTATTCTGGATGCACACTTGAAAAACGTTTGTGTTTTTTTTAACCATTTAGAGGACGTACAAATTTAACATTACTTTTCAGCATTTTGAGGAACACTTTGTTTTCCTGCACCAAGAGTGTCAGAATAATAGATCCCATCCAAATGACCCCATTTTAAAAACTACATCCCTTAATGTATTCACTGAGGGGTGTCATGAGTATTTTGACCCTACCAGTTTTTTTTAGGAATTAATTCAATTTAGAGGAGAAAAAATTAAATTTCATATTTTTGCAAATATGTCATATTAAAGACATATTTTTTTTCCTATAGTGCCCATGAAAATGAGGATTTACACCCCAAAATGGATACCCACATTTCTCCCGTGTTTAGAAACATACCCATTGTGACCTTAATCTTATGTCTGGATGCACAACGGGACCCAAAATGAAAGGGGCAGTCTGTGTCTTTCAGAACATAAATTTTGCTTGAAGGCGTTTTAGGCCCCATAGCCCTTTTGTAGAGCTGTTGAGCGGCCAAAACCAAAGAGAACCCCCACAAGTGACCCCATTTTGAAAACTAGACCCCTTAACGAATTTATCTAGGGTTGTCCTGCCCATTTTGACCCCACATTTTGTGAATGAATTCAAGCAAAAGGAAAGGAAAAAAAATGTGATTTTTATTTTTTTTGGCAATTCTGTCATTTTAAAAACTGCTTTTTTTGTACAGCACACACATGAATGAAGACTTGCACCCCAAAATGGATACCCCTGTTTGTCCTGTGTTCAGAGACATACCCATTGTGGCCTTAATCTTT
This sequence comes from Eleutherodactylus coqui, assembly GCF_035609145.1. Classification (NCBI taxonomy): domain Eukaryota; kingdom Metazoa; phylum Chordata; class Amphibia; order Anura; family Eleutherodactylidae; genus Eleutherodactylus; species Eleutherodactylus coqui. Next base: position 252,552,054 of record NC_089837.1, on the reverse strand, counting down.
TGTCTGGATGCACAACGGGGCCCAAAATGAAAGGAGTAGTCGGTGGCTTTCAGAACTGAAATTTAGCATGAAGGTGATTTTGGCCCCATTGCCCACTTGTAGAGCCCTTGAGCGGCCAAAACGACAGAGAACCCCCACAAATGACCCCATTTTGAAACCTAGACCCTTTAACAAATTTATCTAGGTGTGTACTGTGTATTTTTACCCTACAATTTTTGAATAAATTTAAGCAGAGCAGTAGGAAAAAAATTAAAATTTTCATTTTTTTGGCAGTTGTATCAATTTAAAAACAGTTTTTTTTTGTACAGCCCACATAGGAATGAGGACTTTTACCCCAAAATGGATACCCCTGTTTGTCCCGTGTTCAGAACCATACCCATTGTGGCCCTAATCTACTTAAAGGACACATGGCTAGGCCTATAATGGAAGGAGCACCCGTTGGATTTCAGGGTACAACGGAATAAATTCCAGGCTCCATTGCCCACTAATAGAACCATTGAGCATCCTAAACAATAGGGAACCCCCTCAAATGACCTCATTTTAAAAACTAGACCCCTTAGTGAATTCATTTAGGGGTGTATTGTGTATTTTGACCTCACAGTATTTGAATAAATCTTAGCAAAGCAGAAGGAACAAATTACGATTTTCATTCTTTTGGCAATTTTGTCAATTTAAAAACTGTTTTTTTTTGTACAGTGTACATAGGAAAAAATAATTTTACCCAAAAATGGATACCCCCGTTTGTCCCGTGTTCAAAAACATACCCCTTGTGGCCCTAATCTAATTAAAGGACATATGGCAAGGCCTGTAATGCAGGGAACACCTGTTGGATTGCAGGGCACAACTGAATAAATTCCAGGACCCATTGCTCACTTGTACGGAATAAAAATTGACACCTTAAAAAAATCCCCCCCCCCCTTCGCGCCATTTTTGGTGTTTCCAAATCTTAGATAAAAGTAATAATGTGAACTGTATAGTATTTCCGAAGACAGGGGCAATAAAACTGTGTATCCCCCCTCCTCTCATGCTTTTTGGGGGTATTTTGTGACCTTTGTAGCGCGTATGGGGTGTAAAAAGTGGCGCTCTGTGAGTCTCCGTAAGCTTGATGAGGTGCGGCGGTCTCACACAGAAGACGCTCAACAAGCTGCTCCTGGAACTGCAGGAAGGCGAACGTTCCCGGGGCTTCTTGTAAATTGCGTATTACAGGTAGCGGTTTGAATAACGCTGGGCTCACGCAGACGTAGGTGGAATCCGCTTGCGGAGGCCCGCCGCGGATCCCAGCTGTGAACCGGCCGTGACCCTGTGTACGGCCACGTAATGTACTGCGCATAACTGCCTACTCACACAGGCGGTCATGCGCAGTACATTTTTTTTGGTTGTTTGTATTTCCCACGCCATCGCTTAGCAATAACACGGGTACCCGCAGCCCGTATACAAGGTAGTTGCGTATGGGCTGTGGGTATATCCGCGGCCATGGAGCACAATGGGCCCTATGTTGCGGATATCCGCAGTAAAATAGAACCTGCTGCGTTCTCTTTTCTGCGAGTGGATTATGCAATTCCGACCCACTAATGTGAGCGGAATTGTGTAATCCAATGCGATTGATCTGTGTATTAACATGGATCAGATGCATGCAGAATCCGTAATTCCTATCCGGTCATGTGAGACCGGCCTAAGGTAGATCGCTACCTTTTTATCACGTGACCGGGGACCGCTCAACGAGGCCACCCGTCACTGCTCCAGGCTCTCGGCGACCGTTGGTCGCTGGGAGTAAGGAGATTTTAGAATCCCCGACTCCTGCGCATGTGTCTGGCATTTTGCCGGCGGTCGCATGTGCAGAATCTGGGAAAGTTCATGGAGGAAGATCGCGTCGGGCTGCAAATACAGAGGCCTCCGGTAAAAAGTTTCATCTCATCTCACCGATGCGATCGGTGAGGGGAGATGGACCTTCACCTTTATTTTACTTTTACGTGATCACCATTATCCATTGGATAAGGAACGTGATCAGGAACTGCTTATCGCGGCTCCCCGTGAAATCACCAGGCTCCCGACTAAGTTTTGTAGCCAGGAGCAGGGAGATTTTAAATTACCCTGGCAATCCACAGCTTTTGCGCTGCGCCTGCCATTGTGGCGACGGGCACTGCGGGCACCGACAGCATGGAGCTGTCACATCCTCAGGCAAGTGGGCATTAATCCAAAGAGGACGCATAAAACTACGTCCTCTAGGATTAAAGCCCACTTACTGAGGACGTAGTTTCCCGATGGGGCCGTCACTAAGGGGTTAATCGCTCATTATGGATTTAATATTGATGGACCAACATCCTAGAATCATATAGGACATTTTGGTTCGGACTAAATCCTCTAGCAGTATATGTCTTCCTGATTTTAAAATGTACCACTAGGCTACCTTGGGATCATGCATCTTAGATCTCTTCCACAATACTAAACACAAAAAATGGATGAGTTTAGAACTTGCCACATTTCCAACCATCTCTACTCCTTTGCTAAGGATAACCTCTTTGCACCACCTCTCCCTTTCTGAGACATCCTTTTGGTCTAAAACATGGAGGCCCTAGTGGGACCTTATGATTCAATGGTGGACACTTTCTTCCAAACCTGGCCATTTTACCACCGTGACAGGTAATTGACACTTTGGTCTGAGCATGGGATACTCCTCTTTATTTGTTTCTTCACAATCTCCATACCTGTGAGTTAAGCATATCATTGCTTCATCAACTTTGTGACCTGTGTCAGACCTCTCTTCATCCTCAGGTAGAGATTGTCTCCTACATATTCAGCTTCAACATTTGATTTCCAAACTAGTCTAATCTTTTGTGTACCATTACTCGCTTTGAACAGATATACATTTATTTCACTTTGTTTTGGAGATGCTGTCTACCTTTGTTTTTTTTCCTGCATTGTGCATTTCAAGGCACGGTTTCCTCCAACTTGAATGTGCATTCCTTCCTATTTGGCAAGCGCTATTTTTAATTAGATGTACAGTTGTATCATAGGAAAAAAAAAAGAAATTTCAACTCACCAATTACCTTCATGCCAGTGTTATTTAATAATTTTATGTTATTTAACATTTATCAAATATGTTTTATACTTTGAGTGAGTTTTAAACCATTAAACACTATGAATAATTTTAATGCTATGATTTTTAATTTTTCTGAGTTACTGTTGGAGTCCCTTTGACGGCCCCCTCTAGGCACAATTTCTTCACTGGATTTTTTACATTTTTTCATTTTCTAAAAAGGGTTTTTAATCATATATAATTTAAAACACTCTGTATCACCACTCCTAATACTCATTTGGCCTCTATTCTTTATATTTGGTCTGTATGACACACACCTTTTAGGATTTTACTTTGAAGTATAATTTTCAGGTTTTTATGTTATTTCTCATTTAAGATCAAAATGGTTTTGTTTTAAATCAATCAGTATTTATGTAATTTTAGCATCATTTGCGGTTTATAATTTTATTTCTAATATTCTATTTATGCATTTAACTACCTTACATCATTTCTGGTCGCTTGGGTGCTTTAACTGCCTCTGACCCTTTGGAGCGCAAGGCTGTATGTTCTAGCGATTGTTTTCACAGCTGGATGCACCATGCCATTTGGAGCACAAAATGTGTGCTCCATCGAAGGTTTCTGCGCCTGGACCCATGAGCAAAAGTGGGAAATTGCAAACACATGCCTACTGATATCTAAACTTCATAAATATATCACCTGGCTAGACACTGTGTTATGTGCTTGAGAAAGGGGGTTAATTTACCCCCTAAAATGCATTGTACACTTCCCTTTGTTAATAAGCCTATGATCATGACTTTTATTATAATTAAGCCTTCAATAATTAGGAGATGTTCTTAACTAATACTCCCCTGTGAAAGAAGTAAATTTCCCTTACTCCTACTCTTTGTATACATATGGTCATATTCCCTTGACGCTCTCCTTCTTTGTATGCTCACATGAGCAGCAGCAGTATGACCAAAACATCAGATAATCTATAAGCAAACAGGGACTTCAGGTGTAACGGACTAACCCTTCTAGGGTGGCCCGATCATGCTAGGTAAGTCACCTTCATTTTATTTGTGAATTTATCTATTTCCCTATCCCAAGAGCGCTGCCTTTGTGTATTATGTCTAAAGCTTTTTTAACACATTCGGTGTGCTGAAACAGCAGTTTACAAACCCACGTTAACATAGCTTCTGAAAGTGCAGCATTTTAGAGTCAGCCACCATAAAAAGAGGCTATTGAGGCATCTTTCCAAAAAGCATTGTGGCTATGATAGACATAACAAGGCCTATATGTGTGTAGTGTGGAAGCTGGAGTCGGCTGTATGAATTTGCAATTTTTTTTTTGTTCAGGAAAAGAAAAAAAAACAAACATGCAGGTCAAGGCAGTAAATAAAGCACACACATACAGAATAGCTCCAGAACTGGGTGAAGGAATGTTAAATGTTGCGGTAGTAGGGGCACTTCCAAGTAAATCCTGGAAAGGGGAGCGAGTAAGCCAAAAAGGGGCCCAACACTTGTAAATTGAGCAAATATGAAAACAAAAATCACAATGCCAGACATATAACCACAGGACACTTTTTCTCAAACAATCAAAGCATCCAAAAAGAGAATGACAGTAGCTAATATAAGTGTCGTACTCAACAGTGCAATTAGGAGCTGGAAAAGGGCCAGTTAGAGCTTGCAATGGGGGACAGAAAGAAGGCACAGACTGTTAGGGAAGGCAATAAGGATTGCTTAAAAGTATGTCTTTGGGGTCCAAATTAGTTGTTTATATTCGAGCTCAAAGAAACTTGAGGACCACACATGCATTGGATGTAATTGAATTTTTTTTTATTCCAGTAACAAGCAGCAATATATATACAAAAAACATTTGCTATGAGGGTAGAATATGCCTCATTTGTAATAATTATAACTTATTTTAATTCATTTTTTATCATTGATTCGTAAAACTAAACAAAAGTATTAACCCCTTCCCGCTCCAGGAAGTACATTTACGTCATGGAGCGTCGGGGTATGTATGCAGAGAGGTCATGGGGCGACCTCTGACACCCGCGGTTATTAACCCTTTAAATGCCGCTGTCAATTCTGACCGACATTTAAAGCCTCGAACGTTGTTCGAGGGTCCCGTACAACCCCACCCCCGCGTGAGATCGGGGGAGCCATGTAGGTGTCATGGCTGCCAGGGGCCTTCTGAAAGGCCCCAGGGCTGCCTTGAGAGACTGCCTATTAAGCCATCCCCGTGGGGTGGCTTGATAGGCTGCCTGTCAGAATGCAGTATAGCATTACGTCATACTGCAGGAGCGATCAAAGTATCGCATATCGTAGTCCCCCAGGGGGACTTAAAAGTAAAGTGAAAAAAGAGCAATAAAGTTTTTTTAATTGTAAAAAAAAGAAAAGTAATAAAAGTTTAACCACTTGAGTGGCACGCCCGGAAATTTTCCGGGACAAGCTCCACTGCTCATAGCGATATAGCCCGGAAGATTTCCGGGCTATGTATCACTATGGGAGCTGCAAAGCACAATGCCACAAGCTGTGGCATTGTGCTCTGCCTGCACAATCCCCCATAGAGAACAAAGCAGGACATTGAGAAGCAGGAAGATATTGCCGATATGTCGGCAATCTCATGCTTCTAATGTCCTGCTTTGTTTACAGGTTGCTATAGAGACCATCGGCTTGTCAGAAGCAAGCCGATGGTCTCTGTGGCAGGGAGAGCTGGTGCTTTGCTGTTAGAGGACAGCGAGGCACCAGCTCTTACAGCAGAGATCAGAGAAAACCTCTAATCTCAGCTGTGTTAACCCTTTACATGCTGCAGTCTATATGACTGCAGCATGTAAAGGGCTGTCACCATAAGACCCCCCCAGAATGTGATCAGGGAGTCCTGATGGGTCTCTGTGGAAGTCCCCTAAAGGGACAAAAATTTAAAAAAAGTAAAAAAAAAAGTAAAAAATTATTTAAAGAATAAAATAAATAAAATTAAAAACACTTGTCTCCCTTTACTTTGTGAAAAATGAAAAATAAAATTACACATGTGGTATCCCTGCGTCGTAATGACTCAGAGAAGGAAGTTAGTACATTATTTAACCCCTTAATGACACGGTCCCTTTTTTTTATTCTTTCCCCATTTCTTTTTTTCCTCCCTCCGTTTAAAAATCATAACTCCTTTATTTATCCATCGACGTCACTGTATGAGGGCTTGTTTTTTGCGGAACGAGTTATATTTTTCAATGGTGCCATTTAAAGTACCATATAATGTACTGGAAAACTTTTACAAAAATCTAAGAGGAGTAAAATGAAAGAAAAATTACATTCCACCATCCTTCAGTGCGTTTTGTTTCTACGGAACACAAACTGCAACAAAAATGACCTGATAACTTTATTCTATGGGTCGGTACGTTACTACGATACCAAATGTATATACTTTTTTTACTAAAGTACTTGAATTTTTTTTCAAAGACATTTCATTTTTAAAAATTATTTTCTGCTGCATTTTCTGCGCAGAATAACTTTTTTATTTTTCCATCAACGTACTTCAGCGAGAGCTCATTTTTTGCGAGACGTCCTGTAGTTAACGTTGGTACCATTTTGGAATACATACGACTTTTTGATTGCTTTTTATTGCATTTTTTCTGGGAGACAGGGTGACTGAAAAAGTGCATTTCTGGCGTTCTTTATTTTTTTTTCGGATTACGTTCACCGTGGGGGGTAAATAATGCACTATTTTGATAGATCAGACATTTACGGACGTGGTGATATCAAATATGTATTTTTCTTTTAGGATTTAGATTTTTTTATTATAGATATGGCAAAAGGAGGGTGATTTAACTTGGATTACTTTTTTCCCTAATCTCCCTACAAATTTTTTTCACAAAAGTTATGCAATACATTATATATACCCAAAAATGATGCCATCAAAAAGTACAACTTCTCCAGCAAAAAACAAGCCCTCACATGGCCGTGTCAATGGAAAAATGAAAAAGTTATGGCTCTTGGAACGCGACTGCAAAATTAGTTGAAATTAAATAATTGGCTTATTTAAAAAACCTGCCCTGATGGGCACGACAGAGGGGTAGGAAACCCGCCACTCAAGGCGTAAAACGTTGTCCAAAAAAAAATAAAGAACGCCAGAAATGCACTTTTTCAGTCACCCTGTCCCTCAGAAAAATGGCAATAAAAAGCGATTAAAAAGTCATACACATTCCAAATTAGTATGAACGGAAACTACAGGACATCCCGCAAAAAATGAGCCATTGCTGAACTACGTCGTCGGAAAAATAAAAAAGATGACCGCAGAAAATAATTGAAAAAAAATTAAATGTCTTTGAAAAAAAAAAAAGAGCAGCATAGTAAAAAAAAAAACTATACAAGTTTGGTATCGTAGCAATCATACTGACCCATAGAATAATATAGAAACAAGACGCACTGAAAGATGGCAGAATGTCATTTTTTTTTTTTCATTTTACTTCACTTAGAATTTTTTAAAAGTTTTTCAGTACATTCTATGGTACATTAAATAGCACCATTGAAAAATACAACTCGTCCCGCAAAAAACAAGCCCTCATACAGTGACGTTGATGGATAAATAAAGGGGCAGGAAAAAACAAAAATGGTCATGTCGTGAAGGGGTTAATATCTTAATATCTTAGTTTTCAGGCAGACTGCTCTCAAGCAGATTAGAATTATGGGTAATAGGTTCTCAAAACAAAAATGTACAGAAACATATAACAAGATATTTAGGAACAAATGAGAACAGGCCGCTCTGACCCAGGGCCAATGAGTCTGCTTTTTCTATCTCTTTGGTATGGAATGTTCTAAACCAGGGGTGTCAAACTCATTTTCACCGGGGCCACATCGGGCTTAGTCCTCGGTCAGACTAGCGTTTTATTGCACGATTTGCACATGCGCATGCGATCTGCGCATATTTAGAACCCTTGCTTCGCAATGGGATCGGTCACATGGCCGCTTTTTATGCAGATGTCCGATAAATTATAGGACACGAGGAATCGCAGATTGCGCCTATCTGCAGTCTGCGATTCCTTATGTTCTATATATGCGCCCAATGGGGCCAGCGGCAGCAGCGCCGACCTCATGGAGAACATATACTACAAAGATCATTCTCCTCTGCCACAGCTGTAACAGCTGTGACAGAGAAGAACGATGTTCGCCCATTGAATTCAATAGAGCCGGCAATACAGCCGGCTCCATTGAAAGCAATGGGCTGCCGGCGAGCGCGGGATGAATTTTCGGGAAGGGCTTAAAAATATAAGCTCTTCCTTGAAAATCATCCTAAAATGTGTAAAAATAAAAAATATATATATACTCACCTTGTCCCTGCAGCTGGAGTTCAGCCGCGGCCGGCCGGCAGCTCTCCTGAACTGCTCTGTGTAGTATTCAGCAGCCGGGGATTTAAAATCCCCACCTGCTGAATGGGCTGCCACTGATTAGTCACAGCCCTCACTAATCAGAGGCAGCTCTCACTCACCCATTCATGAATTCATGAATGGGTGAGTGAGTGCGGCCTCTGATTGGCTCAGCGCAAGGACCAATCAGGGGCAGCTCTCAGCTATTGAATGGGTGAGGCACACACTGCTGAGGGTTGGCAGGGCCAGGCAGCGACCCTCTTTGAAAGTGTGGGCGATAGCCCACAATGTTGTTGAGAATTGATGATAAATTGACGTATGATCATCATTCCAATCCCATGCTACCTCTGTCACAAAATTCTCAGGAGCCGCAAACGTGGGCATAAAGGGGACTCAGGTGCCAGCACTTCTACACATCTCCACAATGCAGCAATACTCTGTGTGGGAAGCACGTGAGCGGGCCCAGGGTCAGGCTCGGTCCCAGCCTCCACCTTGTGTGATCCAAGGTGTTGCGAGTTACATAGCAATGGGAAATACATGCGTCCCCACACAGTTCATTATGTATAGGCGTCAGATGGCTCAACACCGCAATGGGAAGTCTTTGAGTTCCTTGGGCTCGCATATGCTGTGGGTGCACAAAGATGGTATTACACAGGAAGAAATCAGAGTGCCCAAACATGGCAAAGCTTCAGCCAGCCAAGGACCCCGGCCTTGGCCCAAATTTCTGTCCAAGTCAGTCATTGTATTTGTGCCAGATAGGCAAAACACCACAATGGGAAGTCTTTGTGCACCCACAGCATAGGCAGACCCAAAAACATTTCTATAGCAAGAGTATAGGCGGACCCCAGTAACATTTCTATAGCAATAGTATAGGCGGACCACAATAACATTTCTGTAGCAAAAGTATAGGGGGGCCCATGTAACATTTCTGTAGCAAGAGTATGGGCGGACCACGGTAACATTTCTGTAGCAAAAGTATAGGCGAACCCCTGTAACATTTCAGTAGCAAGAGTATAGGCGAACCCCTCTAACCATTCAGTAGAAAAGGTATAGGCAGACCCCAGTAACATTTCTGTGCCAAGAGCATAGGCAATCCCCAGTAACATTTATGTAGCAAGAGTATAGACGGACCCCAGTAACATTTCTGTAGCAAAAGTATAGGCGAACCCTAGTAACATTTCCTTAGCAAGAGTATAGGCGAACCCTTTAAACCATTTAGTAGAAAAGGTATGGGCAGACCCCAGTAACATTTCTGTAGCAAGAGTATACGCGGACAGCAGTAACATTTCTGAAGCAAAACTATAGGGAGACCCTAGTAACATTTCTGTAGCAAAAGTAGAGGTGAAATCTCTCAAACCATTCAGTAGCAAGAGTATAGGCAGACCCCAGTATCATTTCTGTAGCAAGAATATAGGTAGGCCCCTGTAACATTTCTGTAGCAAAAGTATAGGCGGACCCCAGTAACATTTCTCTTGCAAAAGTATAGGGAGACCCCAGTAACATTTCTGTAGCAAGAGTATAGGCGGACCCCAGTAATATTTCTGTAGCAAAAGTATAGGGGGGCCCATGTTGTGAGGGTATATATATATAGCCATATGTTTTTTATGCTTTATACCTATATGCAAGTTCTATTCAGTTCCAAATGAGAAAAAAACTTAACACGTCGCCTTATACCAGATATGCCAAAGGCCTTGCCAGGCGAAGACAAAATGTATCTTGAACAAAATGTATCTTAAAACACAGCAAAGAAGAATCGGACGAAGGACGTGTACTTGGCTGTTTTCCCAGAAGCCCATATCAAGATGTTCAACCATGTACATAATTTTCACTGTTTCAGGCCGGAAATCCGGACTTCCCATATATGGAGAATGCATGCTTGGCCGTTTTCTTAGAATTGAGTGGGTGATTCTTTGCACTGGAGTTAATTGAATACGTGATTTTCTGTACATAAGCCAGAGGCGCCGTAGCAAGATAACGACTGTTTTCACTGTCTCAGGCCGGAAATCCGGACTTCCCATATATGGTTATGAGCCCATCACCCCTTGCTGGTGATGAGACAAAGGGTATAAGATCTCATGTAATCTGTAATAAAGGAGAGCCATGTCCCGTGGGAGAAACTATACCAGACCTCCGTGTGGTGTTTTCTTCTTATCGCCGGCAGCGGGCAAGTGGGGTGGGCCTGATTGGTGCTGTACTTAGAATATATTACCCTGACAATGTAACATTTCTGTAGCAAGAGTATGGGCGGACCACTGTAACATTTCTGTAGCAAAAGTATAGGAAGACCCCTGTAACATTTCTGTAGCAAAAGTATAGGTGAACCCCTGTAACATTTCAGTAGCAAGAGTATAGGGAGACCACAGTAACATTTCTGTAGCAAAAGTATAGGCAGACCCCTGTAACATTTCTGTAGCAAAAGTATAGGCGGACCCCAGTAACATTTCTGTAGCAAGAGTATAGGCGGACCCCAGTAACATTTCTGTAGCAAGAGTATAGGCGGACCCCAGTAGCATTTCTATAGCAAGAGTATAGTTGGACCCCAGTAGCATTTCTGTAGCAAAAGTAAAGGGAGACCCCAGTAACATTTCTGTAGCAAGAGTATAGGCAGACCCCAGTAACATTTCCGTAGCAAGAGAATAGGCCGACCCCAGTAATATTTCTATAGCAAGAGTATAGGCGGACCCCAGTAACATTTCTGAAGCAAGAGTATGGGCAGACCCCTGTAACATTTCTGTAGCAAAAGTATAGGCAGACCCTTGTAATATTTCTGTAGCAAGAGTATAGGGAGACCCCAGTAACATTTCTAAAGCAAAAGTATAGGCGTACCCCAGTAACATTTCTGTAGCAAAAGTATACGCAGACCCCAGTAACATTTCTGTAGCGAAAGTGCAAAAGTATAGGGGGGCCCATGTAACATTTCTCTAGCAAGAGTATGGGCGGACCACGGTAACATTTCTGTAGCAAAAGTAGAGGAAGACCCCAGTAACATTTCTGTAGCAAAAGTATAGGTGAACCCCAGTAACATTTCAGTAGCAAGAGTATAGGCAAACCCCTCTAACCATTCAGTAGAAAAGGTATAGGCAGACCCCAGTAACATTTCTGTAGCAAGAGCATAGGCAATCCCCAGTAACATTTATGTAGCAAGAGTATAGGCGGACCCAGTAACATTTCTGTAGCAAAAGTATAGGCGAACCCCAGTAACATTTCCTTAGCAAGAGTATAGGCGAACCCTTTAAACCATTTAGTAGAAAAGGTATGGGCAGACCCCAGTGACATTTCTGTAGCAAGAGTATACGCGGACAGCAGTAACATTTCTGTAGCAAAAGTATAGGGAGACCCCAGTAACATTTCTGTAGCAAAAGTAGAGGTGAAATCCCTCAAACCATTCAGTAGTAAGAATATAGGCAGACCCCAGTATCATTTCTGTAGCAAGAGTATAGGTAGACCCCCTGTAACATTTCTGTAGAAACTGCATAAGCGGACCCCAGTAACATTTCTCTAGCAAAAGTATAGGCAGACCCCCTGTAACATTTCTGTAGCAAGAGTGTAGGCGGACCTCAGTAACATTTCTGTAGCAAAAGTATAGGGAGACCCCTGTAACATTTCTGTAGCAAGAGTATAGGCGAACCCCTATAACATTTCTGCAGCAAGAGTATAGGCGGACCCCAGTAACATTTCTATAGCAAGATTATATGCGGATCCCAGTAACAATTCTGTAGCAAAAGTATAGGGAGACCCCAGTAACATTTATGTAGCAAAAGTATAGGCGGACCCCAGTAACATTTCAGTAGCAAAAGTATAGGCGAACCCCTCAAACCATTCAGTAGAAACTGCATAGGCGGACCCCGGTAACATTGCTGTAGCAAATGTATAGGCAGACCCCAGTAACATTTCTGTAGCAAGAGAATAGGCGGACCCCAGTAAAATTTCTATAGCAAGAGTCTAGGCGGACACCAGTAACATTTCTGTAGCAAAAGTATAGGGAGACCCCAGTAACATTTCTGTAGCAAGAGTATAGGCGAACGCCTGTAGCATTTCTGTTGAAAGAATATAGGCATAACCCCAGTAACATTTCTGTAGCAAAACTGTAGGTAGACCCCTGTAACATTTCTGTAGCAAACGTATATGCAGACCCCAGTAACATTTCTGTAGCGAAAGTATAGGAGACCCCTGTAACGTTTCTGTAGCAATAGTATAAGTGGACCCCAGTAACAATTCTGTAGCAAAAGTATAGGCAGATCCCTGTAACATTTCTGTAGTAAAAGTATAGGCGAACCTTTCAAACCATTCAGTAAAAACTGCAAAGGCGGACCCCAGTAACATTTCTGTAGCAAGAGTATAGGCAGCCCATTGTAACATTTCTGTAGTAAAAGTATAGGCGAACCTTTCAAACCATTCAGTAAAAACTGCAAAGGCAGACCCCAGTAACATTTCTGTAGCAAGAGAATAGGCGGACCCCAGTAAAATTTCTATAGCAAGAGTCTAGGCGGACACCAGTAACATTTCTGTAGCAAAAGTATAGGGAGACCCCAGTAACATTTCTGTAGCAAGAGTATAGGCGAACGCCTGTAGCATTTCTGTTGAAAGAATATAGGCATAACCCCAGTAACATTTCTGTAGCAAAACTGTAGGTAGACCCCTGTAACATTTCTGTAGCAAACGTATATGCAGACCCCAGTAACATTTCTGTAGCGAAAGTATAGGAGACCCCTGTAACGTTTCTGTAGCAATAGTATAAGTGGACCCCAGTAACAATTCTGTAGCAAAAGTATAGGCAGATCCCTGTAACATTTCTGTAGTAAAAGTATAGGCGAACCTTTCAAACCATTCAGTAAAAACTGCAAAGGCGGACCCCAGTAACATTTCTGTAGCAAGAGTATAGGCAGCCCATTGTAACATTTCTGTAGTAAAAGTATAGGCGAACCTTTCAAACCATTCAGTAAAAACTGCAAAGGCAGACCCCAGTAACATTTCTGTAGCAAGAGTATAGGCGGACCCCAGTAGCATTTCTATAGCAAGAGTATAGGCGGACCCCAGTAGCATTTCTGTTGCAAAAGTAAAGGGAGACCGCAGTAACATTTCTGTACAAGAGTATAGGCTGACCCCAGTAACATTTCTGTAGCAAGAGAATAGCCCGACCCCAGTGATTTTTCTATAGCAAGATTATAGGCGGACCCCAGTAACATTTCTGAAGCAAGAGTATGGGCAGACCCCTGTAGCATTTCTGTAGCAAAAGTATAGGCAGACCCTTGTAACATTTCTGTAGCAAGAGTATAGGGAGACCCCAGTAACATTTTTAAAGCAAAAGTATAGGCGTACCCCAGTAACATTTCTGTAGCAAAAGTGTAAAAGACAGCAGTAACGTTTCTGTAGCAAGAGTATAGGCGGACCCCAGTAACATTTCTGTATCAAAAGTATAGGTGAACCCCTCAAACCATTCAGAAGAAACTGCATAGGCGGACCACAGTAAAAGTTCTGTAGCAAAAGTATAGGCAGACCCCTGTAACATTTCTGTAGTAAGAGTATAGGCGAACCTTTCAAACCATTCAGTTTAAGTGGTCGGCGGTCACCTGATCGGCCCAGCCACTCACTACTGTGGGGGGTGTGGGGGGGAGGGCTGGCACGTCACAGCAGGAAGAGGTAATGCCTTGTCCGCATGTCTATTGGCTAGAAAATGGCGCTAAACATGCGGGGAAGGAAATGTAATTCACTCGGCTACTGCGTGGTGTTCGACTCGAGTAAGGAGCATCTCGAGTACCCTAATACTCGAGCGAGCATCAAGCTCAGATGAGTCTGCTCGCTCATCTCTAAATATAACCCATTGGTTTCAATGAGTATGGTACATAAGCGTTTTCGCATGTTCCTTTTATTTCTTGCAAAAAAATACACAACATGTTCTATTTTCGCACATACTGCACATTAAAATAGCAGCTTTTAAACGCATTTGCCCATTGAATGGGAGCATGCTTGTATGTTTTTTTCAGAACAAAATACACAGGGCATGCTCACACAAAAATACAGTAAAATACTCACGGGCACAAAAATGCAACAGCAATTGCGCAATTACTCTCGTAAATACACTTACACTCATATGAAGCCGGTCTTAATACATTATCTCACTCTGCTGAGAAGGGTAAGCATACACATGCTTCATATGCCTCTGAGAATATTATTATGGAGTTGAGAAACACTAAAGCAGAGACATGTATTAATGAACTGGAAGAAAAAATTGTTCCTATACGGGATACAATTAATAAAAGCTAGCAGTTTTTTCGTTATTTGCTATATAAACCATATAAAATATAAGCCCTACCCCACAAATAAGCCCTAGCACAAGTGGAAGGACTGAGGGAACACTTTATGTAAATGCTCTGGAGTTCTGTAGCAACGAGATAAGATCTTAAAATTGAATTTCTGGAGTCTGGAATATACTGTACCCTTATGTGTTAATATGAAAGCTTTCTGCCATAGGCCACATGGAATGTGACTACCCAAACTCCTCCTCCCAAGCCCCTATAAATTCCGGAGGCTTGTCCCCCATGTCCTGTGCAAGCAGCATCCTGTGTAAGCACGAAATTGGATGTTTGGGAGAATCTGTGGACATGCAAACTACCTCAAAATTCATTAGTGGCTTAATTGAGAATGATTCGTGCGTCAGAGACTCCAAGGCCCTCCACAGCTGCAAGTAACAAAGCCAGGCTCCAGGAGTAAACTGTGTCTCTCTGTAGAACTCCCCTAAGGACCTTAGGCCCACCATGTAAAGAACATTTCTTAAGATAGAATGGATTCAGAGGGGAGAGACATGAGAGATGTACTATGTTAAAAGGCCTTAAATTGAGGGTTCACCAGCAAGGGGGTGAATGGTCAAGGGATAGATATCAACAAATTTTTTCAGCATGAACACATTAATTGGGAGAGTAAGGGGGATAGATTGGGGGAATCTCTGATAGCACTACCCGGTATCCAGACACACCCTGCATCGACCTGGGATCCATGTCATATTCTATTTCAACCCAGAGCTTGGATGTTCGGTGTTTGAGCAAGTTCCAAATGCAATTAGCAATGATGGCTTTGTGATATAGAGAAAAATCAGGGAGTCTGAGACCTCCTGAATCTTTCGCCTGGGTGAGGTTGCTGTATTTTAATCTAGGCCTTTGTCCTTTCCAAACAAACTTAGTTATTAGGGCCCAAATGCGCAGCAGGTAAATCCTTGGTAATCTTATTGGAAGAGCCTGGCATAAAGAAACTTTGGGGGGGAGTCCATTTTGACTGAGTTAACTCTTCTGCACCACAACAAGAAGAGAGGATTCCATTTATTTAAGTCTTTTTCCAGATTGGAAAGAAATGGTTTGAAGTTAAGTGAAAAGGCTTGAGAGGAGTCAGCCGGGAATTAAATCCCAAGGTGAGTTTTGTAAGAATTTTGCCACTGAAATGGTAACTGTTTCTAAAGGAGTGTCCCGATCTGCGGCAAGGCCCTGATATCGCGTTAAAGGATCTGAGAAGCGGTGGAGCTATTTCTCTTTTGAAGAGTTTATAAAATGTGTAGGTGAAGCCATCTGGGCCTGGATTTTTACCTGATTTTAATTCTTGAAATAATTCCAAGAGTTCAGGGGATGAATAGTCCTCCTCCATCCCCTGGCATCCCCCTGAGTCTATGGGCGCAGGGACTTATCTTACACTCTCATTGCTTCGCCCATCACGTCGTTCTGTTTAATATTGTATAGGTTGATGTAGTAATCATGGAATTTCTAGAATATCTCTGATGTTGAGTGCACTACTCCTTCCCTCAAGCATGTGGGTCAAAGGGGCTCTGGGATGTAGGTTCTTGGCCAGCCTCCTTCCACATTTGTCTCCATGTTCAAAGGCGCATCTATGCATTCTTTCCCTGAATCCCATGAACCTCTGATCCAAGATTGACTAAATTCGTTTGAGTAGGTTGGAGAATTCAGCTTTATTGTATCCAAGGGGCATCTTTTGTTAGAAGTTTCCTTTATGTCAAGTTTATTAAGGAGGTTGTTCAATTTAGCTGATCTCACTTTTTTTAAACAAACTCTATGTGAAATAAAAATGCCCCTTAAGACACACTTCAGGGCATCCCATTTTATAAGGGGACTGAAATTGTCATTCTTATGAGTATCTTCAAATTCAAAGATAGCTTTTTTAATGTCTCCTACACATAAAGAGCTGTTGCGAAGGTTCTGATTTATTCAGCAGAGGTTTATTCTGGGATCCCTCTCCAAACCTTTAATTTACCCATAAATTGGAGCATGGCCAGATTATATAAATGTACCTATCGATCATGTTGAGCTAAAGTCTAAAAGTTTGTGTGAAATTAACAAGTAGTCTATACGGTTTTAGCTATTATGTGCTGTGGAGTGGAAGCTGAAGTCTCTGACACCCGGATGTAGAACTCTCCACAGTTCCACCAACTGTAGTCTCTCCAACTCTTTTTTTAGTGCGCATAGTGCTATGTGATAAATGGGGGACTTACCCGACAATGTATCTACCTCAGGGTCCATCACCAAGTTCAAATATTCACCCAACACACACGATACTGCAAGGATCATCAAAGTTGTCCAATTTCCTTAGAAGGGAGATCCCGAATGAGATCTGATCCTGGTTGGGAAATTAATCTTAGTAAATGTTAAAACGTTACCCAGAACAGCTAGTTTTAAAAAGATAAATCTACTGTTTGCATTAACCCTAGAACCCAAGACATGGTCTTGGAGAGCCTTGTGTAAAGCTTTTTATGTAGGTAGTAGAGGATCTGATTTCTCTTTTCTGGCATATTTAATCCTTTTCTGTTAAAGGTACCTATGGTGAGATTGGCCATTGGAGGGGAGAAGTGGTGCTATTGTAGGTGGACCAGGAACCTAAGCCCCTATGAGTGAGGGTAGTGGGAAAGGGCATGGAAGGGGGAAGGGGAGGCAGATCCCTTCCAACTCTACCATTCTATGATTTGATAATTAAAAAAATATATCTTGACGATATTGGCTTTAATCTCAGAAGATGTATATTGGATATTTTTGATGGGCTTGATGGGCATATTCCTTTGGGAGTTCAGAGGGCATTGCATCAGATGCGGAAGCTTATTACTGCTCATTGGATGCAGCCTACCACTCTGACAGAAGGAGATTTTGTCAGAAAAATAAGACCGGTTATATCTATGGAAAGGGTAATATTTATTTTAAAAAAAGGCCGTTTGACTGCGTTTGAGAACATTTAGGGAAGATGTTCTGATATATATAATGGATAGCTCACATCAAGTGCTGGTTGCATTGAGGCATTGTAAAAAAGCTGGTGGGATTTGGAGGGGTAGATTATGATTTGCTTAAATATAATTTGATTGATTTTATTGTTTGTGTGGAGTAATTATATGTTTTATTAGAAATGTGCTAAGGTATATATTATGGGTCCTAATTATAAGTATTATGTATATGCAAGCAGCTTGGGGGATTCAACACTTTACACAATTGGTAAAGAGAAAGTTCCACCTTCTTTATTAGATGCACCTGACAGGATGTATGATGCTTCTGCCCTGTACAGTAATCATCTCTGCAAAATTGCTATCATTTACACATACTAATAATATTCTTATTTCTTAACAACTGGTCTTAGATATTTTCGTTACAGCTCATAATGAGTTCTCTTTTTATTGTAAGAAAGGTCCAGCCACTTCTATATTCCTGTAAGATTCCAAAATTGTTCCTCTGTCTTGTTTCAGATTCTTTACTAACATTAGGTACTCCAAACCACAGGTTGCAACCTACAGACCAAGCCTATGAACTTTAACATACATTTCAGAGCAGTGATATAATCTGCTATAATAATAAAAATGAATTATTATTCCTTACTGATTAATTTATAAATGAATATAGGATTGATAGAAAGATATGAGATAGAAAAATAAAGCAATTATTTGTTTGCATATTGATTTCTCTATCAGTCTACCATTTTGTGATTGTTATCCTCATAACACTTAGTCCAGTATCAGCAAGGTCCCCATTTATTTGCTACTAATACAAAACCATTTTTTCTAAATCTCAGCTTGACCAGGAAAAGGGAAAGAAAGGGAAGATGATAAACAAAATCAAAAACCTCTATACGTTGGTCTGACAGATACAGGAATATAAATTCTTAGGAATACAAATGTTTCTTTTTTTTTTTTCTGAAGATGTCTTCTTACTTTTGATATCTTTATTCTTCAGTCCTTTATGAATTCCATTGTTCGAGAAGTCCTTTTGCACACCATTTGATGACTAAGTTCTTCAGTGAAGAGCTTTTATGCTTATGCAAACATGTATATTTCTACCATGTCTGGAATGCTCTAGTTATGGAAAATCAAATGTTTTAGGATATGATCAGACTTACTCCAAGCATATAAAATGGATACAAGATACAAAATGGATACATATTTGCTGCTCTAACATTCCCCCTCCTTTTGTGAACACTTCAATACCCCAGACGTACGGTCTTTCCCTACTTCTACAATAGGTGTTGCTTGTCCCTTTGCCATGGAGATGTCTCTTAATATTAGGGAGGTCCATGCTGCCTTACATTTCCCTAGTCCCCTGTAATGTCTCTATTTATTTTGGAAGTCTGGGATATGAAGTGCATCCAATCTTCAAAAGTTGTGGAGGAATAGCTCATGTAAGGTTAGCATATTCTTGTTAGGAGCAACTGCATGCAGGAGATTTGTATACTTTCTTGCAACAGGTAGTTAGTGGCTCTTGCAAATAAGCGTAATACAGCAGAAGATCAAACTAATAATAATATATCAGACATATTAGCATGACCTAAAAAAATTCACTTATTATTATTGGTTATGAAAACACAGCAAGTGTAGTGACGTCTGTCTGACGGCTGAACTTCTCTCAGGCTAATTGAAGCTGTTTCTCTTGAGACCTCTATAAATGGCTTTGAAACCAGTATTGAAAACCTGTGATTGTTTCTATTTGTGTCCCAATAGTTGTTACTGGTCCCCAGACCCCCCACCATTGATGTTCACAGAGCTATTACTTCAGTATTACACCAGACAACTGTCATCCAAAGTTCAGGACATCTTATGTTCTGGCCAAATTGTTTACCTTTTTATGTTGCCCCATAATTTGGAACCTCTACTTACACACATTTTGTCCACAAGGTATAACAGTTTATAGTGACACTTTTCCTGGGCAAATGAGATGGCATGATGATTCTCAGTGCATGAGCAATTAAGAACCAACCAGGGGTCACCAAGCCATGCTTCAATGATGATTGGGGCAGTTGTGCTCTGGTGTTTTTGTAACAACACAGGGGTACCACGACTATGACCTGAGCTCCTCAACAGCAAGGGGTATAGCCACAAAGGATGTAGAGAAGGACACTATATGGCCATGAGTATACATTCAACCATTTTTAAGCTTTCTGTATCATAAAATGCTGCAACAAGCATTTCACATTTTTTTATCAAACTTATTATCCCAATTATTTTTCAAAGTATTATTCCAGCCCCAAACACATGGTACCATGACCATAACTAGAAGGATATGCTTTAGTTCTGGCAGGTATTTGATTTTTTTTTTTTTTTGGATGAAGATTTGTTCACAGTAGCTGGCATGGACTCAATTGTCTTGTCCTTCCAATTTGACTGAAGTAGCAGCTGTCAACTGGATCTGGAGTGGTCTATCAAATCTCGGTTATAAACTTTTTTTCTGATATGTCCTTTTGATGATAGCGAGTAACCAGAAAGCAAAACTTCTTTTTTGATTCTGGAATTGAGGAAAATTGACAGTTAACTCCTAATATAAAGCACTCACGTGGGAAGTGAGGTGCTCATGCTGGGACTGGAGAAAGTATAGGCCTGTTACGAGGGCCTGGTATTATTGTATCTTGTTACCACCAGGAAGTAGGGGAGAAGGCAAGATTGACAGGGCGCTGTTTGTGATTGGCTGGGACCTGTTCCTGATTGGCTGGCAGCTGTCTCCTCTTTTTCGGCCTCACAGGTACTGCCAGTCACTGAGAGTGTTGTACGGGTGACCATCAGGGAAGATACTTTGGCGGGGAAGCTACTCAGCTCCCCATCTGACCCTCAGCAGTGATGGCAGTGACAGGTAGTGAAAGTAGAGGAGGCAGGGAAGCAGTACCAGACACCGACCTCCCATCTCTTTTTTAGTGGCCCCACTGTCACTCTCCCTTGTAGCTGTAGTCTCCCACCTCCGCTCCCTTTACCTGCCCTGCTGTCACTCCCCGGGGCGTGGAGGGTGGTGACCAGCTGGCCAGCTCCTAAAGCAGTGAGGCTGCTGCCGCTGCCATAAAGAGGAGGGGGCTGAAGAGGGAGTGCG
Source organism: Eleutherodactylus coqui (assembly GCF_035609145.1). Classification (NCBI taxonomy): domain Eukaryota; kingdom Metazoa; phylum Chordata; class Amphibia; order Anura; family Eleutherodactylidae; genus Eleutherodactylus; species Eleutherodactylus coqui. Next base: position 252,531,353 of record NC_089837.1, on the reverse strand, counting down.
CAGGGAGGCTTCAGTGAAGGGGGAGTAGTTAAGCTCTGCTGCATCAGTGCTCCCCTGTCACAGCAGAAAGAGAGACACTCAGAAGCCACAATACACAGCTGTGGGTGGCAGAAGATGGAAGGGGGACCACTGCTCTGGGGACACTGATAGCAGCAGTGTCTGTAGTGATTTTTGCCTGGCCTGGAGGGTTAGAGTTAGGGGTTAGTTTTCTTGTTAGGCTTAGATTATTACCTCCAAATGCTTCCAAGTTACATCTCTAACATGAAGCTTTTACAGAAAATAATCTAAGCCTAACGGGAAAACTAACCGCTAAATCTAACTCTCCAGCCCAGGCAAAAATCACTACAGACACTGCAAGGACCTTCAAAGACCTTCAGAAATTCAGCCAATCGGGAGCTAGGGGCATGACAGGGGCATTCCTCCATGCAAGCCCTGTCAAACCCCTCACTTTCTAGTGGTGACAAGATATAATAGTACCTGAGGGCCCTACCAAACAAACCTTCATGGGCTCAACTCAGTTTTAAGATTAGGCACAGTTCTAACTGAGTAGAGGGTTAATAAAATGTGTACCTCTATTACTTTCTATGACTTCTGGTACACCATATACACAAATGACTTAATTCAATAATTTCTTAGCCTTTCTTTTAGCATTGACATTTTTATTAATTTTACTTTACATGCCCCACCTCTACCTAATGTGAGAAGAGGTCTATACTAACCAACATAAACTCCAAAACACCTACCTTTGGTAGCTGTATGCAGTCAATCTGCAGTGGCTGAAACAGAGGGCCTGGCCTTGGAGTTACAACAAAGAGGTACCTTGACCAATTGGCCAGGGTGTAATGGGCACATACTATGCAGCCCTGTACAAACTGGGTCACAGCAGTGTTGAACCCTGGGACAATCCAAGCAGAAGACACTATACCAAATATCACCTCCTTGGATTGATGGGTTGGCCCATGGCTCAGGTGTGGCATCATGAAGTAGAACATGTTGGGAGCCACAGGAGTTTACCCTTTCTTTGGAGCCCATCAATGTTCTGTTCGCACTTCTCTTTTACCACTTTTCCTTTTCTCCCATTGAAGTCTGTTCCAACATTTTTCCTTTTGCTCTAAAACTTCATAAAAATTCAGAACTTGACTTGTAATAATGTTGCTATCCACTAGGTGGTGCTGCATCTCCTTACATGTGCAGGTTTAAGGAGAGATAAGATACATCATAAAACTATCCTGTGCTCAGTGGACTGATTTACGATGTATGTCTCCGCTCTTTTTTTTTATTGTTTTAAGTTTTGAGTGAAAAACAGTCCCAAATTTCAGTGTGTGAACATTTATTTAGATCAAGATGAATGTGTTCTCCTCCCCTCCTCTCTGCATCTGCATGTTATAATTATGTGCCATCCAAAATAGTTTCATTCAATAGCCTGATGAAGGGGTTGAGATATCCCCGAAAGCTTGCTTGCTGTAAAATCATGCATTTTTGTTAGCCATTAAAAGATATCATATCTACAAGATTACTTGGTCTCTCGCTCCACTAACTGTATAGCAGTTTTCCGGACACTTCTTGTTTACTGTTCTATCTCTGTGTTATGGATTATGATGTCTTTGATCTCCATAGAAGCTCTCAAAACAAGACAAAATTCAGTTTAGGCACACCTATGCTACACCTGGCAGTATATGGTTTATTACTCTCCAGGCAGTAAACCTTTTCTGGGGAACACCACACTACACCCCAGGCAGAGTGTTATATACTACTCTCCAGACATTATACCTTTTTCCAAGAAATAGGCAACTAAGTACTTCTACTCTCCTGATCAATATCAAACTCAATAGTCACAAAGGAAATAACACCTGGGAGGGCAAAAACATTATTACAGGAGTGTATAATCTTCTTATTTGGATGAAAGTCCAAGGTCTGGTAATAGCCTGTGGCAAGGGTACAAGATACAAATAAAGAGAATAACACTGCCATTTGTTTCTTATGGAACTTCCAGTCTCTCCGATATTTACTGGGTATCTGTGAACTCTTAATAAGTAAGCCGTACCATTTCTGTATTCTAGATCTATGCTACCAACACACTGTGTGGGCAGCAGATAATTAGGTGATGAGCAGGGTCAACCCCAACACAGTCAATTGAAATATCCCCAACTTCAGTCTGATGTTTTAGTCGGTTTTGTACCCCTTGTGACGAATGTCACATCCTGGAGCAGGCTTGTAGCTGTGTACAACAATTCCCACTTGTTAGTTCACCCTTATCACAAATTCTCAGATGTCCCTTATGACTTCAGGGTCAGGTCTTGTGTGGAGATTTTAGATGCAAATATATTCTCAGTTTACTGTATACTGGCCTACTGTGATATAAGATTCTACAGGTCCCCCAAAATAAGTCAAGTGGTAATGTCCAGGTTTGTTACTAATGAAAGTTGCACTGCATACACAACCAGCACAACATTGAATTCATGCAATGAAACAATGTAAGTCTAGGTCCTGAATAATAATTGATTTCTCTATTTGTTTTATATATACTATACTTATGCATGTACAAATGTCATGAAATTAAGGGGTAATTGTATACAAAAATACAATTTGAATGAAAAATTTGCCTTACAGATGCAGCTATAACAATTTTTAGATGTTTTTTCCTTTTTACGTAACAACTTGCAAAAGGGTATTTTTTTAAACTCTTACATTTTTTTAGAAAAAATTTCAAAAATGTTTACTCATGTTTACATTTTTTGATAGTTCCCATAAGGGACTTGAACTTGCGATCGTTTGATAGTATTATATTAAGTTTTTAATGGGCAGCCTTTTAAAGACATGCCACAGGCACATCTTTAATAGCAACAATCATGACAGCCTTGGAGGCCTTCAGAAGGCCCCGGGCTGCCATGACACCCAGATGGCAATACCACAATCTTATCACAGCAGGATTGTTTGAGACATTTAATTCTCAATTGATTAGCTGACAGCAGCATTAAAAGGAATAACAACCGTGATCAGAGTTACCTCCAAAGACATCCAAAACCTTCTGTGTATGGAGTGGGTTTGGCTCCCGAGCCTGCACCATATACAGCATTGGCTATGGACAGCTACTGTATAGATGCCCTAGCTGCCTGCGGCATATACAGTTTGGATGTATATAGCCATATGTATGACAGGAAGCGGTTAATATGCATTTTATATTTCCAATATATTTCTATTCAAATAAAAAGATATTTACCCAGTCTGATGAATCTATTCACTATTTAAGAAATTCAGAAGACCTAAAGGAAAAACTAGCTGTTGGATAAATGTAATTTTCTGTTTTGGCTTTCCAACAACACATAGATGTTAAAAGAATGGGTTAAAAGTTCATAATCTCTTGCATTAAGACATTACTATACAATTAGGACTTACCATTCATTATACTGAACTCTGCCAATTAAGTTCAGGACAACCAGTAGCAGCTTATTGCAAGAACCCAGGGGAAAGGAATTACCATGTATTCCACCCATAAAAAATTATATTAAAATTTTGCCTGCTATGAAAAAAAAGGAAACTAATAGAGATGAGCGAATGTACTCGGTAAGGGTGATTTCGCAATCGAGCACCGCGATTTTCGAGTACTTCACTACTCGGGTGAAAAGTACTCGGGTGCGCTGTGGGTGAGCGGGGGGTTGCAGCGGGGAGTGGGGGGGAGAGGGAGAGAGAGAGGGCTCCCCCCTGTTCCCCACTACTACCCCCCACTCCCCTCTGCAACCCCCCGCCCCACAGCGCACCCGAGTATTTTTCACCCAAGTAGTGAAGTACTCGAAAATCGCGGTGCTCGATTGCGAAATTTCCCTTACCGAGTACATTCGCTCATCTCTAGAAACTAAGATTACTTCATCTGTAGTATATGTGTCTAAACTATGATCCTCAACTACTTGTATATAAAGCTTCAAAACTCTTGTCATCAGGCACGTTTATTAAGGGATGCAGTGTAAGTTCAATCTCCACTTTTACTTTTATCTGGCACCTATTGAAATATGTAGGTAGCTGTAAAAGTTGTGAGGTGCTTGATAAATATGTTCATCATAGTGAATACTATCATTTAAATTCACATAAATATAAAACTAGGGGAAGTATCTACCATTCTCTGTAGTCTATGCCTTGTTCCTCCATGGGTAACCATTTTTCTCACCAACAGTGTTGTGAGTAACCAATTAGCACATAAATATACATTGTTAACAGATAAATAGAATGTTCTAAACCATTTTCATATTTAACCCCTTAACAACGGCCCCATCGGGAAACTACATCCTCAGAAAGTGGGCTTTAATCCTAGAGGACGTAGTTTTATGCGTCCTTTTTGGATTAATGCCCACTTGCCTGAGGACGTGACAGTTCCATGCTGTCAGTGCCCGCAGGTAGCCGACAGCATGGAGCTGTCATCCCAGGATGCGGGCAGTCGGCCCCGGCATTGCGATCGGCGCTATTCAATGGATAACGCCGATCGCAATAAAGTAAACAAAACTGTGTAAAAATCTAGATATTCAGCTGCCCTGATGGATCGGATCCATCAGGGCAGCTGAAAATACTCACCCGGCTTGTCCGCGTGTCCCCCGAAGATCGGGTCCTCCTGGACCCGCCGGTGGTCTTCTGCACATGCGCACCAGACGATGACGTCACGCGCATGCGCAGAAGCCCGGGAGCCCCCGGCAAATTTAAAATCTCCTGGCTGGAGCCAGGAGGTGTTACCGGGGACCGCAGTGAAAAAGTTTAAAAAAGTTTTTAAAAAGTGTCAGTTTCACCCCATACCCACAACTGAGGTTGCGAAATACCCCCAAAAAGCATGAGAGGGATACACGGTTTTATTGCCCCATGTACCCATCCCAACCAGCCTCCGTAATTACCCCTGTCTTCGGAAATCCTACACAGTTCACATTATTACTTTTATCTAAGATTTGGGGAACGCCGAAAAGTGCGCAGAGTGTGTGTGGGGGTGGGAGGATTTTTTTAAGGTGTCAATTTTTATTCTGTACAAGTGGGCAATGGGTCCTGGAATTTATTCAGTTGTGCCCAGAAATCCAACGGGTGTTCCCTCCATTATAGGCCTAACCATGTGTCCTATAAGTAGATTAGGGCCACAACGGGAATATTTTTGAACACGGGACAAACGGGGGGATCCATTTTGGGGTGAACGTCTTCATTCCTATGTACACTGCACAAAAAAACAGTTTTTAAATTGACAAAATTGCCAAAAAAATGAAAATTATAATTTTTTCCTTTTGCTTTGCTTAGATTCATTCAAATATTGTGGGGTCAAAATACACAGTACACCCCTAGATGAATTCGTTAAGGGGTCTAGTCTTTAAAATGGGGTCATTTGAGGGGGTTCTTTATCGTTTTGGACGCTCAATGGTTCTATTAGTGGGCAATGTGGCCTGGAATTTATTCCGTTGTACCCTGAAATCCAACGGGAGCTCCTTCTATTATACGCCTAGCCTTGTGTCCTTTAAGTAGATTAGGGCCACAATGGGTATGTTTCTGAGCACAGGACAAACAGGGGTATCCATTTTGGGGTGAAAGTCTTCATTCCTATGTGTGCTGTACAAAAAAAACCTGTTTTTAAATTGATACAAATGCCAAAAAAATGAAAATTCAATTTTTTCCTACTGCTCTGCTTAAATTTATTCAAAAATTGTAGGGTGAAAATACACAGTACACCCCTAGATAAATTCGGTAAGGGGTCTAGTTTTCAAAATGGGATCATTTGTTGGGGTTCTCTGTCGTTTTGGCCACTCAAGGACTCTACAAGTGGGCAATGGGGCCTAAATCACCTTCATGCTAAATTTCAGTTCTGAAAGCCACCGACTACTCCTTACATTTTGGGCCCCGTTGTGCATTCAGACAAAAGATTAGGGCCACAATGGGTATGTCTCTGAATATGGAAGAAACAGGGGTATCCATTTTGGGGTGCAAGTCTTCATTCATGTGTGTGCTGTACAAAAAAAGCAGTTTTTAAAATAATTGAATTGCCAAAAAAAAAACGAAAATCACAATTTTTTCCTTTTGCTTTGCTTGAATTCATTCAAAAACTGTGGGGTCAAAATGGGCAGTACACCCCTAGATAAATTCGTTAAGGGGTCTAGTTTTCAAAATGGAGTCACTTGTGGGTGTTCTCTTTGGTTTTGGCCGTTCAAGAGGTCTACAAATGTGCTATGGAGCCTAAAACGCCTTCAAGGAAAATTTCAGTTCTGAAAGCCACCGACTGCTCCTTTCATTTTGGGCCCCGTTGTGCATCCAGACATAAGATTAGGCCCACAATGAGTATGTCTCTGAACACGGGAGAAACAGGGGTATCTATTTTGCGGTGCAAGGCTTCATTCATGTGTGTGCTGTACAAAAAAAGCTGTTTTTAAAATGACAGAATTGACAAAAAAATGAAAATCACAATTTTTTCCTTTTGCTTTGCTAGAATTCATTCAAAAACTGTGGGCTCAAAATAGGTAGTACATCCCTAGATAAATTCGTTAAAGGGTCTAGTTTTCAAAATGGGGTCATTTGTGGGGGTTCTCTATGGTTTTGGTCACTCAAGAGCTCTACAAAAGTGCTATGGGGCCTAAAACGCCTTCAAGGAAAATTTATGTTCTGAAAGACACCGACTACTCCTTTCATTTTAGGCCCCATTGTGCACTCAGATATAAGATCAGGGCCACAATGGGTATGTTTCTGAACACGGGAGAAAGGGGGTATCCATTTTGGGGTGCAAATCCTCATTTTCATGGGCACTATAGGAAAAAAATATGTCTTTAAAATGACATATTTGCAAAAATATGAAATTTTATTTTTTCTCCTCTAAATTTAATTTAGGTCAAAATACTCATGACACCCCTCAGTGGATACATTAAGGGGTGTAATTTTTAAAATGGGGTCATTTGGGGGCATATCTATTATTCTGACACTCATGAGCCTTTGCAAACTTGGCTTGGTGCAGGAAAACAAAGTGTTCCTCAAAATGCTGAAAAGTAATATTAAATTTGTACGTCTTCTAAATGGTTAAAAAAAAAAACATATGTTTTTCAAGTGTGCATTCAGAATAAAGTAAACAGATGGAAATATATATCTAATCAAAAATTTGTACAGTATGTTTGGACATATTTGAGATATTAGAGTTGAAAATGTGAAAAAAATTAAAATTCTTTCAAAATTTTCCCAATTTTGGCGCTTTTAATAAATATACACAAATTATATCGGTCTCCTTTTTACAACCAAAATGAAGTACAACATGTGGTGAAAAAGCAATGTCAGAATCACTTGGATATGTAAAGCCTTTACGGAGTTATGCTACGTTGAACGACGCATGTCAGATTTCAAAAATTTGGCTCCGTCACTAAGGCACAAACAGGCTTCGTCACTAAGGGGTTAATTTCCTATCTTTAAAATGCCTTTTCCTGAGGGCCACTCAAAGCTGTATGTTGAATGAGTCTATAGTTAAATCCAGTAAAAAGCATTTGGAATGGTTTTCCTCATGTCACAGGATGTATTTCTGATCTAGCCTGTTTTGGACTTGGACGCTGGATTTCTGACTGCTGTGCCACGATTTGTTTTCCTCCCCGATTTTGGCCCTGCGTGGTGCCTGATTTTGTCTCCCGTGTATCCTTGACTTTAGAATTTTCCTTTGACTACTTGGTACTGACCAATGACTTGTTCTCTAGCATCCTCCTAGTCTACGCTATTCCCATCTGCTCAGTGGTCTGTGGTTGCTCTGTAAATGCAACCAGAAAGCTCCTTGCAGCCAAATTCACCCCCCCCCCCCCCCATGATGGGTGCTAAGAAAGAAAATCAGTAGCCCAAATACTGCTTTATTTAGGCAAACAGGATGGACTTAAGGTGTTGCTTTTACAAGATGAGCAAGCTGATCTTTGTGCCTCTCATCACAAGAGAGACATCCCATTTATTAATCCAGTTACCCACCTTTGAACCCTCCGAAGCTCTTCTATATCCCTTTTACAGTGTGGAACCAAAAACGGAATTGAGATGTGCTCTAATTAGAGATGAGCGAGCATACTCGCTAAGGACAATTACTCGATTGAGCATTGTCCTTAGCGAGTATCTCCCCGCTCGGAAGAAAAGGTTCGGCTGCCGGTGCGGGTGAGAGGTGAGTTGCGGCAGTGAGCAGGGGAGAGCCGGGGGGAGAGAGTGAGAGAGAGATCTCCCCTCCGTTCCTCCCCCCTCTCACCTGCCGCTCCCTGCCCACCGCCGGCAGCCGAATCTTTTCTTCCGAGCGGGCAGGTACTCGTTAAGGGCAGTGCTCGATCGAATAATTGCCCTTAGCGAGTATGCTTGCTCATCTCTAGCTCTAATGCTAGAGCTGTAGTTTTTTTTTCATAGTTATTCCTTACACTGGATATAATTATTAAATACATGTGCTGTGGTGAAATATTAATGTGTATGTCTATTTATAAGATATGTGTTATGTGCGCTAATTAAATTCAGGAATTTCATGGACAGTCTAAATATTGGTCTTTAAAAAAGGCTATAAATTAAACTAAGATTCATTTAAAATCTAACAATTAGAGAACCATATCAAAGAGAGAAACTAATTACACTATTAAATGTAAAGATAAAGAATCTAAATGGTTCTCTCTCTATTGCCCTGAAAACTCAAATTATTTGCTCAATCTTTCGCAATTAAAACTTTCAGTATTAAGAATCAAAGTTTATATAGTATAGTCCCACTTGATTAAATTAGATTTTATAATAGGAGGATTTTTGTCTGTGTTACTGGCCTCTTCTGCCCTGGAGCATTTGTGAACAAATGCTAATTGCTAATAAAAACCTACAACCACAATCAGGAGCAATATTCCTCCTCATGCAAACATGCTTTGTATTACATAGCAGCTGTAGTCATCAAATTACTAGAATTGCTTTGCATTATGTATGCAAATAGTAAATACTCTAGCCATTATGAGACTGAAAGCTTTTGTTAGTTAATTGTGACTGTATCTTAACTGACAGAGCAAAATTTTCTAATATACTGTAACATCCAAAATAATTACAGACTAATATTCGATAAATAAAGAATATTATTGCTAATGCATGTACAAATTTCTATGTGAACATCATGTGTTCTTCCGTTGAATGTAAACAGCTTCAGAAAGAATATGAAAAATTGACAGCTTTAGAGCAACCTATATTGCTTTTAATCATTAGTTTATTAACTACAGTTGCCATGAAATATGCCTCTTGGGCCTTTTCATGTTTTATTGTCTTTTGTGGGATTAGTGAGATACAATTAGGCTTTTTGACATGATCAATAGAAAAAAAACTCATTAACTGCCGAAACAAATACAAATTTCCTCATTCAAGGGGATAAATACTTTTTATAGGAACTGCCTAAGCTTTTTTAAATAAAAATGGGATACTTGTAAAACAACTGCAGTCAAAGCTACCTATTAATATTGTTACCATAGCAATGGTAAAACACATTATCTAGGATTTCTGATATACTTCTTGTACAGTAAATACTTGTCTGGGTGGGTACCAAGCTGCTGAGCCCTTTTCTATAAAATTTTTGACTACTCATTTCATTGATCTTATGTTTGCATATCAAATCTATTTAAATATTGTTATCCAGAAAATCCATTGAAATACTGATATCTCATCCTATACCCCTTTCCAGAAATAGTATGTGTAAGAGTCAATATGTGTAAGGGCCCCTTCACACACACTTTTTTCAACATTTTAAAATGCTTCTAAATCTGATGTTACAGTATAAGATTCATTTTTTTCATCAGTTTCTTACACTAGATGTAAATATATATAAGGTATGTATGTATATATATATATATATATATATATATATATATATATACCGTATATATAAATAGAGTTTAAGAGATTGACAATAAGCAAGTGGAGGTAATATAGCTTGCTACTTATTTTTAGAGCAGTTTTTACTGAATAGAAGGACTATGCAAGACATTTTGTTATAATATATAACACAATTCCTTAAGATTCACAAAATTAGCAATGGTAGTTAGCAATGTCAGGAAATATTTTTTTCTGAAAAAGCAATAGATGCTTGGAACGAATTTCCAGTAGATATTGTTGGAAAATCAACAATAAATGAATTCAATCATGGCTGGGAAAAAATACCGGCCATGGTAAAAAGTGGCATGTCGGGGCGTGGCTTGGGGCGTGGCTTATCGCAGCATTTCTTTCCTCCTTTATCTCCTTAGTGTGAATCACACATCATCTACCCCTGAGTACATGCAGCAGACGCTCGCATCACATACAATCTACACATATACAATTATATACAGGAGATACCCAGTTTACCCCAGTATGGTCCATATCACTATATACAGGAGATATACCTCCCCTGTATATAGTGATGCTGATGTAAGGTACATATGTCCTGTATGTAATTATTTGTACAGCTGGCATAACGTATACCACCTAAACATATAAGATTACATGCAGTACATGGTGCATACCTCGTACCGCATGTACTGTTCCTCCGCTCTCCTCCTCGGCTCCCGATACTGTCACTGCAGAGCCGGCTGGACATCTATCCTGACCCCCCCACACACACAGCTCCGCTACATCCATCCTGACCCCCACACACATCACACACACACAGCTCCGCTACATCCATCTTGATCCCCAGACAACACACACAGCTCTGCTACATCCATCCTGATCCCCAGACATCACACACACAGCTCTGCTACATCCACCCTGACCCCCTCACATACAACTGGGCTACATCCCTCCTGGACCCCACACACATCACACACACAGCTCCACTACATCAATCCTGACCCCCACACACATCACACACACAGCTCCGTTACATCCATTTTGACCCCCACACACATCACACATACAGCTCCACTATATCAATCCTGACCTCCACACATCACACACACAGCTCCACTACATCAATCCTGACCATCACACACACAGCTCCACTACATCAATCCTGACCTTCACACGCACAGCTCCACTACATCAATCCTGACCTGCACACACACAGCTCCACCAGATTCATTCTGACCCCCACATACATCACACACACAGCTCCACTCACTCAATCCATCCATCCAGAACCCCACAGCTCCAACACACACACACACACAGCTCCACTACATCCATCCTGACTGACTGACTAACACACACACAGCTGCAGAGTCCTATCACCGCAGCAGAGTCAAACATTTACTTAGCCTCCATGGTCATGTGATCCCTGACTCCTGCCACACAAGGTAACACATGACATGACATCATCGGAGGCCCTGGAAGGTGTCGGCTCTGCAGGTCTGTGTTTTCCCTGCCGGAGGGGAGTTAACCGGCGCTAGGGGGTAGTGCAGGCTCTGTAATAGGGCCGGTATTAAAAAGATACCGGCACCGGCCTGACAGAAAAAATACCGGCCAAGCTGGTGGTTTACCGGCCAGGTGGCAACCCTACCTACAGTTAATTGATGAGGCAGGGGAAAGCAGCTAATCAGCTGTTTTAGGAGTGCTGGGCGCTGCTATGGAGCAGAGCTGAATTGTTTATCACACTGTGGGCTCCACTTGCTGCTGGATAATGCAACAGTTGATTACTGAGCCCCCTGCTGCTACTCCACCTCCAGCAATCAACTGTTGTAGGGCCTCTCTGTTCTCCTGCTCTGCCTGCTTTGTATGCAAATGGACAGCCACTCTGTCAGAAGGATTTGCAATACTTTTCAACTGCTGGCCATGTCTGATTTTAGCATATTCACTCTACACTGATTTTTCCCCCATTTTGCAGGGAAGAAAACGGTGTCCTACAGAGCTAAAAATACGGTATCCTAAGTGATAAATAAAAAAGAAATAATATAGTGGCAGACTAGCTGGACCATGTGGTCTTTTTGTGCCATCTATTTTCTATGTTTCTTTGTTCATTTTATATACATATCGCAATGCAGTGGGCATAAACCCACTGACTGATTTGGCTTTTGGCTACTCCTAATGGCTGATCTAAGGGGGCCCATGGTTTTCACTGTTTAACTCCTTTTTTAAGTATCTGATCTTAGCTGCAGTTAACTACAGTATCTATCTGCTGGGGGTAGTAGTCCTAATTAATACGCAGCTAAGCGTTACAGCAGGCTTGCGCAAAATTGTTTCCTGGATCTGCTGTCTCTGTTACATCAGCGCCGTCATCCCGCCAGAGGGAAAGAGTATATGTAATATTATACGCTGCCTACAGTATCTGTCTGCTGTATCAGCTCAGCATTTAAAAAAAATAGAAGCAAAATACTTAAGGCCTACTACTGGCCTTTGGCCACTTGACTGCTTCTGCGCTGTGAATTCCACTAGCTCAGTCATACGCACCTACGTCTCACTACAGGCGTGCGCAAAATTGTTTCCTGGCTCTGCTGTGCGTTCCGTAAGGGAAGTCAGCCTCCAACCACAGGCCAATAAGCGGCACATTTAATTACAGCGTTCTGTTTCTGCATTACTGGTAATACAGCATGCTGAGGGGTAGGGGTAGGCCTAGAGGACGAGGACGCGGGCGAGGACGCGGAGGCCCAAGTCAGGGTGTGGGCACAGGCCGAGCTCCTGATCCAGGTGTATCGCAGCCAACTGCTGCGGGATTAGGAGAGAGGCACGTTTCTGGCGTCCCCACATTCATCTCACAATTAATGGGTCCACGCGGTAGACCTTTATTAGAGAATGAGCAGTGTGAGCAGGTCCTGTCGTGGATGGCAGAAAGTGCATCCAGCAATCTATCGACCACCCAGAATTCTGCGCCGTCCACTGCTGCAACTCTGAATCCTCTGGCTGCTGCTCCTCCTTCCTCCCAGCCTCCTCACTCCATTACAATGACACATTCTGAGGAGCAGGCAGACTCCCAGGAACTGTTCTCGGGCCCCTGCCCAGAATGGGCAGCAATGGTTCCGAATCCTCTCCCACTGGAGGAGTTTGTCGTGACCGATGCCCAACCTTTGGAAAGTTCCCGGGGTCCGGGGGATGAGGCTTGGGACTTCCGGCAAATGTCTCAAGAGCTTTCAGTGGGTGAGGAGGACGATGAGACACAGTTGTCTATCACTCAGGTAGTAGTAATTGGAGTAAGTCCAAGGGAGGAACGCACAGAGGATTCGGAGGAAGAGCAGCAGGACGATGAGGTGAATGACCCCACCTGGTTTGCTACGCCTACTGAGGACAGGTCTTCAGAGGGGGAGGCAAGTGCAGCAGCAGGGCAGGTTGGAAGAGGCAGTGCGGTGGCCAGGGGTAGAGGCAGGGCCAGACCAAATAATCCACCAACTGTTTCCCAAAGTGCCCCCTCGCGCCATGCCACCCTGCAGAGGCCGAGGTGCTCAAAGGTCTGGCTGTTTTTCACTGAGAGTGCAGACGACCGATGAACAGTGGTGTGCAACCTTTGTCGCGCCAAGATCAGCTGGGGAGCCACCACCACCAGCCTCACCACCACCAGCATGCGCAGACATATGATGGCCAAGCACCCCACAAAGTGGGACGAAGGCCGTTCACCGCCTCCGGTTTGCACCGCTGCCTCTCCCCCTGTGCCCCAACCTGCCACTGAGATCCAACCCCCCTCTCAGGACACAGGCACTACCGTCTCCTGGCCTGCACCCACACCCTCACCTCCACTGTGCTCGGCCCCATCCACCAATGTCTCTCTGCGCTACATCCAGCCGACGCTAGCGCAAGTGTTGGAGCACAAGCGCAAGTACGCCGCCACGCACCCGCACGCTCAAGCGTTAAACGTGCACATAGCCAAATTTATCAGCCTGGAGATGCTGCCGTATAGGGTTGTGGAAACTGAGACTTTCAGAGGTATGATGGTGGCGGCCCCGTGCTACTCAGTTCACAGTCGCCACTACTTTTCCCGATGTGCCGTCCCAGCCCTGCACGACCACGTCTCCTGCAACATTGTACGCGCCCTCACCAACGCGGTTACTGCCAAGGTCCACTTAACAACGGACACGTGGACAAGCACAGGCGGGCAGGGTCACTATATCTCCCTGACGGCACATTGGGTGAATTTAGTGGAGGCTGGGACAGAGTCAGAGCCTGGGACCGCTCACGTCCTACCCACCCCCAGAATTGCGGGCCCCAGCTCGGTGGTGGTATCTGCGGCGGTGTATGCTTCCTCCACTCAACCACCCTCCTCCTCCTCCTCCTCCTACGCAACCTCTGTCTCGCAATCAAGATGTGTCAGCAGCAGCACGTCGCCAGCAGTCGGTGTCGCGCGTCGTGGCAGCACAGCGGTGGGCAAGCGTCAGCAGGCCGTGCTGAAACTACTCAGCTTAGGAGAGAAGAGGCACACGGCCCACGAACTGCTGCAGGGTCTGACAGAGCAGACCGACCGCTGGCTTGCGCCGCTGAGCCTCCAACCGGGCATGGTCGTGTGTGACAACGGCCGTAACCTGGTGGTGGCTCTGCAGCTCGGCAGCCTCACGCACGTGCCATGCCTGGCCCACGTCTTTAATTTGGTGGTTCAGCACTTTCTGAAAAGCTACCCACACTTGTCAGACCTGCTCGGAAAAGTGCGCCGGCTCTGCGCACATTTCCGCAAGTCCCACACGGACGCTGCCACCCTGCGCACCCTGCAACATCGGTTTCATCTGCCAGTGCACCGACTGCTGTGCGACGTGCCCACACAGTGGAACTCTACGCTCCACATGTTGGCCAGGCTCTATGAGCAGCGTAGAGCTATAGTGGAATACCAACTCCAGCATGGGCGACGCAGTGGGAGTCAGCCTCCTCAATTCTTTACAGAAGAGTGGGCCTGGTTGGCAGACATCTGCCAGGTCCTTGGAAACTTTGAGGAGTCTACCCAGATGGTGAGCGGCGATGCTGCAATCATTAGCGTCACCATTCCTCTGCTATGCCTCTTGAGAAGTTCCCTGCAAAGCATAAAGGCAGACGCTTTGCGCTCGGAAACAGAGGCGGGGGAAGACAGTATGTCGCTGGATAGTCAGAGCACCCTCCTGTCTATATCTCAGCGCGTTGAGGAGGAGGAGGAGGAGCATGAGGAGGATGAGGGGGAGGGGGAAGAGACAGCTTGGCCCAATGCTGAGGGTACCCATGCTGCTTGCCTGTCATCCTTTCAGCGTGTATGGCCTGAGGAGGAGGAGGATCCTGAAAGTGATCTTCCTAGTGAGGACAGCCATGTGTTGCGTACAGGTACCCTGGCACACATGGCTGACTTCATGTTAGGATGCCTTTCTTGTGACCCTCGCGTTACACGCATTCTGGCCACTACGGATTACTGGGTGTACACACTGCTCGAGCCACGGTATAAGGAGAACCTTTCCACTCCCATACCCGAAGAGGAAATGTGTTTGAGAGTGATGCTATACCACAGGACCCTGGCAGACAAACTGATGGTAAAATTCCCATCCGACAGCGCTAGTGGCCGAAGGCGCAGTTCCGAGGGCCAGGTAGCAGGGGAGGCGCAGAGATCAGGTAGCATATACAGCACAGGCAGGGGAACACTCTCTAAGGCCTTTGACAGCTTTATGGCTCCCCAGCAAGACTGTGTCACCGCTCCCCAGTCACGGCTGAGTCGGCGGGAGCACTGTAAAAGGATGGTGAGGGAGTACGTAGCCGATCGCACGACCGTCCTCCGTGACGCCTCTGCCCCCTACAACTACTGGGTGTCGAAGCTGGACACGTGGCCTGAACTCGCGCTGTATGCCCTGGAGGTGCTTGCTTGTCCTGCGGCTAGCGTCTTGTCAGAGAGGGTGTTTAGTGCGGCTGGGGGAATCATCACAGATAAGCGTACCCGCCTGTCAACCATCAGTGCCGACAGGCTTACACTCATCAAGATGAACAAAGCCTGAATTTCCCCAGACTTCTCTTCTCCACCAGCGGACAGCAGCGATACCTAAACAATACGTAGGCTGCACCCGCGGATGGAAGCATTGTTCTCTATCACCATCAAAAACGTGGACCTTTTAGCTTCATCAATCTGTGTATAATATTCATCCTCCTCCTCCTGCTCCTCCTCCTGAAACCTGACGTAATCACGCCGAACGGGCAATTTTTCTTAGGCCTACAAGGCTCAGTCATATAATTTTTGTAAACAATTTTTATACGTTTCAATGCTCATTAAAGCGTTGAAACTTGCACCTGAACCAATTTTTATTTGAACTGGGCTGCCTCCAGGCCTAGTTACAAATTAAGCCACATTAACCAAAGCGATTAATGGGTTTCACCTGCCCTCTTGGTTGGGCATGGGCAATTTTTCTGACGTACATTAGTACTGTTGGTACACCAATTTTTTGGGGCCCTCGCCTACAGTGTAATCCAATAAATTTTTTGCCCACCTGCATTAAAGCTGACGCTACATCAGCTGTGCTGGGCACTGCAATGGGATATATTTTTGTACCGCCGATGGGTTCCAGGGAACCACCCATGCTGTGGGTCCACAGGGAGTTGTAACTGCATGTGTCCACTTCTAAAGAACCCCAGTCTTACTGGGGCATGCAGTGTGGGCCGAAGCCCACCTGCATTTAATCAGACGTTACCTCAGCTGTGATGGGCACTGCAATGGGATACATTTATGTACAGCCGGTGGGTTCCAGGGAGCCACTCATGCTGTGGGTACACAGGGAGTTGTAACTGCATGTGTCCACTTCTAAAGAACCCCAGTCTGACTGGGGCATGCAGTGTGGGCCGAAGCCCACCTGCATTTAATCGGACATTACCTCAGCTGTGATGGGCACTGCAATGGGATACATTTATGTACAGCCGGTGGGTTCCAGGGAGCCACCCATGCTGTGGGTCCACAGGGAGTTGTAACTGCATGTGTCCACTTCTAAAGAACCCCAGTCTGACTGGGGCATGCAGTGTGGGCCGAAGCCCACCTGCATTAAACATGACATTACCTCAGCTGTGATGGGCAATGCAATGGGATATATTTATGTACCGCCGGTGGCTTCCTGGCACCCACCCATGCTGTCGGTCCACACGGAGTTGTAACTTCATGTGTCCACTTCTAAAGAACCCCAGTCAGACTGGGGCATGCAGTGTGGGCCGAAGCCCACCTGCATTTAATTGGACGTTACCTCAGCTGTGATGGGCACTGCAATGGGATACATTAATGTACAGCCGGTGGGTTCCAGGGAGCCACCCATGGTGTGGGTGCACACGGAATTCCCATTGCGGAGGTGTACCTGCCTTTGACTATTTATAAAAAACCGCGGTCTGACTGGGGCATGCAGACACCTTGACAGAATGAATAGTGTGTGGCACATACGTTCCCCATTGCTATGCCCACGTGTGCAGCTCCTGATGGCGGTGGCACAGGATTATATTTCTCATTGCTTCTGTACAGCATTGTGGGCTTTCGCCCCGCCCCTTTTAAAGAGGGTCGCTGCCTAGCCGTGCCAACCCTCTGCAGTGTGTGCCTGCGCTTCCTCCTCATGGCAGACGCACTTATAAATAGACATGAGGGTGGTGTGGCATGAGTGCAGCTGAAGGCTGCGCAGGGACACTTTGGTGTGCGCTGTGGACACTGCGTCATGCAGGGGGGGGGGGGGGGTTGGGCAGCATGTAACCCAGGAGAAGTGGCAGCGGAGTGTCATGCAGGCAGTGATTGTGCTTTGTTGGAGGTAGTGTGGTGCTTAGCTAAGGTATGCATTGCTAATGAGGGCTTTTCAGAAGTAAAAGTTGTTGGGAGGGGGGTGGGCCCACTCTTGCCGCTATTGTGGCTTAATAGTGGGACCTGGGAACTTGAGATGCCGCCCAACATGTAGCCCCTCGCCTGCCCTATCCGTTGCTGTGTCGTTCCCATCACTTTCTTGAATTGCCCAGATTTTCACAAATGGAAACCTTAGCGAGCATCGGCGATATACAAAAATGCTCGAGTCGCCCATTGACTTCAATGGGGTTCGTTACTCGAAACGAACCCTCGAGCATCGCGACAATTTCGTCTCGAGTAACGAGCACCCGAGCATTTTGGTGCTCGCTCATCTCTAATCCTTACCAAAATGTAATATCATATTACTGTGATATGATATTAATGATACCATGCTATGATATTAATATGCACATTATTGCCTTTGCATCTACAATGCACAAGCATCTGTTGGGCCATGTCTCGGGTGAGTATGCAAATAAGGAAGATAGAACACTATCTCTGCAGTGCCACCTATTGGAAGGCAGCATTCATGCAAATCAATGTTAGACTCTTTATATGTCTTTATAACAATGACTGTGAATTGAAAACCCAAACCCAGAAAACCATACACATATGGTTTTTTGGGGTTTTTGCCCATAGTAGGTTTCTGGCTGGGCTAGTGAGAGGTCTATAATATGGGTTGGGAAAGGCATCATCTCTCCTTAAGGAGAGCACCTAGAAGGTATCTGAGGGGACACCTAGGAGGTGAGTGAGGAGACTGAGGGTGAGTATAAAACATCTTCTGTGTTTTATAATCACAATGATGTACTCATTCATTAAGATACCTAAGGCTGCCTTCACACACACAGGATCTGCTGCGGAATTTCTACTAGCAGAATCACTAAGGAAATTCTGTAGCATTTACAGTGCAAGCCATGTGGAGGGGATTTCAAAATCCCCTTTACATGGTGCAGATTATTTCTGCAACGCATTTGCAGCATTTTTATAAAATGCTGGAGATTCTAATTCTGCAGTCTATTAATGCTGTGGAATCATGAAGCTGTTTCACAAGTGAAAACATGAACACATATGTGCAGATTTGGCCACTGCCAAATTCTTGTGGAATTGCTAGGGGTAGTCTGTTCTGCAATGCCCGCAGCGATTCTGCCACGTGAGAAGGCAGCATTAAGGCATTCCGTGAAATGATGTATAAGTCACAATGTGTTAAATAACAAATTAACCAGTTCCTTGGTGTCCAGATGTGTCCTCATCTACCTTTTTGCTATGTCTATTAACAGTCTGCTGTCCCCACATGTATCAATAATAAAGTGACAGTTATTACAGCCAACCTTTTACTTTTGCTGCATACTGCAAGCTGAGAACACAAAAACAGTTCTACTTACAAGTAATTCAGCCACAGCCATCACTTACAAAAAAGTCGAAAATTGTCAGATAGAACCCACATTGCAATGACAATGTTCCAGCCACACAAAATTGCAATGAATAGTACTTACAGCTGATAAACAATTGATTCTGTAAACTAGAATAAACCAGTAAACCACTTACCATCCCTAACTGAGCCTTAAGATAAAATAAATGATTGCATTAATTATAAAATTTTTTCATCAATTCCAAATGGCCAAAGAAAAAATCCTTAAAACAGATGGGTTAAATGAATACGAGAAGGAGAATGGGTGAGAAACACAGTCATTCATTTAGAATATACAGTGACCTGACTTTTCACAGACTGAAGCTATAATGTTGCAGTTGTTGCTATGGTGAGATAGCAAGCAGTGACAGCTTTTGGCTATTATGATCATTTAATGCTGCAATGCCTGCTTCAGCTTTATACAAAATGTATTTTTAAAATCAAAGTCAAGGATAGACATCTGCATCTGTCAAATATAAAAGGAATTGGCAGATAAACTGTAAATAATGGTATTGCTAATTGTGGAATGTGAAATTAGATGTGCCTGGTACCGTAAGCTTTTGACATTATTGCCTGTAGTGATGGTTGTATACGTTTAAGTGCTATTTAAGTAAGAAACCCTAGTGGTTTTAATCTACTTCCGACCTTTAACTGTAATTGTCATTTAAATTTTTTTCTAATATAAGGTTTAAGTTATTAAAATACCTTTTGCAATATATTTTATTACTCGATTCAAACAGCTTTTAATAGAAAATGTCTGTTGATGTGCTGCCTATCCCTATTCAGCTCTGCAGCTGTAGACCCGTTGCTAGGGAAATCCATATTCAGCTGCAAAGCTGAATGCGACAACAGACTATGGGGATGGCTCCTCTCCTGTGCCTGTGGACATCAATAGTCGTCCAGACACAGGTCTCTAGGTTTTATATGTGTAAAAAAACTTTATTTTCTCCCCCCCATCACATCCTAAGCTATTGCTTGTCTTACAGTATGTTCCTGCCCTGCAACCACTCGCTGAGTCCACGTTCAGGATTTCAGGGATCAGAGTACTTGAAGAAGTAGTTAAGAATGAAATGCTTGTGGGTAGAGACATTAAAGAAATTTGGCTCCTACATGAAAGCTGGTATATACTATACAATGTTTGTAGCACCTCAGTTATATCTCTTCTAAAACGGTATAACTTAAAAAAGAGCAATTTTATAACAGATTCTCTTGAGACAAACCTGTTTGCATGAAAGTCAGACTTTGTCTCCTGGTAAAAATTGAGGGGTTGGCTTGATATCCTCTTACCTTACATAAAAAACTTTATTTTATGCCAGAGTTGTAGAAAATTAATTTGGCAAGAAATGGCAGCTGTTACATACCGAATAGTAAAGTGGCAAAATTAAAATTATGATTTCAGTGGTGGGATTCAGCTGGTTCTTTCCAGTTCTGTGAAATTAGTTGTTAAATTTCCAGCTAGTTCAAAGAAATGGGGAGAGTGAGGATGCCGATCCAATCCTCTTTGCCTAAAATCGACTGCATCTGTGTTCTTAAACATTGATAGAATGCACCGTGACAGCAATGCTGCAGGATGCCCTGCTTAGTTCCTTGACCTGCCATTTGGCATCTTGTCTGTGACGCAGACAGTAAAATGATGCCATCATGCTACCCGTGTCAGTCCTTAGAAGAGGCCAAGGCTGTAGACTGGGAATGCAGGGATGTGTGTTTTTATTTTTGTTGCCGGGGCAGAGTTCAAGTAAATGAAAGGGGTTTCCAGCAGTTAAAAAATAATAAGCTATCAATAAAATAGGTCATTAACAGTTAATTGGAGGGGTCTGCCACCTGGAAACCTGGATTATCAGCTAGTTAATGAGCCAGCTGTTACCCTGTACAGAAAAGTAAGTAGATAGCTCCGTACATTGTGCCGTGGTCTGACATAGTGTTGCAGGCACAGGTCCCATTCACTTCAGTGAAAGCTGTGACTGTAGTACTACTGTAATAGCTCATTGGCGGCAAGTGAGGATCGGAAGCAGGAAGGCATCACAGAATTGGCCTTGACTCCTGTGATCCTCATGCCGGTACATGTTCATTGTCTTTGACACTGTTCGACAAGGGGTTCACTACTCCTTGCTGTTAAGTGATAAATTGGCTGGCTGGGGTAATGGGTTACTTATTCAGTCAGGTGCTGTTTGCACTTTTTGTCAGAAAGTGTTTCTGGTATTGTCAGTAGTTAGTGGCTTTGACCTGCGATTCCTGGCGTTAACCTCCGTCTCAGTTAAGATAAGCCGGCTATCAATCTTTATCTGGGGTATTTGTACATCTTGTTCCCTATACTATAGTGGGTTTATACACATTTAGTATCATCTAACTTTTACCACAATTCACTGTTTCCATATAGGGAAAGTTAGGGTTACCCCCAGCTTCCTGACGTGGTGTTGACCTCATCAGGGCAA
Organism: Eleutherodactylus coqui; assembly: GCF_035609145.1. Classification (NCBI taxonomy): domain Eukaryota; kingdom Metazoa; phylum Chordata; class Amphibia; order Anura; family Eleutherodactylidae; genus Eleutherodactylus; species Eleutherodactylus coqui. The sequence goes on along the minus strand of NC_089837.1, from coordinate 252,509,911 downwards.
GTGCTCCGTTTATAGGTAGTGTATTCTTGTATCATATATCTTGTTTAGGCTGCATCCAAATGGGTGACATGATACAGATGCGAGAAAGTCCCAGCAATATCGATAGCATCATAGGTCTGTGTGATATCGCTGCATTTTCTTGCAGCGATAGCACGGTTTTGTGTCGCTACAAAGTTGCAGCACCATGTGCAAGGATTTTTGGGAGGGGCTTGACATATAAGCCCTACCCCAAAAATGAGCCCTAGCTGCAGTAATAAAACAAAAGAATAATAATACATCACCTGAGAGGCACTGTCATCTCCAGCACATCTTCCCCACTGAAGCTCCCCGACACTCATTTTCAGTCTTTTGCCAGCTCTTCCTAGATTGGAGGATCAAAATCCCCACCTCCAGGAAGGGCTGCCTGTGATTGGTTCACAAGCGCCGTGGCTCAGCCAATCAGAGTTGGCACTTAATGAACCAATCAAAGCCATTCATTGATTCATTGCTCTGATTGGCTGAGCATTGCACTCGGGAACCAATCAGGAGCAGAGCTTTGTGGAGGCGGGGTTTTTCAAAGTTTGGGGAGTTTCAGGGGAGACACATGGGAAGCTGACAGTGCCAGAGAGGTGATGTATTCTTTAAAAAAAAAAACAATTTATGCAGCTAGGACTTAGTTTAGGGCTCAAACAGCAGGCTTTGCTACTGTAAACATTGCATCGAACCACACGAAAACGGAGTTTTCGTATGATGCAACACATAGGAAAGCTCCATAGGGAAACATGGGCTACAAAAAATTGCAAATCGCAGCTGTATACAGTGCAGTGACTGAGGCACAAGGCGCATCAATGAGGCTAGATATTTAGGATTGTCATGGTGGAGCTACCAACTCCTCCCCTGAGAGATGCGTGTGATCCTTGACCAAAGCCCTGACAGGCCTCTCTAGGCAACGCCGGTGGAGCGGTTACATGAATAAATGTTGTTGTGGACTTGAAGAATTCTGTCATGGGGGACACCACCATTCCTTTGGTCTGCAGGAAAATAAGAGAGTCCACACATGGTTAACTTGATAACACCCAGTTGCTGGGAATGGTCAGCAACCGGAACTTTACTTGCAATCGCTTTTTTGACACAGATTTACAATTCACTGTGCGTAATTTCACACACCAGTGCAGTAAAACAAATGAAGGAGGTCTGGAAGAAAAACACAGGATGAAACCGGGCCTACAGTTGAGTTATCTGTATAACTGAACTCCTGGACACACACACTCGGGAAGAGAACAAGAACACTCCACTGACACTCACTTTCTGAAGGCTTCTGGACACTGCACGGCAGATTCCTTTCTCTTCCTCTCACTCACTCTATCTTTTTTTAGGGTAGGGGTCGTGGGAATAGACTTCCAGGGTGCCACCCTTTCTCCTTCATTCATCACCACATGAGCGTTGAAGGTATTCTCGTGCAGCCAGCACTCAGTCCTTCTCTCTCTGACAGGATCTCTCTAGGAAGACTCATCATTTTCACCTTGCACCCACATATAGCTATCATACTCATGTAACATCACAAATTGTTACATTTCCAGACATAACCCAGACATTCTCAGACATTAACCTCTCACATGCTGCAGCTGTGCAATACACATAACTAGTGACAAGACAATTTCCACAGTAAAGACATGACATTTAAGACAGTTATAGCCAATTGTGTGGAAGAACCCATAGGAAAGCATGGGCTCTACATACATGCGATTTGTAGCACTGGCACATTGCGACAAAATCGCACAACAAAAATTGCCTGTGTGGATGTGGCCTTAGGGTTAGATTTCTCCTCTTATATTATCCATGTTTACTGAGTGTGTTTACAGAATATCTCAAAAATGTAGAAACACCCATACAGAATAAAAACAATTTGGCAGATGGTCATCCAATTTTGCATACAAGCTGTGAGGGAAGAGGGAAACTTGTTAGGTCGTGTTACCAAAATGATGGCCATTTGAATGCTGCAATCTTGGATTCAACTCTAATTTTTCCAAAGGAAAAAAGGGTGTATGATATATAAAATTGTTAGAGATTTTCATGTGAAAAACAATGGTGTGCTTCATTTTAACATAATTTTATTTGTTTTTTCATCACAGGCAATGTTAATGATGGTGTTATCTCAAGTAAAATGTGTTGAGATCATGCTTATGTCTACTGAATGAAGCACATGCGTTACCACAACAGCTTTCAATCAAAGCCACCCAACCAGACCTCCTATTACCCACAGTGCATTTGAAAGCATAATTTAAAATTCTGAGAAACAGGTTTTGCTGCTGATAAACCGAAATCTGGATGACTAAAAACTGTTACTGAGAAGCATCAGCAACAGCTGTTCTGGCCTCATTCAGCAAGAGGCCACAATGCAGCACCCATTGTGTGTCTCAAAAATGTGGGGTTAGCTGTACCTCTATATGGCAAGTTTTGTATAAGTATAAATTACATCCTTACAAATTGCATATGCTGTAACATGTAACAGAGAACGATCTCAACACATTCTGCTTGAGATTATGCCTTTATTTACAATGCTTACAATGCAAAAAACTTTCATAACATGAGAACAAATAAAGTTATGCTAAAACTAAACATTGATTTTCTATGGAAATTCTCTACCAGAAAAATCAGTTGAATCCATGATTTAAAATAGCTATAATTTTGGTGACATGACCTTACAGGTTTTCCAGCTACCTCCAAAGCTTGTATGCAAAATTCTGGCAAAGCATTTAAAATCTATATGGATATTTTCACACTTCTGAGACACTCAGTACACATTCAGAATTTTTGGGATGCAACCGTTATGTCTGGGTCGTGCATAACTATGTCAAATATCTTCACAAAGTACAGAGCTATCTGCTCCCTGCTCTATATAGGGTGACAGTTGGTCCAGCAAACAGCTGATCGGCTAGAGATGGTGGTAAACCCCCAACGAACATCTGGCAGAACACTTTAAACATTCAGGGAGCACAATGTGACTAATTAAATATTCAGACACACAATAAGACTTCTTACGTATGCAAAGTCGTAACTTGAAGCTGCTGGGGCTCCAACTATAAAGCTTCATTGATAGAATTGGCTTGCAATATGGGGAAGAGAAACTTTATGGGCCCCCCCAGGGCTCCTGGGCCAATGTGCGCCACACCCTCTGCACACCCTATACTTACGTCCCTGATGTACAGAATTTAGAAGCACAGTGTGGCTAATTCTGCCTCCAGTGAACACAGTGCATCACAGCACATTTAATTATGCAGTACTTAAATATTCAAGGAGCACAGTGCCAGTAATTAACTACGCAGTGAGAGCCGTGTGGCTAATTAAATATTTGGGATGCAGAATGTGGCTAATTTTTGTTTTAGGGGGTACAGTGTAGCTTATTTTGGGTTTGGACCACAGCCTACCTAATTTTGGGTTCTGGGGCACAGTGAGGCTGATTTAGTATTCAGGGGAACATTGTGGCTAAATTTCTTGTCATTACTTGTAACAGAAATGAATTAACTTCCTGTGAATTTGGCCCAAATGTTTTTGTGTCTGGGATAACAAATTTACATTGTGAGCCCTGTCAGATAAAAAGATTGATGTTAATTAAGTTTCTGTACAGACTTTCAAACTATATTACTGCTATATAGGGGATACATAAGAAAATATGTTAAGTAGAGTCATAGTTTTAATTCTGCCTCAGTACATTCTGTTTTTGTTTATGCTGACTTTAGTAAGTGCTTTTTACATATGGCTTCATTTTTTGTTTAGTTTATATATTTTATAGTAGCCTATAATACTGGGCCATATTAAGATAAACTCTTTTGACCTTGGCACATTTAATAAGGAGTGCATAATCTGGTGTACAATCAAAAGGACTTGGACTGGAAGTAGTTCAGAAAATAAAGTTTATTTTTTAGATAATGAAAAAAATGACAAATAAATTACAATTGTCTATTCTTCATGATCTTTGAAACATTTGTTTGCATTTTAATGCAGGCTGTGAATTTATACTTTCAGTGGATAAAATTCTGTGTTGGTGAGTTGATAAGCAGACAGATTTATGGTTCATTACAAAACATACTGAATCTCTAACAAGTCAAATACCTGTGTGTCAATTACTTCACCAAAAAAGATTTTTATTCATTTAAAGTAAGCAATGGAGGTTCATTTTATATGAATGCAAGCATGGACTTTAGCAACCATGATGAATTGATACTTGTGATGAGCGATTAGTGGAATAATTAGTATGTGTGGGGATCGGGCCAATTTCACCAAAATCAATCACCAAATATCCACAAAGCAGACAAAGCCCCCAAATTGCATGGACATACAGACACACATCTTGGGAACACTGTGCTCCATCCCAAAATTGACAAAACAGTGTACAGTGCTCCTTTCTGTCTGTCCAGCACCATTTTCATTTCATATTATCATTTGGAGGGGTATATTAGGAGGTGTGGGAGCATTTGTTTGTCACCCATTGACAAAGGAAAGAAAACATGTGTAGTAGAGATGAGCGAGCACCAAAATGCTCGGGTGCTCGTTACTCAGGACGAAATTTTCGCAATGCTCGAGGGTTCGTTTCGAGTAACGAACCCCATTGAAGTCCATGGGCGACCTGAGCATTTTTGTATATCGCCGATGCTTGCTAAGGTTTTCGTTTGTGAAAATCTGGGCAATTCAACAAAGTGATGGGAACGACACAGCAACGGATAGGGCAGGTGAGGGGCTACATGTTGGGCTGCAGCTCAAGTTCACAGGTCCCACTATTAAGCCACAATAGCGGCAAGAGTGGGCCCCCCCCCGCATTGTCAGCGTAAAGATCATTCTCCTCTGCCATAGCTGTAACAGCTGTGGCAGAGAAGAACGATGTTTGCCTATTAAATTCAATGGAGCCAGCAATACAGCAGGTTCCACTGAAAGCAATGGGCTGCCGGCGATCGCAGGATGAATTGTCGGGAAGGGCTTAAATATATAAGCCCTTCCCTGCAATTCATCCAGAAATGTGTTACAATAAAAATATATACCGGCGTATAAGGCGGCGGGGCGTATAAGATGACCCCCCAACTGTCACCTTATACGCCGGCAATACAGTGGAGCAAAGAATAAAAATCATTACTCACTTCTTCTGACGTTCTGCGGTGCTCCTGCAGGCTGTCGCTCCCTCCTGGTCCACGGCAGAGCATTGCTTTCTGGACGCAGGGCTTGAAATCCCCGCCTCCAGAAACACAGCCAATCACAGCCATTCAATGACATCATTGTCATTGGCTGTGATTGGCTGAAGGCACGTGTGTTTCTGGAGGCGGGGATTTAAAGCCCTTCGTAGAGAAAGCAATGCTCTGCCAGGAACCAGGAGGGAGCGACAGCCTGCAGGAGCACCGCAGAACGTCAGAAGAAGTGAGTAATGATTTTTATTCTTTGCTCCACTGTATTGCCGGCGTATAAGGTGACAGTTGGGGGGTCGTCTTATACGCCCCGTCGCCTTATACGCCGGTATATATTTTTATTGTAACACATTTCCTGGATGAATTGCAGGGAAGGGCTTATATATTTAAGCCCTTCCCGACAATTCATCCCCGCGCTCGCCGGCAGCCCATTGCTTTCAGTGGAACCTGCTGTATTGCTGGCTCCATTGAATTCAATGGGCAAACATCGTTCTTCTCTGCCACAGCTGTTACAGCTGTGGCAGAGAAGAATGATTTGTCTTCTATATGTTCTCAATGGGGTCGGCGCTGCTGCTGCCGGCCCCATTGAGCGCATATAGAGAAGAGAACAGAAATCGCAGATCGCACGTAGGTGCGATCTGCGATTTCTATGGCCTTAAGATGGACCGTTGGGGTTCTTGAAACCTAAAATACTCCTAACAGTCTCCCTATAGCAGCTCCACCAAGATACCACTTTCCCTGAATTAATGTCAGAATGCATCTGTGGCGAGCCGCGGGAGGGGCAGATTTTAATACTCGGGTGACACCAAATCTCACCAGCCACTCACAGCAGGGGGGTGGTATAGGGCTTGAACGTTGCAGGGGGAAGTTGTAATGCCTTCCCTGTCTTTCTATTGGCCAGAAAAGCACGCAAATTTCTCAGGGAAGAAAATGAAAGTAACCCGAACACCGCGTGGTACTCGTTACGAGTAACGAGCATCTCAAACACCCTAATACTCGAACGAGTGTCAAGCTCGGACGAGTATGCTCGCTCATCTCTAATGTGTAGGGGTGCCTATTGGTTACATTGGTGGGTATTATTCTTATATATGGCTTCAAGACTGTTTGATTATATGCAGTTGTCTTTATTATCATTTCTGAATACTTTACTCTTTGAATATATGCATATGATTAACTAATCAGAGTCCCTGGGACTTGTACTGAGTCATGCATATTAATACTGACAGCAGTTACGCACTTACCCTTATCCATTGTATCTATAGTTTTAACATAGGCTCCTTGTGTTGTTTGTTGCATGTTATATATATATATATATATATATATATATATATATATATATATATATATATATATTTAATGAAGTGATTGTTTGGCTTTATACTCCTTTTCTTGTGTTAATACTTGGTGATGGATTAACCCTATACTAACCCTTAACATGGAAATCCTGCATGCTTTTGTATGTGTTCCCATTAAAGACAATAGGAGTAAAATTCCGTTTACTAATTTCCCTTCCAGAAAGTACATAATGCAGACAAAGACCCCAAATTGGATATTAATACAGCCACACATCTGGGGAACACTGCACTCTGCCCAAAAATTGGCAAAGCAATGTACAATTTTGTAGGTGTCAATTATAGCACAAGGGTGGCACTGAAAACAAAAGAAGACCCAAGCAGGGTATTTTAGTTTAAAAATTGTGCCAAAGACAAAATAGTCAAGCACGGACCTTCTCCAAGGAAAAGCTGTAGATTAATAGCTTTTTTTTGTACTTTAAAAATTTTGTTTTGGGAAAAAGAGGAAGTACAGGAAGTATGATGGAAACAGGAGAAGAGTAACAGCAATTCCACCACCACCTGCAGCAAAAGCTACTCATGAAAACATAAAAGCTGTAGCTCTGTATTTTCTATTTTCATATTTTTCATTTCTGAATAACTAGGGTTATTAATAGATGTAAGAAATGTTGCATTGCTCCCTTCCCTGCCTCTGGACCTATGTCATACCCCTCCTCTTCCTCCTGCTCTTCCTCCTCTATACTTCACCCATGGATAGAGAAATGTATTGGAGAAGATACACCCCTTCTTACCCAAAGTTGCCCTCCCTGAATGTTGAGTAATGGTGGACTGGCCAGATAGTTGGGAAAGTCATTGTGCTTGAGGCCCTGTAGTGTCTGTTCCAGCAGGCAAGCAGCAGTAATTGTCATACTGATTAGTGTGTCATCACGATTGATTATTTTGATCGCTTCCTCAAAGCAGGCTAAAACAGCACAAATGTATTTGATCTGCAGCCACGCCACAGGCTTCAAGTATCCAACCTCCATACAGCACCAGCTAATGGTATACACCATCTGGTACTCCGTGATTACTCTCTGCTACTGGCTTAGCCTCTGCAACATATGTAACCTGGTATTCCACTGTGTGGGCATGTCACAGATGAAGCGGTTGGATGGCAGCCCGAACTGTTGCTGCACCTCCACCAGACAAGGGGCAGCTGCAAGTGAATGCTGAAAGTGTGAGAAGTTTTCTGGTCTTTTCCAACAGTGGATGTAAACCCGGATAATTGTTTAGGAAGTGCTTTACTACCAGGTTTATCATATGGGCCAGGTGTTAGTGAAATGAATATGACTCCATGTTTTATCCTATGCGTAGCCATTTTTAAAGCAGGTAGCTATCTTAAGTGTCTCTTTTCATTGTATTCATTTGCCCTCTTTCTACAGGATTTATGGTTTTTAAATGGTTATTTAATAAGCCTTGAGTGAAGTACTAAGGCTTTTGCTCCAGAAGATAGTTATATGGCATTTAGATTGGCCGTGAGGCCAAGCTGACATGTTTCTAGCTGTTCACATATGTTCCCAAACATTTTATGCAAAAAATTTATTGTTTACGATTATTGTACTTTAGTTTCCGAGAATTTAATCATGTGTGACTCTTCTGCACTTGTGTGGTTTTGCCTTTAATTTTAGATGTTACATTTTTTTAGCTTATATATTTATATTTTATGTTTTTTGACCATAGGTAACAAATGAATTATGATAGATTTGAAATATTGTTATTTAACATGTGACCCTATAAAGAGTATCGCTTATCACTCAATAAACAGGTTGCTTTGGATCACATCACATGCTGTGTGATTCATTGTTAGTCTCTTGATCTCAGCTTACCTCTAATAATTGAATTTGGACCCCAATAGCATATGGTATAGCAAATATTGGTTTGCACTAAGCACATGTATGAAATTGCTGTAGTGAAGGGATGCCAGTAGATTGGCACCATTTTCACATGTGACCTTGCTGAGCTTTAGATTGTGCACCGTCAGACACTTGTCATCCTGAGCGTGCAAAGCCGTCAACATATCATCGGCTATGTGGTTTTGCTAACCTGGACATATGAGTTTTAGGACATGTTGGCATTAACCATGTGCAGCACCATATTAAGGCTGTATTTTGTCAAATTCAGATACCTGTGCTAATGTGAAGATGTTAAAAGTGGTACGAAGTGGTGGAGGAAGAGAAGGACGATAAGGAGGAGACATATGAGGATGAATGTCCCACAAGCCTTGGGGGTACCATAAAAAGTGGACTACCACTATTGGCTTCATGGTCCACCTGCAGGACACTGACTCAGGATAAGCAATACTCCTGGCCATTCTTGCTGGAACATGTGTCCATGGTCAGGTGGACCCTGCCACTGAGTTAAAAAATGCCAGGTACACATTATCACTTATATGGCAGGGATGGCTTTTGGGTAAAGAAATAGCAGCTGGGCAGTTGGTACTGCAGGTTAGTATGGAGCATCACATTTCAGAATGTGTCTGTGTCCACTAGTTTGAAAGTGGCACTTCTATTGTAAGCAGCTTTGCAATGCTTGTGTTCAGGCTCTGTGATCATATATGGTTGGGATGTTTTTTTTATATTTCAATAGCTTGGGGATGGAGGGCTGGCTTCTGATCCAGTTCTGCCTGTTTCCACCCTCCTTGTTGATCCAGAGGAAGGCAAGAATTGAGGTAGAGCGATTTTACCTCATTTGGGGGAAAAATTATTTCCTGACCCCATAATGGTAGTCTGAATAATCCCTGGATCAACTTTCGAAAGTTCCTACCTGACTCCAAGACCCGGATCAACAACCACTCTTGTTATTTAATGTCTATATCCTGCAATGTTTTAGCACTTCAAAAAGACGTCTAGTGCCCTCTTAAACTCTTCTATTGATTTTGCCATCACCACTTCCTCAGGCAGAGAGTTCCATAATCTCACTGCTCTTACAGTAAATAACCCCCTTTTGTGTTGGTGTTGAACCCAATTTTCCTCTAAACGTAGCAGATACCCCCTTGTTACAGTCATAATCCTGGGTATAAACAGACCATGGGAGAGATCCTTGTGTTGTCCCCTAATGTATTCATACATAGTTATTTGGTTGCCTTTTAACCGCCTTTTGTCCAGGGTGAATAATCCCAATTTTAATAGCCTCTCTGGGTATTCCAGTCCCCAAATTTAGTTTATTAATTTAGTTAATAAACCAGAATTATACGATTGGATTGGGGCATTGCCAATGTGGTTCCAATATACAAAAAGGGGTCAAAAAGAGAGCCTGGTAACTACAGGCCAGTAAGTCTCACTTCAATAATTGGAAAACTATTTGAGGGGTTTCTGAGAGATACCATCCTGGAATACCTCAAGAAAAACAATAGTACAACTCTTCTTTTTCCCATTCCTCGCTCTGAAATCTGCAGCCCAGTCATCACTTGTGTGTTACATACTATGATGTAAGCTACTATGACTCTCCCTGCCTGTATATGTTGGGTCAAGAACGTAATCATTTTCCACCTTCTCTTTCTCTTTGCTGTTGTTCTCGTTCTGAGTAGGCTCTATGTCACAGTGAGGACCAGGAGCTGGTACCTCTATTTCCACATCCTGCTGAGTATACATTGCCTGTGGAGAGCTGACTGTGCACACCACCTCACCCATATCTTCCTGTTTGAAGGAAAAAGATAGTTGAGCATCAATGCATTTAATGTATTTGTCTTCTCCCTCTAGTTGTTTGAACTGCTCCACTTACATCCATAACACTGAATAATCAAGCAGCTCCTCAGACTGATCCATTTGGACTGCTTCACAGTGTGTGTGGGATTTGGCATGGGATGAAGAGAGAGAGAATGCTCATGGCTGACTAGTGCAGACTGACTGCTGTATGCCTACGACTGGGAGAAAAATGAGTTGTTGGTGCTTGGGGATTGCTGTCATTCACTCTACAACCTGTTCTGCATTCTGAGAATGTAACATATGGACAAAACCACTTCTAAGGAATGGCAGTGGGCTTGCCTCACCTCCTGCAGAACATGGAGCAGTTGCTTCAGTGAGAGCCGCTTGAAGAATCATCTTCTACCTCCTCCAACACCACTGCCGACACATCCCCTACCCCTTGCTTTCTTTATGTTTCCTTTGTAATTGTTTTTAACTTTTCCCCTTGTATGTAACTTTTCAGATAACTTTGTAGTTTGCAGAAAACCACTGCTAGCTGTGTAAGGTTAATTTCACATGGGCGAGTGCAATATTGGCCTGTGAAACTCGACCTGATATCACACTTGCTAGCATGTCATGTCCCCATGGATGTGAGGCATTCTTGTGTTAAAAATGCCTTGCGTCACTTCAGGGAAGTAGTGATCCCCAGCAATGCGAAACTTTGCATCCCATCACACTCTTATTCACCTCATATACTGTGCCATGCTTTGCTGGACCCTATTGAAAACAATGGGTAATGTGTTCTGAGGAAACACCAAAAGATAGGACATGCCATAATTTTTTCCCACACCACAATGTGGAAAAAAGTCGCTCATGTATATGACCCCATTCAAAAGAATAGGGTTCATATTCGTGCAAGATATATACGTCTCGCAATGCACAAATCTCGCATGATTTTCACAGATGTGTGAAAGCAGCCTAAGACCTGCAAATAATTTGTAATGGCCAGACTCATGACTGAACAACATCTAAGGCTGCTGACATGCACTGTGTGTATTTGCCGTTTTCTCATTTACCTTTCTTTTTGTTTTAAAGTAACAAAAATAAACACTGCCAATAAGCCCTGGGCAGCACAATTTATGAGAATAGAAGGCCACATCATACAGCTTATTTGTGCACAGTCCCTATTTAGCATAGTGTAATTCAAGTTCACCTCACCTCACTACTAGCTGAATGAAGCCTGCAAATAATATCTAGCAACTGCCAACTTTGAACTATGTCTGTGACTGTTGACATGTACTATGAGTATTTCATATTTTCCTGTTTGGGTTTTTTTTGTTTTATATTAACAAAAAAACAATGCCAAATAAATAATCCACAATCTCTGAACTGCACGATATGTGAGAACAGAAGATCACACTGTATAGCTTGTATATTTGTGAGCTGTCCCTATTTGTCGCAGCATAATTAAATTCTCACCTCACTGCTAACTGCATAAGGCTTGCACATACTTCATAGTGGCAAAGCTGGAACTTTGAATGATGTCTGAGACCACAAACAGTGAACTGCCATATTCACCACCCCAAATCATGGTTTGTTTATCTGCTTTGCTGCTATATATGGTAACAACAGCAGAAATGTACTCTCTCCCAATGTACAGACCACCTTTCGTATAGGTATATAAACGTGATGCAACTTCTTTCTCTAGTCTCTCCAAATTGTCTGCTGGTATTCAAGCTTTCACACCCAACAGGAATATATCCTCTACAGAATATCTGTCCTTAAAGGGGTTGTCCCGCGCCGAAACGTTTTTTTTTTTTTTTTTCAAACCCCCCCCCCCCCCCGTTCGGCGCGAGACAACCCCGATGCAGGGGTTAAAAAAGAACACCGGAGAGTGCTTACCTGAATCCCCGCGCTCCGGTGACTTCTTACTTACCTGATGAAGATGGCCGCGGGGATCTTCTCACTCGGTGGACCGCAGGGCTTCTGTGCGGTCCATTGCCGATTCCAGCCTCCTGATTGGCTGGAATCGGCACGTGACGGGGCGGAGCTACACAGAGCTACACGGAGCCCCATTCAGAAAAGAAGAAGACCCGGACTGCGCAAGCGCGGCTAATTTGGCCATTAGACGGCGAAAATTAGTCGGCTCCATGGAAACGAGGACGCTAGCAACGGAGCAGGTAAGTGAAAAACTTCTTATAACTTCTGTATGGCTCATAATTAATGCACAATGTACATTACAAAGTGCATTAATATGGCCATACAGAAGTGTATAGACCCACTTGCTGCCGCGGGACAACCCCTTTAAGAACAGATCATGTTTTATATAGGCATATAAACATGTTGCAACTTCTCTGTCTTGTGCTCAGCTGTAAAATGTCCACTGGTTAAGCTGTGCTTAAGTAATGTATAACTAAGTCATATGATGCAGGCGTACAATGAAACTAGTGTCCATATGCAAGGTGAGGACATATTTGGTGACATCATCATGGCTTCCTGGCTTCTGACTGGCTGTACTCTGACCTTTGTGAAATTTGATTTTCCTGCGATTTTCGTAAAAAGTCAGGTCGGACTTATCCAATTCAATTTGGTGAAAATTAGGTTGATTTTATCGCCCGACTGATCAAGACAAGTAACAGTACTTGATCATGAAAACTATAAGAAAATTGTATAACTTTCTATTATGCAAGTGCTAACGTTTTTAGCATATATAATTATTACTACTTTAACATTGCATTTTATAATATAAATGGAGAAAGAAAAGTTCAAAGCGCAGTTGGTATGGTATTTATTTCAGAGGTTACCTAATGATATTATAACAAATTTTCTAAACATGTGAGCCTTGTTTTTCTGACAATAACAAGAATCTTAAAATAATCATAGGGAAGCTTTAGCTTTAGGCCTTGTTGACGTGGCAGAATGACAATGTGGGTTCAGAAGAAGATTTTGTGCCAAAATCAGTGTTGGTTTCCACACCCCATTATTTTCAATGGGAATTCATGCCAAAGTTCACATCAATGATTTTTCCCTGTGCGGATTTGAAATCCGTTTTATAGGGGAAAAGATAATTGATGTGTCAATCTGCAAGTCTAAGTGCATGTTCAATTCCATAGCATAAAAAATGCAAATCAGGAGCACCAATCCAAGGATTAGCCTCAGATTTCTAAAACTGATTCTGCAGCAGATTTTTCAGACAAAAAAATCCACTGCATGATCAAAGCCTTAGAGAATTACTGACTTTCCAACTACAAGTTACATAAGTATACAAAATTATGGTACACTGGACATGATGCTGCCTTTGATATTTGCCTCAGCTAGGTCTTACCCAGTGTTAATGTGGGATACATTTTCTTTAACTGAGCTCTAAAAAAGCAATCTTTTTTTTTCAAGTTACAAGGATGGAAGGTGCAAAATACTAATATAAGCAATGATTTGGAATATCCAAGTACCCTTAATCTATACAAGAGGTCGTATACAATAAGCAGGGTGGAAGGTGTGGTAGCCATAGGGAGTAGCAGGGGGACTAGGTCAGGAGATTTGGTATGCCTCCCTGAAGAGGTGTGTTTTAAAGGCATGTCTGAAGTTTTGTGTATTGAGAATTGTCCGGATGCCTTGGGGTAAAGCATTCCAGAGGATTGGTGCTGCTCTGGTGAAGTCCTGTAGGTGAGCATGTGAGGTTTGTATTAGAGGGGCATTTAGCCTGAGTGTGTTAGCAGATCGGAGTGTGGGGGCTGGGTGGTGTATGGACAGGAGGGAAGTGATGTATGGTGGTGCAGTGCCCTCGAGAGCTTTGTGGGCGAGGGTGCGGAGTTTAAATTTAGTTCTGCAGTGGATTGGCAGTCAATGCAGTGACTGGCATAGTGCAGAGGTGTCTAAGAAACAGCTGAATAGAAAATTAGCCTGGCTGCCTTGTTTAGTATGGATTGGATAGGGGAGAGTGTGGTATGGGGAAGGCCAATGAATAGCGAGTTGCAGTTGAGTTGGGAGTGGATGAGGGTGACAACAAGTGTCTTTAGCATGTCCGTGGTTAGGAATTGCTGGATTTTAGCAATATTTCTAAGGTGCAGGTGGCACATTCAATTCAGGTCAGAGATTGGATGTGGGGGGTAAAGGAGAGGTCAGAGTCCAATGTGACCCCAAGGCAGCAGGTGTGCTGTCTGGGGGTTATGATAGTGCCAGACACTGGAATGAAAATGTTGAGGGGAGGTCAGTTGGAAGGTGGAAAGATGAGGTCAGTTTTAGAGAGGTTGAGTTTGAGAAAAAAGGAGATGATGTTAGAGACAGCAGTAAGACAGTCAGTGATATTTTGGAGTAATGTGTCATCAGCATAGAGATGGTATTGAAGGCCGAATTTGTGGATGGTTTGTCCAATTGGGGCCGTGTAGATAGAGAAGAGAAGGGTACCAAGGACCAAGGCCTGGGGCACCCCCACAGCGAGAGGAAGTGGAGAGGAGATAGAGTCAGCAAAAGAGATTCTGAATGAGCGGTCAGAGAGGTAGGAGGAGAACAAGGAGAGAGCAGTGTCCTTTAGGCCGATAGAGCAGAGCATAGTGATAAGGAGATCATGGTTAACAGTGTCAAATGCAGCACAGAGGTCAAGGAGGATTAGTAGGGAGTAGCCACCTCTAGACTTTGCCATCATCAGGTCATTTGATACTTTTGTGAGGACGGTTTTGGTCGAGTGTAGAGGGCAGAAACCAGACTGGAGGGGGTCAAGGAGAAAGTTGTCAGAGAGAAAGCATGTGAGGTTGGAGTAGTATAGGCGTTTTAGTAATTTGGAGATGAAGGGGAGGGTTGAGATGGGTCGGTAGTTGGCAGCATCCGTGGGGTCAAGGGTTGATTTTTTTTAGCAGAGGGGATATGATGGAGTGTTTGAATGAGGAGGGGAAGGTGCTGGAAGAGGTTGCAGATGGTGGTGAGGAGAGTAATGACAGCTGGGGAAAGGGATCAGATGAAATAAGAGGGGAGAGGGTCGCTGGAGCAGGTGGTGGGGTGAGCAGCGGAAAGCAGCCTGGAGACTTTTTCCTCTGCTGTTTTTTCTAATATTGAAAGTGAATTGGTGATGGAAGGAGACTGGGATAGCCATGCAGTTTTTGGAGATTTCTTTTTGGATGTTGTCGATTTTTTCTTTGAAATAGGCGGCTAGTTCTCCAGCACTCAGATCTATCATGGGGGCCTGTGGTTGAGGAGGTAGTGGAAGGTGTTGAACAGTCGTTTGCAGTTGTGGGATAGTGAGGAGACAAGGGAGGTGAAATAAACATGTTTGGCATTGTGAAGGGCTAGGATATAAGTTTTAAACATGAATTTGAAGTAGAGGAAGTCTGCGGGTAGCTTTTATTTTCTCCACAGCTGTTTGGCACACCTAGAGCATTACCAGATGAAGCGCCTTTAGGAGGTGAGCCATGGTCTGCGGTTGATGGCTCAGGTCACGGGTGTTGCAGCTTCATCCAGGGCACGTCTGAGGGTGGTGCTGTAGTGTTTGGATACCAGGTTACAGCAGGAGAGGAGAGAGAAAGGACAGGGAGGACTGAATGGTCTTGGCAAAATGATGGAAGTGGACAGTCTGGAGGTTCCTAGAGGTGCAATAGATGGTAGGGTCATGGGACATGCTAGAGTGCTTGATGGAGAAAAAGAGGAGGTTGTTATCTGAGAGTGTTGCCATCTCTGTGAGTGGGGGAGTCTGAGAGTTGTGATAGGCTGAGGGAGGAGGTGAGTATTAAATGCCAGGAGGCTGATGAGGGTTGGGATTTTACAAGATAGGAAGTGGGGGAGCCAGGTGGCGAAGTGGTCTAGGAACAGGTGGGTGGGACCTGGGGGCCAGGGGGATAACTGTGAGGGACAGTGGGCAGAAGAGTGGTAGGGTGTGGACTTTGAATGACTGGAAGATGAGTGAGGGGGCCGAGGGAATTACCTGGAAGGTACAGTTCGGCAAGAGGAGGCCACCTACTACTCCGCTGCACCTATTGTCTGATCTGGGGTGTGGGAGAACTGCAGATCATCATAGGAAAATGCAGCAGGAGAGGTAGAATCAGACTGCTGTATCCAGGTTTTGGTGAGGACTAGCAGGTTGAAGTGTTTGGTGGTGAAGAGGTCATGTATAATTGGGAGTTTGATTCACATAGATTGGGAGCTCCATAGGGCGCATTTGAATAGGGCGAGGGAGGGGGGGGTGTAGCATGGCTAGTGGGGTGGTTTGGTATGATTGGGGGGGATTTTGGTAGAGAATAATACGGGGTGACCCAGGGTTGGGGTTAGGAGTAGCAGGGTAGTGAGGGTGAGCAGTTTGTTGGGGGATTTGTGAGGGTGGCTAAGGTGTTTCTTGGCAGTAAAGGGGAATGGAGGCATCTGAGGAAGGTGAAAAGTGCATGAGAGCTGTGCATGGGTGAGCAGAGGAGGGGGGGCTGATGTGGATGGAGTGTGATGGGGCTGGGTGTAGGAAAAAATGTTAGGGCTTGAAAGAAGAATAGCGGTGGTGGTTAGTGTAAATTGCAGGGTATTTTTTATCCAGGCTGTGGAGAAATGTGGGATTTACCTGTCTCCTGCTCTGTCGAACTGCACTGTTAAACTGCATCATTCGATTGCATAAGAAGCTTATTCCTGGATGCATGTATCTATATTACACACAAGTTTGGCACTATGGAGCGATTGCAGCAACCTCATTGGTTCTGATTCACAATTCCAGCAACCTCATTGGTTGTTTGGCTTGTCTAATTCAACCTCATTGGTTGTTTGGGTTCCCTGATTCAACTTGATTGATTGTTAGTGCCGAACTTGAGTGTAATACAGATATATGCTTCCTGGACAGTTCATGCTGGACACCCATGTGTGCCAGCCACAAGTGTGGCAATGAGGCTACCACTAAATTTAGAGTTCAAACTACAAGATTACAGTTGGAGTGGCTAGTTGGAATACACTACTCAACCAGCTGACCCCATCCTCACAAGGCTAATGTACAAGATGGGGGGAAGTTGGAGAGGTTTATTGCCCTCTTTGGATTAACAAAATGTGCCCAGCAACACCGAATGAGACAGAGGTGGGGGGAAATGCATATAGTCACAAATGGATCCAAAAAACAGGACAATATGGTGACATACCACTCACACAGTTAGACCATGAAATGTGCATGAGGCAGCAATATAGCAGATGGCAGAGTGGGGTCAAATCAGTCAGTTCAGATCAGCTTGAATGAAGTCAGTGCAGGATAATATGGAGGCATACCATTCACACAGTTATAACGTGAAATGTGCAATAGATAGTATTTATTGTCATTAATGCATACAATGTATTAGAGAAATTAAAACTATGTTTTTAAAATATCAATGGTTGCTATAAATAGTTCTGTAGCTAACTACAAAGAAAATGAATAATCACAGTTTTAAGAAATGAACAATAATACTTAGATAATCGTTTCTCAAGCCTATTGTTGAATTCATTGTTTAATTAGACATTTTTAAGTTATGGGTAATGAGTACCCACTTCCATTTATATTTATATTTTGGCTTTTAAGTCAATTGCTTTTGCTTTTAACTCTCTAGAAATCACAGCTGGATTCCCTTATAAAATGCACATGATTATTCTGCTAAATGTTCAAAATGTATCAAGAAAATGTATGTAATTAGTGGACTTTTGTTTGCAACTCCTCTTTCTTGCTGCACACAAAATGAGTCTTAGTTACAAAAATACATATGTATGATTTGAGATAAATACTCAGGTTTTACATTTTATATGTAAAATTATATATTTTTTTAAAATGCAATAAATAGTATTGTTGAAAAAAGATGGTAATTTTGGAACCAATGTGACAATGTGTTGCTTTTTCTAACAGGTAAATATATGTTTAATATACACATTTATGTATATTTACATAAAACAATACATATATAATGTACAGTTAAATGTTTTTCAGAGGCAGTAAGATTGATAGCTAATATACTAATTGAAGTCAAAGATGATTGAATCATTCATAAACAGTAAATATAGTGTGAGAGTGACCTGTGGTGGCTTGGGTCATTCTTACACGGTGCCAAAGCATGTTATAATGACCTATAGTTACTCTAGATCCGAATTATACTGTTTTGTTTCCAAAAAGTGCTCACACATATATACACATGAACTCTTGTTATTATTAAAACAAGTATTTATATGGACCATTTTGATTATATAATCAATCTATTTTGATATTGTATTTTATCATTTAGTCCCTAATTCATACATCAATCAGCCATAACATTAAATATGAGGAATAGTTTCGAAGGCTGAAAGAAGTTCAACTTATTATCCTGCAATGTTGATCCAGAGGAAAAAATATCCTTTGCGACCTCAAATCTGGCAATCAGAATAAATCCCTAAACCAACAATCCATCTTCAATAATCTAATGGCTATTAGAGAGTTTCAGTAAAGAACCCCTTTATGTTGGTGTAAAAACCTTCTTTCTTCTAGAGGTAAATGATGTGTCCTTGTTACAGTTACTCTTAAAGTCCTGGGTATGAATAGACAATGAAGATATCTCTGGTATATTTATTTATTAGGTCACACCGTTGGCCAACATTTTTCTACTCTATACACTTAATTTGGATAATCTCTCTGGGTATTTTAGGCCACCCATTCTATTTTTTTATTTTAGTTACTCGCCTTTGAACCCGCTCAAGCACTGATATGTCAAATCTGTTTAATCAACTCACTTGAGCAGGCTTGCCTAGTCCCCAGTGTGCTTGATTAGGATTCAGAGCTCAAAATCCAATGCAAAGAAATAGAAGAAATGAAAACTCTAGCATCAAACTTCCTTCTCTATTTGTACGTGCTTAAAATCCAGGGCATAGTACACTTCTCAACATAGTGAATTGCTACGCGTTTCAGGAATTACTTTTCTTCATCACGATATATTCTCCATTAAACGTTAATGGTTTCCAAACACTTTGTAGAACAACATGCAGGCTGCGGTGATGGATTATTTTTTTCGGAGCATAGAAAAAGTCAGGAATCCAATTAGAAGTGGTGATAATCAGAAAAAAAACTTCTTAACAGAGAAGCAAGATGAATTTTGGAATTAAATAGTAGGGATCCAATACAGGATTTGAGCACAAATCCTGGATTGAGAAAAAATACCATAAGGGTTAACGATTGTGCTTTTTCATTGGTAATCTGTGATTGGATGTTTTTAACATGTGATATTTGTAGTAGATTTGAAAGAAGTGTGGGTTAAATTGAGGATATGCCATGATGAAAGTAATTTTCAAAATGTGTAGCAATTTTCCATGTTGAGAAATGTACAACGCTCTGGATTATAAAACTGTATGAATAAATAAGGAACTTTTCCAATATTCCATATGTTGTCTGAGCAGTGATTTGTAAAGAATAAGAACAATGTTCTAATAATTCACTGGTCAACAAGTTTCCACAAAAGTCATGTTGCTGAAATAAAATTAGTCATTTCTTATCATTTTTTTTATGAGCTCAACATGAATATGACAGTCAAAATGCTAAATTCTATTCTTTTGTAATCTGTAATTATTGTTTACATCATGAAATGCATGTCAATAATAGTCTTATGGTCGATACCTGTAAAAAATCAAGTCATAGACTACGTCTTAGATTTCTTTGCCTGTCTCTTGTACAGCTGTTTGGGAGCATCTCTGTGGAGCGTCCAGCAGTAGTCAGCCAGCATGGTAGTGAACCATTTTCTCTGGTATCTTTTTGGTACATTTTTCCGATATCTGGATGAAAATGTTCACCATGTTCATTACTTACCATACCACAGTGGTCTTGAAAGAAATCCAGATGTAAATGAAGGAAGTGGATCTTTAGAAACATATCGCGGCCAAGTTACTGATACTGCATCAGCCTGTCTTGTACTAGTTCCTTGTAGTTTTCTGCCCTAACATTCCTGAGAAAGTTTATAGACACTAGGTGAAAAGTATTCGATGCTTGTTTCGCATCACCCTGCAGCAAGTTGTTAAACTGGTCATCTTTGGGGGCGGAGCCTGGCTGCTGTGCTGAATGGCCGCCTGAGTGCAGAGCTTCGTCGGCACGACACCTACAGTGGACCTCCAACCGCTTCCAGAGGCACCAAAATGAGGAGAATCAGGAAGGAGAAGGGTTCGGAACACACAGAGACCCCGAGGGCGAGTAGAGGGCAGGCGGATATGCAGCGGTACATGAAAGAAAAGACCTCTGCTGCCTCTATAGCGACCCATGCTACAGAAATTATGCAAGTCCTGCAAGAGCAGGACAACCATCTAAATAGAGCCCTGATAATGCAGGAGGATTTAGAGAATAGAAACAGGCACTGCAACATCCGTATCAAAGGACTGCCTGAACAGTGAGCTGTGAACTGTCTCCCTAAGGTGGCCAAAGAAATTTTCTCACTCATCCTTAGCCCCTCCATCACTGTTGAGCTGATTCACAGGGCCCTCAGACCCCCCCTCCCGGCGAACTCAGATCCGCCAAGAGCTGTGATATGTAAATTACTCTCCTTTCAAGACGCATTCGCCGAGCTGAGAGGCGCCAGGAACCACAGAGATTTAAAATATGCAGAGGCCCCCCTTCAGATCTTCCAGGACCTGGCCCCTACCCCCCTGACCAAATGCCGACTCCTCCGTCCTCTTTTAGATGCTTTAAGGGAAAGAGGGATCAAATATGCCTGGCTCTTCCCGTTTGGCCTGGGCATATTGCATAAGGGCCGAAGATTTAAAGGGGTTGTCCCGCGAAACCAAGTGGGTCTATACACTTCTGTATGGCCATATTAATGCACTTTGTAATGTACATTGTGCATTAATTATGAGCCATACAGAAGTTATAAGAAGTTATTCACTTACCTGTTCCGTTGCTAGCGTCCTCGTCTCCATGGTGCCGTCTAATTTTCAGCGTCTAATCGCCAGATTAGACGCGCTTGCGCAGTCCGGGTCTTCTTCTTTTCTGAATGGGGCCGCTCGTGCCGGAGAGCGGCTCCTGGTAGCTCCGCCCCGTCACGTGCCGATTCCAGCCAATCAGGAGGCTGGAATCGGCAATGGACCGCACAGAAGAGCTGCGGTCCACCGAGGGAGAAGATCCCGGCGGCCATCTTCAACCGGTAAGTAAGAAGTCACCGGAGCGCGGGGATTCAGGTAAGCACTGTCCGGTTTTCTTTTTTAACCCCTGCATTGGGGTTGTCTTGCGCCGAACGGGGGGGCTGTTGAAAAAAAAAAAAACCCGTTTCGGCGCGGGACAACCCCTTTAACATCCGTGCCCCTGAAGATTTGCAGGTGTGCTGGCAGTTCCTGGAGTTGGAACCTGTGGACCTCCCATGTTGGCTCCCCCTACCTGAGCTGCCCAAATTCTCCAAGCTGCCATGCCCAACCGAATGCAGCACAGCAGGAAATTCAAAATCGCCCAGGGGTAAAAAGAAAAAGAGCAGAGACACTACCGCGGGAAGCGAATGAGGAACTCCAACTGGCTCTGGTTTCCTCGTTCCCACAGGCCCTCCTTCTGAGTTTTGTGAGCGGCGCGGGGGACTCCGTGTGCCCAGGTGACTGTATCTTGGATTGCGCCCCTGCCGTGGGAGACCTTGGCGTAGACCCTGAGGCGTTTGCCGGCTCGTGCCCGCCTCGCTAACAGCGATTTTGCCCTCGCTCTATGGGCCCATAGCTCAAGTTCTATTTTCATCCCCTCTCCCTCTATTCAATTTTGTTACAGTTTTTACTGTTGGTGCCTTACTCATTTATTATTGGTCCTCTATGGTGTCTGTCAGAGCATGCTTCGTGCAATCGGTTTCTCTGCCTGGTTTCGCAATAGTGCACCAGTTCCCCACTTCGAAAGGGCACTCCCATATTGCACGACACCTCCACTGACTGTCTTAGGACTACCTGGTCTTTTACATAACAAGTAAAGGTCAAAAGGCACTCATGACAAATTCTTGGAGGTATGGGGCCCCCAGCCTAAGCTGCACGTAGCTATGAAGCCCTAATACCTTTCTGGTGGGTGGAGGTGGGGCGGGACTGTTACCTGGTGGTGGGGAGGGGTTTCTCTCCTCTTCGCCTTATACCCAACTCGGGCTGTGTTTGACCCGGGCCGGGTCCGCCCCCCCCCCCCCTCGCTACAAACGGAGCTCTCGTGTGGACTAGAGAATTGTGTTTGTGGGACTTAGTCCGCTCCTCGATCCCAAATATCGCTCCCCTCTCTTCCCTTACCCTCCATTCCTTCACCCCCCTCGGTATGTCTTTGTATGTGATTTGTTCTGATCCTGTTTAGTTAAATTTATAACAGCATTACCTGGCAGGATTGCATGACTCGCTGTCATTATAATTCTGTACCTGCCATGCGAGTTTATTGTATCGCTTACTTGTATACCCTATCCTGTCTCATGTTCAAAATCTCAATAAAAATTGGATTTAAAAAAAAACAAAAAAAAAAAACTGGTCATCTTTGAAGAGCTTTCAAATCTGAGGACCTACAAAATCCCCTTTTTAATCTTTGCCTCGCTGAATCGAGGGAATTTTTCATGAAGGTATCGAAAAACTGACGAAGTCTGGTCGATGGCTTTCACGAAGTTCTTCATCAAACCTAGTTTGATGTGAAGTGGTGGTAGCAGGATTTTGTGAGCTTCGTGCAGGATATTCTTCTCTCCAACTGCTACATTTTGTCTGTGAGTCCATTCCTTCCACAAGTAGCACAATTCCCTTGCTTGGCTATCCCACTCACATAAGAAACACATGAATTTTATATATCCCATGGAACTGGTCTCAATGCAGATGGAATGTTGTGGTAGACTTCTTTTGCTTCGTTATCCCACTGGAAAGAGGAGGAACCAAGTAGAAATAACAGTCATTTGTTTGTTTGCTTGGCTCTCTCCACACCATGGGGACTGGAAACGGCATTGCTGGTCTTATGCCATTCAACCACTGTTAAAGCTGTGTTGTTTGTGTAGCACAGCATTTATGCAGGGCCTAAGGCTTGTCTTGGTCACCAATCTTGCATCCAAATTAAAGATGATATACTTGAGGAGTGATACTTTTTTTCTGGTTGGCAAATGTCACTTCTCCACAAATATACCAAAAGTTGTCCACGGTATTAGCGCACCTTTGAGGCATTAGTATTCTGTATTGTAACTAAATGGATAAATTAACAGTTTTATGTAACAGTAGCTTAACCCCTTCCTGCTATATGATGTGCATTTACGTTATGCAGCATCAGGGTATGTATGAAGAGTGATCACAGGGCGACCTCTCTTCATACAGCGCAGGCATCAGCTGTTTATTACAGCTGACACCCACGGGCAATAGCTGCAATCAGCTGTGTGGCTGATCACAGCTATTAACCCTTTAAATGCCGCTGTCAATTCTGACAGCGGCATTTAAATTTCAAGAACGATGTCCCCTGGGGTCCCGTATGGCCCCCCCCCCTGCGTAAGATCGCAGGGAGCTGTGCAGGTGTCATGGCAGCCTTAGCAGACTGTCTATTAAGCCGTTTCCATGGGGTGGCTTGATAGACTGCCTGTCAGATTGCAGTATGATGTAATGCTATGGCATTACATCGTACTGCAGGAACTATCAAAGCATTGATAGTTGTGGTCCCCCAGGGGGGCTAAAAGAAAACGTAAAGATAAAAACAATAAAGTGTAAAACTTTAATTATTTTTTTAAAAAGTAATAAAAGATAAGAAAACCCCTTTTGCCATATTTCCAATAAAAAAATCTTAATAATAAAGCAAAAATTTGTGTTTGGTATTGCTGTATCCGTAAAAGTCTGATTTATGAAAGTAATGCATTATTTACCCTGTATGGAGATCGTCGTCTGAAAAAAAAGAAAGCCAGAAATGCGCTGTTTTTGGTCACCCTATCTCCAAGAAAAAATGTAATAAAAAGCGATCAAAAAGTCGTATGTATGCAAAAATTGTAGCAACGGAAACATCTGGATGTAACGCACAAAACGAGACCTCATACAACTATGTCAACAGAAAAATAAAAAAGTTGTGCGCAGAAAACGGAGACAGAAAATAATTCAAAAAAATTAAATATCTTAAAAAAAATACAAGTACTACAGCAAAAAACTATATAAGTTTGGTATTGTAGTAATCGTACTGACTTATAGAATAAAGTTATCAGGTCATTTTTGTTGCAGTTTATGTGCCGTAGAAAC
This sequence comes from Eleutherodactylus coqui, assembly GCF_035609145.1. Lineage (NCBI taxonomy): Eukaryota > Metazoa > Chordata > Amphibia > Anura > Eleutherodactylidae > Eleutherodactylus > Eleutherodactylus coqui. The sequence goes on along the minus strand of NC_089837.1, from coordinate 252,485,692 downwards.
AGGAGGCACCAAAAGATGGCAGAATGTTGTTTTTTTCCCATTTCTCTCTAATTAGAATATTTTAAAGGTTTTTCAATACATTATGTGGTATATTAAATAGTAGCATTGAAAAATACAACTCGTCCCACAAAAAACAAGCCCTCATACAGCTACGTCGATGGATAAATAAAGTTACGATTTTTTAAAAGGGAGGAGGAAAAAACAAAAATGAAAAAAAAACAAAAAGCTCCGTCAATAAGGGTTTAATAAACATGTTAAAGAGAATAAGACCCATTAATGACTCTTCTGGTATCTTACAAGTAATGGTGACCCAATTGAAGTATACACCATTTATAACAACCCACTGCTTTCTATCACTGACCCAGTTACTTGTCCACTTAAAACATTTTCCTCTAGTCCAAGCATTTTTATCTTATGTATCAAATCTTTATGTTGCACAGTATCAACGCTTTGGAAAAATCAAGATTATATGACATTCAGTGACTATCCCTGGTCCAGTAATCATAGAAGCTGATCAGATTAGATTGACAAGACTGATCCTTCATAAACTTATATTATCTTATTTTAGCACAATAACTGGCATTAAACTATTATTAAAATGCAAAAAAAAAGGTCCGTGCCACAGTTTATGGCACAGTTTAATGCACTTTAAACATTATTGCAGACAATTTGTGCCAATGGTATTCTCTAATAGCTGTGGTCTCTTTTAGCAATATAATGCATCCTGCCACACTGCAAAATATTTAATTGAGGATCTGTGACACGTGCTTAAAAACAAAATATACAAACAGGTAAAAAGGAGGCACAGCTAACCACCTTTCAGCTGAACAATTCACAAGGTAATGAAATGGAAACACCTGGCTAGATCCCGGTGATACTCATCAGGAACACACATTAAATAGCTCCAGTACAGTAAAATTTAAAACCTTATTGAAGATTCTGTAAAATACAAGTGTGCACCAAAATGCTCGGGTGCTCGTTACTCGAGACGAACTTTTCGCGATGCTCGAGGGTTCGTTTTGAGTACAAACCCCATTGAAGTCAATGGGCGACCCGAGCATTTTTGTATATCGCCGATGCTCGCTAAGGTTTTCATTTGTGAAAATCTGGGAAATTCAAGAAAGTGATGGGAACGACACAGAAACGGATAGGGCAGGCGAGGGGCTACATGTTGGGCTGCATCTCAAGTTCCCAGGTCCCACTATTAAGCCACAATAGTGGCAAGAGTGCCCCCCCCCCTCCCAACAATTTTTACTTCTGAAAAACCCTCATTAGCAAGGCATACCTTAGCTAAGCACCACACTACCTCCAACAAAGCACAATCACTGCCTGCATGACACTCCGCTGCCACTTCTCCTGGGTTACATGTTGCCCCCCCCCCCCCCGCACGACCCAGTGTCCACAGCACACACCAAAGTGTCCCTGCGCTGCCTTCAGCTGCCCTCATGCCACACGCTGGCCTCATAGCCACACCACCCTCATGTCTATTTATAAGTGCGTCTGCCATGAGGAGGAACCGGAGGCACACACTGCAGAGGGTTGGCAGGGCCAGGCAGCGACCCTCTTTAAAAGGGGCGATAGCCCACAATGCTGTACAGAAGCAATGAGAAATCCAATCCTGTGCCACCTCCATCAGGAGTAGCACACGTGGGCATAGCAATGGGGAACCCATGTGCCACACACTATTCATTCTGTCAAGGTGTCTGCATGCCCCAGTCAGACCGGGGTTTTTTATAAATAGTCACAGGCAGGTACAACTCTGCAATGGGAATTCCGTGTGCACCCACAGCATGGGTGGCTCCCTGGAACCCAACGGCTGTACATAAAAGTATCTCATTGCAGTGCCCTGGACAGCAGAGCTAATGTCCGATTAAATGCAGGTGGGCTTCGGCCCACACTGCATGCCCCAACCTGACCGGGGTTTTTAATTCATAGACACAGGCAGGTACAACTTCCTATTGTGAAATCCGTGTGGACCCACAGCATGGGTGGCTCCCTGGAACCCACCGGCGGTACATAAATGTATCCCATTGCAGTGCCATGCTCAGCAGAGCTAACGTCACATACAATACAGGTGTGCTTCGGGCCACAGTGCATGCCCCAGTCAGAGTGGTAATATGTACCTTAACCATAACCGCGTTGGTGCGAATGTGGCGGCGACTGCGGACCTAGTAGCGTGGTTTTATTTAGTTGGTTTTCGGAATGTGGCCAGGATTAAGTGGGCTGTGGCGGGGGATGGTGGGGGAGCTCTCTTGTGTCGGTAAAGGTGAAATTCTTGGACTGCCACCAGACGGACCAATGCAAAGGTATTTGCCAAGAATGTTTTCATTGTTGGAGGAGGAGGGGGATGTTTTTGAGGCACTACGTGTCCTCTCCACGTGTCCGTGGTTATATGCACCTTAACAGTAACCGCGTTGGTGGGAAATGGCCTCGCCACCATCATATCTTTGGGAAGCCTCCGTTTCCACACCCTAGTGACATAGCATTAGCAGCGGTATAGGTAGAGCCCAGAATTAGTAATATTTCAGCGGTAGCCCCAGTAATATATCACTAGCAACATTATAGGGGTAGCACAGTATTATTTCCATTTCGGTAGTAGTAGCAGTCCAGACAGGCCCCAGTAACATATCACTAGCAGCAGTATAGGGGGAGCACAGTCTTAGGTCCATTTCAGTAATAGTAGCAGTCAAGACAGGCCCCAGTAACAATTCCGAAGCAGCAGTATAGGGGGAGCACAGTATTAGTTCCATTTCAGTAGTAGTAGCAGTCAAGACAGGCCACAGTAACATTTCCGTTGCAGCAGTTTAGGGAGATAACAGTCTCTTTCACATTTCAGTAGTTGCAGTATAGACAAGGCCCCAGTTACATTTATGTAGCAAAAGTGTAGGCCAACCCCACACAGCGTATATTATGTATACTGTTTCCCTCTGGCGCTATGATGGCGGTGATGTAACGGGCACAGCAGAGCCAGGAAACAATTTTGCGCACGCCTGTAGTGAGACGTAGGTGCGTATGACTCAGCTAGTGGAATTCACAGCGCAGAAGCAGTCAAGTGGCCAAAGGGCAGTGGTAGGCCTTAAGTATTTTGCTTCAATTTGTTTAAATGGTGAGCTGAAACACCAGACAGATACTGTATGCAGCGTATATTATGTATACTGTTTCCCTCTGGCCCTATGACGACGGTGATGTAACGGGCACAGCAGACCCCGGAAACAATTTTGCACAAGCCTGCTGTAACGCTTAGCTGCGTATTAATTAGGACTACTACCCCCAGCAGACATGCAGTACACTGAAGACGGTCACAGGCAGCCCAAATATAGTATTTTTCCCCAATTTTTTCGAAAAAGCCCACTGCCTATATAGACAGTATATCTCTTTCACCTTTCCCACTGTCCCTGCCTCACCAGTACTGCCCCTATACTCTGTACAATGACTGCAGACTGAGGACGCAATGGTCTGCATGCCCGATATACAAAAAAAAATAAAATTGTGCAACACTGCTTAAAGCAGCCTCAACAGTACTGCACAAGGTCAGATGTGGCCCTAAGAAGGACCGTTGGGGTTCTTGAAGACTAAAATAACACCTAACACTGTCCCTATAGCAGCAGCAGCATCAGCAGCACTTTCCCTGATCTATGTCAGAATGCATCTGTGGCGAGCCGCAGGCGGGGCAGATTTTAATACTCGGGTGTCACCTGATCTCCCCAGCCACTCACTGCAGGGGGGTGGTATAGGGCTGGAATGTCACAGGAGGAAGTTGTAATGCCTTCCATGTCTTTCTTTTGGCCAGAAAAGCGCGCAAATGTCTCAGAGATGAAAGTGAAAGTAACTCGAACATCGTGTGGTGCTCGTCTCGAGTAACTAGCATCTCGAACACCCTAATACTCAAACGAGCATCAAGCTCGGACGAGTACGCTCGCTCATCTCTACACATGATTAAAAATTGCTCAATCATTTCAGCTCAGGGGGCTTATTCACAGCATATAAGATATTTCAGGAGAACCACCCAACATTTGCAATACAATATACAGTAGTATGAAGTATTTTAGAACAATATTAACCACCTAAAGGACACAACCCTTTTTTTTTTCATTTTCATTTTTTCCTCCCCACTTAAAAAAAATCTTAACTTTTTTTCATCTATCAACATAGTTAATGTCTGAGGGCTTGCTTTTTGTGGGATGAGCTGTATTTTTCAATAGTACTATTTAATGTACCATATAAGCCCTCGTTCACACGAGTATGCATTTGCACGTGCCAAAACATGCGTGAATGAAGCTCCGTGCAGCATTGCTTTCAATGGAGTGGCCACTGCTGCTCGTGGCTCCATTGAAAGCAATGGTCTGCTGGCTACCCCTGCAGTGACAGCTGTGTCAGGGGATTTTTTACTCCCCGCGGGGGTCCCCTTGTCACTGAACACTGTGACAGTGCTGTCACAGTATTCAGTGAGGAGGGGACTCCCCACAGGGAATATTTAAGTGCAGCATGGACCTATGGATTAGAATAAATTTATGGTGTCATTTTTGTTGCAGTGTGTATGCCTTACACACCTTAGTAACAAGACTCTCCGCAAAGATGGTAGAATTTTTTAAAAGCTTTTCACTATATGATTTATGACTCATTCAGACGAGCGTGTTTATGTGCGTACATAGGTGCGCACAAAACCGCGTGTCTATTAGAAGCATTGGTTCCCTATGGTGCACACCTGTAATGGAGGGGAGGGGAGGGAGATATCTTCTAAAAATGTATCCATAAGTGTTTGATTCGGGTATGTGATAGATGGGTCTTTTATTGAGTTGTATAGTGAGCTGCAGTATTTAGCAAATTCCTCTGATATTTCCCTAGGATTCATGATGCTGTTGTTTAGAGAGTTTACTGGAAAAGGGATCCTGAATTTGAGTTCCTTGGTTTTAATTCTGTTAGCAAAGAATTTGGGACCTTTATTATCTTGAGTGTATTGATTTAGCTTGGCTTTAGGGAGGTGAAGTTCGTATTTGTTTTGTAATAGTGAATGGAGTTTAAATCGAAGTTGTTTTAATTCCATCAAAATCTCATTTGAGTGTTGCTTTTTGTTTTGCGTTCCTAACGTTCTGATGGATTTTAAAAGCTTGTCTATATTTAATAATCTTTGACGTTTTTCAATAGCAGCTTGTTTTAAAAAGTGTCCTCTTATTACTGCCTTATGGGCATTCCATATTCAAGTGATTGAGACTTCCTCTGAGTCATTTAGCATAAAGTATTCTGTGAGAGTGTCTTGAACATGGTGTGAGAACTTAAGGACAAAATTGTTAGCCTCCAAGGCGAGGAAGGAGTTATACTTTTCTTTGATCATAATAGATATTGGGGCAAGGTCTGACCAGGATATTAAATGAACATAGGAAGAGCTGACCTTTTATAGGAGCCATCTATCTACAAGGAAAAAATCAATATGAGAGTACATTTTGTGCAGATTAGAGTAAAAAGAAAAATCTAATTGGCATGCTGGATTTTCCACACATCATATAACCCCTGCTTAAAAATTAAGTCTTGGATATCACAGACCTGCGACTAAAGCTGTTTAATTATTTTCAACTAATTTCCATGTATTTTGGTGTGCTGAAAACAAAAAAAATTGAAATAAATTCTAGACGTCGGGATTTACCACAAAATGCAAAATTCTCTTTAAATTTAGCAAATTTTTCTTAATTTTTGGTATTTTTTAATCTTAGGGTTTTTAACTAAATTTAAAGTCAAAATTACTATTAATTAATTTACATCAGTGCATTTAGAATATATAATGGCAAAGAAACATAACCTTCAAAGAAAAGAACTTCCAGAGTGAGCTAATGGAAACCAGCATCAACATGTTGCAAGCTGACCACACAGACTCTGACATGCACGGGCTTGAATCAATTTTTTTTCTTGGTTCTCGCCTGTGGTACTATTGTACCTTGACGCCACTGGAAGTATGGGTGGAGACAAGATAAGGGTACTTGACAGGGTGGTGACACCCCCTGGAGCTGATTGGCTGCAATGAGCAAGGTCCTAGCACACCACAGCAATCACTCTCTCCAGAGCAGCCGTCCCCCTTCCTTCTCCTAATGGTGAAATGCTAGGGGGCACCTTCGCTGACAGTGTGATACTGCAGCTGCTCTAGGAACCCCCCTGCTATTAGGCTGTGCCCTCCCATCTCCTTTCGCGTAGCCCTTGCGCTGTGACTTACGAAGCTCCAGGGCATCTCCCTGGCCATCTGCTCCCTCACAGCTCTCTCCACATATGAGTCTGTGCCACCTCTCAGCTCTGTCCCAGACATCGGCTTTCTGCTGCTGTGGCCACTGACAGCTCGCTCCCCTGCTTATTGTCTGCCACCACTGCCAGTGACACTGGCTTTCTGCTGCTGTGGCCGCTGACAAACGGAAAGAGATGGAGTACCCCCCACAATCTCTTCGTTTTAGCTCGTCATTCTTAAATTGTCTTTTCCCAAGTTAGCATTAGGTTCCGCGGAAGTATATTAATACACTTGACAATTTCTGCTTCATTTGTGTTGAATATACAGTGTTGAAGCAATGAATGTTGAAGCAGCTGAATATTATAGACTTTGTGAAAAAAAATATACTTTGCATATTTCGGACTAAAACTTGGAGATCAAGATAAAGTTTAGGTGCCTCATAAAATGTGCAAATGGTATGTTGAAGATGTCTGAAATTGTTTCAAGGGTAAGAAAAAAGCTTTTCGTTATGGGATTCCTATGGTATTAAGAGAACAAAAGAACCATAGTGATGACTGTTACTTTTGTTCATGCAATGTGAAAGGGTATGATTCCAAATGGAAGCATTCCATCTCATACCCCAATCTTCACTCAGCAATTCATCCCATCCCCCTTGGCACAGATATACCAGTACCCAAGCCCCCTGCTACCTTGGAAGAGATACCTAACTTGAATGAAGGTGGAGTCATACCTGAACCAGATGATGAATCAAGTTCTGACTTTGAAGGTGACACAAGACCAAAGTTTTTTTCTCAGGAGAAGATGAATGATTAGGTACAAGACTTTAATCTTCCCAAAGATGCCGCTGAGTTACTCGGTGCAAGGCTCAAAAGCAGGAATTAATTATTGCCAGGAGTGTCTTCTTCATGGTTCAGACATTGTGAAAAGTAGTTCGTTCCTTACTTTGTCCAGGAAGACAAGTTGGTTTATTGCATCGATGACAAAGGTTTGATGGGTCAATTCAAAATCCAATATGATTCAATGCAATGGCATCTTTTCATAGATTCTTCAAAAAGAAGTCTCAAAGTAGTTTTGCTCCACAACTGCCTTTTTTTACGCTTCCATTCCTTTAGGTCATTCCCTACACTTGAAGGAAACCTATGAGAACTTGGAATTGGTTCTTCGTAAACTTAAATATGAAGACCACGTTTGGCAAGTGTGTGGGGATTTAAAGGTCTTGTGCATGCTGCTTGAGCAACAAGCTGGATATACCAAATACCCTTGTTTTCTGTGTCTATGGGACGGTTAAGACCAACAAAATCACTGGACCAAGAAAAGTTGGCAGCCGAAGGTGCTCACAGTCGGTGAAAAAAATTAGAATTGATGAAGCAATTTGTGAAATCACTACCAAGAGATGGAGAATGCTTCAAATGTTTGGTCACCAAGTTTCCAGGCCTCTCGGAGGCAAATTGAAGGAAGGTTTGTTGGTCAGACCAGACATTAGAAGCTGATCAAGAGTTTGTCAATACCATGACAGATTCTCAAAAAAAGGGTGGATTACATTTAAAGAGGTAGTAGAGAAATTTTTAAGCAAAAAGAAAGATCCTGACTACATTTCAAGCTTTAGGTTGCCTGATGAGCTTGCAAGTGCATTTCCTCCAATCCCACCTTGACTACTTTCCTGAAAATTTGGGAGCTGTGAGTGAAGAACAACGTGAACGATTCCACCAGAACATTAAAGAGATGGAAAGAAGATACCAGGGAAAATGGAGCATTACAATGATGGCAAACTACTGTTGGATGCTTCAAACAGACATTCCAAATGCTACTCACAAGCATAAATGTACCAAGAGGAGCCTCACAGGGAAGAAGAAGCTATTTTAGTCTGTTTTAGTGAGCTCATTTCAGTTCAAAAATTATTTTCTTGTAAAATTTGTAATTAAAAATTAATTTTTAGAGTCTATTTTAAAGTCTATTTTTATTTATTTTGAGGTATTGCCTTATTTAACATAGATAGCTGAATTGTCAGGAAACGTGATGTCCTATGACAAAACGGAGGTCATTTTCAGTTTCAGTAACGAAAAATATAAAGATTACGTGGAATAATCAAAACAGCTTTTAAAATTTTTTTTGCAGACCTGTGTATTCTGAGGCTTATCAGATGGCCCAGGGAAATTTCTATCTAGAGCTAAATTAGGGACAATATTAAAGTCACCTAATAACAGGCCCTTGTTATACATTAATTAAGTGATCTAATGTTTTAGGAAGAAAAATTGATTATTTCATGTTTGGGGAATAGAGGAACAGTGCAATATACGGAGAGCCGTTGATTATGCAGATCACCATCATGTATCTTCCCTCACTGTCGGAAATAGCTTTAGTACATTCAAATGCAAGCGTGTTTTTAACAGCAATGGGAACACCTCTTTTTTTGTTTATGGCATGTGCGAAAAATATATGTTAAAAAGTACTGTTTCTGATTTCATCTATGGCATTTAGAGTTTCCTGTGTGCAAAAGATATCGCAATTTTGATTTTTGAGTTTCTTTCAAAAAAGGGAACGTTAGTATGCACTATTTAGTCCTTTAAAATTTAGAGAACAGATTTTAAATACCATGTGTACGATGCTCAGATTTTTTTACTGAAACCTGCAGAAATTTTCAGTGCACAAGATTAGAATCCTCCAACACCCCTCTACATGCCTTCTTTAGTAAATGCACGAGAACTGACATTGATATGATAGATAAAAATAGTGACAACTTGATCCAGTAACTTAACCTAAACATAACAATGCAAAAATCAGCAAACATGTTTCTTGGTATTAATCCAGGTTCTAAGTGAACCCACAAGGGTATTTCAGGTTAGTTTTTGCCACTCACCTAAAGTGGAGGGTGAACCACGAAGGAGGGCAGCAAGTGTAGAGTGGAACACACCTTTCTACCTCACAAACAGAGAAGTAGAAAAATGAATTTAAAAATTATGAAAAAATGGTAAAAATATTGTAATTATGAAAATATTAGGCCACTGTGGATGAACTTGTTTTGGGGCAACCTGAAAGCTTAGTTCTGTAAGCAACTTCTTCAGAGATCATTCAGGTTTTTTTTAGGTAGGTGATAATGTAGGCTCGTTTCTGGGTACTTTGTTCAAGGCATGATTGATTCAAGAAGACCTCTTCATTGGTGAACGAGGTGGATATTCTTATCGAAGCCCGACCATTTGGCGAAGATGTCATCCATCTCTTTAAGCAAAGAGATGCTGTGAGTGATTCCATTTTTGAAGATGAATAACTTTACTTGGAAGCCTCATTTATAAGGGAATTTCTTCTCTCTTAGTATCCTGTTGTATCTAGCAAACTCCTTTTTGCTGGGGTTGCCAGAGACAGGTCAGAAATAAGATAAGTCTGTTGAAAGCAATCTGGAAGGTTTCTAGCTTTAAAGGATGAATTAAGGAATGCTTCTTTATAATGGTAGAAGTGGCTAATACATCTCTTGGTGCTTCTGGAGGTAAATTTTTAGGCTTGGGGATTCTATGAGCTCTGTTGATTAAAAGATCTCATTTAGCCAATCTGGGAAGGATGGCCACAAACAGATCAGTGAGAAAATCTACCAACTTGGAGTTTTGAATATCTTTTGGCATATTTCAGAATTTGATGTTTTTCTTGTTGACCTATCTTCGAAATCAGCCAGCTTGAGTTTGATAGATATGATATGATCCTCTATTGTGTTGTCGGAGTCCACAAGAGAATTGTGAGCTACTATAAACTCCTCCATCTTCTCCTCTAGATGAGTCATGCATTCTCGGATCACTGTGTGTATGGCTGAAACAATATCTCTTATATATTTTTGCATGGATTCTTTTAAATCTTGGAACATGGATTTCAGCATGTCAGTTGATATAAGGTCTGATGCAAAGGATGACGACAGAGGTATGGGGGATTTGCTTTAGGGAGGCTTTTGATATCTGTTTTGAGTAGATTGCTTACACTGTGGGGAAGAATATGTAACTGTAGCTGGGGTATACAGTGCTTCTTGAGGAGCTACATCTAGTGATTTTGTTGAGGAGTCAGACTTGAGTGTATCTGATCCGTCCTGAAGTGGTTGAGTAGTAGCTGGGAAGAAGGCTGCCAGATTTGGTGGGCTAGTTCCTTTTCTCTTGCCCCTTGTCATGTTGGATGTAGTGTCTTTAATCGATACTGAGAGAGGAGAAAACAAGAAATTGCACAAGAATGGAAAGGTTTAAGCTTGCTGTGAAGATGACGGCCGTGCTATGTACTCCTAAATCATAATGATAACATTATAAATAGATAATTGAACATAGATAGTGAAGCATCAAGTAGCGGAAAAGAGGGTTCCCTTCTTAAGAATTACTATCTCAGTCTTATTCATAAAAAAACTTGCAAATCCATTTAGGAAAAGAGAGCATACTACATAAGCAAGTGTGGACACTAGATGACAGGCATGAGCTAATTTTTTGCTGCACTAAAAGCTTCACAACTATCACAAAATGGAGGCTGTTAGAAGATTGTTCCTTTGAGACAAACTTGGAACAGGGTGGATTTTTTTACTCTTATCTTTGCTTTTCTATGCGTAGATATATGCTATATATTTCACAGGGGATCATCTTTCTATGCAGATGTGAAGTATTTGAATGTTTGGAGTCTTGCAGAACTGACACATCTCTCTGTTTCACTGTACCTTGCAGAGAGGGAGGAGGGGGGAGCAGGGGGCTGTATGCTGTAGTGGAGCTTTTTTTCTTTTTTTTCTCTCACATCCCTAGTGTTTGGCTTAGTTCTCTACAGCAGCCTTCTATTCTGTTTCACAGTAACCCCAGCTGCAAGCTGGTAGATCCCCAGAAGCAGCTCAAGCTCTCACCCTTCCGGCTGGCAAGCCGGGTTGAACATCCACGAGCGTGCATCGCATGATCGCTGGATTCAAAGGACCCCTCTGATGCCTCCTTACCTCTTACCAGCAGCTGTGCCTGGGTATGTGTCTCTGCTGCTGCATTGTGGCGGGTTGTATTTTTTGCTGTGGGTACCATGGGTCTATCATGACGTGCGCTCGCTGCACCCTCCCAAGGACGCTTACAAAACTGAGGTCCAGGCTTCTACCTCCTCAGTAGGCCCAAAGAGCCACAGTGTGTAAAAGTGGCTCAGATAGGAAGGGAACCTCTCTCTTTGCTGTCCAGCAGCTCAGGAGGATCTCCAACAGGTATTCCACTGGAGTGGAGTTTGGGATAAAGCGAAAATGCCTTGCTTTTCATGGTGTGGTCAAGGAGCTTTTTTCTCCCTGCAACTGCTCTATTTTCCGTCTTAACCATGCTCACCTTACTATTTTTATTATGTTCTATCGGGCAAATACTGATCTGGATTTTCCAAATGGATAACAATGCAAATATGAGGCAAATATGCAAAAAAATACGCTGTGCAAAAAACGTGCAAATAAAATCACCCTGTTTTTTTTTAAAAAAAACAAAAAAACCTGCGATAAAAATGCAGCCATAAGATTAGCCCTACAGATTTATACTAGCTTTGTATTATGGTCCCCGTAACATTGACCTAATATAGAGCAAAAGTACACTTGTCTGAAAGCAGCCTAAAAGGAACAAGTATAAATCTAGGACTCCTCAGCTATTCTTCATAGTTCAACATTACCGTGATCATCCTACAACATCAATACTTTCCCATGGCAAAGAGCAGAATAGAAATCTTTCTTAAATGCACAATTTATTTCTCCATAAAGGAAGAATGAAGAAGTAGGATGTTCAGTTTTATCCAGCCATCACACAAGCAAAAATTAGGAAGGAGCTTCAGCGTACAGCGAAAACTGAGCTACGGATAGTGATTTCATATACTTGGTATCTCCTCAGTTAAGACTGAAGATCAATACAGTGTTACAGCATATTGGTGCCAAAGTAACAAAATTAGATTTATTCCTCCATCACTAACAGCAGCAGAGGAATACATGAAATGTGGTACTTTTGCCCCTATATGCTGTCACACTTTTTTCTTTATTTTGTTATTATGGTCCTTTGGATTCTGGACCTATTTGTGACTGTGCATCATTGATGTTATCTAGAGATGAGCGAGTACCAAAATGGTCGGGTGCTCGTTACTCGAGTGAAACTTTTCATAATGCTCGAGAGCCCGTTTCAAGTAACGAACCCCATTGAAGTCAATGGGGAGCTCGAGCATTTTCCAAGCTAACCGATGCTCCGCATGGGGGAGGTTGTGTGAAACATCTGAAAACATCAGAAAGTCATGGAAACACCGCAGAAACGGATAAGGAATGGCAGGGGCAGCATGCATGGCTGCATCTGAGGCTCCCAGATTGCACTATTAAGCCAAACTGGGGGCAAAAGCCTGGCGGTCACCCCCCTAACAATTTACTTGGGATAGACCATAAACAACATGGCACACGCCCTGGCACATCTTAGATAAGCACCACACTAGCTGCAACCAAGGACAATCACCACCTGTGGGCGACACCACTGCCTCTTCTCCTGGGTTACATGGCATTGCTGTCCAACCCCCGGCACGAGCCTGTGGCCACACCACCCTCATGTCTATTTATAGGTGCGTACTGGATGAGGAGAAACCAGAGACATACACTACAGAGGGTTGGCAGGGCCTTGCAGTGACCATCTTTGAAAGTGTGGGCAATAGCCTATAATGCTGATAAGAATTGATGACAAATTGATGTACAATCATCATTCTAATCCCATGCCACCTCCGTCACAAAATTGTCAGGAGCCACAAATGTGGGCATAAAGGGAACTCAGATGCCATTACTTCTACACATCTCCACAATACAGCAGCATATACTAACACAAAGATTGGTTTAAAGCAGAGGTGTCAAAAAAGCAGCCACCACAGGTATACAGTGACCCTGTGAACGTCTCATTCAATCAGTTATGCTTACTGTGAACGCTCCAATCTAGTATCTCGGATAACTGTGGTAATTTGTAACACGAGAGATAATACATGCAGACCAGCGCTGATCCCCAAACCCCAAGGAGGAGGAGGTGGCATAATAAGCCCGAGTAATCGTTACCAAGGTAGGACCAGCAATACTCTGTGTGGGAAGCATGTGAGCGAGCCCAGGGTCAGACTCGGTCCCAGCCTCCACCTGGTTGACCCAATGTGCCGTCAGTTACGCTTCCTTTCATCGCTCCAAAGACTGGATGAACCATGAAGAAGTTCCACAGGCCTAACCTGGTGCAGTTGCCTCCCCCCAGGACATCAGCCTTTGCCCACACCCTCTGCAATCGTGGGCATAAAGTGGACTCGGATGCTAGTACTGCTGTGAATGTCTCATTAAATCAGTTACGGTTGCTTTCATCGCTCCGAAGACTGGATGAACCATGAAGAAGTTCTACAGGCCAAACCTGGCACAGTGCCCCCCCCCCTCCCAGGACCTCTGCCTCTGCTCACACCCTCAGCAATCGTGGGCATAAAGCAGACTCGGATGATAGTACTGCTGTGAACGTCTCATTAAATCAGTTATGCTTCTTTTGATTGGTCCAAACCAGTGTCTCAGATAACTGTGGTAACACGAGAGCAAATACATGTCGACCAGCGCTGATCCCCAAACCCCAAGCAGGAGGAGGAGGTGGCATAATAAGCCTGAGAAACCATAACCGAGGTGGGACCTGCAATCCTCTGTGTGGGAAGCATGTGAGCGGGCCCAGGGTCAGGCTCGGTCCCAGCCTGCACCTTGTGTGACCCAAGGTGCCATGAGTTACATAGCTATGGTAAACCCATGTGTCCGCACACAATTCATTCTGCGTATGTGTCAGATAGCTGAACAACGCAATGGGAAAGCCGTCTGCACCCTACCTAAGTCATACAGTCTATTTGTGCCAGATAGCTGAACACCGCGCTGGGAAACCTTTGTGCATCCGCAGCATAGGCGAGCCCCTGAAACCCAGGGACAGTATTAAATATGAAGAAATGAGAGTGCCCAAACATGACAGAGTTTCACCCCACCCAGGACCTCGGCCTCTGCCCACACTTCTGCCCAATTCATTCTTTGTATGTGTCAGATAGCTGATCACCACAATAGCAAAGCCTTCTGTGCCCTACCCTAGTCATTCTGTGTATTTGTGCCAGATAGCTAAAACACCGCTATGGGAAACCTTTGTGCACCCACAGCATAGGAGAGCCCCTGAAACCCAGGGACAGTATGAAATATGAAGAAATCAGAGTGCCCAAACATGGCAGAGTTTCACCCCACCCAGGACCACGCGCTCGGACCACACTTCTGCCCAAGTCATTCAGTGTATTTGTGCCAGAAAACTGAACACCGCTATGGAAAACCTTTGTGTACCCACAGTATAGGCGAACCCCTGAATCATTTCTGTAGCAAGAGTATAGGTGAACCCCTCAAACCTTTCAGTAGCAAGTGTATAGGTGGACCCCTGAAACATTTCTGTAGAAAGAGTATAGGCGAACCCCTCAAACCTTTCAGTAGCAAGTGTATAGGCGAACCCCTCAAACCTTTCAGTAGCAAGTCTATAGGCAGACCCCTGAAACATTTCTGTAGCGAGAGTATAGGCGGACCCCTGAGGCATTTCTGTAGCAAGAGTATAGGCGAACCCATCAAACCTTTCAGTAACAAGTGTATAGGCGAACCCATCAAACCTTTCAGTAACAAGTGTATAGGCGAACCCCTCAAACCTTTCAGTAGCAAGTGTATAGGTGAACCCCTCAAACCTTTCAGTAGCAAGTGTATAGGCAAACCCCTCAAACCTTTCAGTAGCAAGTGTATAGACGGACACCTGAAACATTTCTGTAGCAAGAGTATAGGCGGACCCCTGAAACATTTCCGTCGCAAGAGTATAGGCGAACCCCGGATAAACATTTCTGTAGCAATAGTGTAGGCGGACCCCAGAAACATTTCTGTAGCAAGAGTATAGGCGCACCCCTAAAGCATTTTGTAGCAAGAGTATAGGCGAACCCCTCAAACCTTTTAGTAGCAAGTGTATAGGCGGACCTCTCAAACCTTTCAGTAGCCAGTGTATAGGCAGACCGCTGAAACATTTCTGTAGCAAGAGTATAGGCGGACCCCTGAAACATTTCTGTAGTAGGAGTATAGGCGAACCCCGGATAAACATTTCTGCAGCAATAGTATAGGCGGACCCCTGAAACTTTTCTGTAGCAAGAGTATAGGCATACCCTTCAAACCTTTCAGTAGCAAGTGTATAGGCGGACCTCTGAAGCATTTCTGTAGCTAGAGTATAGGCAAACCCCTGAAGCATTTCTGTAGCAAGAGTATAGGCGAACCCCTCAAACCTTTCAGTAGCAAGTGTATAGGTGGACCCCTGAAACATTTCTGTAGCAAGAGTATAGGCGAACCCCTGAAGCATTTCTGTAGCAAGAGTACAGGCGAACCCCTGACACATTGGTGTACAAAGAGTATAGGCGAACACCTGATAAAACTTGCTTACGAAGAGTTTAGGCGAAGCCTGGAAAAATTAGTTGACTAAGAGTATAGGCGAGGGCATGAAAAATTGGTGTACCAAGAGTACAAGTGTACCGAGGGCAGGTGAAACCCATAAACATTTTTTAAAGATAAAGCTCATTGTTGCTTAATTTGTAACAGAGACTGGAGGCAGCCCTCCAAAAACATTGGTTTTAACACAGCCTTTTGGCCCGCAGAAAAATTGGCGGTTCAGTGTGATGACATGCTGTTTGAGGAGAAGTAATATCTGAGAGGGATAGACAAAGCTACTTCTCCTCTTTTTGGGGAGTGATAGACGATGCATATTTCTCCTGTTGCAGCTAAAAGAATTATTAGGATCCGCTGCTTTCCACCGGTGGAGAAGAGAACTCTGGGGAAATCCAGCCTTTGTTCATTTTTATGAGTGTATGCATGTCGGCGCTGACAGTTGACAGGCAGGTATGCTTATCCGTGATGATTCCCCCAGCTGCACCAAACACCCTCTCTGACAAGACGCTAGCGGCAGGGCAGCACCTCCAGGGCGTACAGCGCAAGTTCGTGCCACGTGTCCAGCTTTGACACCCAATAGTTGTATGGAGCAGAGGCATCACGTAGGACGGTGGTACGATCGGCTGCGTACTCCCAGACCATCTTTTTACAGTGCTCCCTCTGACTCAGCCTTGACTGCGGAGTGGTGACACAGTCTTGCTGGGTAGCCATAAAACTGGCAAAGGCCTTGGAGAGTGTTCCCCTTCCTGCGCTGGACATGCTGCCTGATCCCCGCGCCTCCCCTGCTAGTTGGCCCTCTGAACTGTGTCTTCTACTGCTAGCGCTGTCAGATGAGAACTTTAGCATCACTTTTTCCACCAGGGCCCTGTGGTATTGCATCACTCTCGTACCCCTTTCTTCTTCGGGATTGAGAGTGGAAAGGTTCTCCTTATACCGTGGGTCGAGCAGTGTGTACACCCAGTAATCCGTGTTGGCCAGAATGCGTCTAACGCGAGGGTCACGGGAAAGGCAGCCTAATATGAAGTCAGCCATGTGTGCCAGGGTCCTGTATGCAACACATCGCTGTCCTTCTCTTCAGCCCATACATGCTGAACAGATGAGAGGCAAGCAGCATGGGTACACTCTGCAGTGGGGCCAGCAGTCTCTTCCCTCTCCTCTTCCTCCTCCTCCAAAACGATCTGAGATATAGACATGAAGGTGGTCTGGCTATCAAGCGACATACTGTCATCCCCCATCTCCTGTTCTAACTGCAAAGCGTCGGCCTTTATGCTTAGCAGCGAACTTCTCAGCAGGCAAAGCAGCTGATTGGTAACGCTAATGATGGTCGCATCGCCGCTCACCATTTGGGTAGACTCCTCAAAGTTTCCAAGGGCCTGGCAGATGTCTGCCATCCATGCCCATTCCTCTGTAAAGAACTGCAGAGGTTTACTACCACTCTGCTGGCCATGTTGCAGCTGGAATTCCCCAATTGCTCTATGCTGCTCATAAAGCCTAGCCAAGATGTGCAGCGTAGAATTCCAGCGCGTGGGCACATCGCACAGCAGATTGAAGACGTGGGCCAGGCATGGCACAAGTGTGAGGCTGTCAAGCTGCAGAGCCGCCACCAGGTTACGGCCGTTGTCACACATGACCAATTGGAGGCTCAGCGGTAAAAGCCAGAGGTCGGTCTGCTCCGTTAGACCCTGTAACAGTTCGGGAGCCATGTGCCTCTTGTCACCTAAGCTGATTAGTTTCAGCACAGCTTGCTGACGCTTGCCCACCGCTGTGCATCGACTACTGGCGACGTGCTCACACTTCTTAATTGAGAGGTGGAGGTGGCGGAGGAGGAGGGGGGGGGGGTTTGGAGGAGATGGCATAATACGACGCAGAAACCCTCACCAAGGTAGAACCCGCTATCCTCGGTGTGGGTAGCACATGAGCGGTCCAAGGCTCTGACTCGGTCCCAGCCTCCACCAATTTCACCCAATGTGCCATCAGGGAGATATAGTGTCCCTGCCCACCAGTACTTGTCCACGTGTCCATCGTTAAGTGGACCTTACCAGTAACCGCATTGGTGAGGGCACGGTTTATGTTGTGGGAGACGTGCTGGTGTAGGGCAGGGACAGCACACCGGGAAAAATAGTGGCGACTGGGGACCGAGTAGCGTGGGACCGCCGCTGCCATTATGTTTTTGAAAGCCTCCGTTTCCACAAGCCTGTACGGCAGCATCTCCAGGCTGATTAATTTGGCAATGTGCACGTTTAAAGCTTGTGCATGCGGGTGGGTGGCGGCGTATTTCCGCTTTCACTCCAACGCTTGTGTTAGCGACAGCTGAACGTTGCCTTTGGACACATTGCTAAAGGCCGTGGAGTACAGTGGAGGTGAGGGTTTGGGTGTAGTCCGGGAGGCGCTCATGCCTGTGTCCTGGGAGGGGGATTGGATCTGTGTGGCAGGTTGTGGCACACGGAAAAAGGCAGTGGTGTGACCCGGAGGCGGTGAATGGTCTTCATCCCACGTTGTGGGGTGTTTGGCCATCATATGCCTGCGCATGCTGGTGGTGGTAAGGTTGGTAGTCGTGGCTCCCCAGCTGATCTTGGTGTGGCACAGGTTGCACACCACTGTTCATCAGTTGTCCGCGCACTCACTAAAAACATCCACACCTTTGAACACCTTGACCTCTGCACGGAGGCTTGCTGTGAGGGGGTGCTGTGGGAAACAGTTGGGGGATTATTGCCTCTGGCCCTGCCTCTCCCCTTGGCCACCCCACTGCCTCTTCCAACCTGTCCAGCTGCTGCACTTGACTTCGCCTCTGAAGCCCTGTCTTCAGAAGGCTTAGCAAGCCAGGTGGGGTCAGTCACCTCATCGTCCAGCAGCTCTTCCTCTGAATCCTCTGTGCACTCCTCCCTCAGACTTACTGCCTTTACTACTACCTCACTGACAGACAACTGTGTCTCATCATCCTCATCCACAAAAAGCTCTTGAGACAGTTGCCGGAAGTCCCCAGCCTCATCACCCAGAACTGTTTTTTCCCACTCATGGCAGGGACCCGAGAACAGTTCTTGGGAGTCTGCCTGCTCAGAATCTGTCATTTTCCTGGAGTGACGAGGCTGGGAGGAAGGAGGAGCAGCCAGAGGATTCAGAGTTGCAGTCCCTAGCCCGGTAGTAGTGGACTGCGTGGAAGACTGGGTGTTTGATATATTGCTGAATGCTTAATTTGCAATCCACGACAAGACCTGCTCGCACTGCTCTGCTTGTAATAAAGGTCTGCCACGCGGACCCGCAAATTTTGATATGAAGCTGGGGAGAGGAGAGAGTCACGACACTCTACTAATCCCTCTGCAGTCGGCTGTGATTCACCCTGCCCAGGACCACGGCCTGTGCCCTCACCCTCACTTGGACGCCCGCGTCCCCGTCCACGTCTTCGACCCTTACCCCTACTCCTCATCATGTCAAATAAAGGATAGAGCAGGGCCCAAATAAATTAACTCAGTGTATAGCGCTGAGAACTGGAGCTAATTTACCACACATAGAGACTTGTCAATAACGGAGGCTTTATGCTGTGACAGAAAAAATTAAACCGCTGTCTTGCACTGATAGCTAGGGGTAATTTACCGCTCACAGAGACTTGTAGATATGAGAGGCTGTATGGAGTGGCAGAGAGATATTAACCCAGTGTATAGTGCAGATAACTGCGGCTACTTCACCGCACACAAGGAAAATGTATTGTGAAATGCTCTGCACAGGGGCAGAGAACTATTAACCCAGTGGATAGTGCAGATAACTGCGGCTACTTTACCGCACATAAGCAACGTGTATTGTGAGGTGCTCTGCACAGGGGCAGAGAACTAATAACCCAGTGGATAGTGCAGATAACTGCGGCTACTTTACCGCACATAAGCAACGTGCATTGTGAGATGCTCTGCACAGGGGCAGAGAACTATTAACCCAGTGGATAGTCCTGATAACTGCGGCTACTTCACCCAACAATGAGAATTGTAGCTGTAAAATGCTCTGCAGGGGCCCAGGAAATATTAGCGTACTGTTTAGCGATGAGAACTCTGCCTAATGCACTGCACACAGGGAATGGTAGCTGTGAAATGCTCTGCATGGGCCCAAGAAATATTAGCGTACTGTTTTGCAATGAGAACTCTGCCGAATGCACTGCACACAGAGAATGGTATAGCTGAAATGCTCTGCAGTGGCCCAGGAAATATTAGCGTACTGTTTAGCGATGAGAACTCTGCCGAATGTACTGCACACAGGGAATGGTAGCTGTGAAATGCTCTGCAGGGGCCCAGGAAATATTAGCGTACTGTTTAGCGATGAGAACTCTGACGAATGCACTGCACACAGGGAATGGTAGCTGTGAAATGCTCTGCAGGGGCCCAGGAAATATTAGCGTACTGTTTAGCGATGAGAACTCTGCCTAATGCACTGCACACAGAGAACGGTATAGCTGAAATGCTCTGCAGTGCCCCGCAAAAATGTGCGGACTGTTTAGCAATGAAAACTCTGCCGAATGCACTGCACACAGAGAATGGTATAGCTGAAATGCTCTGCAGTGGCCAAGGAAATATTAGAGTACTGTTTAGCAATGAGAACTCTGCCTAATGCCCTGCACACAGAGAATGGTATAGGTGAAATGTTCTGCACAGGTTTAGATGCTTTAAAAAAAATTGATACAGTACTGCTCCCAGCCAGCCACAAAACTAATGCACACAATGAGGAGTAGCCCTAAGAAGGACCGTTGGAGCTCTTGAAGAGAGGATCCCTACTCTAATAACTTCCCTAGCTCAGCTGCATCTCTTTACCTAACCTCTGTCAGCATGCACCTGAGGCGAGCCGTAGGCGGCACCAGTTTAAGTACTCGGTGGCCCCCTTATCGGCCCAGCCACTCACTGCTATAGACGTGCACAAGGCTGTCACGTCACAGCAGGAAGTGGTAATGCCTTCCCTGCATGTTTATTGGCTAAAAAATGGCGCTAAACATGTGGGGAAGGGAAATGAAAGTGACTCGAGGACCGTGTGTTGCTCAACTCAAGTACCAAGCATCTCGAGTAGCCTAATACTCAAACGAGTATCAAGCTCGGACGAGTGTGCTCGCTCATCTCTAATGTTATCCCCTTAGTGACTACCCATACATGCTTTCATGTCCTGGCTCGCTGGGCTTTAATCCATAGGGCAATAAAAACACACCGGCCCTGTGGATTAAAGCTGCGGGGGCTGTGAGCGTGACAGCTCCCTGCTGTCAGCTGCCAGAGGTAGTCGACAACAGGAGCTGTCATGAGGGGCCTCGAAATGTGATCCCTGGTCACATGATCCCCGTTATCCAATGGAAATGAAAAATAAAAAGTTAAATAAAGGTAAATTTTCAGCTACCATCATGGATCAAATCTATTCTCTGTGATATCTGCGTAAATCTGATCCTGAAAGGACCTGCTGCCGTCTTTGGTGCATGCACGTCAAAGAAAAATGGCAACACATGCGCAGAAGATGGGATCAGCCCAGGAGATTTGAAATCACCTGGTTCCTGGCTACTGAAGGTAACTGGAAGACTGCAGATGTCATGGGGACCACAGTGGAAAACGGCAATCCAGGAATGGATAATCCAATGGGTAACAGTGATCCAAAGGATAATGGTAATCACGGAAAAGTTTTAAAAAGTCAAATAAAGTTAAAGTTTTAGCTCTCCTCGCAGATCGGATCTATGAGGGGAGCTAAAACTACTCACCTCCATCCTCCGTTATGTCCCACTGTGATCTGGTCCTGAAAGGACCTGTCGCCAACTTCTATGCATGTGCGGCAAAGGAAAGATAGTAACGCATGCACAGAAGGTGGGATCGGCCTGGAAAATCTGAAATCTCCCTGCTCCTGGATAGCATGAGTAGCTAGCGGTTCCCAGTCACATGTTCACTATTATCCAATGGATAATGGCAATCATGTAAAGTAAAAAAAAGTGAAAAAAAAGTTTATAAAGTTTAAGTTTCATCTCCCCTTATGGGTCATATCCATGAGGGGAGATGAAATTATGTACCTAAGGCCCACGGATTTATCCGTGGACCGTACCCCCCAGCTTCTGCGCATGCGCCAGTATGTCAGGTGCATGCACAGAAGGGCGTGCAGTCCAGGAAATTTAAAATCTCTCTGGCCCCTGGCTAACATGTGTAGCCCAGAGCAGAGAGATATTACCAGGAGCCACTGTATGCGGTTCCCTGGCACATGTTGCTGCTATTCAATGGATAACAGCGATCATGTAAAGTTAAAAAAAAGTTTTAAAAAAGTTTTTTAAAAGTTTTTAAAAAAGTAAAAAAGTTTAAGATTCATCTTCCCTCACAGATCATATCCAGGGAGATGAAATTGCGTGCTAAAGGCCCCAGGATTTATCCGCAGACCTAACCACGGATTCTGTGCACGCGTCCGGTGCCAGAATAGCGGATGCATGTGCAAAAGCTGCGGATTGCCAGGGTAATTTAAAATCTCCCTGTTCTTGGCTACCAAACATAGTCAAGAGCCTGGAGATTTCACGGGGGCTGCAGCACACGGTCCCTGATCACATGAACAACATTTTCCAATAGAAAACGGAGATCACATAAAAGTTAAAGTTTTACCTCCCATTACTAGAGATGAGCGAGCATACTCGTCCGAGTTTGATGCTCGTTCGAGTATTAGGGTGCTCGAGATGCTCGTTACTCGAGACGAGCACCACGCGGTACTCGTCTCGATTAAACGAGCTCTGACCATTGAATTTAATGGAGCCGGCAATACAGCCGGCTCCATTGAAAGTAATGGGCTGCCGGCGAGCGCGGGATGAATTTACCCGAAAATTCATCCCGCGCTCGCCGGCAGCCCATTGCTTTCAATGGAGCAGGCTGTATTGCCGGCTTCATTGAATTCAATGGGTTAACATCGTTCTTCTGGCAGAGGAGAACGATCTTTATGCTGACAGTGCGGGGGAAGGGGGGGTGTCTCACTCTTGCCACTATTGTGGCTTAATAGTATCCATTTCTGTGTTTTTTACATGACTTTGGTGATTTGCTAAGATTTTCACAAATGAAAACCTTAGCGGAGCACCATCATATACAGAAATGCTCGAGTCGCCCATTGACTTCAATGGGGTTCGTTACTCGAAACGAACTCTCGAGCATCACTGAAAGTTCGACTCGAGTAACGAGCACTCGAACATTTTGGTGCTCGCTCATCTCTACCCATTACGGATCTAATCCAAGAAGTGAGGTGAAATTACTTACTAAGGCTGCTCCTTTTGGTTTGGGCCCTGTTGTGGATAGAGACACTAGATTTAGGCCACAATGGGTATGTTTCTGAACACAGGACAAACAGGGGTAACCATTTTGGGTGCAAATGCTCATTATCTTGTGCACTACAGAAGAAAATCCTGACATTTAAATTTTTCTCCTCTAGATTGCATTAATTGCTGAAAAGAAACTGTGGGGTCAAAATACTTATGAGACCCCTTAGTGAATATATTAAGGGGTGTGGTTTTTGCAATCTTGGCTTGGTACAGGAAAACAAAATGTTCCTCAAAATGTTATCAATTTTAAATTTGTAGATCTTTTAAATGCTGAGTCCAGAATAGAGTAAACAGATAGAAATATATATCTCATCAAAAATTTGTACAGAATGTTTGCAGATATTGCAGTTGAAAATATGAGAATTGACAATTTTTTCAAAATGTTCCCAATTTTGTCACTTTTAATAATTATACACAAATTCTATCAGTCTATTTTACCACCTAAATGAAGTACAATATATGTTGATTAGAGATGAGCGAGCACCAAAATGCTCGGGTGCTCGTTACTCGAGACGAACTTTTCGCGATGCTCGAGGGTTTGTTTCCAGTAACGAGCCCCATTGAAGTCAATGGGCGACTCGAGCATTTTTGTATATCGCCGATGCTCGCCGATGCCCCCCCCCCCGCACGACCCAGTGTCCACAGCGCACACCAAAGTGTCCCTGCGCAGCCTTTAGCTGCCCTCATGCCACACCACCCTCATGTCTATTTATAAGCGCGTCTGCCATGAGGAGGAACCGCAGGCACACACTGCAGAGGGTCGGGGCGATAGCCCATAATGCTGTACAGAAGCAATGATAAATCCAATCCTGTGCCACCTCCATCAGGAGCTGCACACATGGGCATAGCAATGGGGAACCCATGTGCCACACACTATTCATTCTGTCAAGGTGTCTGCATGCCCCAGTCAGACCGGGGTTTTTTATAAATAGTCACAGGCAGGTACAACTCCGCAATGGGAATTCCGTGTGCACCCACAGCATGGGTGGCTCCCTGGAACCCACTGGCTGTACATAAATGTATCCCATTGCAGTGCCCATCACAGCTGAGGCAACGTCCGATTAAATGCGGGCGGTCTTCGGCCCACACTGCATGCCCCAGTCTGACCGGGGTTTTTAATACATAGACACTGGCAGGTACAAATCCCTTATGTGAAGTCCCTGTGGACACACAGCATGGGTGGCTCCCTGGAACCCAGCGGCGGTACATAAATAAATCCCATTGCATTGCCCATCACAGCTGAGGTAACATCAGGTTTAATGCAGGTGGGCTTCGGCCCACACTGCATGCCCCAGTCTGACTGGGGTTCTTTAGAAGTGGACACATGGAGTTACAACTCCGTGTGGACTGACAGCATAGGTGGGTCCCAGGAAGCCACCGGCGGTACATAAATATATCCCATTGCATTGCCCATCACAGCTGAGGTAACGTCAGGTTTAATGCAGGTGGGCTTCGGCCCACACTGCATGCCCCAGTCAGACTGGGGTTCTTTAGAAGTGGACACATGGAGTTACAACTCCGTGTGGACAGACAGCATGGGTGGCTCCCTGGAACCCACCGGCGGTACATAAATATATCCCAATTGCAGTGTCCATCACAGCTGAGGTAACGTCAGGTTTAATGCATGTGGGCTTCGGCCCACACTGCATGCCCCAGTCTGACCGGGGTTTTTAATACATAGACACTGGCAGGTACAAACCCCTAATGTGCAGTCCCTGTGGACCCACAGCATGGGTGGCTCCCTGGAACCCACCGGCGGTACATAAATATATCCCATTGCAGTGCCCAGCACAGCTGAGGTAACGTCAGCTTTAATGCAGGTGGGCTAAAAATTAGTAGGATTACACTGTAGGCGAGGGCCCAAAAAATTGGTGTACCAACAGTACAAATGTACTTCAGAAAAATTGCCCATGCCCAACCAAGAGGGCGGGTGAATCCCATTAATCGCTTTGGTTAATGTGGCTTAATTTGTAACTAGGCCTGGAGGCAGCCCAGTTCAAATAAAAATTGGTTCAGGTGCAAGTTTCAACGCTTTATTGAATTGAGAATTGAAACGTATAAACATTATTTACAAAAGTTATATGACTGAGCCTTGTGGGCCTAAGAAAAATTGCCCATTCGGCGTGATTACGTGAGGTTTCAGGAGGAGGAGCAGGAGGAGGAGGATGAATATAATACACAGATTGATGAAGCTAAAAGGTCCCCATTTTTGATGGTGATAGAGAACGATGCTTACATCCGCGGGTGCAGCCTATGTATTGTTTAGGGTGCAGCCTATGTATCGCTGCTGTCCGCTGATGGAGAAGAGAAGTCTGGGGAAATCCAGGCTTTGTTCATCTTTATGATTGTAAGCCTGTCGGCACTGTCGGTTGACAGGCAGGTACGCTTATCCGTGATGATTCCCCAGCCGCACTAAACACCCTCTCTGACAAGACGCTAGCCGCAGGACAAGCAAGCACCTCCAGGGCATACAGCGCAAGTTCAGGCCACGTGTCCAGCTTCAACACCCAGTAGTTGTAGGGGGCAGAGGCGTTACGGAGGACGGTCGTGCGATCGGCTACGTACTCCCTCACCATCCTTTTACAGTGCTCCCGCCGACTCAGCCTTGACTGGGGAGCGGTGACACAATCTTGTGGGGGAGCCATAAAGCTGTCAAAGGCCTTGGACAGTGTTCCCCTGCCTGTGCTGTACATGCTGCCTGATCTCCGCGCCTCCCCTGCTACCTAGCCCTCGGAACTGAGCCTTCTGCCACTAGCGCTGTCGGATGGGAATTTTACCATCAGTTTGTCCGCCAGGGTCCTGTGGTATAGCATCACTCTCGAACCCCTTTCCTCTTCGGGTATGAGAGTGGAAAAGTTCTCCTTATACCGTGGGTCGTGCAGTGTGTACACCCAGTAATCCGTAGTGGCCAGAATGCGTGTAACGCGAGGGTCACGAGAAAGGCATCCTAACATGGAGTCAGCCATGTGTGCCAGTGTACCTGTACGCAACACATGGCTGTTCTCACTAGGAAGATCACTTTCAGGATCCTCCTCCTCTTCCTCAGGCCATACACGCTGAAAGGATGACAGGCAAGCAGCATGGGTACCCTCAGCAGTGGGCCAAGCTGTCTCTTCCCCCTCCTCCTCATGCTCCTTCCCCTCCTCCTCCTACTACTCAACACGCTGAGATATAGACATGAGGGTGCTCTGACTATCGAGCGACATACTGACTTCCCCCGCCACCGTTTCCGAGCGCAAAGCGTCTGCCTTTATGCTTTGCAGGGAACTTCTCAAGAGGCATAGCAGAGGAATGGTGACGCTAATGATTGCAGCATCGCCGCTCACCATCTGGGTAGACTCCTCAAAGTTTCCAAGGACCTGGCAGATGTCTGCCAACCAGGCCCACTCTTCTGTAAAGAATTGAGGAGGCTGACTCCCACTACGCCGCCCATGTTGGAGTTGGTATTCCACTATAGCTCTACGCTGCTCATAGAGCCTGGCCAACAGGTGGAGCGTAGAGTTCCACTGTGTGGGCACGTCGCACAGCAGTCGGTGCACTGGCAGATTAAACCGTTGTTGCAGGGTGCGCAGGGTGGCAGCGTCCGTCTTGGACTTGCGGAAATGTGCGCTGAGCCGGCGCACCTTTCCGAGCAGGTCTGACAAGCGTGGGTAGCTTTTCAGAAAGCGCTGAACCACCAAATTAAAGACGTGGGCCAGGCATGGCACGTGCGTGAGGCTGCCGAGCTGCAGAGCCGCCACCAGGTTACGGCCGTTGTCACACACGACCATGCCCGGTTGGAGGCTCAGCGGCGCAAGCCAGCGGTCGGTCTGCTCTGTCAGACCCTGCAGCAGTTCGTGGGCCGTGTGCCTCTTATCTCCTAAGCTGAGTAGTTTCAGCACGGCCTGCTGACGCTTGGGCACCGCTGTGCTGCCACGCCGCGCAACACCGACTGCTGGCGACGTGCTGCTGCTGACACATCTTGATGGCGAGACAGAGGTTGCGTAGGAGGAGGAGGAGGAGGGTGGTTTAGTGGAGGAAGCATACACCACCGCAGATACCAGCACCGAGCTGGGGCCCGCAATTCTGGGGGTGGGTAGGACGTGAGTGGTCCCAGGCTCTGACTCGGTCCCAGCCTCCACTAAATTCACCCAATGTGCCGTCAGGGAGATATAGTGGCCCTGCCCACCTGTGCTTGTCCACGTGTCTGTTGTTAAGTGGACCTTGCCAGTAACCGCGTTGGTGAGGGCACGTACAATGTTGCGGGAGACGTGGTCGTGCAGGGCTGGTACGGCACATCGGGAAAAGTAGTGGCGACTGGGAACCGAATAGCACGGGGCCACCGCCACCATCATGTTTTTGAAAGCCTCCGTTTCCACAAGCCTATACGGCAGCATCTCCAGGCTGATCAATTTGGCTATGTGCACGTTTAACGCTTGAGCGTGCGGGTGCGTGGCTGCGTACTTGCGCTAGCGATGGCTGGACGGTGCGCTGAAAGACATTGGTGGATGGGGTCGAGGACAGCGGAGGTGAGGGTGTGGGTGCAGGCCGGGAGACGGTCGTGCCTGTGTCCTAAGAGGGGGGTTGGATCTCAGTGGCAGGTTGAAGCACAGGGGGAGAGGCAGTGGTGCAAACCAGAGGCGGTGAACGGCCTTTGTCCCACCTTGTGGGGTGCTTGGCCATCATATGCCTGCGCATGCTGGTGGTGGTGAGGCTGGTGGTGGTGGCTCCACGGCTGATCTTCGCGCGACAAACCTTGCACACCACAGTTCGTCGGTCGTCTGCACTCTCAGTGAAAAACTGCCACACCTTTGAGCACCTCGGCCTCTGCAGGGTGGCATGGCGCGAGGGGGCGCTTTGGGAAACAGTTGGTGGATTATTCGGTCTGGCCCTGCCTCTACCCCTGGCCACCGCACTGTCTCTTCCAACCTGCCCTGCTGCTGCACTTGCCTCCCCCTCTGAAGACCTGTCCTCAGTAGGCTTTGCAAACCAGGTGGGGTCAGTCACCTCATCGTCCTGCTGCTCTTCCTCCGAATCCTCTGTGCGCTCCTCCCTCGGACTTACTGCAATTACTACTACTTGAGTGATAGACAACTGCGTCACATCGTCGTCGTCCTCCTCACCCACTGAAAGCTCTTGAGACAGTTGCCGGAAGTCCCCAGCCTCATCCCCTGGACCCCGGGAACTTTCCAAAGGTTGGGCATCAGTCACGACAAACTCCTCCGGTGGGAGAGGAACCATTGCTGCCCATTCTGGGCAGGGGTCCGAGAACAGTTCCTGGGAGTCTGCCTGCTCCTCAGAATGTGTCATTATAATGGAGTGAGGAGGCTGGGAGGAAGGAGGAGCAGCAGCGAGAGGATTCAGAGCTGCAGCAGTGGACGGCGTAGAACTCTGGGTGGTCGATAGATTGCTGGATGCACTTTCTGCCATCCACGACAGGACCTGCTCACACTGCTCATTTTCTAATAAAGGTCTACCTCGT
Source organism: Eleutherodactylus coqui (assembly GCF_035609145.1). Classification (NCBI taxonomy): domain Eukaryota; kingdom Metazoa; phylum Chordata; class Amphibia; order Anura; family Eleutherodactylidae; genus Eleutherodactylus; species Eleutherodactylus coqui. The sequence goes on along the minus strand of NC_089837.1, from coordinate 252,457,311 downwards.
GGACCCATTAATTGTGCGATTAATCTGGGGACGCCAGAAACGTGCCTCTCTCCTAATCCCGCAGCAGTCGGCTGCGATACACCTGGACCAGGAGCTCGGCCTGTGCCCACACCCTGACTTGGGCCTCTGCGTCCTCGCCCACGTCCATGTCCTTTATGCCTACCCCTACCCCTCAGCATGGTGTATTACCAGTAGTGCAGAAACAGAACGCTGTAATTATATGTGCCGCTTATTGGCCTGTGGTTGGAGGCTGACTTCGCTTACGGAACGCACAGCAGAGCCAGGAAAGAATTTTGCGCAAGCCTGTAGTGAGACGTAGGTGCGTATTACTGAGCTAGTGGAATTCACAGCGCAGAAGCAGTCAAGTGTCCAAAGGCCACTAGTAGGCCTTAAGTATTTTGCTTCAATTTTTTTAAAGGCTGAGCTGAGACAGCAGACAGATACTGTAGGCAGCGTATATATGTATACTGTTTCCCTCTGGACGGGATGACTGCGGTGATCTAACGGGCAACGCAGAGCCAGGAAAGAATTTTGCGCAAGCCTGCTGTAACACTTAGCTGCATAATAACTAGGACTACTACCCCCAGCAGAGACGCAGTACACTCAAGACAATCACAGGCAGCCCAAAGATAGTATTTTTCCCAAATTTGTTTGAAAAAGCCCACTGCCTATATAGGCAGTATATCTCTTTCCCTGCCTCACCAGTACTGGCCCTATACTATGTACAAGGACTGCAGACTGTTTCCCTCTGGACGGGATGACGGTGGTGATGTAACGGGCAACGCAGAGCCAGGAAAGAATTTTGCGCAAGCCTGCTGTAACACTTAGCTGTGTAATAATTAGGACTACTACCCCCAGCAGAGACGCAGTACACTCAAGACGATCACAGGCAGCCCAAAGATAGTATTTTTCCCAAATTTGTTTGAAAAAGCCCACTGCCTATATAGACAGTATATCTCTTTCCCTGCCTCACCAGTACTGGCCCTTTACTATGTACAAGGACTGCAGACTGTTTCCCTCTGGACGGGATGACGGTGGTGATGTAACGGGCAACGCAGAGCCAGGAAAGAATTTTGCGCAAGCCTGCTGTAACACTTAGCTGCATAATAATTAGGACTACTACCCCCAGCAGAGACACAGTACACTCAAGACGATCACAGGCAGCCCAAAGATAGTATTTTTCCCAAATTTGTTTGAAAAAGCCCACTGCCTATATAGACAGTATATCTCTTTCCCTGCCTCACCAGTACTGCCCCTATACTATGTACAAGGACTGCAGACTGAGGACGCAATGCTCTGCATGCCCGATATACAAAAGAAAAAAAATGTGCAACACTGCTCACAGCAGCCTTAACAGTACTGCACACGGTCAGATGTGGCCCTAAGAAGGACCATTGGGGTTCTTCAAGCCTAAAATAACTCCTAAGGCTCTCCCTATAGCAGCAGCAGCATCAGCAGCACTGTCCCTGATCTCTGTCAGAATGCATCTGTGGCGAGCCGCGGGCGGGGCAGATTTAAATACTCAGGTGACACCTGATCTCCCCAGCCACTCACTGCAGGGGGGTGGGATAGGGCTGGAACGTCACAGGAGGAAGTTGTAATGCTTTCCCTGTCTTTCTATTGGCCAGAAAAGCGCGCTAATGTCTCAAAGATGAAAGTGAAAGTAACTCGAACATCGCGTGGTACTCGTCTCGAGTAACAAGCATCTCGAACATGCTAATGTTCGAACGAGCATCAAGTTCGGACGAGTACGTTCGCTCATCTCTAATGTTGATGTCTTTTTCCTTTTCCTAAAATTGCCATACCTGGCATGCAAACCACTAGAAACTGATAAATACAGCCCCCTACAGTTTTTTTGGCTGTACTCCTTTGTTAATAATTCTGGAATGTGCTTGCATGCGATTGTGCTCTGACTGTATTGTGAAGCTGGGGGTACCGTCCTGAATCGAGCATGCCCAACTACTTGCATTATGGTACTTAAAATACTATCGATCAATGCCAAGGATCTAAACTCACCCTTTAAGCAATCGATGGTGTGGAAGGAGGCCCGCATAGCTGGTACAGACATATTATGCATTCAGAAAAACATTAAAACACAGGAGACGTATTTAGGCTCCCAATATTGTTTCCTCTACTGCAATACAAAAAAAATATGGGGCGTCCATAGCTATCAAGAATATGATGGCATTTTCTGTTCATAAAGTGATCTTGGATGACAATGGACGCAACAAAATACTGATATGCTCTATTAACAGCACTAAATACACTGTAGCCTCAATATATTCCCCTAATTCTAGGCAACATTGTTGTGTCAGTTCGAGTTGCACTCTGCTGGTGGTTTGTTTTTTCTGTGCATTGGTGTCTCTCTGACACTGATGGGAGTGATTGTGGGTTGTTACTGTTGGGCACACCTGAGGGCTATCAGGAAGGGGTTTTATTTCCTTCTCAGGTATGATTCTGTGCCAATCATTTGTTATTGTAGTCTCATTGAGTGTAGGAGACAATAGCTTTTTCCCTTCCAGCAACCTTAAAAGATAAGTTCTGGATTTAATTTATATTGGAGTGCATAGACTGGTTTGGGGGTATATTTATCACTAGGTCAGGGATAGTGAGAGGCCCAAGTTCCAGCGTGGGTGACTTTAATAAAACTCTATGGTCCTCAGTGGACACATCATCCACTACTCAGATTAAAGACCAACCAACTTCCATTGTTCCCCTACTAAACAGTAAGAATCTCTTTGAAATTTGGAGTCTACAGCAACCAATTGAGCGCGATTATACCTTTTTTTCACACTCTCACAAATTATATTGCAGAATTTATCTTATTTTAATGGACCAATCCCTTATTAAAAACATTACTTCTATGAACATAGGCACCATAAAATGGTCAGATCATGCCCCAATAACAATGACACTTTAGGATTAGAGATGAGCGAACGCGTTCGTCCGAGCTTGATATTCGTGCGAATATTAGGGTGTTCGGGATGTTCGTTATTCGTGACGAACACCATGCGGTGTTCTGGTTACTTTCACTTCCTTCCCTGAGACGTTAGCGCGCTTTTCTGGCCAATTGAAAGACAGGGAAGGCATTACAACTTCCCCCTGCAACGTTTAAGCCCTATACCACCCCCCTGCTGTGAGTGGCTGGCGAGATCAGGTGTTCGCCTAATATAAAAGTCGGCCCCTCCCGCGGCTCGCCTCAGATGCGGTGTGAGTTAGATGAGGGACAGTGCTGTTTATACCGGAGCTGCTGTAGGGAAAGAATTGGTAGTTAGTGTAGGCTTCAAGACCCCCCAAAGGTCCTTATTAGGGCCACTGATAGCTGTGTGTTGGCTGCTGTTAGCAGTGGGATTTTTTTTTTTTTCTCAAAATCGCCTCTGCAGACCGTTGCACCTGGCATTAGGGACAGAAGTGCTGCATAGGCAGGGAGAGTGTTAGGAGTGAGTGTAGCCTTCAAGAACCTCAACGGTCCTTTCTAGGGCCATATTTATCCGTGTGCAGTACTGTCCAGGCTGCTGTTGGCTGTGCTGCATTTTTTTTGGGCTTCTCAAAATCGCCTCTGCAGAGCATTGCACCCTCCATTGATACTGCAGGGAAAGAATTGTATAGGCAGGGCCACAACACAGTTATTATTCATAGAATATACGCAGTGCTGCCTGTTGGTGGGAAAAAACTGAAAACAAATCTATTTGTCCAGCCTGTGTCCGTCCTTACGCCTGTGTAGACGTGTGAGCTGCGTGAAAAACATTGCTAAATCATACGCAGCCAGCTACGCTTTACTGCTGGGTTCGCCATTTGCTTTCCTTAATTGGGAAAAAAAATACCTGCTCTCCAAGAGTTATAATAACTCTGCTACCCTCACGTTCTGTGACACATAAGCAGGGACACAGCGCAGTTATTAAACTTCGCAGGTTCATTGAATATACGCAGTGCTGCCTGTTGGTGGGAAAAAACTGAAAACAAATCTATTTGTCCAGCCTGTGTCCGTCCTTACGCCTGTGTAGACGTGTGAGCTGCGTGAAAAACATTGCTAAATCATACGCACCCAGCTACGCTTTACTGCTGGGTTCGCCATTTGCTTTCCTTAATTGGGAAAAAAAATACCTGCTCTCCAAGAGTTATAATAACTCTGCTACCCTCACGTTCTGTGACACATAAGCAGGGACACAGCGCAGTTATTAAACTTCGCAGGTTCATTGAATATACGCAGTGCTGCCTGTTGGTGGGAAAAAACTGAAAACAAATCTATTTGTCCAGCCTGTGTCCGTCCTTACGCCTGTGTAGACGTGTGAGCTGCGTGAAAAACATTGCTAAATCATACGCAGCCAGCTACGCTTTACTGCTGGGTTCGCCATTTGCTTTCCTTAATTGGGAAAAAAAAATACCTGCTCTCCAAGAGTTATAATAACTCTGCTACCCTCACGTTCTGTGACACATAAGCAGGGACACAGCGCAGTTATTAAACTTCGCAGGTTCATTGAATATACGCAGTGCTGCCTGTTGGTGGGAAAAAACTGAAAACAAATCTATTTGTCCAGCCTGTGTCCGTCCTTACGCCTGTGTAGACGTGTGAGCTGCGTGAAAAACATTGCTAAATCATACGCACCCAGCTACGCTTTACTGCTGGGTTCGCCATTTGCTTTCCTTAATTGGGAAAAAAAATACCTGCTCTCCAAGAGTTATAATAACTCTGCTACCCTCACGTTCTGTGACACATAAGCAGGGACACAGCACAGTTATTAAACTTAGATAATTCATTCACTAGAGGCAGTGGGGCCTTTCGTTTTCCAAAAAGGGCAAAAATTATATTTGGCCTGCAGTCTTGCGCCAATTTATTTCCTGCCTGGGAAATCTAATCACTGGTAATACAGCATGCTGAGGGGTAGGGGTAAGCCTAGAGGACGTGGACGTGGACGTGGCCGAGGACGCGGAGGGCCAAGTGAGGGTGTGGGCACAGGCCAAGCTCCTGATCCAGGTGTGTCGCAGCTGTCTGCTGCGCGATTAGGAGAGAGGCACGTTTCTGGCGTCCCCACATTCATCGCCCAATTAATGGGTCCACGCGGGAGACGGTTATTAGAAAATGAGCAGTGTGAGCAGGTCCTGTCCTGGATAGCAGAAAGTGCTTCGAGCAACCTATCGTCTACCCGCAGTTCTGCGCCGTCCACTGCTGCCAATCCGAATCCTCTGTCTGCTGCTCCTCCTTCCTCCCAGCCTCCTCAGTCCACTACAATGACACCTGCTCAGGAGCGGGAACACTCCCAGGAACTGTTCTCGGGCCCCTGCTTAGATTGGGCAGCAGCGGTTCCTCTCCCACCAGAGGAGTTTATCGTCACTGATGCCCAACCATTCGAAAGTTCCCGGGGTCCGGGGGAAGAGGCTGGGGACTTCCGCCAACTGTCTCAACAACTTTCTGTGGGTGAGGAGGACGATGACGATCAGACACAGTTGTCTTGCAGTGAGGTAGTAGTAAGGGCAGTAAGTCCCAGGGAGCAGCGCACAGAGGATTCGGAGGAAGAGCAGCAGGACGATGAGGTGACTGACCCCACCTGGTGTGCAACGCTTACTCAGGAGGACAGGTCTTCAGAGGGGGAGTCAAGGGCATCAGCAGGGCAGGTTGCAAGAGGCAGTGCGGTGGCCAGGGGTAGAGGCAGGGCCAGACCGAATAATCCACCAAGTGTTTCCCAAAGCGCCCCCTCGCGCCATGCCACCCTGCGTAGGCCGAGGTGCTCTAAGGTCTGGCAGTTTTTCACAGAGACGCCTGACGACCGACGAACAGTGGTGTGCAACCTTTGTCGCGCAAAGCTCAGCCGGGGAGCCAACACCAACAGCCTCACCACCACCACCATGCGCAGACATATGATGGCCAAGCACCCCGCAAGGTGGGACAAAGGCCGTTCACCGTCTCCGGTTTGCACCCCTGCCTCTCCCCCTGTGCCCCAACCTGCCACTGAGATGCAACCCCCCTCTCAGGACACAGGCACTACCGCCTCATGGCCTGCACCCACACCCTCATCTCCGCTGTCCTCGGCCCCATCCAGCAGTGTAGTTCAGCGCACCGTTCAGCCGTCGCTTGCGCAAGTGTTCGAGCGCAAGCGCAAGTACGCCGCCACGCACCCGCACGCTCAAACGTTAACCGTCCGCATCGCAAAATTCATCAGCCTTGAGATGCTGCCGTATAGGGTTGTGGAAACGGAGTCCTTCAAAAGTATCATGGAGGCGGCGGCCCCGCGCTACTCAGTTCCCAGTCGCCACTACTTTTCCCGATGTGCCGTCCCAGCCCTGCACGACCACGTCTCCCGCAACATTGTGCGCGCCCTCACCAACGCGGTTACTGCCACGGTCCACTTAACTACGGACACGTGGACAAGCACAGGCGGGCAGGGCCACTACATCTCCCTGACGGCACATTGGGTGAATTTAGTGGAGGCTGGGACAGAGTCAGAGCCTGGGACCGCTCACGTCCTACCCACCCCCAGAATTGCGGGCCCCAGCTCGGTGCTGGTATCTGCGGAGGTGTATGCTTCCTCCACTAAAGCACCCTCCTCCTCCTCCTCCTCCTCTGTCTCACAATCAAGATGTGTTAGCAGCAGCATGTCGCCAGCAGTCGGTGTCGCGCGGTGTGGCAGCACAGCGGTGGGCAAGCGTCAGCAGGCCGTGCTGAAACTACTCAGCTTAGGCGATAAGAGGCACACGGCCCACGAACTGCTGCAGGGTCTGACACAGCAGACCGACCGCTGGCTTGCGCCGCTGAGCCTCCAACCGGGCATGGTCGTGTGTGACAACGGCCGTAACCTGGTGGCGGCTCTGCAGCTTGGCAGCCTCACGCACGTGCCATGCCTGGCCCACGTCTTTAATTTGGTGGTTCAGCGGTTTCTGAAAAGCTACCCACGCTTGTCAGACCTGCTCGTAAAGGCGCGCCGGCTCTGCGCACATTTCCGCAAGTCCCACACGGACGCTGCCACCCTGCGCACCCTGCAACATCACTTTAAGCTGCCAGTGCACCGACTGCTGTGCGACGTGCCCACACGGTGGAACTCTACGCTCCACATGTTGGCCAGGCTCTATGAACAACGGAGAGCTATAGTCGAATACCAACTCCAACATGGGCGGCGCAGTGGGAGTCAGCCTCCTCAATTCCTTTCAGAAGAGTGGGCCTGGTTGGCAGACATCTGCCATGTCCTTGGTAATTTTGAGGAGTCTACCCAGGTGGTGAGCGGCGATGCTACAATCATTAGCGTCACCATTCCTCTGCTATGCATCTTGAGAAATTCCCTGCAAACCATAAAGGCAGCTGCTTTGCGCTCGGAAACGGGGGCGGGGGAAGACAGTATGCCGCTGGATAGTCAGGGCACCCTCCTGTCTATTTCTCAGCGCGTACAGGAGGAGGAGGAGGAGCATGAGGAGGATGAGGAGGAGGGGGAAGAGACAGCTTGGCCCGCTGCTGACGGTACACCGGCTGATTGCCTGTCATCCTTTCAGCGTGTATGGCCTGAGGAGGAGGAGGAGGAGGAGGAGGATCCTGAAAGTGATCTTCCTAGTGAAGACAGCCATGTGTTGCGTACAGGTACCCTGGCACACATGGCTGACTTCATGTTAGGATGCCTTTCTCGTGACCCTCGCGTTGCACGCATTCTGGCCACGACGGATTACTGGGTGTACACACTGCTCGATCCACGGTATAAGGAGAACCTGCCCACTCTGATTCCCGAAGAGGAAAGGGGTTCGAGAGTGTTGCTATACCACAGGACCCTTGCGGACAAGCTGATGGTAAAATTCCCAGCCGACAGCGCTAGTGGCAGAAGGCGCAGTTCCGAGGGCCATGTTGCAGGGGATGTGCGTAGATCGAGCAGCATGTACATCCCAGGCAGTGCAACAGTCTTTAAGGGCCTGGCCAGCTTTATGGCTCCCCACCAAGACTGTGTCACCGCTCCCCAGTCACGGCTGAGTCGGCGGGAGCACTGCAAAAGGATGGTGAGGGAGTACGTAGCGGATCGCACGACCATCCTTGGTGACGCCTCTGCCCCCTACAACTACTGGGTGTCGAAGCTGGACACGTGGCCTGAACTAGCCCTGTATGCCCTTGAGGTGCTTGCTTGTCCTGCGGCTAGCGTGTTGTCGGAGAGGGTGTTTAGTGCGGCTGGGGGAATCATCACAGATAAGCGTAGCCGCTTGTCAACCGACAGTGCCGACAGGCTAACACTCATCAAGATGAACAAAGGCTGGATTTCCCCAGACTTCTGTTCTCCACCAGCGGACAGCAGCGATACGTAAGCAATACGTAGGCTGCACCCGCGGATGGAAGCTACGTTCTCTCTCACCATCCAAAACGGGGACATTTCTGCTTCATCAATCTGTGTCTAATATTCCTCCTCCTCCTCCTCCTGCTCCACCTCCTGAAACCTCACGTAATCACGCTGAACGGGCAATTTTTCTTAGGGCCACAAGGCTCACTCAAATAATTTTTCAGAACAATTTTTATAAGTTTCAATGCGCTTAAAAGCATTGGAACTTTAACTTGAACCAATTTTTCGTTACACTGGGCTGCCTCCAGGCCTAGTTACCACTTAAGCCACATTAACCAAAGCGATTAATGGGTTTCACCTGCCCTCTTGGCTGGCCATGGCCAATTTTTGGGATGTACATTAGTACTGTTGATACAGCAATTTGTGTGGGCCCTCGCCTACAGTGTAATCAAATTAATTTTTAGCCCACCTGCATTACAGCTGACGTTACCTCAGCTGTGTTGGGCAATGCAATGGGATATTTTTGTGTACCGCCGGTGGGTTCCAGGGAGCCACCCATGCTGTAGGTGCACACTGAGTTTTTAATACATCTGTACACTTCTAAAGAACCCGTCTGACCGGGGCATGCAGTGTGGGCCGAAGCCCACCTGTATTACGCACGACATTACTACCTCAGCTGTGTTGGGCAATGCAATGGGATATTTCTATGTACCGCCGGTGGCTTCCTGGCACCCACCCAGGCAGTGGGTCCACAGGGAGTTAAACCTACATGTGTCCACTTGTAAAGAATCCCAGTCTGACTGGGGCATGCAGTGTGGGCCGAAGCACACCTGTATTACGCACGACATTACTACCTCAGCTGTGTTGGGCAATGCAATGGGATATTTCTATGTACCGCCGGTGGCTTCCTGGCACCCACCCAGGCAGTGGGTCCACAGGGAGTTAAACCTACATGTGTCCACTTGTAAAGAATCCCAGTCTGACTGGGGCATGCAGTGTGGGCCGAAGCCCACCTGTATTACGCACGACATTACTACCTCAGCTGTGTTGGGCAATGCAATGGGATATTTTTGTGTACCGCCGGTGGGTTCCAGGGAGCCACCCATGCTGTGGGTCGACAGGGACTTCACAATAGGGAGTTGTACCTGCCTGTGTCTATGAATTAAAAAGCCCGGTCTGACTGGGGCATGCAGACACCTTGACAGAATGAATAGTGTGTGGCACATAGGTTCCCCATTGCTATGCCCACGTGTGCAGCTCCAGATGGCGGTGGCACAGGATTCTATTTCTCATTGCTTCTGTACAGCATTGTGGGCTATCGCTCCGCCACTTTTAAAGAGGGTCGCTGCCTAGCCGTGCCAACCTCTGCAGTGTATGCCTGCGGTCCCTCGTCATGGCAGACGCAATTCTAAATAGACATGAGCGTGGTGTGGCATGAGGGCAGCTGAAGGCTGCGCAGGGACACTTTGGTGTGCGCTGTGGGGGGGAGGGGGTGCGGTTGGGCAGCATGTAACTCAGGAAAAGTGGCAGTGGAGTGTCATGCAGGCAGTGATTGTGCTTTGTTGGAGGTAGTGTGGTGCTTAGCAAAGGTATGCCATGCTAATGAGCGCTTTTCAGAAGTAAAAGTTGTTGGGAGGGGGGGGGGGCCCACTCTTGCCGCTATTGTGGCTTAATAGTGGGACCTGTGAACTTAGGATGCAGCCCAACATGTAGCCCCTCGCCTGCCCTATCCGTCACTGTGTCATTCCCATCACTTTCCTGAATTGCCCAGATTTTCACACATGAAAACCTTAGCGAGCATCGGCAAAATACAAAAATGTTCTGGTCGCCCATTGACTTCAATGGGGTTCGTTGTTCGAAACGAACCCTCGAGCATCACGGGAAGTTCGTTACGAATAACGAACACCCGAACATTTTGGTGTTCGCTCATCTCTATTTAGGATCAATTTAATCAACCACCCGTTGCTCCTTAGTGCCTGAATAATTGCATATTTCAGCACCAAAAATAACTTCCTCAGTCACTGCAAGCCCTCCTAGATTACATGATCACAATAACAATAGTGAAGTCTCTGACCCAACTCTGTGGTTAGCGCATAAGGCTACTATTCGGGGTCATTTTATTAAACAAACATCTTACAATAAAAAATGTAGGAACACTTTACTACCGGTACTATCCTTGCAAACGCAACTATGCACATTGCATTGATTAAACAAAGCATCAAACTCCTTGAATAGAGCTAGAAACATATGAGCCCTACTCCTGCAGCTCCAGGAACTTCATGTCTATAAACATGACCTAGTTCTAAGGAAATTAAAATTAGCATACTTCTGGCAAGGTAATAAAACTGGATCTACATTAGCAAAACAAAAAAAAACTCATACAGCTGAAACGCACATATCCTTTCTGCATGATTCTCAGGGCATTAAGATATATGAACCTCAAGGTATTGTTGATGTATTGGCAGACTACTGCAAGTCTCTATATGACTAAAAGGAAGACTGCTCAATCACCCAACCCATAAATAAAGAAATATCTCAGTGAATTTCCAGTCATTGTTACAAGGCTTGTATAAAGAGTCTAACTTTGGCTTGAAGAAATGCTGCCTTCTATTAATTCATCTCTATGAGACTGCTGAAATAGTCTGAAGCTTGTGCTCGACCTTCTCTGGAACTCACATACTCTTGATCAGTAGGGTATCCCAGGATTCAAATCTCCTCCTATCAGACACTTGTCCTCTATCCTGTGAATAGAATATAAACTATAATTTTGGCATAACCCTTTTAAGCAGTGGTAAAACACCTAGAAGTTGTTCAGAATTTAGCAGTTTCTATTATTTAAATAGACAAAATCTGGACAGTCAAACAGAGACAGAAAATTAGTGTTTTTGAACTGGTTGAAATGTTAACAAATACTTTTGATGGCAAATTAAATAAACAATTACATTTTACTTCAAGTTTCATTTCAACCAGAAATACTACATTAAGTAGAAAAGAATAGAGGGAAATAGATGAAGATGATGACTAGGAAAATATGGATGCAATCAAAAATTTCACATACAAGCTATTAAAAAAACTCAGATACAAACCAGAAAGCAGAACGTTTTAGATAAACACTATGGATCCCAGGAGTGAAAATCAATGGAATTACTGTTGAAAGTTTTTTTTTATCTAAGAATTTTTACGAGATTACATTTTAACAGCACTAATAATAGACTAGTTATTTACACATAGTAACACTTTAGTAGTACTCATAAACCTACATATAATGGGCAACTACTTTATGACTAATATTTCTTTAAAGGTATTTCCCCAATAAAGGAATCTATTAGCATATGGCCTTTTTAGGTCATCAATAATTCAGAGAGGGCATTATTCCTTCTATTAAAGAAAATGGGGAGCTGCTAACTATGAGCATCTCTCATTCTGGCAGACCTGGCCTGTTCAACTATTATATAGACAGTCATTAATTTGTAATACTACAAAAAATGTATTGTAGGCCACAGCTTCCCTGCCATTAACAAGATGAACACCGGGATTTATAAAGCTGCACCCATGGCGATCACCATTAAATAGAACTATTCTTCTGGTAAGGCTTTATGATACATTATAAAATGGAGGCCATTTCATATGTCAATGAGTGAGCAGTCCCTTTATAGAGAACCTTTATAAAAGAAAAAAGATACTGCACTTTTTCTTTAGATCTGCATTATCATCAGTGAAAGGTTTTTCATGGTATGACAGTTTTTTTGTGTGCTGGAAAAATGAATGCTAAATAATAAATGTGAATAATCTTTCAACAGCCTTAATGAGGAGATTATAGACTGCGGAAGCTTCATTTCAAGACTTGACACTGAAGAAAATGTTTATTTGTAGTCTCCCTGCTTTCTGTTCTATGTTATAAAGAGTAAAACATTTCTTTCTATATCTAAGCATTTTTTTCAGTTATTTAAAGTTTTCGTGGCAAATAATGATAATGTAAAACTTGAACTCATCAATAGGTTGCCTATAAATCAGATTATTAGTGGTAATCTACAGTATTTAATTTAATATTATTATTTTTAAGATAAGAGCACATCAGATCATAGAGTATATTGCATTGATTTATTTTCTTAAGCAGCTCTTCCTATTCCATTAAATACGAACAAGTTGACTTTTTGTCTCCTTTACATAGCTTTTTATCAAGTTTCAGTAAATGTACCTTGCCTATAATTCCTGTGAGGACTGTAAAACATGACCTATTTTCAGTAAAATGATGCTATAAATTCAATATTATGTCAAATTACTGGATGTCTTAAATGTATTCCAATATTTTTCTTCTACACAGCAAGTTTAATTTAATAGGTTTGAAAAATCAGTTCAATTAACATGAAGTTAGTGTATTTCATAGTTACAGATTTGGCTTATTCTTTATGACCGTGGACTGCACTTATTTTATTCATGAATATCACAAATAGAATAGAAAATTGTAATTTTTTATCAACATTATATTTACTGAGACAAATTTTTGTCCCATGTAATTTTAAACCATAAAAATATATTTTATAAAAGGTAAAAATAGAAAATCTAGAATCCTACTGAACCACATAAACCGAATAAATGTTCATAAATATTGTATCCAGTAAGGCCCCTGCACACGGGCGGATTTGAATTGTGTAATATGCAATCGGCACCAACGAGGATGATTCGCTGTTAAAGTCCCCCATAGGAAAGCATGAACTTCCGCAGCTCAATGCACACATGTAGATTTGAATTGTAGATTTTTTCAAGTGGAAAATAAATCGCAGAATGCTCTATTTTAGCGTAGATTCTGCATGGATGGGCTCTATTGATCTCCATGAAAGCGTTCAATCTGCAATAGCTATCCCATGTACTGACAGCAATAGTTGCTGTCAGTACATGGAATAAAACCAAGAGTTCAGAGGGGCTGCATTGCTCGATGCCTAGTGATAGGAGAGCTATACTTGCACTCCAGTTGAAGTTAATCTGTAGGATGGAACAGAGTGATAGATATATTTGCTCCCATAATGGCTTGAGCGAATCACAAAACTACCAAATATGCATCAAGGTGCCTATTTGTTTGTTGCATCTCCTACATATGTTAGAATGTTGTGGGGCAATCTTTGCTAAATGAGTAGGAGTTAGGTACCATCTGTACAAAAGCTTCCTATTGGTGATTGGCACAATGATATGTCTTCAAACTGAGTCGGAATGCTAATCACCACTGATTGGGGTTGAAGGATTTCTGGAAATTTTTGTCCCAGTTAGTTTGAAAAAGAGGCAAGCTAGACGATATTGCTGCAAAGGCCTTAGATATGCCTCCAGCCTGCTCCTCACATTTGTATAGAAATACTTTGTAAGCAAAATTATAGGTAGGAAGTTTAGTGACGAGATGTAGCGTCAAATTTGAAGGTACTTGTAAAATTCTTTATGTGATAGTAGGTACATTGCATGTATCTGACCAAAGGATTTCATAACTGGTCCTTTAAATAAATCCTCTAAGTTTTATATTTGTAATTAGTGATTGGATCACTTCCAGAGGCATCTTAAAAATTTGGAGGGGAAGGTAATAAGTTAAAAGAGATATTCTTTTCCACATGATAAGGGTAGCAGTGATAGCAAGAGAGAAAGATGTAGGGAAACCCCTGGTTAATCTGGAGGCCCATAGGAGATTTGATAGTTTAGAATATCCAGCAACGTTAGACTCTATTTGAATCCAATGTTTAGAACCATCATTCAGCCACCAATTTTTAAGTTATTCAAGTAATGATGCGTAGTAGTAATCTTTTATACAGGGGCACGCTAGCCCTCGTTGGGATGGATGGAGGTATATTACTTTGGTTCGCACGCATGCTCTCTTGTTACCCCAAATATAGCGCATCAGCAAACTTTATATGTTATTTAAAGTACTATTAGGTATAACCACTGAAAGGTTGCAGAATAAATACAAAATTTTGGAAGCAATAGCATTTTAACAACGGCAATGCAACCTATCCAAGAAATCCATAATTTAACTTAGTTTTGGATGTCTTTTCAAATTGATATGTCCTAATTGGTTGGCAGGGAATGTTAAGATAATGCCTAAATACGGAATCTGACAATCTACCCATAGATAGGGGTATAGGGACTGCACATGTGAACAAACCCATTGAAATTGGTTCTATATCATGCGTATTGGGTGATTTTAGAAATTCTCATGTTGAGAATTAGGAATTTGGAGGCATTAAGTTTGCTTGTAACTGACTCGACTACATTTCTCGATAATTTTTGCTAGTTAACTGAGGGAGGATTCTGGGGATGTTAGCCTAAGTGTAACATCACCTGCAAATGGAAGCAATGGAATAGAATGACGGGGACTTCTGCCACAGCTGTGACAGCTGTGGCAGAGGATTCCTGCATCCCCGCGGTCCCTGTGGGGATGAAGGAAACTCCTGCCACAGCTGTCACAGCTGTGGCAGAACCCCCCGGCATTCTCCATCTCTTTTCAGTGGGGCTAGCGCTGCTGCCACTGGCCCCATTGAAAAGACTGGCGATATGCCGGCATGATGCCGATATCCCGGCGTCATGCCAATTTTTTTCTCGCACTGCGATGCGAGATTTTAACTTTACTCTCGCATCGTAGTAGAGATGCTACACTGCAAGAGATTTCATGTTAAATAATATAGAAATGTGGACTCACACCAGCTAGGCTAAAGCAAATGAAGATATTGTACTTAAATATTGTTGAAGATGTTTTTTTCAGAGCCTGGATATGTGAAAATTAAAGAGGTATTTCCATTTTATAAATGATGGCACATTACCAGGGTACACCATCACTTTATGATCAGTGGGAGTATAAACTCTGGGACCCCACCAATCTTGATAATAAAAGGCTGCCGTGTATAATGACATTCCCAGACACTCAGCTATACAAGGAGCTATAGGCAACTTAATTCACTGCATTGTTGTAGTTCATTAATTCTCAGGATTGGTGGGGCTCCAAGTGGTCAGATACCGACCCCACATAATATGATGGCATATTCTAGCGATATTCTAAAGGGCCCAAATGCTATTCAGAAAATATGTACACTCATTTCAGTGTCCCAGTTTTATTTTTAGCAGAACACTGTCCAGGAGTGCAAAAGATGAACAGTTATTTATTCAGAAACATTGCTAACACAGCTTATGAAGTATTTATTGGAGCATAGCATGTCAGCATGTCTGTAAGTCTCTGTACAGCAGCATCTTCACCTTCTATTTCCAGGATTGGTACTTCTGGTTAGTAAGGTTTGGTACCATTAACTTGCCAGAATTGCTGCTGGTGGCCATCTTCTCTTCTTATGAATGCATGGTTGTTCAAATAGGATGGATCCATTAGTGAATCCATTTTATTTGAAAATGCTGCTAACATTTATAATGTTACTTTTCAATGTTCACTTTCCACCCATGCAAACATTCCAAAACAGTTTCACTTGATTATTTTAACAGCTAAGACTCTGGAATCAATCACACCCCTCACTCTGGATTACTCATGCTCCAAAAACTTGATTACAGTTTTCAAGAGAAAGAATAATCAGCTTGGGAATCTCAGACCAATAGTGTTTTCAAAAAAATACTGAATTTTTGAATAACCTTTTGTGCTGCCTCATAGTTTAATATATAAACTGATGGTTGATAATCGTTGATTGCTATGGAGGTTGTCCTACTGTGGACGTTTATCACTTATCCGCAGGATAGGTAATAAATGTCTGAAAATTGAGGGTCCCACCACTGGAACTCACACCAATTACTCAAATGGAGTTCCTGAGTGTCCCATTCCTCTTCACTGCATGACTACAATAAAGAGAACTTCGAGCAGAGCAGTAGTCAAGCATGTGTACTTTTGCTTATTTGCTCATTCAATGTTTATGGGACTGACAGAGACTGACAATCACAGCAAGTCGGCTGTTTCTATCAGCCCCATAGACATTGAAGTAACATTGTAACATACAGGGGCGTAACTATAGAGGATGCAGGGGATGAGGTTACACCCGGGCCCAGGAGCCGTAGGGGGCCCATAAGGCCTCTCTTCTCTATATAGGGAATCCAGTACTATAAGTAAAGCTTTAAAGTTGGGGGCCCTGTTACAAGTTTTGCATCGGGGCCGGGAGCTTCAAGTTACGCCTCTGGTAACATAGTATGTTAGGCTGAAGACAATGTCTATTTAAGATAGACGGTAAAGGCAGCACTCTGCACAGCGATAAACAATCAATATGTGACCTTTATTAAGTCCATGGTCCTAAGCGTCAGCAACGTTTCAACCCTGACCGGGTCAGGGTTGAAACGTTGCTGATGCTTAGGACCATGGACTTAATAAAGGTCACATATTGATTGTTTATCGCTGTGTGGAGTGCTGGCTTTACCGTCTATCTTTCCTGGAATTACATGGGATTTGGGATCCAGTCCCTCCTGAGGCGTGCACTAATTACCATATACGTATTTGGAAGTGTGGTGAGTGCTGTTGACAGAAGTACAGTTTTGAGACAATGTCCATTTAGTTCAGCCTGTTTTAATCTCCTCCTTGTTGTTCCAGAGGAAGACAAAAAAAGAACAACAAGCCAATTAGCTCCTATGGAGGAAAACAATTCCTTCCTGACTCTATAATGGCAGCCAGAGTAATCCCTTGATCAACATTTGAGATTAACAACCCTGCTGGTCACCTAATATCTATATCCCGTAACATCGTAGCACTCTAGAAAGACATCTAGTCCCCTCTTAAACTCCTCTATGGATCTTGACATCACCACGCCCTCAGGCAGAGAGTTCCACAGTCTCACTGCTCTTACAGTAAAGAACCCCCTTTTATGTTGGTTATGAAGCCTGCTTTTCTCTAGACGTAAAGTATGTCCTCTTGCTACCGTCGCAGTTCTAGGTATAAACAAATCATGGGAATGATCCTTGTATTGTCCTCTAATGTATTTATTAGAGATGAGCGAACACCAAAATGTTCGGGTGTTCGTTATTCGGAACGAACTTCCCGCGATGCTCGAGGGTTCGTTTCGAACAACGAACCCCATTGAAGTCAATGGGCGACCAGAGCATTTTTGTATTTCGCCGATGCTCGCTAAGGTTTTCATGTGTGAAAATCTGGGCAATTCAAGAAAGTGATGGGAATGACACAGAAACGGATAGGGCAGGCGAGGGGCTACATTTTGGGCTGCATCTCAAGTTCACAGGTCCCACTATTAAGCCACAATACCGGCAAGAGTGCCCCCCCCCCTCCCAACAACTTTTACTTCTGAAAAGCCCTCATTAGCATGGCATACCTTTGCTAAGCACCACACTACCTCCAACAAAGCACAATCACTGCCTGCATGACACTCCACTGACACTTCTCCTGGGTTACATGCTGCCCAACCGCACCCCCTCCCCCCCACAGCGCACACCAAAGTGTCCCTGGGCAGCCTTCAGCTGCCCTCATGCCACACCACGCTCATGTCTATTTAGAATTGCGTCTGCCATGACGAGGGACCGCAGGCACACACTGCAGAGGTTGGGACGGCTAGGCAGCGACCCTCTTTAAAAGTGGCGGAGCGATAGCCCACAATGCTGTACAGAAGCAATGAGAAATAGAATCCTGTGCCACCGCCATCAGGAGCTGCACACGTGGGCATAGCAATGGGGAACCTATGTGCCACACACTATTCATTCTGTCAAGGTGTCTGCATGCCCCAGTCAGACCGGGCTTTTTAATTCATAGACACAGGCAGGTACAACTCCCTATTGTGAAGTCCCTGTCGACCCACAGCATGGGTGGCTCCCTGGAACCCACCGGCGGTACACAGAAATATCCCATTGCATTGCCCAACACAGCTGAGGTAGTAATGTCGTGCTTAATGCAGGTGGGCTTCGGCCCACACTGCATGCCCCAGTCTGACTGGGGTTCTTTATAAGTGTACAGATGTAGTAAAAACTCCGTGTGCACCTACAGCATGGGTGGGTGCCAGGAAGCCACCGGCGGTACATAGAAATATCCCATTGCATTGCCCAACACAGCTGAGGTAGTAATGTTGTGCTTAACCCTTTCCAATCCAATTTGTATATGGTTTTCCTAGGGGGCTTACTCTTTTTCTGCCGTTATACAACGGCGCTATATGCTGGCTAAAGCCAGTACTGCATGAGCTGACACGTAGGATAGGCTCCGACAGCAGAGAGGCTGGCAATATACAGTAAGAGAACCCCGACGGACGTCTACCAACAACGGAGCTGTACAGCCTTAAACCCTAATGTCTTCACAGGTCACACAGTGGACTGGAAAGGGTTAATGCAGGTGGGTTTCGGCCCACACTGCATGCCCCAGTCAGACTGGGTTTCTTTATAAGTGGAAACAGATGCATTTATAATTCCCTGTGGACCCACAGCATGGGTGGGTGCCAGGAAGCCACCGGCGGTACATAGAAATATCCCATTGCATTGCCCAACACAGCTGAGGTAGTAATGTCGTGCGTAATACAGGTGGGCTTCGGCCCACACTGCATGCCCCAGTCAGACTGGTGTTCTTTAGAAGTGGACACATGTAGGTTAAACTCCCTGTGGACCCACTGCCTGGGTGGGTGCCAGGAAGCCACCGGCGGTACATAGAAATATCCCATTGCATTGCCCAACACAGCTGAGGTCGTAATGTCGTGCATAATGCAGGTGGGCTTCGGCCCACACTGCATGCCCCAGTCAGACTGGGGTTCTTTAGAAGTGGACAGATGTATTAAAAACTCCGTGTGCACCTACAGCATGGGTGGCTCCCTGGAACCCACCGGCGGTACATAAAAATATTCCATTGCATTGCCCAACACAGCTGAGGTAACGTCAGCTGTAATGCAGGTGGGCTAAAAATTAATTTGATTACACTGTAGGCGAGGGCCCACAAAAATTGCTGTATCAACAGTACTAATGTACATCCCAAAAATTGGCCATGGCCAGCCAAGAGGGCAGGTGAAACCCATTAATCGCTTTGGTTAATGTGGCTTAAGTGGTAACTAGGCCTGGAGGCAGCCCAGTGTAACGAAAAATTGGTTCAAGTTAAAGTTCCAACGCTTTTAAGCGCATTGAAACTTATAAAAATTGTTCAGAAAAATTATTTGAGTGAGCCTTGTGGCCCTAAGAAAAATTGCCTGTTCAGCGTGATTACGTGAGGTTTCAGGAGGAGGAGCAGGAGGAGGAGGAGGAATATTAGACACAGATTGATGAAGCAGAAATGTCCCCGTTTTGGATGGTGAGAGAGAACGTAGCTTCCATCCGCGGGTGCAGCCTACGTATTGCTTACGTATCGCTGCTGTCCGCTGGTGGAGAACAGAAGTCTGGCGAAATCCAGCCTTTGTTCATCTTGATGAGTGTTAGCCTGTCGGCACTGTCGGTTGACAAGCGGCTACGCTTATCTGTGATGATTCCCCCAGCCGCACTAAACACCCTCTCCGACAAGACGCTAGCCGCAGGACAAGCAAGCACCTCCAGGGCATACAGCGCTAGTTCAGGCCACGTGTCCAGCTTCGACACCCAGTAGTTGTAGGGGGCAGAGGCGTCACCAAGGATGGTCGTGCGATCCGCTACGTACTCCCTCACCATCCTTTTACAGTGCTCCCGCCGACTCAGCCGTGACTGGGGAGCGGTGACACAGTCTTGGTGGGGAGCCATAAAGCTGGCCAGGCCCTTAAAGACTGTTGCACTGCCTGGGATGTACATGCTGCTCGATCTACGCACATCCCCTGCTACCTTGCCCTCGGTACTGCGCCTTCTGCCACTAGCGCTGTCGGCTGGGAATTTTACCATCAGATTGTCCGCAAGGGTCCTGTGGTATAGCAACACTCTCGAACCCCTTTCCTCTTCGGGAATCAGAGTGGGCAGGTTCTCCTTATACCGTGGATCGAGCAGTGTGTACACCCAGTAATCCGTCGTGGCCAGAATGCGTGCAACGCGAGGGTCACGAGAAAGGCATCCTAACATGAAGTCAGCCATGTGTGCCAGGGTACCTGTACGCAACACATGGCTGTCGTCACTAGGAAGATCACTTTCAGGATCCTCCTCCTCCTCCTCCTCCTCCTCCTCAGGCCATACACGCTGAAAGGATGACAGGCAATCAGCCGGTGTACCGTCAGCAGCGGCCCAAGCTGTCTCTTCCCCCTCCTCCTCATCCTCCTCATGCTCCTCCTCCTCCTGTACGCGCTGAGAAATAGACAGGAGGGTGCCCTGACTATCCAGCGGCATACTGTCTTCCCCCGCCCCCGTTTCCGAGCGCAAAGCAGCTGCCTTTATGGTTTGCAGGGAATTTCTCAAGATGCATAGCAGAGGAATGGTGATGCTAATGATTGTAGCATCGCCGCTCACCACCTGGGTAGACTCCTCAAAATTACCAAGGACATGGCAGATGTCTGCCAACCAGGCCCACTCTTCTGAAAGGAATTGAGGAGGCTGACTCCCACTGCGCCGCCCATGTTGGAGTTGGTATTCGACTATAGCTCTACGTTGTTCATAGAGCCTGGCCAACATGTGGAGCGTAGAGTTCCACCGTGTGGGCACTTCGCACAGCAGTCGGTGCACTGGCAGCTTAAAGTGATGTTGCAGGGTGCGCAGGGTGGCAGCGTCCGTGTGGGACTTGCGAAAATGTGCACAGAGCCGGCGCGCCTTTACGAGCAGGTCTGACAAGCGTGGGTAGCTTTTCAGAAAGCGCTGAACCACCAAATTAAAGACGTGGGCCAGGCATGGCACGTGCGTGAGGCTGCCGAGCTGCAGAGCCGCCACCAGGTTACGGCCGTTGTCACACACGACCATGCCCGGTTGGAGGCTCAGCGGCGCAAGCCAGCGGTCGGTCTGCTGTGTCAGACCCTGCAGCAGTTCGTGGGCCGTGTGCCTCTTATCGCCTAAGCTGAGTAGTTTCAGCACGGCCTGCTGACGCTTGCCCACCGCTGTGCTGCCACACCGCGCGACACCGACTGCTGGCGACATGCTGCTGCTAACACATCTTGATTGCGAGACAGAGGAGGAGGAGGAGGAGGAGGAGGGTGCTTTAGTGGAGGAAGCATACACCTCCGCAGATACCACCACCGAGCTGGGGCCCGCAATTCTGGGGGTGGGTAGGACGTGAGCGGTCCCAGGCTCTGACTCTGTCCCAGCCTCCACTAAATTCACCCAATGTGCCGTCAGGGAGATGTAGTGGCCCTGCCCGCCTGTGCTTGTCCACGTGTCCGTAGTTAAGTGGACCGTGGCAGTAACCGCGTTGGTGAGGGCGCGTACAATGTTGCGGGAGACGTGGTCGTGCAGGGCTGGGACGGCACATCGGGAAAAGTAGTGGCGACTGGGAACTGAGTAGCGCGGGGCCGCCGCCTCCATGATACTTTTGAAGGACTCCGTTTCCACAACCCTATACGGCAGCATCTCAAGGCTGATGAATTTTGCTATGCGGACGGTTAACGTTTGAGCGTGCGGGTGCGTGGCGGCGTACTTGCGCTTGCGCTCCAACAGTTGCGCAAGCGACGGCTGGACGGTGCGCTGAACTACACTGCTGGATGGGGCCGAGGACAGCGGAGGTGAGGGTGTGGGTGCAGGCCAGGAGACGGTAGTGCCTGTGTCCTGAGAGGGGGGTTGCATCTCAGTGGCAGGTTGGGGCACAGGGGGAGAGGCAGGGGTGCAAACCGGAGGCGCTGAACGGCCTTCGTCCCACCTTGCGGGGTGCTTGGCCATCATATGTCTGCGCATGGTGGTGGTGGTGAGGCTGTTGGTGTTGGCTCCCCGGCTGAGCTTTGCGCGACAAAGGTTGCACACCACTGTTCGTCGGTCGTCAGGCGTCTCTGTGAAAAACTGCCAGACCTTAGAGCACCTCGGCCTCTGCAGGGTGGCATGGCGCGAGGGGGCGCTTTGGGAAACACTTGGTGGATTATTCGGTCTGGCCCTGCCTCTACCCCTGGCCACCGCACTGCCTCTTGCAACCTGCCCTGCTGATGCCCTTGACTCCCCCTCTGAAGACCTGTCCTCCTGAGTAAGCGTTGCACACCAGGTGGGGTCAGTCACCTCATCGTCCTGCTGCTCTTCCTCCGAATCCTCTGTGCGCTGCTCCCTCGGACTTACTGCCCTTACTACTACCTCACTGCAAGACAACTGTGTCTGATCGTCATCGTCCTCCTCACCCACAGAAAGTTGTTGAGACAGTTGGCGGAAGTCCCCAGCCTCTTCCCCCGGACCCCGGGAACTTTCGAATGGTTGGGCATCAGTGACGATAAACTCCTCTGGTGGGAGAGGAACCGCTGCTGCCCAATCTAAGCAGGGGCCCGAGAACAGTTCCTGGGAGTGCTCCCGCTCCTGAGCAGGTGTTATTGTAGTGGAGTGAGGAGGCTGGGAGGAAGGAGGAGCAGCAGACAGAGGATTCGGATTGGCAGCAGTGGACGGCGCAGAACTGCGGGTAGACGATAGGTTGCTCGAAGCACTTTCTGCCATCCAGGACAGGACCTGCTCACACTGCTCATTTTCTAATAACCGTCTCCCGCGTGGACCCATTAATTGGGCGATGAATGTGGGGACGCCAGAAACGTGCCTCTCTCCTAATCGCGCAGCAGTCGGCTGCGACACACCTGGATCAGGAGCTTGGCCTATGCCCACACCCTGACTTGGCCCTCCGCGTCCTCGGCCGCGTCCACGTCCTCTAGGCCTACTCCTACCCCTCAGCATGCTGTATTACCAGTGATTTGATTTCACAGGCAGGAAATAAATTGGCGCAAGACTGCAGGCCAAATATAATTTTTTCCCTTTTTTGAAAACGAAAGGCCCCACTGCCTCTAGTGAATGAATAATCTAAGTTTAATAACTGTGCTGTTTTCCTGCTAATGTGTCACAGAACGTGAGGGTAGCAGAGTTATTAACTGTGGCAGAGCAGGTATTTTTTTTCGCAATTAAGGAAAGCAAATGGCGAAGCCAGGAGTAAAACGTAGCTGGGTGCGTATGATTTTTAAAGGTGTCACACGCAGCCGACACGTGTCCACCGCCCTTAGGACGGACAGAGGCCGGACAAATAGAATTATTTTCCGTTTTTTGGCACCAAAAGGCAGCACTGCGTATATTCTATGAACATGAGAAGTTTAATAACTGTGCTGTGTCCCTGCTAATGTGTCACAGAACGTGAGGGTAGCAGAGTTATTAACTGTGGCAGAGCAGGTATTTTTTTTCCCAATTAAGGAAAGCAAATGGCGAAGCCAGGAGTAAAACGTAGCTGGGTGCGTATGATTTTTAAAGGTGTCACACGCAGCCGACACGTGTCCACCGCCCTTAGGACGGACAGAGGCCGGACAAATAGAATTATTTTCACTTGTTTTACAAGCAAAAGGCAGCACTGCATATATTCAATGAATAATAACTGTGTTGTGGCCCTGCCTATACAATTCTTTCCCTGCAGTATCAATGGAGGGTGCAATGCTCTGCAGAAGCGATTTTGAGAAGCAAAAAAAAAATGCAGCACATCTAACAGCAGCCTGGACAGTACTGCACACGGATAAATATGGCCCTAGAAAGGACCGTTGAGGTTCTTGAAGGCTACACTCACTCCTAACACTCTCCCTGCCTATGCAGCACTTCTGTCCCTAATGCCAGGTGCAACGGTCTGCAGAGGCGATTTTGAGAAGAAAAAAAATTGCCACTGCTAACAGCAGCCAACACACAGCTATCAGTGGCCCTAATAAGGACCTTTGGGGGGTCTTGAAGCCTACACTAACTACCAATTCTTTCCCTACAGCAGCTCCGGTACAAACAGCACTGTCCCTCATCTAAATCACACGGCATCTGAGGCGAACCGCGGGAGGGGCCGACTTTTATGTTCGGGTGACACCTGATCTTCCCAGCCACTCACAGCAGGGGGGTGGTATAGGGCTTGAACGTCACAGGGGGAAGTTGTAATGCCTTCCCTGTCTTTCAATTGGCCAGAAAAGCGCGCTAACGTCTCAGGGAAGGAAGTGAAAATAACCAGAACACCGCATGGTGTTCGTTACGAATAACGAACATCCCGAACACCCTAATATTCGCATGAATATCAAGCTCGGAAGAACACGTTCGCTCATCTCTAGTATTTATACATGATTATTTGATCGCTCCGTAGACATCTTTTTTCCAGGGTAAATCATCCCAATTTGTATAGCCGCTCTGGGTATTCTAGTCCTCCCATTCCATTTATTAATTTAGTTGCCCTTCTTTGGACTCAAGCAGTGCAACATCTTTCCAGACCACCAGTGTCCAGAACTGTACACAGTATTCCATGTGGGGCCTGACAAGTTTCTTATATAGTGGATGAATAATGTTCTCATCCCTCACCCCTATACCTCTTTTAACCCCTTCAGTGGCGGGTTTCTTACCACCCTGTCAGACCCACCAGGGCAGGTTTTTTAAATGGGCCAATCATTTAATTTCAACTAATTTTCCAGTCGCGTTCCAAGAGCCATAACTTTTTCATTTTTCAATTGACACAGCCATACGAGGGCTTGTTTTTTGCAGGACAAGTTGTATTTTTTATGGCATCATTTTTCGATATATATAATGCATTGCATAACTTTTGTAAAAAAATTTGTAGCGAGATTGGGGAGAAAAAAAGAAATTCTGCCATTTGTTTTTTGGATTTCATTTTTACGGCGTTCAGCATGCAGAATAAATAATGTGATAAGATTATTCTCTGAGTCAACACGATTCCGATTTTGTACATTTAAAACATTTTTTTCTCTTAAAGGTTTGCTTTTGTTTCACCACATTCCAAGAGCCGTATTAAATTTTTTTTTCAATTGCCAGAGCTCTAGAAGGCCTTGTTTTTTGCAGGATGAACTCTAGTCTTCATTTATCTAATTTTTAGGAATATGTAAGATTTTGATCGCTTTTTGTTCCATTTTTTCTAGGGGCAAGAATACCAAAATCTGTAGTTCTGGCATGTTTTTTTATTTTTATTTTTCACTGCATTTTCTGAGCAGTATAAATAATATATTAAAATAATTCTACAGGCCAGTACAATTATACCAATACCAAACTGTAATAGTTTTTTTTCTTTTTCGTGACTTTTTCACAGTTTAAAAAAAAAATTGTAATAAAAGTTTAAATCACCCTCCTTTGCCATATCTATAATAAAAAAAATCTAAATCATAAAAGAAAAATATATATTTGATATTGCTGCGTCCGTAAAAGTCTGATCTATCAAAGTAGTGCATGATTTACCCCAACCGGTGAATATAGTCTGAAAAAAATAAAGAACGCCAGAAATGCACTTTTTCAGTCACCCTGTCTCCCAGAAAAAATGCCATAAAAAGCGATCAAAAAGTCATATGTATTCTAAATTAGTACTTACATAAACTACAGGACATCCCACAAAAAATGAGCCCTTTATCAACTACGTTGACGGAAAAATAAAAAAGTTATTGTGCAGCAGAAAATAATTTAAAAAAATTAAATGTCTTTGAAAAAAAATACAAGTACTGCAGCAAAATAAAAACAATACAAGTTTGGTATCGTAGTAATCATACTGGCCCATAGAATAAAGTTATCATGTCATTTTTGTTGCAGTTTGTGCGCCGTAGAAACAAGACATACTAAAAGATGGTGGAATGTCATTTTTTTTCATTTTACTCCACTTAGAATTTTGTAAAAGTTTTTCAGTACATTATATGGTACTTTAAATAGCACGATTGAAAAATGCAACTCGTTCCACAAAAAAACAAGCTCATACAGCGACGTTGATGAATAAATAAAGGAGTTATGATTTTTTAAACGGGGGGAGGAAAAAATGAAAAGAGGGGGAAAAAAGGGGGTCCACATCATTAAGGGGTTAAATAATGTACTCACTTCCTTCTCTGGGTCATTACAACATAGGGATACCACATGTGTTTTTTTTCATTTTTTACAAAGTAAAGAGAGAAAGGTGTTTTTATTTTTTCACATTTTTTCACTTTTTTAAAATTTTTGTCCCTTTAGGGGACTTCCGCAGAGACCCATCAGGACCCCTTGATCACATTCCAGGGGTCCGATGGTGACAGCCCTTTACATGCATAGACCGTGGCACACAAAGGGTTAAGACAGCAGGGATCTGAGGTTTTCTCCATTCTCTGCTGTGTAAGAGCTGGTGCTTGGCTATCCTCTGGCCATAGAGCTCTCTCTGCCATAGAGACCATCGGCTGGCCTCTGACAAGCCGATGGTCTCCGTAGCAATCTGTAAACAAAGCAGAGCAGGAGTTTAAAAATAGAAGCGGGAAGTTGCTGGCAGATCAACATATCTTTCTGCTTCTTTTATTAAAGGCCTGCAGTGTTCTGTTTGGGACTGTGCAGGCAGAGCACACTGCCACAGCCTATGGCATTGTGCTTTGCAGGTCCCATAGTGAAACATAGCCCGGAAATCTTCTGGGCTATATCCCTATGGTCAGTGGAGCTCGTCCCGGAAAATTTCCGGGCGTGCCACTCAAGGGGTTAATGCACCCCAAAACTTTATTTGCTTTTGCAGCAGCTGATTAGCATTGATTTCTACAGTTAAGTCTACAGTGAACTAGTACCCCAAGGTCTTTTTCCATATCACTTTTCCCTAGCAGTACCACATTAGGGCTTAGTCAGACGGGCGTTTTTAGCCGCGATTTGCGCATGCGCATGCGTCCGGCGATTTTATAAAACCATTGCTTTGCAATGGTATCGGACACATGAGCGCTTTTTATGCGCTCGTCCGATAAATTATAGAACAGAAATCGCAGATCGCACCTATCTGCGATCTGCGATTCCTGTTCTCTTCTCTATATGCGCTCAATGGGGCCGGCGGCAGCAGCGCCGACCCCATTGAGAACATATAGAAGATAAATCATTCTTCTCTGCTACAGCTGTAACAGCTGTGACAGAGAAGAACGATGTTTGCCCATTGAATTCAATGGAGCCGGCAATACAGCCGCTCCATTGAAAACAATGGGCTGCCGGCGTGCGCGGGGTGAATTGTCGGGAAGGGCTTAAATATATAAGCCCTTCCCTGCAATTCATCCTAAAATGTGTTAAAATAAAAAAAAATTGTATACTCACCTTTCCGCTGCAGCCAGAGTTCTGCCGCGGCCGCTGTCAGTTCTCCTGAACTGCTTCTCGGCACTATTCAGCCGGCGGGGCTTTAAAATCCCCGCCTGCTGAATGATCTGCCTCTGATTGGTCACAGCCCTGACCAATCAGAGGCAGGTTTCACTCACACACCCATTCATGAATTCATGAATGGGTGAGTGACTGCTGCCTCTCAGCGCTGAGCCAATCAGGGGCAGGTCTGACTCACATCCATTCATGAATTCATGAATGGGTGTGAGTGAGACATGCCTCTGATTGGCTCAGCGCTGAGCCAATCAGGGGGCAGGTCTGACTCACACCCCCTTCACACCCACTGCGGGACGGCCGCGCGGAGCTCCGGCTGCCGGGAGAAGGTGAGTATATATATATTTTTTATTTTTACACATTTTAGGATGAATTGCAGGGAAGGGCTTATATACTTAAGCCCTTCCCGACAATTCATCCCGGGCTTGCCCGCAGCGTATTGCTTTAAATGGAGCCGGCTCTATTGCCGTCTCCATTGAATGCAATGCGCTGGACAGCTCCGGCCCGTTTCTAATGAAACGCGGCTAGGAGCAGATTTTTGGGTGATTTGCGGTCGACTTGCGCGCACCGGTCACGCGATTTGCCGATGTGCATAACCTTACATTTATCAATATTGAACTTCATTTTACATTTTTCTACCCAAGCCCTCAGTTTATCTAGGTCCTTTTGTAGCCGTACTTTGTCCTCTGTTGTATTAATTATCTTGTATAATTTTGTATACAAATTGTCTGCAAATATTGATATTTTACTTTGCAGTCCCTCTATCAGGTCATTGATAAATATATTGAACAGAATGGGGCCTAATACTGAACCCTGGGGCACTCACTAGCAATCAGAGTATGGACCATTTTTTACAACCCTCTGCTTTCTATCTCTGAGCCAGTGTCTTATTCAGATACACACGTTTTCGCCCAGACCGAGCTGTCTCATTTTACATATCAACCTATTATGCTGCACGGTGTCAAGTGCTTTAGAGAAATTCAGATATACAAAATCAATACACACTCCCAGGCTCAGCCCAGAACTTACTTCATTGTATAAGCTGATCAAATTGGTCTGACATGATCGACCCCTCATGAACCTATACTGATGAGGAGTTATGCCATTGTTTTTCTTGAGGTATTCTAGGATGGCATCTCTCAGAAACTCCTCAAATGTTTTTACAATTATTGAAGTGAGACTTACGGGCCTGTAGTTACCAGGCTCTCTTTTAGAAACCTTTTTGTATATTGGAACCACATTGGCAATGTGCCAATCCAGTGGTACAATCCCAGTCTCAATAGTGTCCATAAATATAAGAAATAGCAATCTAGCTTATCAAATCACTTACCTTTGAGCCCTTGGGTGTATTTCATCCGGGCCTGGCGATTTATCGATTTCGATCCTCTTTAACCGGTTCTACACTTCCTCTTGTGTTAGGCATGCGATATTTAGCTGAGGTTTTATTCCCCTGCATCTCGTGTGTCATTTCATTTTCATTTGTAAATACACTTGAAAAAAAACAATTTAATAGATTTGCCTTCCCGTATCGTCTTCTATGGTTTCTCCTGCATTATTTGTTAACGGGACAGTGCTCTCAGTGCAAATCCTTTTACTGTTTATATAACTGAAGAATAATTTGGGATTATTTTTGCTCTCTTAAGGCAATTAGTCCTTCTACCTCCTCCTAAGCAATTTTGATCTTTTCTTTACATGATTTGCATGATTTTAGTGCTTCTTTGCTGCTTTCTTATTTTAGTAGTTTAATTTTTTTGTTTGTTTATTGCCCCTCCCCCTTATAGTTTTGTCGAGCCACATTGGTTTCCTTCTACTTGTAGTTCTTTTATTTTTAAAGGGTATGAACTGCTCACATAAGGGCCATTAGTCATCTGTACTGTTATTTATGAGGATGTTGTCCCAATTAATTTTTCTGATAGTAGTTCTGAGCTGATCAAATTTTGCTTTACTAAAGAAAGGCTTTTTTGTTGCTCTCTCGTAAGGTTTCTTGTTGAATAACAGTTGGAAATTAATTTTATTGTTGTTACTATTTCCCAAGTGTCCCTCACACTTCATCCCCAAGATTCTGACTAGTTTGTTAGTTAATAATAAGTCCAGAGTGGCCTTCCCTCTAGTTGGCTCACAAAAGTTGGGTAAGGTAGTTATCTTTAATTGTTCTCAAGAACTTATCACCCTTGTGAGATTTGCAGGTTTCATCTTCCCATATTATATTTGGATAATTAAAATGTCCCATAATAATTATTTTGTTGCACCTTTTCTATTTGCCTTAATAATAACATTTCAGTTTTTTCTGTTGCTTTTGGTGGCCTATAGAAAACCCCTATCAGGATTTTGTAAGTTTTTTCTCCTTGTATTTATACCCACAGTGATTCCACTTGTTCATCCCCTACACCTATTTCTTCTCGCAGCATTGGTATTAAGTACGATTTAACATATAGACATACCAGTCCTCCTTTCTGGTTTCCACGGTCTCTTCTGAAGAGACTATAGCCCTGTAAAGTGGCAGTGTGGAAATTCAACTGCTGCTCCAATCAAACTCCTCTTCACTGTAGTAATGCAAGGAGGATGAACAAGGGGTCCAGGAGCTTCATTCTCGAGACTGGGGAGATTCAAGGAGTGGGGCCCCCAGTGTTTCAATACCTACTCACTGGACAGGTTGTAGAATCTTCTCTATAAGATAAGGCCAGTGCTATAATATACCTGTTCCCTGTCATTTACTAGTGTTCATTGTGCTCACTGTTATGATCAACAGAACTAATGCAGCATTCTATACTCTTGTCTGGTCTCTAGTGTTGTCTTCTTCTAAAGGATAGTGTATAGTGTAGGATAGGGAAGCCATAGGGACAACTTAAGACTTTTTAGGGCCAGTGAGGGCTAGTTTCAAGGGACAGTAGCTCCGAGAGATTAGAGAGACATAATGTTAGTGTCAGCATTTTTCCAATTATTATTTTGGTCTTATGATATCTATTCTAGTTCCCTCTGCCAGTTTCATTTTATCCTTGTTAGCATCTTCATCCTTACCATCTAGTTACCATCACCTTCTTTCCCTGTCATCTAATGGTGTAGGCAGAATGATTATTGTTCCAAAAATCATTCAAACAAGGGAACGATAATCATTCAGTCTAAAAGTGAGACAATAACCAAACGCGGAATGATAATCATTCATTTTTCATCCATTGTTGATTTTATGGAGACATAAGAATCATCATTAAAAAAACAGAATATGCAGCAGCACCCCTCAAAAGCCCGTCGCCCGGGGTGGGAGAGAGAAAAAAAGCAGCAACAATAATAATGTCGTGCACGCTGGGTTTGAGTATAGACTTTTCAATGGGCCCAATGGATATCAAATATGCAAACAACAGAGGGGCCAGCAGCACGTACAAAAGGTGTTTGATGTAAGTAGGAGATCCACCGCGTAGTCAAGAGGTAGAAAAAAGCATACCTTTATTAGATATCCCAGATAAAACACGGACAGCAACGTTTCGGCTATAAGCTAGCCTTTGTCAAGCTCCAAGCTTGACAAAGGGTAACATAGCCGAAACGTTGCTGTCCGTGTTTTATCTGGGATATAAGTTAGCCTTTGTCAAGCTCCAAGCTTGACAAAGGCTAACTTATAGCCGAAACGTTGCTGTCCGTGTTTTATCTGGGATATCTAATATAGGTATGCTTTTTTCTACCTCTCTACTACGCGGTGGATCTCCTCCTTACATCAAGCACCTTTTGTACGTGCTGCTGGTCCCTCTGTTGTTTGCATACAAGAATCATCATTGACTTGTTTGCTTATTGTTCGGTTTAAACAGCGCTTGCTTAGTCCTTCATATTTGCTTATACAGTGAATGTGAATGACCGAACGATTTCTAGTTTGAATGAGACAATGATTTATCTATCTTAACTCAACAGGCTGCATGAGAGTGAATGAGCTAGCAATGACATCACTTGCTCGTTCACTCGTGCAAACAATAATTGGCTTGTCTTAGTTTCACTTATGTTTTGAGTGTGGATACATGCTTCATATTTATATTTTATTTGACATTCAGCTGTTACAGTATTTGGCTGTACTGTAGGTTCTAGGGGTATCTGTGTGCTCGGAAACACTGTTGGTACGCAAGAAAGATGACTGCTAAAGGTCAAGCTAAGTTCTGCTGCTTAGTGTCTGGGCAGAATGGTAACACTCACTTTATATTTATTTAGTGATAGTATCAAATTTTATCACCTTTACAAATACAGTAAAAGCCTTTTAAAGGCTATTATGACAGCAAAGTTAGGAGAGCTAACTGGTTTGGGAATGGAATGCGCTCAACAGAAACCTATTGCTTTGTCACATAAATATATTTTGATGAGTTCATATGGAAAAAAGCCTGACTTGATTGATGCTACAGGTTATGTTTTTTTCTCACTATTTCTGTTGGATATACTGTATATCTGTTTGTTCTGTCTAGTAATAAATACCTGAGAGATAACTATCATGTGGAGTACTATAATAGCTGTTTGTGCATTACCAGCCTTATAATACAACAAATAAAAGGAAAACTAGCAAGATAGATAACAAATTAATACATACTAATTAAAGATGAGCGAGCACCAAAATGCTCGAGTGCTCGTTACTCGAGTCGAACTTTCAGTGATGCTCGAGAGTTCGTTTCGAGTAACGAACCCCATTGAAGTCAATGGGCGACTCGAGCATTTTTGTATATGACTGGTGCTCCGCTAAGGTTTTCATTTGTGAAAATCTGAGCAAATCACCAAAGTCATGTAAAAAACACAGAAATTGATAGGGCAGGCGAGGAGCAACATGCAGGGCTGCATTTCGGGCTCTGAGGTTTCACTATTAAGCCACAATAGTGGCAAGAGTGAGACCCCCCCCCCCCCCCACTGTCAGCATAACAATCGTTCTCCTCTGCCACAGCTGTAACAGCAGTGGCAGAGAAGAACGATGTTAGCCCATTGAATTCCATGGAGCCGGCAATACAGCCGGCTCCATTGAAAGCAATGGGCTGTCAGCGAGCCCGGGATGAATTTTCGGGAAGGGCTTAAAAATATAAGCCTTTACCTGAAAATCATCCTAAAATGTGTAAAAATTTTAAAAAAAATTATGTCAGCATTAAGATCGTTCTCCTCTGCCACAGCTGTAACAGCTGTGGCAGAGAAGAACAATGTTAGTCCATTGAATTTAATGGAGCCGGCAATACAGCCGGCTCCATTGAAAGCAATGGGCTGCCGGCAAGTGCGGGATGAATTTTCGGGAAGGGCTTAAAAATATAAGCCCTTACCTGAAAAAGAAAGATTTTAGTGTAAAAAAGAATAAAAATGCAGGCATTCTCTTTTCCAGGGAAGGGCTTTACATATAAGCCATTCCCTGGAAATGAGTTAAACGTGATTTAAAAAACAAAAAAAATAGATACTCACCTCCCTTCAGCTGCCGGGGCACAGCCGCGTGTTCTCCTGCTGTCCCCTGCACTGTGGTGCTGAACTGCTGTAATTCAGCTGAGAGCTGCGCTGAGCCAATCAGAGGCAGCATTCACTCACCCATTCATGAATGGGTGTGAGTGAGATCTGCCTCTGATTGGTCAGGCTGTGACCAATTAGAGGCAGCTCATTCAGCAGGCGGGGATTTTAAATCCCCTGCTGCTGAATACTACTCACAGCTGTTCAGAGCAGTTCAGGAGAACTGCCGGCCGGCCGCAGCTGAACTCCGTCTGCCGGGACCAGGTGAGTATATATATATTTTTTATTTTTACACATTTCTGGATGAATTGCAGGGAAGGGCTTATATATTTAAGCCCTTCACGAAAATTCATCCCGCGATCGCCGGCAGCCCATTGCTTTCAATGGAGCCGGCTGTATTGCCGGCTCCATTGAATTCAATGGGCTAACATTGTTCTGCTGGGACAAGGTGAGTATATATTTTTTTTTTACTTTTTACACATTTTAGGATGATTTTCAGGTAAGGGCTTATATTTTTAAGCCCTTCCCGAAAATTCATCCCGCGCTGGCCGGCAGCCCATTGCTTTCAATGGTCAGTGCTCGTTTAATCGAGACGAGCACCGCGTGGTGCTCGTCTCGAGTAACGAGCATCTCGAGCACCCTAATACTCGAACGAGCATCAAGCTCGGACGAGTATGCTCGCTCATTTCTGATACTAATACTTGTTAAATTTTTATACTATATATGAAAGGTACATCAAACACAACTGTAGCTTTTTATTTAGCTTTACATTTAGCTTTAAATATATATTTTTTAAGAATATGTCTCCTGAGTTGAATTCATTAAGAAAATGCAATGTTTCAAATGTTTCCTGTTTAAACATAATATAATTATGTTTTATGTATACCATTAGTGGACATATGTATGAATATTTCATGCAGCTCTGAACTCTTGACACGATGTTTTTATGGTGGCATGAAATCAGTCAATGGAAAGCACAAATTTTCAAGGGACACTGAGGAATTTATTGCATAGTGTTAGTTTGCAAAATTACTGCTAATATCCATAGGGGCCTATGAGGGTTTTATTTAGTTTTTTTATTTAGCACATTTAAATTTTTATGCTTTTTTTCTAGATGAATTACCTATACTGTATACTGTAATACTATAGACCAGTATGTGTCATTTAGTATTTTCATTTGTTTGGCAATTATATCATTTTAAAAACAGTTTTTTGTTGTACAGCACACATGTAAATGAAGACTTTCACCCCAAAATGGATACTGTTGTTTGTCCTGTGTTCAGAGACATAACAATTGTGGCACTAATATAATGTCTCTTTGCACAACGGGGCCCAAAATGAAAGGAGCAGTCGGTGGCTTTCAGAACAGACATTTTGGTTGAAGGTGTTTCAGGCCCTATTGCCCACTTGTAGATCCCTTGAGCTGCCGAAATGATAGAGAACCACCCAACAAGACCCCATTTTGAAAACTAGACCCCTTAGTGAATTAATCTACTGTGCATTTTGACCCCACAGTTTTTGAATGAATCTAAGCAAAGCAAAAGGAAAAAAAATACAATTTTCATTTTTTTGGCAATTGTATCATTTTAAAAACAGTTTCTTTGTACAGCACACACATGAATGAAGACTTGCACCCCAAAATGGATACCCCCATTTGTCCTGTATTCAGAAACATAAACAATTGCGGTCCTAATATTATGTCCATATGCACAACATGACCCAAAATGAAAGGAGCAGCCTGTGGCTTTCAGATCAGTTATTTTGCTTGGAGTTGTTTTAGGCCCCATTGCACACTTGTAGAGCCCTTGAGCGGCCCAAATGATGGAGAACCCCACAAATGACACCATTTTTAAAACTAGACCCCTTAACGAATTTGCCTATGGGTGTACTGCACATTTTGACCACACAGTTTTTGAATTAATCTAAGCAAAGCAGAAGGAAAAAACTACGATTTTCATTTTTTTGACAAATATGTCATTTTAAAAGCAGTTTTTTTGTACAGCAAACATATGAATAAAGATTTTCACACCAATATGGATCCCTCTTTGTCCCATGTGCAGAAAAATACCCATTGTGGCCCTAATCTTCTGTCTGTCTGCACAATGGAGCCCAAACCGAAATGAGCATCAAACTTCAATTGTCTTTTAACTTTTGCATGATCGCCATTATCCATTGGATAATGGCAATCACGTGACCGGAGACAACTCGCCATGGCTCTTGGTCACTGCTCCAGGCTCTTGGTCACCTTTTAGTAGCCAAGAGTAAGGAGATTTTAAATTTCCCAGACCCTCTCCAGCTCGTGTGCTTACCTTCGCCATTTGGCCAACAGACGCATGCGCCAAAGTTGGGGAAAGTCTGTAGATAAAGATCCCTTCAGGGGACATCACCGGAAGCCTAAGGTTTAGATCCTTTGGTTCAGATATGTGATCGGAGGTGAAATGTAAATTTTTCTTTGCTTTTACACGATCGCCGTTATCCATTGCAGAGTCAGGTCAGGTTCTGGAAGGACCAGATCGCAGGATGGGGGTTAGTATTTTCCCCTTCCTTATAGATCCAATCCATTAGGGGAGGTGAAACTTTAACTTTCTTTAACTTTTTTGAACTTTTCCATGATTGGCATTATCCATTGGATAGAAGCGATCACGGGTGCGGGGACTGTTCACCGCGGTCCCCGGTGACATCTCCTGCCTCCTGGCTGCCTTTAACAGCTGGGAGCCAGGAGATTTCAAATCCCCCACGCCGATCTGGTCTTCTGCACATGTGCCACCACCTTTCCTTAGGCGCACATGTACAGAAGACTGTTGAAGGTCCTTTTTGGATCAGATCATCGCGGGACATCAGGGAGGGTGGGAGTAAAAAGTTTCAGTGCCCATCGTGGATGCAATTTGTGAGGGGAGCTGAAACTCTAACTTTTTTTTTACTTTTTATTTATTTTCGTGTGATCGGCAGACTGCGGGTCTGCTATCATAACCCCCCATAACAGCTCCAGATTATTGGCTAGCTCTGGCAGCCGGCAGCTTGCAGCATGGCGCTGTTATGTCCCCAGCCCACGTGGCTTTAATCTTCAGAGGAAGCATGTTTTTATGCTTTTATGTCCCTAAGAACTAAAGCCCACTTAGCTAGGACGTAAAAAGGCAATGGGGCTGTCACTAAGTGGTTAAAGGGGTATTCCCATCTCAGCCAAACATGTGTTACATTGTTTCTGTGATTGTTCTCAGCAAGAGAAACCAAGTAATCTTGCAGATATAATACCTTTTAATGGCTAACAAAAGGACATGAAATAATAGCAAGCTCCTCTTAATGGAATAGATCCGAATTCACACTGCTGCTGCAACGCTTGAAAAGGAAAAGACCAGAGCAGCAGTGAAAAGTGGTGAGGGAGCATCATGGCAGAGAGAGATAAGTTGATTATTATTTGGCCCACTAAATCTACCCCACTGCCGTGAATGGATTCTCGGAGAAACCCCTTTAACTGCACACAATTAAAAACAAAAAAAACAACACTAGAATTACTGTTTTTCCTACTTCTTCCAGAGTTAATAAAAGGCTTTATGCAATGCAAAAAAGTACAGCTGAAAAATATATGATACCGTATTTACATGCGTGGTATTAGTTTGAGAAACTTGAACTGATATCATGCTCATAAACATGTGATTTTGCTCGCAATTGCGATGCATTTTGTGTGATAAACACATTTCACCACTACACCTGCGATTTTCACACTCACATGGAAATCACAGCTGCATGCAAGTCCGATATCTTTTATTTTTGGGTTCCCATAAAAAATAATAGGCAATATCATCCAAAAATGGGACGTGCTGTAATTTTTCTATTTTGGGTTCTTGGTCCAAGAGAAAAATCTTCCATAAGTATAAACAGAGTGTATTTGCGCATGAACAAGATTTTGGGATGGCAATGCTGAGGATGATCTGTGCGTGCTGGCGCATAGTAATATAATATTGTGTGCTCGAAATGCCAGTTCACATATTCCCTTTCTGTGGAACAAAATGGCTATTTAAAGCCAAATAAGTGCCAGCTGTCTTATTTTCTCTGCATTGTACTCACTGATATTTTTAACCTGCCATAGACTTCTATGGCAGCTTTCTGCTTAAGGCCTCTTTCACATGACCGTATGTGTTTTCACCCTCGCCCGTAAAAGCCATAAAATCGCATGAAGGAAGAATTGCTGCGATTGAGTCCCGAACTTCATCCACATATTATCTACCATTCACATGGGTCGCTGCTGTGCATCTGCAAAAAAATATGCAGAAACGCCGAAAACCATGGCAGCAGCGTATAAAATCAGAGACCAAAAATGGTCGCATATGTGCTCTTTTTCAGATGGTCGCAATTTTTGGACATTTTTTTTTTTACGTGGCTAAATACCAGCGTAAATACAGTCATGTGAATAAGGTCTAACTCACACAAAGAAAGGGAAAGACCTATGTTTACTCGCGTGCAGGAATTGCACGTGAGAAATACACTCATGAGAATGAACCCATTGAAATCAATAAGTTTGCTTCATCACATATTGCGTGCATGAGGTATACTCATTACCTTCTGCCATGCATTACATATTGGAAAGAAATATTTGCTTGAATATATTTGTTAGCAAAAAGTTGTCAACAACATATAATTTTTTTCTGTCGTCTGAAGAATCTTAGTCAAGTGTAATGACTGAAATAATAAAAAAGTGCAAAAATGTAAAATGTACCTAGGAAATAAATCATGCAACAAGCAAGAGTTCTCAGAGTGCAATGTGCTCAGTAATAGAGGGGCACCCATCAAAGTGCAATACTCTGTATATCCAGGTGATGGATGTTAAATGTCAAGAGCTTCTCATCAGAGATTCTTGTAGACCAATTAAGACAAGAATTTGCCCAATGTATGTTTGTTTCTTGAAAAAAAAAGTCTAAGAGTACACTATGCTAACCTCAATATGTCTTTTCAAGAGACAGGCAGCATTTCACACTTTGCACACTCTTGTTAGAAAAGTATACAGGGGATAGGTGAAATGCATCAATAAACTGTAATGTCATTATTTAATAAAAGCCACTAGTATTTCATATTTCAAAGATTCAGAAATACTTCAGTTATTCATTTATTGTTTCAGATAACTTCATGCAACGTTGATAACGTTTTGGTGACTTCAGTGTTTTGCTTGGCCAATAGTTAAACTAGTGTTTCCCCACTCCAGTCTTCAAAGCACACCAACAGGTCATGTTTTTAGGATATCCTATAGTAAGATAACCTGTGGCAATGTCTGAGGCACTGACAATAATATCACCACCTGCGCAATACTGAGGAAATCCAGAAAACATGACCAGTTGGGCTGAGTGAGGGCGTGAGGACTGGAGTTGGGAAACACTGAGCTAAAGATATAGCATCCTTCACTAAACCAGCAGCAAGTCCTACCACATACACCTCCAAAATCACTCACAAGGTACATATTTACCTTGTTGTGCTCCACGGCCAATGCCATATGATTCCCACAGGTCTTTACTCAGTCTGTTTCTCTTACCAAGCTGGGAGCAATTATGTGAAGGGCTCACCTTCTTCTTAAAGAGCTCTCCCACTCGACTGCTGATTGTTCTCATTTAACAGCCCAGCTTCTCTGGGTTGTTCTTCTGTCTGACACAGTTTTCTTTGCATAAAACCTCATTCACACAAGCGTGGTTTTAGGGCTTTTCACGAGCGTATATCGGCTGCTGTTTTCACGGTCGGCCTGTATATGCTACGATCTGATGCATTGAAATCCAATGCATCAGATCACATGGCCATATTCCCATGACGTAAAAGCGCCTGGTTGGCCAATATAGTGCCAGGCGTTTTTACGTCGGGCCCAAAAGATAGTCCTGGAACTATCTTTTGGGCCGGAATATATCGGCCATTGCATAGGCTCCAATGGGAGCCAATGACAGCGGCCGGAGAAGGGGGGTGGGAGGGAGTTTAGCAGCGTAACTGCTAAACTTGTTCCCTCTTCTCCCCTTCCCTCTGGTTGATTGCAATGGGAGGGGGCAGGGTGTGGGTGGAGCTAAGCTCCCGCCCCCACCCTATACCTTGTCCACAGCCAGCATTGGGAGGAGGCGGGACAGGGCGGTGCATAGCTCCGCCCCCTCCCATTGCAATTAGCCAAAGGGGAGGAGAGAGGAGGTGAGCCGGCGAGGAGGAGAGAAATGGCAATGGCATGTCCGCCTCGGCGTATATGCGCTGGGGCCCATGCTGTCTGAACGGGTGCACAAATATTAGATTTAAGTGCCCATTCACAAGTTTTTACACCTCATATCGTAGCGTATTATGGCTGGCTGTGAAAACAGCGGCTGATATATGCTCGTGTGAAACAGCCCTTGGTGCATTATAAGCAGGTTAAAAGGTCATGTCTAACAGAACCAATGATTTTCTATAGAAGCGTCCACATGAAGGAATTTTAGATGTGCAAAATACTCGCACCTTCCAAAGATAGGACATGCATGCATCTAAGGTCCGTGAAAAGATAGATCCTGACCTATTTTTGGTGTGTGATGTGTGGGAGTTTCCATATACACCTATGGCAGCTGGATAACACGCACCACACACCTCCCGAGAACTTAATAGCTCGAGACCTAATAGCTGGAAATCACCTGTTCATGCGATTATTAGTGCAGTATAGCCATGATCTTTTCACACGTGTGAACGAGCCCTGAGGCATACCCATAACATCATCACAACTGCATTTGCAGTTCTCCAGGTCTTTATTGACAGCAGAATTCAGGTGGCTGCCTCCTGCCAATTTGAGACTGCAGGATTACAGTTCTCTTGGCATGGGTACTCATATTTTGGGCACCATGATATCAGCAGTTCCAAACAGTGACGTTGCAGCCAGAAGTTGCCTGACTCCTGCTATTAACAGAGACTGGGGGAGAATCATGTGGGTGCAGCATTGGTTGTCAAGGCTGAGCACATGTAAATACTGCTCAATTTGTTATTTTACCACATCTTCACCTGTTATTTAAATTTCAAAAAGTAAATGGAAAAGTGCTTTAAATGCTGTGTCAGTTAGTACTAGAACTCTTCTTTGATTCTTAACTCTTTCCAATCCAATTTGTATCCTGGTTTTCCTAAGGGGCTTACTCTTTTTCTGCTGTTAGACAATAGCGCTATATGCTGGCTGAAGCCAGTGCTGCATGAGGTGACACGTTGGATAGGCTCCAACAGCAGAGAGGCTGGCAATATACAGTAAGAGAAGCCTGCCGGATGTCTTACAACATCGGAGCTCTACAGCCTTAAATCATAATGTCTTCAGAGGTCAGACAGTGGATTGGAAAGGGTTAAATCAATGTTTGAATGCCTTATATAATAGATAATATTGTGTGTCAGGTAGAAAGGGAATAACATAGATTTTTACATAGCTACACACTAGGGTGGCCCTTATTTAACTTTCTAAAAGTTTAGCTCCCACCCCCCTATCTCATTCAAGTCAACCAAAAATTAATCTGTGCAAAATTTTAGCTTAATAAGACAACTGTGAGGCGACCCAAATTGACTATGAAGTTTTGAAATTTTCGTCTGGAATTCATTTTTTCAGATAACATTTTTTTGTTGTTATTTTATTCAATCATTTGTAAGAACTAATAATGGAAATGAATGCAAGTTTTCATTAATTTAATTAGCATTGCTATTGCTAAGTTAAGTCGGTGCTACAATTGCTTTAACATACAATTATGTTATGTGATTTGCACATTGCACAATAACACTACATGCAGTACTTTCCCTGCATTAAAAGTAACATCACTATTAATGGCGGTGTTACTTTTAACATGGTTCGCTATTAGAGATGAACGAACACCAAAATGCTCGGGTGCTCGTTGCTCTAGTCGAACTTTTCGCGATGCTCGAGAGCTTGTTTCGAGTAACGAACCCCATTGAAGTCAATGGGCGACTCAAGCATTTTTGTATATGACCGTTGCTCCAGATAGGTCTTCACTTGTGAAAAACCAGAAAACATCCGAAATCCATGGAAACACCACAAAAACGGATAGGGCAGGGCAGGGGCAGCATGCAGGGCTGCATCTAAGGCTCCCAGGTCCCACTATTAAGCCACAATAGGGGCAAGAGTCTCCCCGCCTAACAATTTTACTTTGGACAAACCCTCATTAGCAAGACACCTTAGCAAAGCACCACACTACCTGCAACCAAGCACAATCACTGCCTGGGGGTCACACCGCTGCCTCTTCTCCTGGGTTACATGCTGCCCAACCCCCCGCACGACCCTGCGTCCACAGTGCACACAAACGTTTTCCCTGCCCAGCCTTCAGCTGCCCTCATGCCACACGCTCGCTTCATAGCTACACCACCCTAATGTCTATTTCCAAGTGTGTCTGCGATGAGGAGGAACCGGAGGCACACACTGCAGAGGGTTGGCAGGGCCAGGCAGCGACCCACTTCGAAAGGGGTGGGTGATAGCCCACAATGCTTTTGAGAATTGATGAGAAATTGACATTTGATCTTCACGTGAGCGGGCCCAGGGTCAAGTTCGTTCCCAGCCTTCATCTTGTGTGACCCAAGGTGCTGCGAGTTACGTAGCAATGGGGAATCTATATGCCCACACACGATTCATTCTGTGTTGGATAGCTCAATCGACACCGCAAGGGGAAAGCCATCTGCACTCTGCCCCCTACCCAAGTCAGTCAGTGTCTTTGTGCCAGACAGGTAAATCACTGCAATGGAAACTCTGTGTGCACCCACAGTGTAGGTGGGTCCTAGGCAACCCAAGACATGAACCATGAAGAAATCAGAGTGCCCAAACATGGCAGACTTTCACTGCGCCGAGGACATAGGCCTCTGCACAAACCCTCAGCAATAGCGGGCATGAAGCGGACTTCGATGCTAGTTCAGCTGCGAAGGTCTCAGTAAATCAGTTATGTTTTCTTTCACCGCTCCAATGACTGGATTAGCGAGGAAAAAGTTCCACAGGCCCAACCTGGCGCAGTTGCAGTTCCCCCGGGACATAGGCCTCAGCCCACACCCTCAGCTATCGCGGGCATGAAGCAGACTTCGATGCTAGTACAGCATTGAACGTCTCATTAATGCAGTAACGCTCCTCTTCTTTGGCCCAAACCAGTGTATCAGATAACTGTGGTAACATTAGAGCAAATACATGATGCCCAGTGCTGATCACCTGACCCCAAGCAGGAGGAGGAGGTGGCCTTACAAGGCCAAGAAACCATGACCAGGACCCGTGGTAGCCTGTGTGGGAAGTATGTGAGCGGGCCCTTGGTCCGGCTCGGTATCAGCAAACACTGTGGTACCCAAGGTGCTTCGAGTTACATAGCAATGGGCAATCCGGGTCCCCTCACACTATTCATTCTGTGTTGGTGTCGGATAGCTCAATCGACACTGCAAGGGGAAAGCCATCTGCACTCTGCACCTTACCCAAGTGAGTCAGTGACTTTGTGCCAGACAGGTAAAACACCGGTATGGGAAGTCTGTGTGCACCCACAGCATAGGTGGGTCCTAGGCGACCCAAGACATGAACCATGAAGAAATCAGAGTGCCCAAACATGGCAGACTTTCACTGCGCCGAGGACATAGGCCTCTGCACAAACCCTCAGCATGAAGCAGACTTCGATGCTAGTTCAGCTGTGAACGTCTCATTAAGGCAGTAACACTCCTCTTCTGTGGCCCAAACGAGTTTCTCAGATAACTGTGGTAACACGACAGAAAATACATATTAGCCTCGGCCAACAATTGACGCCCCAGTTAGGAAGTGTTTTTGGGACAGATAGGTAAAACACTGCGATGGGAAGTCTGTGTGCACCCATAGTATAAACAGACCCCTGTAACATTCCAGTAGAAAAGGTATAAGCAGACCCCAGTAACATTTCCGTTGCAGTAGTATAGGCAGACCCCAGTACCATTTCTGTAGTAGAAGTATAGGCAGACCCCTGTAACATTTCGGTAGCAGGAGTATGGGCAGACCCCAGTACCATTTCTGTTGTAGAAGTATAGGCAGACTCCGGTAACATTATGTGGCAGCAGTATAGGCAGACCCCTGTAACATTTATGTAGCAGCAGTATAGGCAGACCCCTGTAACATTTACGTGGCAGAAGTATAGGCAGACCCCAGTAACATTTATGTAGCAGCAGTATAGACAGACCCCAGTATCATTTCTGTAGCAGCAGTATAGGCAGACCCCAGCACCTTTTCTGTAGTAGAAGTATAGGCAGACACCAGTAGCATTTCTGTAGTAGAAGTATAGGCAAACCCCAGTAACATTTATGCAGCAGCAGTATGAGCAGACCCCTGTAACATTTAAGTGGCAGCAGTATAGGCAGACCCCAGCACCATTAATGTAGTAGAAGTATAGGCAGACCCCTGTAACATTTCTGTAGCAGCAGTATAGGCAGACCCCTGAAACATTTACGTGGCAGCAGTATAGGCAGACCCCTGTAAAATTTATGTAGTTGCAGTATAGGCCGACTCCTGTAACATTTTTGTAGCAGAAGTATAGGCAGACCCCTATAACATTTACGTGGCAGAAGTATAGGCAGACCCCAGTAACAATCTTGTAGCAGAAGTATAGGCAGACCCCAGTAACATTCTTGTAGCAGAAGTATAGGCAGACCCCGGTAACATTTCTGTAGCAACAGTTTAGGCAGACCCCTGTAACATTTCTGTAGCAGCAGTATAGGCAGACCCCTGTAACATTTACGTGGCAGAAGTATAGGCAGACCCCTGTAACATTTATGGAGCAGCAGTGTAGGCAGACCCCTGTAACATTTACGTAGCAGAAGTATAGACAGACCCCAGTAACATTCTTGTAGCAGAAGTATAGGCAGACCCCTGTAACATTTAAGTGGCAGCAGTATAGGCAGACCCCAGCACCATTTCTGTAGTAACAGTATAGGCAGACCACAGTAACATTTCTGTAGTAGAAGTATAGGCAGACCCCTGTAACATTTCTGTAGCGGCAGTATAGGCAGACCCCAGTAACATTTACGTGGCAGCAGTATTGGCAGACCCCTGTAACATTTCTGTAGCAGCAATATAGGCAGACCCCTGTAACATTTCTGTAGCAGCAGTATAGGCAGACCCATGCAATATTTCTGTAGCAGCAGTACAGGCAGACCCCTGTAACATTTACGTGGCAGCAGTATAGGCAGATCCCTGTAACATTTCTGTAGCAGCAGTATAGGCCGACCCCTGTAACATTTCTGTAGCAGCAGTATAGGCAGACCCCTGTAACATTTACGTGGCAGAAGTATAGGCTGACCCCTGTATAATTTATGGAGCAGCAGTATAGGCAGACCCCTGTAACATTTATGGAGCAGCAGTATAGGCAGACCCCTGTAACATTTAGGTGGCAGAAGTATAGGCAGACCCCAGCACGATTACTGTAGTAGAAGTATAGGCAGACCCCAGTAACATTTCTGTAGCAGCAGTATAGGCAGACCCCGGTAACATTTACGTGGCAGCAGTATAGGCAGACCCCTGTAACATTTCTGTAGCAGCAGTATAGGCAGACCCCTGTAACATTTCTGTAGCAGCAGTATAGGCAGACCCCTGTAACATTAACGTGGCAGCAGTATAGGCAGACCCCTGTAACATTTCTGTAGCAGCAGTATGGGCAGACCCCTGTAACATTTCTGTAGCAGCAGTATAGGCAGACTCCAGTAAGATTTACGTGGCAGACGTATAGGCAGACCCCAGTAACAATCTTGTAGCAGAAGTATAGACAGACCACAGTAACATTCTTGTAGCAGAAGTATAGGCAGACCCCTGTAACATTTCTGTAGCAGCAGTATAGGCAG
Organism: Eleutherodactylus coqui; assembly: GCF_035609145.1. Lineage (NCBI taxonomy): Eukaryota > Metazoa > Chordata > Amphibia > Anura > Eleutherodactylidae > Eleutherodactylus > Eleutherodactylus coqui. The sequence continues at coordinate 252,412,768 of NC_089837.1, read as the reverse complement.
ACCCCTGTAACATTTACGTGGCAGCAGTATAGGCAGACCCCTGTACAATTTCTGTAGCAGCAGTATAGGCAGACCCCTGTAACATTTATGGAGCAGCAGTATAGGCAGACCCCTGTAACATTTAGGTGGCAGAAGTATAGGCAGACCCCAGTAACATTCTTGTAGCACAAGTATAGGCAGACCCCTGTAACATATAAGTGGCAGCAGTATGGGGAGACCCCAGCACCATTACTGTAGTAGAAGTATAGGCAGACCCCAGTAACATTTCTGTAGAAGCAGTATAGGCAGACCCCTGTAACATTTACGTGGCAGCAGTATAGGCAGACCCCTGTAACATTAACATGGCAGAAGTATAGGAAGACCCCTGTAAAGTTTATGTAGTTGCAGTATAGGCCGACCCCTGTAACATTTATGTAGCAGAAGTATAGGCAGACCCCTGTAACATTTTTGTAGCAGAAGTATAGGCAGACCCCAGCAACATTTAAGTGGCAGCAGTATGGGCAGACTCCAGCACCATTACTGTAGTAGAAGTATAGGCAGACCCCAGTAACATTTCTGTAGAAGCAGTATGGGCAGACCCCTGTAACATTTCTGTAGCAGCAGGATAGGCAGACTCCAGTAAGATTTACGTGGCAGACGTATAGGCAGACCCCAGTAAAAATCTGGTAGCAGAAGTATAGACAGACCCCAGTAACATTCTTGTAGTAGAAGTATAGGCAGACCCCTGTAACATTTCTGTAGCAGCAGTATAGGCAGACCCCTGTAACATTTCTGTAGCAGCAGTATAGGCAGACCCCTGTAACATTTCTGTAGCAGCAGTATCGTCAGACTCCTGTAACATTTCTGTAGCAGCAGTATAGGCAGACCCCTGTAGCATTTACGTGGCAGAAGTATAGGCAGACCCCTGTTACATTTATGGAGCAGCAGTATAGGCAGACCCCTGTAACATTTACGTGGCAGGAGTATAGGCAGACCCCAGCACCGTTTATGTAGTAGCAGTATAGGCAGACCACAGTAACATTTCTGTAGTAGAAGTATAGGCAGACACCTGTAACATTTCTGTAGCAGCAGTATAGGCAGACCCCTGTAACATTTACTTGGCAGCAGTATAGGCAGACCCCTGTAACATTTCTGTAGCAGCAGTATATGCAGACCCCAGTAACATTTCTGTAGCAGAATTATAGGCAGACCCCTGTAACAATTACGCAGCAGCAGTATAGGCAGACCCCAGTAACATCCTTGTGGCAGAAGTATAGGCAGCCCCCTATAACATTTAAGTGGCAGAAGTATAGGCAGACCCCTGTAACATTTACGTGGCAGACGTATAGGCAGACCCCTGTAACATTTATGGAGCAGCAGTATAGGCAGACCCCTGTAACATTTATGTGGCAGAAGTATAGGCAGACCCCTTTTTTGTAGTAGCAGTATAGGCAGACCCCAGTAACATTTCTGTATTAGAAGTATAGGCAGACCCCTGTAACATTTCTGTAGCAGCAGTATAGGCAGACCCCTGTAACATTTACGTGGCAGCAGTATTTGCAGACCCCTGTAACATTTACGTGGCAGAAGTATAGGCAGACCCCTGTAACATTTATGGAGCAGCAGTATAGGCAGACCCCTGTAACATTTATGTGGCAGAAGTATAGGCAGACCACAGTAACATTCTTGTAGCAGAAGTATAGGCAGACCCCTGTAACATTTAAGCGGCAGCAGAATAGGCAGACCCCAGCACCATTTCTGTAGTAGCAGTATAGGCAGACCACAGTAACATTTCTGTAGTAGAAGTATAGGCAGACCCCTGTAACATTTCTGTAGCAGCAGTATAGGCAGACCCCTGTAACATTTACGTGGCAGCAGTATAGGCAGGCCCCTGTAACATTTCTGTAGCAGCAGTATAGGCAGACCCCAGTAACATTTCTGTAGCAGCAGTATAGGCAGACCCCTGTAGCATTTACGTGGCAGGAGTATAGGCAGACCCCAGCACCATTTATGTAGTAGCAGTATATGCAGACCACAGTAACATTTCTGTAGTAGAAGTATAGGCAGACCCCTGTAACATTTCTGTAGCAGCAGTATAGGCAGACCCCTGTAACATTTACTTGGAAGCAGTATAGGCAGACCCCTGTAACATTTCTGTAGCAGCAGTATAGGCAGACCCCAGTAACATTTACGTGGCAGAAGTATAGGCAGACCCCTGTAACATTTATGGAATCAGCAGTATAGGCAGACCCCTATAACATTTACGTGGCAGCAGTATAGGCAGACCCTAGTATCATTCTTGTAGCAGAAGTATAGGCAGACCCCTGTAACATTTATGTAGCAGCAGTATAGGCAGACCCCTGTAACATTTATGTAGCAGCAGTATAGGCAGACCCCTGTAACATTTACGTGGCAGAACTATAGACAGACCCCTGTAACATTTTGGTAGCAGGAGTACAGGCAGACCCCAGTACCATTTCTGTTGTAGAAGTGTAGGCAGACCCCTGTAACATTTAAGTGGCAGCAGTATCAGCAGACCCCTGTAACATTTTTGTAGCAGCAGTATAGGCAGACCCCTGTAACATTTACGTGGCTGAAGTATAGGCAGACCCCAGTAACAATCTTGTAGCAGAAGTCTGCTCTGTCAGACCCTGCAACAGTTCGGGGGCCATGTGCCTCTTGTCACCTAGGCTGAGTAGTTTCAGCACGGCCTGCTGACGCTTGCCCACCGCTGTGCTGCCGTGCCACGCCACACCAACTGCTGGCCACGTGCTGCTCACATTTCTTAATTGAGACGTAGAGGTTGCGTAGGAGGAGGAGGCATACCCCAGTAAAATTTCTGTAGTAATAGTATAGGCCAACCTCTGAAATATTGGGGTACCATGAGTGTAGGCGAAGGCCGGAAAAATTAGTTGGATAAGAGTGTAGGCGTGGCCCGAAAAATTAGTGTACCAAGAGTACAAGTGTACCTCTGACAAATTTATCAACCGAGAGGGCAGGTGAAACCCATAAATATTTTTTGAAAGATACAGCTCGCTGTTGCTTAATTTGTAACAGAGCCTGGAGGCAGCCCTGTGAAAAAAATTGGTTCATGTTAAAGTATCAATACTTTTGAAACTTTTAAAAATTGTAAAAACTTTGTTAGTTGAGCCTTTTGGGCCACAGAAAAATTGGCAGTTCAGCGTGATGACATGTTGTTTCTGGAGGAGGAGTAGCAGGAGGAGGACTAATATCAGAGACAGATTGACAAAGCTAAATGCCCCGTTTTTCCGGTGATAGAGAAGAGTGCTTTTATCTGCAGTTGCAGCAAAAAGAATCTTTAGGTTCAGCTGCTCTCGGTTGGTGGAGAAGAGAAGTCTGGGGAAATCCAGGCACTGGCAGTTGACAGGCGGGTACGCTTATCCATGATGATTTCCGCAGCTGCACTAAACACCCTCTCTGACAAGACACTAGCGGCAGGGCAAGCCAGCACCTCGAGGGTATACAGTGCAAGTTCGTGCCACGTGTCCAGCCAGAGGTCAGTCTGCTCTGTCAGACCCTGCAACAGTTCGGGGGCCATGTGCCTCTTGTCACCTAGGCTGAGTAGTTTCAGCACGGCCTGCTGACGCTTGCCCACCGCTGTGCTGCTGTGCCACGCCACACCAACTGCTGGCCATGTGCTGCTCACATTTCTTAATTGAGAGGTAGAGGTTGCGTAGGAGGAGGGTTTAGAGGAGGTGGCATAGACCACCGCAGATACCAGAACCGAGGAAGGACCCGCTATTCTGGGTGTGGGTAGGACGTGTGCGGTCCCAGGCTCTGCCTCGGTCCCAGCCTCCACCAAAATCACCCAATGTGCCATCAGGGAGATATAGTGGCCCTGCCTGCCAGTACTTGTCCACGTGTCCGTGGTTAAGTGGACCTTCCCAGTAACCGCATTGGTGAGGGCACGATTGATGTTGCGGGAGACGTGCTGGTGTAGGGCTGGGACGGCACACCGGGAAAAATAGTGGCGACCGCCGCCGCCATCATGTTTTTGAAAGCCTCCATTTCCACAAGCCTGTACGGCAGCATCTCCAGGCTGATTAATTTGGCAATGTGCACGTTTAAAGCTTGAGTGTTCGGGTGCGTGGCGGCGTATTTGCGCTTTCGCTTCAACACTTGCACTAGCGACAGCTGGACGATGCGCTGAGAGACATTGCTGGATGGGGTCGAGGACAGCGGAGGTGAGGGTGTGGGTGCAGGCCGGGAGGTGCTCTTGTCTGTGTCCTGAGAGGGGGTTTGGATCTGAGTGGCAGGTTGGGGCACAGGGGAAGAGGCCGTGGTGCGACCCGGAGGCAGTGAACGGCCTTCGTCCCACCTTGTGGGGTGCTTGGCCATCATATGCCGGCGCATGCAGGTGGTGGTGAGGCTGGTAGTGGTGGCTCCCCGACTGATCTTGGCGCGACACAGGTTGCACACCACTGTTTGTCGGTTGTTCACGCTCTCGCTAAAAAACATTCACACCTTTGAACACCTAGGCCTCTGCACGGTGGCTTGGTGCAAGGGGGTGCTTTGGGAAACAGTTGGGGGATTCTTCACTCTGGCCCTGACTCTACCCCTGGCCACCCCACTGCCTCTTCCAACCTGTCCTGCTGCTGCACTTGCCTCCCCCTCTGAAGACCAGTCCTCAGTTGGCTTAGCAAACCAGGTGGGGTCAGTCACCTCATCGTCCAGCTGCTCTTCCTCCGAATCCTCTGTGTGCTCCTCCCTCGGACTTACTGCCCTTACTACTACCTCACTGATAGGCAACTGTGTCTCATCATCATCGTCCTCCTCACTCACTGAAAGCTCTTGAGACAGTTGCCAGAAGTCCCCAGCCTCATCACCCGGAGCCCGGGAACTTTCCAAAGGTTGGGCATCGGTCACGCCAAACTCCTCAGGTGAGAGAGGGACCATTTTTTCCCAATCAAGGCAGGGACCCGAGAACAGTTCCTGGGAGTCTGCCTGCTCATCAGAATGTGTCATTGTAATGGAGTGAAGAGGCTGGGAGGAAGGAGGAGCAGCAGCCAGAGGATTCAGAGTTGCAGCAGTGGACTGCGTAGAAGACTGGGTGGTCGATACATTGCTGGATGCATTTTCTGCCATCCACGACAGGACCTGCTCACACTGCTCTGTTTGTAATAAAGGTCTACCACGTGGACCCATAAATTGTGATATAAAACTGGGGACCACAGAAACTTGCCTCTCTCCCAATCCCACAGCAGCTGGCTGTGATTCACCTGGACCAGGAACTCGGCCTGTGCCCACAACCTCACTTGGACCTCCGCATCCTCACCCGCGTCCACGTTCTCGACCCCTACCCCTATCCCTACCCCTCAGCATGGTGGATTACGAATAGAGCAGACACAGAGAGCGGTGTAAATAATTATGGAATTACAGCGGTATTGTAACGCTAACTCCTGGCAGAAACAAAGAATACGGAAGAGTGAAAACAGGCCTAGCTGTGCAATAGTAATGCACTACAACTCCCATCAGACACCCTGTAAATTTCAGACGGTCAGAGGTAGCCCAACGATGGAATTTTTTTTTTCCTTTTTGAAAAAGAATACAGGCTATATAGTGTGTATATGACTTTCCCTCTATCAGTGGCTGTGGCCGTACGCTGTGCGTTAAGTTCACTGCAGACACAGACCGGTGTAAATAATTATGGAACTATTGGCGTACAGTTTGAGGCTGAGAGCGGTATTGTAACGCAAACTGCAGCCAGAAAAAAAATATACGGAAGGCTGCAAACAGGCCTAGCTGTGCAATAGTGATGCACTACAACTCCCACCAGACACCCTGTAAATTTCAGACGTTCAGAGGTAGCCCAACGAAGGAGATTTTTTAAATATTTTTTTGAAAAAGAATACAGGCTATATAGTGTGTATATGACTTTCCCTCTATCAGTGGCTGTGGCTGTATGCTGTGCGTTAAGTTCACTGCAAACACAGACCGGTGTAAAAAATTATGGAATTATTGGCGTACAGTTTGACGCTGAGAGCGGTATTGTAACGCAAACTGCAGCCAGAAAAAATTATACGGAAGGCTGCAAAAAGGGCTAGCTGTGCAATAGTGATGCACTACAACTCCTACAAGTACTCGGCGGTCACTTGATCTCACCAACCACTCACTGCAGGGTTGTGGGATAGGGCTGGCACGTTACACAGGAGGAAATGGTAATGCCTTCCCTGCATGTCTATTGGCTAAAAAATTTCGCTAAACATGCAGGGAAGGAAATGGAGTTGACTCGAGTACCGCGTGGTGCTCGTCTCGAGTAACGAGCATCTCGAACACCCTAATGCTCGAACAAGCATCAAGCTCGGACGAGTGTGCTCGCTCATCTCTATTCGCTATGTATAACGCTGTGCACCTTTGGTCATAGGAAACATTATCGGGCTTCATCACTGCACTTAATGGAAGGATGATCCTGGTTACAAAAGTGGAATTGAAAAACTTGGGAAAACAGTGGTTGTAAATGACGTTGCAGAAAAAGGTGTCAAACTCATTAAGGATTACAATAACATTCTCATAAAAGATGAAACTGAGAAACAATTTGTTTTACAGATCAATTCTAGAGACCATAAGAAATACCCAACTGCTACTAAATCCTCTATTAGGAAAAATAATGTTCAATGTTTGTTCGTTCACATTATGTTTTAATTATATAGAAATTATTGTTGTAAATAAAAACGTTATTAAAAAAACTAATGTTTTTTTACATTTTTCATGTTATTTCAGGAACTTTTTGGAATTATACTTTGGGAAATTTGAGTTCAGTATGTTGTAATCAATTGCTGAGGTTGCCTGGAAGTGTCCACATAAATTTCTCTAAGAAGAAAAAAAGAAAATAGAGATAGGGAAGAGTATATTGCTTTTGAATGGAATTAATCATTGCATAATACATATATTATCTCCCAATTTCAAGGCATTTGAGGATCGCCTAGCAATTATCTGATTGAGCTGAAGTTTTGCACAGTCAGTTTTTTTTGTTGATTGGAACAGGATAACGTGGTGGGAAAAGCAAAACTTTAGCTTTTGGAAAATCACCTATAGCTAAGGGCTACCCTATTGCACACCCTACAAGTGGTGGACCAGTCACCCCCAGTGCGGTGTGCACATGCTCTATTGATACATTTTATATAGTCTCTAAACAATGTTAGTTCTGTTTAGCATAATAAAGTGATTGGAAATTTTGATAAATGAGTTAGGATCAGCGCAACTAAATCCCCAGGCTCTTTGACCAATACCTTAATATCTATCACAATGAGCATCATTAATATGATGTATGGTTAAAATACTATGTCTTTCAATCTATTTACACCAGAAGACTGGAGTAAGCACATTGATTCAGTTACCCAAATATCTACCTAAATACATTATAACAGAGCATGTCCAGGCATTGATCTGGGATGCTAGTGCAGGATACGTTATCATGCATTATTAATTCTATGAACCAGCTGAGTTTTAAAGCTCACTTGGGATATTCAAATTGTTGTGGTAAAACACATAGCTTAAGATTTGTAGACGGCACACAGTACAGCTACATTTGAAAAGAAGGCTAAGGTAACTAAAGCTCCTTAAGATGAGATGATTATCTTTTGAACAAGTGAAGCAAGTGATATCTTCGCTAACTTGTTTGCTCTTTTTAGACAGACAGACACATTTGCTTGTTCAAGTGAGAAATTGTTCAGAATAAGCCAATGTGAAAGATGAAACGAGTGCTGTTTAAGCGAACAAGCCAACAATTATTTTTATGCCTGCATAAAATCAATGACGAATGAAAAGTGAACGATTGTTTGTCATTCAGTCTTTGGCTCGTATTTAGACCAAACAATTATTGTTCATTTTCGCCCATTTGAATGATTTTTGAGTGATAATTGTTCCATCTAAGAGCACCTTTAGTTTGATTTTGACTGACACCTACAGTTCAGCAGTTGCCTAGCCAATGGCTATTAGTCCTTATAAGGTCAAACAAACTCTTACTGTATTTAATTAGTACCAAAACCTGTTTGCGCCTTAATGACCTTAATGATTTTTCATTTTTTTTTATCATCACATTACTAAAGCCATAACGTTTTAAATTTTCTATTGTCATATGGGGGCTTATTGTTTTCAGGGCAAATTAAATTTTTTAAATACATGATTTTGGGGTACACACAATGTATTGTATAGCTTTTATTAATAATAACTATTATTAAAGGGGTTGTCCCGCGCCGAAATGGGTTTTTTTTTTATTCAATAGGCCCCCCGTTCGGCGCGAGACAAACCCAATGCATGTGTTAAAAAAAAAAAACGTTTAGTACTTACCCGAATCCCCGCACTGCGGCGACTTCTTCCTTACCTTAGCAAGATGGCCGCTGGGATCTTCACCCACGATGCACCACGGGTCTTCTCCCATGGTGCACCGTGGGCTCTGTGCGGTCCATTGCCGATTCCAGCCTCCAGATTGGCTGTAATCGGCACACGTGATGGGGCGGAGCTACGCGATGACGCGTAGAAGGGAGCGGAGCCAGAACTCCGCTCGTGCCGAGACCCAAGAGAAGGGAGAAGACCCTTCTGCGCAAGCGCGTCTAATCGGGAGATTAGACGCTGAAATTAGACGGCACCATGGAGACGAGGACGCTAGCAACGGAACAGGTAAGTGAATAACTTCTGTATGGCTCATATTTAATGCACGATGTACATTACAAAGTGCATTAATATGGCCATACAGAAGTGCTTACCCCCACTTGCTTTCTCGGGACAACCCCTTTAATTTCTCTTAAAGTGATTGGGAATTATTTTTGCCATTTGTTTTTTTAATATAATGTTCATGGCGTACAACAAGCACAATAAATAATGTGATAATGTTATTCTCTGCGTCAGCACAATTCAGGCAATCTCAAGTTTATACAGTCTTCTATATTGTCTATTTTTGCACATAATATACACTTTTTTTAAGTCATAGCATTTTATTTTTCCAACAACAAAGCTCTGTAAGGGATCGTGTTTTGCGAAATAATCTCTAGTAGAGATGAGCGAACGCGTTCGTCCGAGCTTGATATTCGTGCGAATATTAGGGTGTTCGGGATGTTCGTTATTCGTGACGAACACCATGCGGTGTTCTGGTTACTTTCACTTCCTTCCCTGAGACGTTAGCGCGCTTTTCTGGCCAATTGAAAGACAGGGAAGGCATTACAACTTCCCCCTGCAACGTTTAAGCCCTATACCACCCCCCTGCTGTGAGTGGCTGGCGAGATCAGGTGTTCGCCTAATATAAAAGTCGGCCCCTCCCGCGGCTCGCCTCAGATGCGGTGTGAGTTAGATGAGGGACAGTGCTGTTTATACCGGAGCTGCTGTAGGGAAAGAATTGGTAGTTAGTGTAGGCTTCAAGACCCCCCAAAGGTCCTTATTAGGGCCACTGATAGCTGTGTGTTGGCTGCTGTTAGCAGTGGGATTTTTTTTTTTCTCAAAGTCGCCTCTGCAGACCGTTGCACCTGGCATTAGGGACAGAAGTGCTGCATAGGCAGGGAGAGTGTTAGGAGTGAGTGTAGCCTTCAAGAACCTCAACGGTCCTTTCTAGGGCCATATTTATCCGTGTGCAGTACTGTCCAGGCTGCTGTTGGCTGTGCTGCATTTTTTTTGGGCTTCTCAAAATCGCCTCTGCAGAGCATTCCACCCTCCATTGATACTGCAGGGAAAGAATTGTATAGGCAGGGCCACAACACAGTTATTATTCATAGAATATACGCAGTGCTGCCTGTTGGTGGGAAAAACCTGAAAACAAATCTATTTGTCCAGCCTCTGTCCGTCCTAACGCCTGTGGACACGTGTGAGCTGCGTGAAAAACATTGCTAAATCATACGCACCCAGCTACGCTTTACTGCTGGCTTCGCCATTTGCTTTCCTTAATTGGGAAAAAAAATACCTGCTCTGCCACAGTTAATAACTCTGCTACCCTCACGTTCTGTGACACATAAGCAGGGACACAGCGCAGTTATTAAACTTCTCAGGTTCATTGAATATACGCAGTGCTGCCTGTTGGTGGGAAAAAACTGAAAAGAAATCTATTTGTCCAGCCTGTGTCCGTCCTTACGCCTGTGGAGACGTGTGAGCTGCGTGAAAAACATTGCTAAATCATACGCAGCCAGCTACGGTTTACTGCTGGGTTCGCCATTTGCTTTCCTTAATTGGGAAAAAAAATACCTGCTCTCCAAGAGTTATAATAACTCTGCTACCCTCACGTTCTGTGACACATAAGCAGGGACACAGCGCAGTTATTAAACTTCGCAGGTTCATTGAATATACGCAGTGCTGCCTGTTGGTGGGAAAAAACTGAAAAGAAATCTATTTGTCCAGCCTGTGTCCGTCCTTACGCCTGTGGAGACGTGTGAGCTGCGTGAAAAACATTGCTAAATCATACGCAGCCAGCTACGGTTTACTGCTGGGTTCGCCATTTGCTTTCCTTAATTGGGAAAAAAAATACCTGCTCTCCAAGAGTTATAATAACTCTGCTACCCTCACGTTCTGTGACACATAAGCAGGGACACAGCGCAGTTATTAAACTTCGCAGGTTCATTGAATATACGCAGTGCTGCCTGTTGGTGGGAAAAAACTGAAAAGAAATCTATTTGTCCAGCCTGTGTCCGTCCTTACGCCTGTGGAGACGTGTGAGCTGCGTGAAAAACATTGCTAAATCATACGCAGCCAGCTACGCTTTACTGCTGGCTTCGCCATTTGCTTTCCTTAATTGGGAAAAAAAATACCTGCTCTCCAAGAGTTATAATAACTCTGCTACCCTCACATTCTGTGACACATAAGCAGGGACACAGCGCAGTTATTAAACTTCGCAGGTTCATTGAATATACGCAGTGCTGCCTGTTGGTGGGAAAAAACTGAAAAGAAATCTATTTGTCCAGCCTGTGTCCGTCCTTACGCCTGTGGAGACGTGTGAGCTGCGTGAAAAACATTGCTAAATCATACGCAGCCAGCTACGCTTTACTGCTGGCTTCGCCATTTGCTTTCCTTAATTGGGAAAAAAAATACCTGCTCTGCCACAGTTAATAACTCTGCTACCCTCACGTTCTGTGACACATAAGCAGGGACACAGCGCAGTTATTAAACTTCTCAGGTTCATTGAATATACGCAGTGCTGCCTGTTGGTGGGAAAAAACTGAAAAGAAATCTATTTGTCCAGCCTGTGTCCGTCCTTACGCCTGTGGAGACGTGTGAGCTGCGTGAAAAACATTGCTAAATCATACGCAGCCAGCTACGCTTTACTGCTGGCTTCGCCATTTGCTTTCCTTAATTGGGAAAAAAAATACCTGCTCTCCAAGAGTTATAATAACTCTGCTACCCTCACGTTCTGTGACACATAAGCAGGGACACAGCGCAGTTATTAAACTTCGCAGGTTCATTGAATATACGCAGTGCTGCCTGTTGGTGGGAAAAAACTGAAAAGAAATCTATTTGTCCAGCCTGTGTCCGTCCTTACGCCTGTGGAGACGTGTGAGCTGCGTGAAAAACATTGCTAAATCATACGCAGCCAGCTACGCTTTACTGCTGGCTTCGCCATTTGCTTTCCTTAATTGGGAAAAAAAATACCTGCTCTGCCACAGTTAATAACTCTGCTACCCTCACGTTCTGTGACACATAAGCAGGGACACAGCGCAGTTATTAAACTTAGATAATTCATTCACTAGAGGCAGTGGGGCCTTTCGTTTTCCAAAAAGGGCAAAAATTATATTTGGCCTGCAGTCTTGCGCCAATTTATTTCCTGCCTGGGAAATCTAATCACTGGTAATACAGCATGCTGAGGGGTAGGGGTAAGCCTAGAGGACGTGGACGTGGACGTGGCCGAGGACGCGGAGGGCCAAGTGAGGGTGTGGGCACAGGCCAAGCTCCTGATCCAGGTGTGTCGCAGCTGTCTGCTGCGCGATTAGGAGAGAGGCACGTTTCTGGCGTCCCCACATTCATCGCCCAATTAATGGGTCCACGCGGGAGACGGTTATTAGAAAATGAGCAGTGTGAGCAGGTCCTGTCCTGGATGGCAGAAAGTGCTTCGAGCAACCTATCGTCTACCCGCAGTTCTGCGCCGTCCACTGCTGCCAATCCGAATCCTCTGTCTGCTGCTCCTCCTTCCTCCCAGCCTCCTCACTCCACTACAATGACACCTGCTCAGGAGCGGGAACACTCCCAGGAACTGTTCTCGGGCCCCTGCTTAGATTGGGCAGCAGCGGTTCCTCTCCCACCAGAGGAGTTTATCGTCACTGATGCCCAACCATTCGAAAGTTCCCGGGGTCCGGGGGAAGAGGCTGGGGACTTCCGCCAACTGTCTCAACAACTTTCTGTGGGTGAGGAGGACGATGACGATCAGACACAGTTGTCTTGCAGTGAGGTAGTAGTAAGGGCAGTAAGTCCCAGGGAGCAGCGCACAGAGGATTCGGAGGAAGAGCAGCAGGACGATGAGGTGACTGACCCCACCTGGTGTGCAACGCTTACTCAGGAGGACAGGTCTTCAGAGGGGGAGTCAAGGGCATCAGCAGGGCAGGTTGCAAGAGGCAGTGCGGTGGCCAGGGCCAGGGGTAGAGGCAGGGCCAGACCGAATAATCCACCAAGTGTTTCCCAAAGCGCCCCCCCGCGCCATGCCACCCTGCAGAGGCCGAGGTGCTCTAAGGTCTGGCAGTTTTTCACAGAGACGCCTGACGACCGACGAACAGTGGTGTGCAACCTTTGTTGCGCAAAGCTCAGCCGGGGAGCCAACACCAACAGCCTCACCACCACCACCATGCGCAGACATATGATGGCCAAGCACCCCACAAGGTGGGACGAAGGCCGTTCACCGCCTCCGGTTTGCACCCCTGCCTCTCCCCCTGTGCCCCAACCTGCCACTGAGATGCAACCCCCCTCTCAGGACACAGGCACTACCGCCTCATGGCCTGCACCCACACCCTCATCTCCGCTGTCCTCGGCCCCATCCAGCAGTGTAGTTCAGCGCACCGTTCAGCCGTCGCTTGCGCAAGTGTTCGAGCGCAAGCGCAAGTACGCCGCCACGCACCCGCACGCTCAAACGTTAACCGTCCGCATCGCAAAATTCATCAGCCTTGAGATGCTGCCGTATAGGGTTGTGGAAACGGAGTCCTTCAAAAGTATCATGGAGGCGGCGGCCCCGCGCTACTCAGTTCCCAGTCGCCACTACTTTTCCCGATGTGCCGTCCCAGCCCTGCACGACCACGTCTCCCGCAACATTGTGCGCGCCCTCACCAACGCGGTTACTGCCACGGTCCACTTAACTACGGACACGTGGACAAGCACAGGCGGGCAGGGCCACTACATCTCCCTGACGGCACATTGGGTGAATTTAGTGGAGGCTGGGACAGAGTCAGAGCCTGGGACCGCTCACGTCCTACCCACCCCCAGAATTGCGGGCCCCAGCTCGGTGGTGGTATCTGCGGAGGTGTATGCTTCCTCCACTAAAGCACCCTCCTCCTCCTCCTCCTCCTCTGTCTCACAATCAAGATGTGTTAGCAGCAGCATGTCGCCAGCAGTCGGTGTCGCGCGGTGTGGCAGCACAGCGGTGGGCAAGCGTCAGCAGGCCGTGCTGAAACTACTCAGCTTAGGCGATAAGAGGCACACGGCCCACGAACTGCTGCAGGGTCTGACACAGCAGACCGACCGCTGGCTTGCGCCGCTGAGCCTCCAACCGGGCATGGTCGTGTGTGACAACGGCCGTAACCTGGTGGCGGCTCTGCAGCTCGGCAGCCTCACGCACGTGCCATGCCTGGCCCACGTCTTTAATTTGGTGGTTCAGCGGTTTCTGAAAAGCTACCCACGCTTGTCAGACCTGCTCGTAAAGGCGCGCCGGCTCTGCGCACATTTCCGCAAGTCCCACACGGACGCTGCCACCCTGCGCACCCTGCAACATCACTTTAAGCTGCCAGTGCACCGACTGCTGTGCGACGTGCCCACACGGTGGAACTCTACGCTCCACATGTTGGCCAGGCTCTATGAACAGCGTAGAGCTATAGTCGAATACCAACTCCAACATGGGCGGCGCAGTGGGAGTCAGCCTCCTCAATTCCTTTCAGAAGAGTGGGCCTGGTTGGCAGACATCTGCCATGTCCTTGGTAATTTTGAGGAGTCTACCCAGGTGGTGAGCGGCGATGCTACAATCATTAGCGTCACCATTCCTCTGCTATGCATCTTGAGAAATTCCCTGCAAACCATAAAGGCAGCTGCTTTGCGCTCGGAAACGGGGGCGGGGGAAGACAGTATGCCGCTGGATAGTCAGGGCACCCTCCTGTCTATTTCACAGCGCGTACAGGAGGAGGAGGAGGATGAGGAGGAGGGGGAAGAGACAGCTTGGCCCGCTGCTGACGGTACACCGGCTGATTGCCTGTCATCCTTTCAGCGTGTATGGCCTGAGGAGGAGGAGGAGGAGGAGGATCCTGAAAGTGATCTTCCTAGTGAAGACAGCCATGTGTTGCGTACAGGTACCCTGGCACACATGGCTGACTTCATGTTAGGATGCCTTTCTCGTGACCCTCGCGTTGCACGCATTCTGGCCACTACGGATTACTGGGTGTACACACTGCTCGATCCACGGTATAAGGAGAACCTGCCCACTCTGATTCCCGAAGAGGAAAGGGGTTCGAGAGTGTTGCTATACCACAGGACCCTTGCGGACAAGCTGATGGTAAAATTCCCAGCCGACAGCGCTAGTGGCAGAAGGCGCAGTTCCGAGGGCCATGTTGCAGGGGATGTGCGTAGATCGAGCAGCATGTACATCCCAGGCAGTGCAACAGTCTTTAAGGGCCTGGCCAGCTTTATGGCTCCCCACCAAGACTGTGTCACCGCTCCCCAGTCACGGCTGAGTCGGCGGGAGCACTGCAAAAGGATGGTGAGGGAGTACGTAGCGGATCGCACGACCATCCTTGGTGACGCCTCTGCCCCCTACAACTACTGGGTGTCGAAGCTGGACACGTGGCCTGAACTAGCCCTGTATGCCCTTGAGGTGCTTGCTTGTCCTGCGGCTAGCGTGTTGTCGGAGAGGGTGTTTAGTGCGGCTGGGGGAATCATCACCGATAAGCGTAGCCGCTTGTCAACCGACAGTGCCGACAGGCTAACACTCATCAAGATGAACAAAGGCTGGATTTCGCCAGACTTCTGTTCTCCACCAGCGGACAGCAGCGATACGTAAGCAATACGTAGGCTGCACCCGCGGATGGAAGCTACGTTCTCTCTCACCATCCAAAACGGGGACATTTGTGCTTCATCAATCTGTGTCTAATATTCCTCCTCCTCCTCCTGCTGCTCCTCCTCCTGAAACCTCACGTAATCACGCTGAACGGGCAATTTTTCTTAGGGCCACAAGGCTCACTCAAATAATGTTTTCAGAACAATTTTTATAAGTTTCAATTAGCTTAAAAGCGTTGGAACTTTAACTTGAACCAATTTTTCGTTACACTGGGCTGCCTCCAGGCCTAGTTACCACTTAAGCCACATTAACCAAAGCGATTAATGGGTTTCACCTGCCCTCTTGGCTGGCCATGGCCAATTTTTGGGATGTACATTAGTACTGTTGATACAGCAATTTTTGTGGGCCCTCGCCTACAGTGTAATCAAATTAATTTTTAGCCCACCTGCATTACAGCTGACGTTACCTCAGCTGTGTTGGGCAATGCAATGGGATATTTCTATGTACCGCCGGTGGCTTCCTGGCACCCACCCAGGCAGTGGGTCCACAGGGAGTTAAACCTACATGTGTCCACTTGTAAAGAACCCCAGTCTGACTGGGGCATGCAGTGTGGGCCGAAGCCCACCTGTATTACGCACGACATTACTACCTCAGCTGTGTTGGGCAATGCAATGGGATA
This sequence comes from Eleutherodactylus coqui, assembly GCF_035609145.1. NCBI lineage: Eukaryota > Metazoa > Chordata > Amphibia > Anura > Eleutherodactylidae > Eleutherodactylus > Eleutherodactylus coqui. The sequence continues at coordinate 252,396,932 of NC_089837.1, read as the reverse complement.
TTTTTGTGTACCGCCGGTGGGTTCCAGGGAGCCACCCATGCTGTAGGTGCACACTGAGTTTTTAATACATCTGTACACTTCTAAAGAACCCGTCTGACTGGGGCATGCAGTGTGGGCCGAAGCCCACCTGTATTACGCACGACATTACTACCTCAGCTGTGTTGGGCAATGCAATGGGATATTTCTATGTACCGCCGGTGGCTTCCTGGCACCCACCCAGGCAGTGGGTCCACAGGGAGTTAAACCTACATGTGTCCACTTGTAAAGAACCCCAGTCTGACTGGGGCATGCAGTGTGGGCCGAAGCCCACCTGTATTACGCACGACATTACTACCTCAGCTGTGTTGGGCAATGCAATGGGATATTTTTGTGTACCGCCGGTGGGTTCCAGGGAGCCACCCATGCTGTAGGTGCACACTGAGTTTTTAATACATCTGTACACTTCTAAAGAACCCGTCTGACTGGGGCATGCAGTGTGGGCCGAAGCCCACCTGTATTACGCACGACATTACTACCTCAGCTGTGTTGGGCAATGCAATGGGATATTTCTATGTACCGCCGGTGGCTTCCTGGCACCCACCCAGGCAGTGGGTCCACAGGGAGTTAAACCTACATGTGTCCACTTGTAAAGAACCCCAGTCTGACTGGGGCATGCAGTGTGGGCCGAAGCCCACCTGTATTACGCACGACATTACTACCTCAGCTGTGTTGGGCAATGCAATGGGATATTTTTGTGTACCGCCGGTGGGTTCCAGGGAGCCACCCATGCTGTAGGTGCACACTGAGTTTTTAATACATCTGTACACTTCTAAAGAACCCGTCTGACTGGGGCATGCAGTGTGGGCCGAAGCCCACCTGTATTACGCACGACATTACTACCTCAGCTGTGTTGGGCAATGCAATGGGATATTTCTATGTACCGCCGGTGGCTTCCTGGCACCCACCCAGGCAGTGGGTCCACAGGGAGTTAAACCTACATGTGTCCACTTGTAAAGAACCCCAGTCTGACTGGGGCATGCAGTGTGGGCCGAAGCCCACCTGCATTAAGCACGACATTACTACCTCAGCTGTGTTGGGCAATGCAATGGGATATTTCTGTGTACCGCCGGTGGGTTCCAGGGAGCCACCCATGCTGTGGGTCGACAGGGACTTCACAATAGGGAGTTGTACCTGCCTGTGTCTATGAATTAAAAAGCCCGGTCTGACTGGGGCATGCAGACACCTTGACAGAATGAATAGTGTGTGGCACATAGGTTCCCCATTGCTATGCCCACGTGTGCAGCTCCTGATGGCGGTGGCACAGGATTCTATTTCTCATTGCTTCTGTACAGCATTGTGGGCTATCGCTCCGCCACTTTTAAAGAGGGTCGCTGCCTAGCCGTGCCAACCTCTGCAGTGTATGCCTGAGGTCCCTCGTCATGGCAGACGCAATTCTAAATAGACATGAGCGTGGTGTGGCATGAGGGCAGCTGAAGGCTGCGCAGGGACACTTTGGTGTGCGCTGTGGGGGGGAGGGGGTGCGGTTGGGCAGCATGTAACTCAGGAGAAGTGTCAGTGGAGTGTCATGCAGGCAGTGATTGTGCTTTGTTGGAGGTAGTGTGGTGCTTAGCAAAGGTATGCCATGCTAATGAGGGCTTTTCAGAAGTAAAAGTTGTTGGGAGGGGGGGGGGCCCACTCTTGCCGCTATTGTGGCTTAATAGTGGGACCTGTGAACTTAGGATGCAGCCCAACATGTAGCCCCTCGCCTGCCCTATCCGTCACTGTGTCATTCCCATCACTTTCCTGAATTGCCCAGATTTTCACACATGAAAACCTTAGCGAGCATCGGCGAAATACAAAAATGTTCTGGTCGCCCATTGACTTCAATGGGGTTCGTTGTTCGAAACGAACCCTCGAGCATCACGGGAAGTTCGTTACGAATAACGAACACCCGAACATTTTGGTGTTCGCTCATCTCTAATCTCTAGGCTTTGTTTAGCCCATTTTTGGGGACACTTTATATTCCATTTTTTTCTAGAGGCCAGATTACCAAAATCTGCAATTCTAGCATGTTTTATTCTTATTTTTAGCAGTGTTAATTAGGCCTCAGTCACACAGGCGCATCGGCACCTGTACACCGGCGCCGATGCGCCCGTGTGACTGCAGGAAGGAGACGTACGTACCTAAAGACGGCCGTCTCTCTGCAGCACCGGAGGAAAGAACACATGACCGGCAATGATTGCTGCATGCAAAGACCACTAACATTTTTTTTCGTCATGTAGTAGGGTTTTTTTTTGTGGGATATGTTACACTTTTTAATGGTAACATTTGTTGATGCATATAACATTTTTCTCTTTTTGTTTCATTTTTCTGTAAGGTGAGATAGGTAAAATTAGTTATTTATGCCATTTTTTTTTCACGCTGTGCACCATGCAGGTTAGTGTGCTTACGTTTTCTGTGAGTCATTAGGAATACAGTGATACCCAATTTGTATTGGTTATTTTTTTTTTACATAATAAAAGGAAATGTGGGGCTTTGATGAATTTATTTTTAATATTTTTTCATAACTATTTAAATGTTTATTTTTGTCCCACTAGTGGACTTGAATTTCACCACACTTGATCTTTCTTATAATGCACTTATACAATTATATTAATTATATAGCTTAGCCAGGGGATGAGCCTTATAGGTCACCATTGCTGGCAGACCTGAAGGACATAGTCAAGTCTACAGGTGCCATAGCAATCCATCGGGAGCTTCTTATCACATGACTGGGGTTTGATGGGTGACAGTGGGAGCTCCGTCCCTCTGTCAGCCCATTACATGCCAGACTCACATTGACCGCAGCATATTAAGAGTTAACAGCGGGAATCTGCAGTTTTTCCAGTACCTGCAGTTTGAGAAAGTGCCAGGCTGTCATCCAACAGCCTAGCACCCACTCTAGCTAGCACGGGAGACCCATGCTAGGCTTAAAAAGATGCATGTATGGGGGCGTGGCTTAGATGCGGACCCGAGCAGCCGTGTTTTCCTGAGCTCTGCTCGCACCCGGTAATTAAGCTACCAATTAAGCATTTTCCAGCACAGAAAACTCTGTTTAATCCAACACTGAGGAGCCCTGCAGTAAAAAGTATTACCCGCAGATCGTGTAGTGAAGCCGAGAGGGACAAAGACCTTCTTCACCCAGCGCTTCCCGGAGAGGTGAGAACGCCCGGAACGGCACCGGAGGGCTCTGCCGACCCTAGGAATACTCCCCGCAAGAAAAAGAAGGAACGGGGCTCCACCGTAACCTCCGCTGAATCTGCTGGTGAGTACTGCAAGAAGCCTGCTGAAGCGCGGGAACGGGGCGCCATCTTAACCTTCAGCAGCCGCGGCTCAGCGCGGCGTGCAGAGAGAAGGTGAAGGAGACAGCTCCAGGACGCATACTGGCTCCTCGATCCCCCTGACACAGGATAGCTCACAGCAGCTGCCTATTCACCCTAAGCGGCTGGGTACAAAATAGCTCGCTGTTCAGAGCAAGCAGCGGGCTGATAACAGAGACAACAGCTCTGCAAAACCTGAGAGCCGGCGTTAGGGCTCCTGAGAGCTGTGACTCCTCTTCATCAGAGCTTGTGAACTCAGCTTCTCCAACACAGTGTGAGCTGAAAACCGGCCGTATTCTGGGATAATCACTGTTTTACTCCCACTATAATAGAGTTTAACAGAAAGCTCCCTTAGAGGAGGCGTGGCCTGAACACAAACGGAGAAAACCACATAATACCAAGCACTAACTGCTCCCAGCCTATATAGTGCTTAAAAGTGATTCTAACCTCTCCAAAAGCACTCAAAAGCAGGTCGGAGGTTTATTGTGGGAAAATGCCTAAGAGAAGGGGTACTAAAACGCCGCTAAACAAAGTCTCGGACTTTTTCACCACTCGCGGCCCAGGGAGACAAAGACCGTTAAACAAAGGGGTTTCCCCCTCATCTGCAAGTTCCAAAGAGGGAACAGAGATTTCTCCCTCTAGATCACCTGATATAATAATTCAAAACACTGACCAAGAGCTGCAAAAAGAGGCGATACTAAAGACCACATCCAGATACGGGATGAGTGTCCCCATTGGAGAGAATGTTAATGCCACTCCACATGGCCATAAAATGGCGCCGACGGGCTCGCAACCATCGTCTGCCCTCTCCACTCCTTTATCAAGCCCTGAAAAGCAGCGCCCCCGACTCTCCCCACATACCAACCAACAACAGGGGGATGCCGCACTTGAGCCTGACCCCATTACAAGTGTCCCATCATCTAATATGCCTGTTACGGAAGATTTTATAAAACAAATGATCCTAGCCTTAAGGGGATCCGTGCAAAAGGACATTATGTCTCTGTCAAATTCCCTAAACTCCTCTGTACAAGATTTAGAAGAGAGGACTGATCATATTGAAACCAAAATGGGAGAAGTAACTGCATCCCACAACAAATTAATAGATGCACACTACTCCTTGGAGGAGGAAGTAGAAGACATAAAGAAAAAACTCACAGATCTGGAAGATAGGAGCAGGAGATGTAACATCAAGTTCAGAGGCATCCCAGAGAGTGTCCCACAGCATGAGCTAAAAAGCTTTCTTACCAAGTTAATCAAAAGCATCCTTCCAGACGCCTCAGAACTGGATTGCACTATTGATAGAGTGCACAGATTGCTAAAGCCGAACTTTCTACCAGACTCTGTCCTAAGAGATGTAATCGCCAAATTTCATTTTTTTCATATAAAAGATGCCTTGATGACAGTTTCAAGAAAACAGGGCACCCTACCATCTCCATTTGCAAACATAAGCCTCTTCACTGATTTGTCACAGAATACAATCCAAGCGAGGAAAGCCTTTTCCTTAATCACCTCATCTCTGAGAGCTGCAAAAATACCCTACAAATGGGGCTTCCGGCTAAAATAACAGTTCATAAAGACAATGTAATGCATGCCCTTAATTCTCCAGAGGATAGTGCCGGCGTTCTTTCAAAATGGAATATCCTACTTCCAGAGGAACCGCAATCACGTAAAACTCAGAGGCCTCCGATGCCCTCTCATCGTCGCGCGTTGCCTACTACTCCTCCGTGAAAACAACACAAGCTACTCGCAGGTTCTCCTCCATTTGATGCTGGATATACTTCTCGCTGACCTTCAATACCTGGCCGATGGTCTGCAAGCTAAACTTTTCCCCCCACAACAGGATTCAGGTTTTTATACCTGCTCTTTTCCAAAGTTTTATCTGTTTAGTTTTACAGGTTTACTGCCTTTTCCTTGGAGGGCTCACCTTGATGCTTTCTAGCAATAAGATAGATTATCCTAGTTTTGCCCTCTTGAGCAATATGAATAGCGCAACTAGTATAACTTTTAATGTTAACAGGCCTATAACTGTTTCCGCCTGTATTTTTATTTTAAGTCTGTATGTTTGCTATGCTGCTAATGTGTTCCAAATAGATATGCTCATAATTTACCTTTATAATGCATATAAAATTATGTTCCCAGAACGTTAGGGGATTAAACTCCCCATTCAAACGCTCAATGGTCTGGAAAGATGCTAAAACGTCTAACATTGACATTTTATGTTTGCAAGAAATGCACTTTGCCCAACAGTCTTGCCCTAAATTTTCAAATAAACAATACCCACACGTATTCTTTTCCAATGCCCCCAAAAAACATGCTGGAGTACTGGTCGCCATGAGAGATAGTCTTCATTTTTCTCTTAATAAACAAATTTCAGATGATAAGGGCAGATATCTGATTTTGCAAGGCACCATAAATAACTCACCAATTACTCTGGTGTACATTTATGCACCTAATAAATCTCAAATCTCTTTCCTGAATAAAATAATAAAGAAGATTAAAAAAGTTCTCACGGGCAAATTAATAATATGTGGAGACTTCAATATCATAGTGGACAAAGAGCTAGACTCCACAGCAACTACTAGGAGCATGTCGGTCCTTCACCCTTGGTTACACAAAGAGGGTTTATATGACACGTTTAGATGTCTCAACTCCTCTTCAAGGGAATTCACCTTTTTCTCTCCAAGACACAAAACATATTCAAGGATAGATATGTTCTTGGTGGATAGAAAGACCCTCACTTCAATCACTGATTCCACGATTGGAGTGTCCACATGGTCGGACCATACGCCGATATATATGGATTTGAATGTGGGCGCCCCATGTACTCTATCAAAAATTTGGCGCAACGACACTAACTTGTACAATATCCCTGAGAATCAAAAGACTATCAACAAAGCCTTGGAGGAATATTTTTCCTTTAACGCCACCCCTGACATAAGTAATGCCACATTATGGAACGCTCACAAAGCAGTTATAAGAGGTGTATTAATAAAACTCAAAATACAACAAAATAAAAGCAAACGAGAAAAGATAGACCTCCTATTAGATAAAATAAAGAAGCTGGAGTCGCTCCACCAAAAATCTGCACAAAACAATCTTCTAATGGAGCTATCCTCCTTGAGAAGAGAACTGAAAAGAACACTACTAGAAAATTACAATAGGGGGTTGATGTACTCCAAGGCAAACTTCTATTCCTACATGGACAAGCCTTCAAAATTGATGGCCAATCTTGTAAAAAAAAAGCAAATCAAAGCCAAAATTCCATTCATCATTAATAACAGCACCCCCCGGGTAAAAATTTCCCACCCCCAGCAGATAGCCGAACAATTTAAGGACTATTACAAAAACCTTTACCACCTTAAAGATAGTCCTGACATTTTTCAGCCAACTCCAGAATTAATAAAAAATTTCCTGGATGGATTGGCTCTCCCCACGCTGAACACTCAAAGTGACATATTAAATAAACCAATTTCCAACGCGGAAGTCCACAAGGCCATACAAGATTTAAAAAAACACAAATCCCCTGGACCTGATGGTCTTTCAAACGAGTATTATAAAAAATTTGCTCAACTGTTATCCCCTCACCTAAATTTGTTATTTAATGATGCGATGAACCAGGGCTCCATACATGAGGAAATACTCCAGGCCACTATTGTCACTATCCCTAAGCCAGGCAAACCCCCTACAACACCAGCAAATTTCAGGCCTATTTCCCTCCTGAACTCTGACTTAAAAATATATGCAAAAATATTGGCCTATAGGCTTCTGAAGGTTCTGCCCATGGTCATACACAATGACCAAGTGGGCTTTACGAAAGGAAGAAGTGCCACGGATAGCACACGCAAAATACAAAACTTACTGGAACGAATTGCCTCGAGTCGGACGCCTTCTCTCCTCCTTTCCCTGGATGCGGAGAATGCGTTCGATAGAGTGCACTGGGGCTTTGCATTTGAGGTGCTCCGGAGGTTTGGGGTGGGTGAGGGCTTCCTACGTGCGGTTCAAGCTCTCTATACAAAACCTTCAGCAAAGGTTCTGGTTGACGGGGTGTTGTCCTCCTCCTTTTACATATCGAACGGTTCCCGACAGGGATGTCCTTTATCCCCATTGTTATTTGTCATGACAATAGAGCCCCTCGCAGAATTGATTAGAACATCTCCAGAGATTAGAGGCGTATCAATGGGCTTAAGACAACATAAAATCGGTCTTTTCGCTGATGACATTATTGTCACCATGACAGACCCTCTGAACTCCCTAAGGGGTGCAAACAAATGTATCACCCAATTCAGTAACGCCTCTTTGTATAAACTAAACTCTGACAAATCCCAGATACTGGGAATCAATATTGAACCTGACTTAAAATCAGATATACAGAGGGAGTTTCCCTTTCAGTGGAGAACAGAGATACCGTACTTGGGTACCAAAATATGCCAAAACCTACCTGAAACAATTTCAGCAAACTTTGATCCCCTATATACTTCCCTTCAGTTGGAGATGGAGGAGCTGGGTAAAAAAGAACCATCTTGGTTCGGCAGAATGGCACTCTATAAAATGTTACTACTCCCGAAAATTCTTTATCTTTTTCGTACACTATCATATCCAATTCCTCCGTCCGTGATCCAAAAATTCCAGAAACAACTACTTAGCTTTATTTGGTGTGATAAGAAACCGAGATTAGCGGCATCAATACTATACCAACATAAAAAACAGGGGGGTCTCGGCGTGCCCAACCTCCAGACCTACTACAAAGCCTGTCTACTAAGCCAATCTGGAGCCTGGCTAAAACCTCAACCATCCTCACCTTGGTGCTATATTGCAAAAAACAGAAATGGGGACAGACATCTAGGCTCCCTAATCAAGGCCTCCATCATTGGAGCCCTGACTCCAAAGATCTCCCCATTGTTTCATTTTCAAGATATCTCCTTACTGATGGTAAACACTCTCCATTATTGGAATCAACTAGCACTGGGATTTGGGGCTGACTCCAGAGGTCCTCCAGCTGATCTTCCATTTGAAGTCCTCTCTTATTTTATTCGGGACCTAAATCTAAACAGGTGGTTGAAGAGAGGAGTAAAACTTATCTCTGACATATTGAATAAAGGTGGGCCCCTCCCTTTTCAGACAATCCAAAACAAATTTAGTATACCTGATTCAGAAGTTTTTTCGTATATAAAAATTCTCTCCTTTCTCAAACACGCTGATCTTTATAATTTTTCCTTTCCAAAAGGATTGGAAGACATATTCACCAGATGAAAAAACTCCCAAGCTTCCCAGATCAAAGTTTTTTATAGCACACTCATCCAAAATACCAATAAGTCAAAGAAGATTCACCTACTGAATTGGGAGCACACATTAAAAAAAAGCTTTTCACTCCCGTTGTGGCTGAAAGCCTTTGAATGGGCCAATAAAGCTACTCTATCGGCCAACATTCTCCAAACCCATTACAAAGTTTTAACCAATTGGTATTACACACCTTCAAAATTGGCAACATTTTTCCCAGCTCATTCTAACTTATGCTGGAGAGATTGCGGCCAAGTGGGCACTCTATATCACTTGTTTTGGGAATGTCCCCAAATTCACAACTATTGGAGGGAGGTATTCAACACCATTCAATCCATAACTGGTATACGTCTGGAGTGTTCACCCCAACTAGCACTTCTTCTCATTGACTGCCAAATAATTCCAAAAAAGAAAAGAGGATGGATATGCCACTTTCTTCTAACCGCAAAAAATATCATAGCAAAAAAATGGAGGCAGGCTCCCCCACCCTCAATTGGGGACCTCTTGGACGCAGTTTCAGACCACTACTGCTATGAAAAGATATATGCAAATTTCAACAACTGTTTATCTAAATTTAATAACACCTGGAACAATTGGCAGCAATTCGAACTGAAAAATAAGTTCTGAGTTGTTTAAAACTGTTTTGTTGATCCTTTTCTTCTATCGCTTAATTTCAAAGAGCAGTTACCGCATTTAAAACATATATTGCTGCATGAAATGCTAAGCTTGAAATCTTTATTGTCACATTATGAAAATTCTGTAGTGATGTTAATGAAAATTCTGTAATGATGTTAATAACTACTACCTGCATATGTATTGATGTGTATATGCTCTTGCTTCTTCACAAAACCAAATAAAAATTATTGATTAAAAAAAAAAAAAAAGATGCATGTATCAGAATAAGGCCTCATAATAGGCCGTAGAAAGGCATATGGGTGGTCGTTAAGGGTTAAATTCCTATGTATTTTACATTATTCGCATTATATTGATTGTATAATCTAGATCCATCAAGTAGAACAGATGTGTAAGTATCATATTTGTATGGCTTAAGCCATGCAGGTCACTTAAGATCTGAAGGATAATCAATTTTAATTTGGCTCTGCAGAAACCTACAATATAATACTGATAACATAAGAAAATTCAGATCTATACTATGCCTTCAATTTCATCTACAACAAAAATAAACTAATAAATATGCTTTTTATAACTACTGTTTTCTCTTTTTATATTACATCTACCCAGAACTGCTACATTTTAATATAAGCATGTTGATTTCGGAACAAAAGATATTGTATGTTTATATTTTTGGCAGATAAACATGCTGTTAATTAGTTACTGATGTGGTGAATTCAAATCGTCTCCGCTCAGCTGCAGAAAGCTATAATGATAGGATGTAAATGCTTCTTTTGACAAGCCAGTACAATTCTATTGTATTTAACTGTCTGTAAAAATAGCATTCACAGATCAGTTGAATTACATTGTGAGTTTAATATCCTAGCACAGGATGGCATCTGTCCATTTTAAGTTGAGATTTGCATGCCTAAGCTATTGGAGTAAATTGTAATTTAGCTTAAAACTATTCAAGTCTATTATTGATTTGCAGATCAAAAACTAGGGTCATTTCCTATATTTCAGATGTTGAACCCCGATGTTTCTTAAGGGAGATACTTAGCATTTTGCTGTTGTAAATTAGTACATTTCTGCATTTAAATTTTTAATAGACTCTACCAGTCCTTAGTAATCAAACATATTAACATACAGTATGCATTACCTTGAATGTATTTATTACATTTCAGCTCAATCTTAGTTTTCCTTCTTAAGCAGGTGTGCTCTGAAGTACATTTTCAGCGCACACTTGATAAAATAGCGAACCTATTTTCTTTAGAACTTAAGAGGTGCAGATTTTAGAAGTACAATAAATCTCACTTAGATAGAACAAAAGAAATCCCATTCAATATATTGTCTATTCTACCATGTTGCAAGATGAAGCTGCAAATAGAAATATAATTTCTTGAAGAACATTTGAAAACATACAGCTAAAGAGTAACTTGAACCTAAAAATATACCATGTAGTTTGTTAAAAATGAAAAAAGCAAATGCTGAATTCTGTAAATGTTTTTCAAAACGCTATTTGCAAAGAAGATAAGAACCCAGATTTTATAAGGCATAGTAATTAGTTATGAAATTTATTTATATTACTTATTTAACCCAAGTGGAAGTATAGTTGAGTCTTAATGAGATGTGTGATATAGAATTTTTAACCCCTTAGTGATGGCCCCATTGCCTTTTAACATCGTAGCTAAGTGGGCTTTAATTCTCAGGTAAAAACAGGCTTTCCTGAGGACTAAAGACATATGGGCCGAGGAAGTGAAGTGACAGCTCCATGCTGTCAGCTGTCGAAGGTAGCCGACAACCTGGAGCTGTCATGGGGGGCCAGGATATCCAACCCCTCGTCATCCGATCGGTGCAAAGTAAATAAAAACTGAAAAACGTTAGAGTTTAAGCTCTCCTCACAGATCACATCCATGAAGGGCGCTGAAACTACTCAACCTCAAGCACTGCCTCTGATTGGCTGAGCACTGTGACCAATCACAGGTAGCGCTCAGCTGTCATTTAATGAATAGCTGAGCACTGCCTGTGATTGGCTGAGCGCTCAGCCAATCAGACACAGCCCTTTCAGGAGACTGGGAGTTTTAAATCCCCGGCAGGGTACGAAGCATCAGTGTCGGGAAAGCCAGCAAACAGATGCGCCAAAGCTGCACATCGGCGGAGAGGTGATGTTAATATATATATTTTTTTTTTACAGCAGCTAGGGATGATTTTCAGGGAAGGGCTTAAATTTCAAGCCCTTCCCTGAAAATCACAGGATCACCTGCATCCCATTGCTTTCAATGGGGCCGATGGCAGTAGTGCCAGCCCTATTGCTTCCAATGGTATGGCATTGTGGTCCTTTGCCACAGCTGTCACAGCTGTGGCGGGGGGTTTCCTTTATCTCTGTGGGGAGTCCCCTTGTCACGGAACACTGTGACAGTGCTGTCACAGTGTTCAGTGATGAGGATACTCACCACGAGGAATCTTTACATGCAGCATGGACCTTCCTGGTGCATCTTTTGCCGGTGCCAGTATGTTGTGCCTGTAAAAGACGGGCATGTGAACACACCATAGGAAACCAATGGTTCTATCAGACATGATTATTTTTTTGCATATAGACGTAGTAAGTAGAGATGAGCGAACGTACTCGGTAAGGGCGATTTCGCAATCGAGCACCGCGATTTTCGAGTACTTCACTACTCAGGTGAAAAGTACTCGGGGGCGCTGTGGGTGAGCGGGGGGTTGCAGAGGGGAGTGGGGGGGAGAGGGAGAGAGAGAGGGCTCTCCCCTGTTCCCCGCTGCTATCCCCCACTCCCCTCTGCAACCCCCCGCCCCACAGCGCACCTGAGTACTTTTCACCCGAGTAGTGAAGTACTCGAAAATCGCGCTGCTCGATTGCAAAATCGCCCTTACCGAGTACGTTCGTTCATCTCTAGTAGTAAGGCATTTGGGATTTTGTAAAATGAGTTTACAGTGAAATAAAGGTTTTAAGAATTCAAGAAAGAGTTAAAGGGAGAGATAAAAAGAATCATGGCCATGGAGACCCCTCTTGTCAGAATACTAGTAAAAGGTCTGATGATTAAATCATTGGACATTACTGAGAAATTCAAGCAAATAATCAAGTCATCATTAAAGAGCACACTATATTCTGATTCCTAAATAATTTTAAATTTCTAATCTTTTGTTTTGTTTGTTTGATAATCATTGGGAAAATTTAAATAGCCACTGTCTGATAAGTAATAATTAGAGATGAGCGAGCGTACTCGGAAAAGCACTACTCGCTCGAGTAATTTGCTTTATCCGAGTATCGCTGTGCTCGTCCCTGAAGATTCGGGTGCCGGCACGGAGCGGGGAGCTGCAGGGGAGAGCGGGGAGGAACGAAGTAAGATCTTTCTCTCCCTCTCTCCCGCCCGCTCTCCCCTGCTCCCCGCTGCGACTCACCTGTCAGCCGCAGCGGCACCCGAATCTTCAGGGACGAGCACAGCGATACTCGGATAAAGCAAATAACTCGAGCGAGTAGTGCTTTTCCGAGTACGCTCGCTCATCTCTAGTAATAATCAACTTTATTTTATAGTGCATGAATAATATTTAGGACTTTATATAACTTGGTTTTGGGTTTTGTCCTCATTGGGGGTTCGTAATGAGCGAGCATACTCGTCCAAGCTTGATGCTCGTTCGAGTATTAGGGTGCTCGAGATGCTCGTTACTCGAGACGAGCACCATGCGGCTGCCGGCGATCGCGGGATGAATTGTTGGGAAGGGCTTAAATATATAAGCCCTTCCCTGCAATTCATCCAGAAATGTGTAAAAATAAAAAATATATATATACTCATCTGGTCCCGGCAGACGGAGTTCAGTGCGGCCAGCGGCAGTCCTCCTGAACTGCTCTGAACAGCTGTGAGTAGTATTCAGCAGCCGGGTATTTAAAATCCACGCCTACTAAATGAGCTGCCTCTAATTGGTCACAGCCTGACCAATCAGAGGCAGATCTCACTCACACACCCATTCATGAATTCATCAATGACTGCTGCCTCTCATCTGATTGGTCCCTGCGCTGAGCCAATGAGAGGCAGCAGTCACTCACCCATTCATGAATTCATGAATGGGTGTGTGAGTGAGATCTGCCTCTGATTGGTCAGGCTGTGACCAATTAGAGGCAGCTCATTCAGCAGGTGGGGATTTTAAATCCCCGGCTGCTGAATACTACTCACAGCTGTTCAGAGCAGTTCAGGAGCACCGCCGCTGGCCGCGCTGAACTCCGTCTGCTGGGACCAGGTGAGTATATATATTTTTTTTATTTTTACACATTTCTGGATGAATTGCAGGGAAGGGCTTATATATTTAACCCCTTCCCGACAATTCATCCCGCAATCGCTGGCAGCCCATTGCTTTCAATGGAGCCGGCTGTATTGCCGGCTCCATTGAATTCAATGGGCTAACATCGTTCTTCTCTGCCACAGCTGTTACAGCTGTGGCAGAGGAGAACGATCTTTATGCTGACAGTGCGGGGGGGGGGGTCTCACTCTTGCCACTATTGTGGCTTAATAGTGGGACCTGGGAACTTGAGATGCAGCCCAACATGTAGCCCCTCGCCTGCCCTATCCGTTTCTTTGTCGTTCCCATCACTTTCTTGAATTTCCCAGGTTTTCACAAATGAAAACCTTAGCGAGCATCGACGATATACAGAAATGCTCGAGTTGCCCATTAACTTCAATGGGGTTCGTTACTCGAAACGAACTCTCGAGCATCACTGAAAGTTCGACTTGAGTAACGAGCACCCGAGCATTTTGGTGCTCGCTCATCTCTATTCGTAATCTATATTTACCTATCTATGTTTTGGAATGTAGGAGGAAACCTGTGCAAACAAAGGGAGACCATACAAACTCCATTCAGATATTGACCTTAGTGGGATTTGAACATAGAACTCCTGCACTGCAAAGCAACAGTGCTTAAATACTAAAAACACATGCACACAGAATCCATACGACTTATACAGTGTGATTGTTCTCAGTAAGAGAAACCAAGTAATCTTGTAGATATAACTTTTAATGGCTAACAAAAATACATGATGTTACAGCAAGCTTTCGGGATATTGTCCCCTTCAACAGGCTAAGAAATTAAATTAGTTTGGATGGCACATAATTATAACATACAAATGCAGAGGAGAGATGGGGACACCCTTCTTCTTCTAAAAAAATGTTCACACACAGAAATTTGAGACTTAAAAAAACACAAGACAGTCTGAGCAGAGAGATAAACACTAAATCAGTCCACTGAGCTGAGCAATACGACAGTTTTTTGATGTCTTTTATCTCTAATGTACACATAAGAAGATAGAAAAAGATGGAAATACTACCTCAGCAGCACCACCTATTGCATGGACACATTTCTACAATCAATTTCAGATTTTTTATGAGAAAAACAAAAACTTTCATATTCGTCACTGATGCAAGAATCCCGGGCTGAGGTTCATTCCATTCTTGAGGGTGTTAAACTTGGCCATAAACTTATACTCCCAAGTTCTTCTGTGATGCTGTGACTTGAAGTTGCAATTCAGTATGATAACTCTCATTTGCTCTATGCTATGTCCGTGACCACAAAATTTTTTGCCACAGGTAATTCCATTTTTCCTCTCCAATTGAGTGGCGATGAGATCTCACCCTGCCTCTCAGTTTTTGTGCTATTTCCCTGACATAAAGCCCCCCAAAATGACACTTACTGCACTGGATCAGGTAAACAACATTGGACATGGAACATGTGAATGTCCCAGGGATCTTATAGTCCTGCTGTGTGTTGGGGATCCATATCCTGTCCGTGGTCAGTATATGTGAGCAAGTCTTGCAGTTCCTCACATTACAGCGATAAGTTCCTTTTTTGTATGTCTGAGGGTCATGCACTCCTGATTATAAAGTTCCTCAAATTAGGAGGTTGCCTGTAACATAGGAGTGAATGGTCCAAGAATATGGTTCTCAGATGGTCATCCTTGTGTAGGGTATGAGGGAGTTTCTTTGCAGTCTTCCTTAGTTGGGTCAGCGCACAGCATTGAAGACTTATCTAAGCTATTACTAATCATTCTTCGAACTAGTAATCAGCCTTACATATAAAATGACAGGGGATAATATCACAGCTGAGATAACATCTGAGCTGTGTATGTGAGCCTCAGAGTTGCAGGGAGCATGGGCAGTACACAGTTTGTTCTGTTGTGGGGATGTAGTATTGTAATAGAATGCATATAAGCATTGATTTGTAGGTGTCATTAAGCTAGAAGGAATAATTTTATGTCCCAACAGAGCAGGTGCCAGTGCAGTATACAAAGTGCATGCCAAAACACAACCCATCACCTTAATAATAGAAAAATCAATGAAGAATTGAGATAGTTGCCGAGGTGCAAAAACACATCCACCACACATGCGTTGAATGCAGATCTAGGCTGATGTAGATTGCAGAATGTACAATAATGTAAAACCAATAACTATAGCCAAATACACCCATCAACTGAACTCCAGCAATCCTTTATAGCTAGTGCAAACCCAAACAAATTGTCTCTAAATACATAAATAAGATTCGGCTGCTAATACATTCAGGATTCACAAGATGGCCACCACATTTATAGGCAGATTCAATCAAAGAAAGTCCTGCAGCAGCATACACAGGTGCCAAAGTGATATGATGAAATAATCAGTTCAGAGTGGCTATGCCCGAAGACGCGGAAGTGCTAAGGAGACAACATGGGATGCCGTGCAGCTGTATACAGGCATTAGAAGATGGAGTCGCACCGGAGACATTCTACACTTATTAGTGAGCTAATTGTGTGCATATGTGTTTGTTGATTGTTATTGGCTAGGAGATTTTGTGTTAGTATATTTAAATGTGGGAAGTATGCCATAGGGGGAAGCTTGAGAAAAATCACATTGCATGATCGAAACACAGTTTACATGGAGGAATAAAGTTTTTTTCATCACATTTCTTTGGCACCTGTGAATGCTGCTGCAGGACTTTCTTTGATTATATCTCATCTTGGGAGTGAGAGTTCGGACTCCCTATCTTTGCGGCTTGTGCATTTTTTGGGCTTTTTTTGTTGTCCTACCCAGTTCGTGTAATATAGTGGGCTGTTGGTTGCAGCAATTGTTTGGTATACGCTGATTTGAAGTGTTTTCAATACATAAATCTGTGTTCATGTTTTTGTCAGTTGTTGAAAATAGCAAAACTGTGCATATTGCAACTTGTTTTGGCATGTTAAACAAATTCCTCTTTCTTATGCCATTCCCATGCCAGATTTAGAGTATGTTAACTACAAAATAACACTCATCTATAATAAATTTGACTCCCCTTAGCCATGCTCATTTTTCAAATTGTTGAAATACATATAAAAAGTGTCTAACACATTCTGTAAAAGGCCTCATGTCCACAGGCGGGTTTGAATTGCAGATGGGTGTCTGCGGCTTAATAAAAGCACACAGATTTGTCTTGCAGACTTTCTGGTCCAGAAAACAAATCACGGCATGCTCTATTTTGCCACGGATTCCGCAGGGACTGCTTCTATTGAAGTCAATGGAAGCCATCCAATCCGTGGCACACCCGCAGCTGTCACTTCAGACAGGCTGCAGATCCCTCGGGAAAGCAGAAGATTTAGAAAAAAAAATCCTCACTGCGCATGTGCGGCGGTGCACCTGCCAAAATCCACAGAGGAGAAGACGGAAGACCCGCACAGCCACGCAGAGGATCCGAAAGGGGAAGTAATGTCCACTTGCCGTGGGCAGGGTGGGATTCCGCTGTGGGCTCCTGCCCATAGAAATCGACCCGCATGCAGACATGAGGCCTAATACATTTAAGTTTTCAGAAAGCAAACTCTTACTTTTTAACATTTTATCATTTTGCAACCTTATTTTAGAATGCATGATATGTCTACTATCCTCAAAATATCAAAACAAAGTCAAACAAAGGTTTGTTGAAATTGGTGCATAGGTGGTCTTAAATATCATTCTACCATCTTGGCATACTTGTATTTTTTTCAATCTTCTCTGCAGATGTCTTTAAGCTCCGGCAGGTGGAATGCAGAGCTTCTGTCTTAGCTATTTATAGGTCTCTATCTCTAGTTATTTTTATGTATTAAGCTCCAGGCACTGGCCAGGCTTCTTATATGCTCTCACATTTTTGTCCCAAATCATTGCTTTCATTGTCATGTCCAGGGGTATAGCTAGGAATAGTGGGTGAGGCATGTGTCCTAGCCTTAGGGTGCCAGGATGAGCCAACAATGTACTCTGCCTTGCCAAACATATTTGGACACAAAGTTGAAACAGTAAAATTAATATTTGTTCCAGAAAAAGAAAAGCCTAGCTCGGTCTCTGGTCTTGGATGTGTGCTTAGGGTCATTGCCCTATTGGAAATTGAGTCTTCGCCTCAGTTTAAATGTAAGAGTGCTATGAAGCAGCCTTTCTTCTCTCTGGTGGCCTGAGGGGAGGTAACTTGAGAATTATGGAAACAGCATAGTTTGCTGTGCTATGCTGTTTCTGTGTCTCCAATTCATTTTTATGGAAATGGAGTGAGAGCTATGGAAACAGCGTAGAACAACCAGTTTGGTTGTTACTGCAATTCAAACAAGTGATGGTGAGTTGAGACATGATGAGAGGACCCCAGTTCTGGTGATAGTTGCACATGTTATGTTAAAGCCAAAAGAAAAACAAAGTGAGTATCAATCAAAAACAGTTCTTCAAGAGTATTACTGTGATATTGTCTACACCCTCTGATATGAATAATGTAATTAACTTAATGAATGTATTTCAGATGATTATCTTTGTTATCAAAGGCATGATTTTTTTAGATGCGTACTAAAATTTGAAATTGATTTGTATAAAGGAATACATAAAATAAAATAAAAATGAATAGGACACAGCACTAGAGATGAGCGAACACCAAAATGTTCGGGTGTTCGTTATTCGGAACGAACTTCCCGCGATGTTCGAGGGTTCGTTTCGAACAACGAACCCCATTGAAGTCAATGGGCGACCAGAGCATTTTTGTATTTCGCCGATGCTCGCTAAGGTTTTCATGTGTGAAAATCTGGGCAATTCAAGAAAGTGATGGGAATGACACAGCAACGGATAGGGCAGGCGAGGGGCTACATGTTGGACTGCATCTCAAGTTCACAGGTCCCACTATTAAGCCACAATAGCGGCAAGAGTGGGCCCCCCCCCCCTCCCAACAACTTTTACTTCTGAAAAGCCCTCATTAGCATGGCATACCTTTGCTAAGCACCACACTAGCTACAACAAAGCACAATCACTGCCTGGATGACACTCCGCTGCCACTTCTCCTGGGTTACATGCTGACCAACCGCCCCCCCTCCCCCCCACAGCGCACACCAAAGTGTCCCTGCGCAGCCTTCAGCTGCCCTCATGCCACGCCACACTCATGTCTATTTAGAAGTGCGTCTGCCATGAGGAGGAACCGCAGGCACACACTGCAGAGGGTTGGCATGGCTAGGCAGCGACCCTCTTTAAAAGGGGCGGGGCGATAGCCCACAATGCTGTACAGAAGCAATGAGAAATAGAATCCTGTGCCACCGCCATCAGGAGCTGCACACGTAGGCATAGCAATGGGGAACCTATGTGCCACACACTATACATTCTGTCAAGGTGTCTGCATGCCCCAGTCAGACTGGTAATATGCACCTTAACAGTAACCGCGTTGGTGGTAACGTGGTGGTGACTGCGGACCTAGTAGCACGGTTGTATTTTGTTGGTTTTCGGAATGCGGCCAGGATTAAGTGGGCCGTGGCGGGGGGATGGTGTGGGGGCTCTCTTGTTGTGTCGGTAAAGGTGAAATTCTTGGACTGCCACCAGACGAACCAATGCAAAGGCATTTGCCAAGAATGTTTTCCCTGTTGGAGGAGGAGGGGGATGTTTTTGAGGCACTACGTGTCCTCTCCACGTGTCCGTGGTTATATGCACCTTTACAGTAACCGCGTTGGTGGTAATGTGGTGGTGACTGCGGACCTAGTAGCACGGTTGTATTTTGTTGGTTTTCGGAATGCGGCCAGGATTAAGTGGGCCGTGGCGGGGGGATGGTGTGGGGGCTCTCTTGTTGTGTCGGTAAAGGTGAAATTCTTGGACTGCCACCAGACGAACCAATGCAAAGGCATTTGCCAAGAATGTTTTCCCTGTTGGAGGAGGAGGGGGATGTTTTTGAGGCACTACGTGTCCTCTCCACGTGTCCGTGGTTATATGCACCTTTACAGTAACCGCGTTGGTGGTAATGTGGTGGTGACTGCGGACCTAGTAGCACGGTTGTATTTTGTTGGTTTTCGGAATGCGGCCAGGATTAAGTGGGCCGTGGCGGGGGGATGGTGTGGGGGCTCTCTTGTTGTGTCGGTAAAGGTGAAATTCTTGGACTGCCACCAGACGAACCAATGCAAAGGCATTTGCCAAGAATGTTTTCCCTGTTGGAGGAGGAGGGGGATGTTTTTGAGGCACTACGTGTCCTCTCCACGTGTCCGTGGTTATATGCACCTTTACAGTAACCGCGTTGGTGGTAATGTGGTGGTGACTGCGGACCTAGTAGCACGGTTGTATTTTGTTGGTTTTCGGAATGCGGCCAGGATTAAGTGGGCCGTGGCGGGGGGATGGTGTGGGGGCTCTCTTGTTGTGTCGGTAAAGGTGAAATTCTTGGACTGCCACCAGACGAACCAATGCAAAGGCATTTGCCAAGAATGTTTTCCCTGTTGGAGGAGGAGGGGGATGTTTTTGAGGCACTACGTGTCCTCTCCACGTGTCCGTGGTTATATGCACCTTTACAGTAACCGCGTTGGTGGTAATGTGGTGGTGACTGCGGACCTAGTAGCACGGTTGTATTTTGTTGGTTTTCGGAATGCGGCCAGGATTAAGTGGGCCGTGGCGGGGGGATGGTGTGGGGGCTCTCTTGTTGTGTCGGTAAAGGTGAAATTCTTGGACTGCCACCAGACGAACCAATGCAAAGGCATTTGCCAAGAATGTTTTCCCTGTTGGAGGAGGAGGGGGATGTTTTTGAGGCACTACGTGTCCTCTCCACGTGTCCGTGGTTATATGCACCTTTACAGTAACCGCGTTGGTGGGAAATGGCCTCGCCGCCATCATGTCTTTGGGAAGCCTCTGTTTCCACACCCCAGAGACATACCATTAGCAGCGGTATAGGCAGAGCCCAGAATTCGTAACATTTCAGCCGTAGCATTAGGACAGGCCCCACTAACATATCACTAGCAGCATTATAGGAGGAGCGCAGTCTTCGTTCCATGTCAGCAATAGTAGCACTCAAGACAGGCCCCAGTAACAATTCCGAAGCAGCAGTATAGCGGGAGCGCAGTCTTCGTTCCATGTCAGCAATAGTAGCACTCAAGACAGACCCCAGTAACAATTCCGAAGCAGCAGTATAGCGGGAGCGCAGTCTTAGTTCCATTTCAGTAGCCTTAGTATAGCCAAGGCCCAAGTTACATTTATGTAGCTAAAGTGTACGCCAACCCCACACACCTTTCTGTACCATGAGTGCAGGCGAAGAACATACAAATTGCTATGATTACACTGTAGGTGAGGGCCCCAAAAATTTGGTGTACCAACAGTACTAATGTACCTCAGTAAAAATTGGCCATGCCCAACCAAGATGGCAGGTGAATCGCTTTGGTTAATGTGGCTTAAGTGGTAACTAGGCCTGGAGGCAGCCCAGTGTAACGAAAAATTGGTTCAAGTTAAAGTTCCAACGCTTTTAAGCGCATTGAAACTTATAAAAATTGTTCAGAAAAATTATTTGAGTGAGCCTTGTGGCCCTAAGAAAAATTGCCCGTTCAGCGTGATTACGTGAGGTTTCAGGAGGAGGAGCAGGAGGAGGAGGAGGAATATTAGACACAGATTGATGAAGCAGAAATGTCCCCGTTTTGGATGGTGAGAGAGAATGTAGCTTCCATCGGCGGGTGCAGCCTACGTATTGCTTACGTATCGCTGCTGTCCGCTGGTGGAGAACAGAAGTCTGGGGAAATCCAGCCTTTGTTCATCTTGATGAGTGTTAGCCTGTCGGCACTGTCGGTTGACAAGCGGCTACGCTTATCTGTGATGATTCCCCCAGCCACACTAAACACCCTCTCCGACAAGACGCTAGCCGCAGGACAAGCACCTCCAGGGCATACAGCGCTAGTTCAGGCCACGTGTCCAGCTTCAACACCCAGTAGTTGTAGGGGGCAGAGGCGTCACCAAGGATGGTCGTGCGATCCGCTACGTACTCCCTCACCATCCTTTTACAGTGCTCCCGCCGACTCAGCCGTGACTGGGGAGCGGTGACACAGTCTTGGTGGGGAGCCATAAAGCTGGCCAGGCCCTTAAAGACTGTTGCACTGCCTGGGATGTACATGCTGCTCGATCTACGCACATCCCCTGCTACCTTGCCCTCGGTACTGCGCCTTCTGCCACTAGCGCTGTCGGCTGGGAATTTTACCATCAGCTTGTCCGCAAGGGTCCTGTGGTATAGCAACACTCTCGAACCCCTTTCCTCTTCGGGAATGAGAGTGGGCAGGTTCTCTTTATACCGTGGATCGAGCAGTGTGTACACCCAGTAATCCGTCGTGGCCAGAATGCGTGCAACGCGAGGGTCACGAGAAAGGCATCCTAACATGAAGTCAGCCATGTGTGCCAGGGTACCTGTACGCAACACATGGCTGTCTTCACTAGGAAGATCACTTTCAGGATCCTCCTCCTCCTCCTCCTCCTCCTCAGGCCATACACGCTGAAAGGATGACAGGCAATCAGCCGGTGTACCGTCAGCAGCGGGCCAAGCTGTCTCTTCCCCCTCCTCCTCATCCTCCTCATGCTCCTCCTCCTCCTCCTGTACGCGCTGAGAAATAGACAGGAGGGTGCCCTGACTATCCAGCGGCATACTGTCTTCCCCCGCCCCCGTTTCCGAGCGCAAAGCAGCTGCCTTTATGGTTTGCAGGGAATTTCTCAAGATGCATAGCAGAGGAATGGTGACGCTAATGATTGTAGCATCGCCGCTCACCACCTGGGTAGACCCTGGATGTCTGCCAACCAGGCCCACTCTTCTGAAAGGAATTGAGGAGGCTGACTCCCACTGCGCCGCCCATGTTGGAGTTGGTATTCGACTATAGCTCTACGCTGTTCATAGAGCCTGGCCAACATGTGGAGCGTAGAGTTCCACCGTGTGGGCACGTCGCACAGCAGTCGGTGCACTGGCAGCTTAAAGTGATGTTGCAGGGTGCGCAGGGTGGCAGCGTCCGTGTGGGACTTGCGAAAATGTGCGCAGAGCCGGCGCGCCTTTACGAGCAGGTCTGACAAGCGTGGGTAGCTTTTCAGAAAGCGCTGAACCACCAAATTAAAGACGTGGGCCAGGCATGGCACGTGCGTGAGGCTGCCGAGCTGCAGAGCCGCCACCAGGTTACGGCCGTTGTCACACACGACCATGCCCGGTTGGAGGCTCAGCGGCGCAAGCCAGCGGTCGGTCTGCTCTGTCAGACCCTGCAGCAGTTCGTGGGCCGTGTGCCTCTTATCGCCTAAGCTGAGTAGTTTCAGCACGGCCTGCTGACGCTTGCCCACCGCTGTGCTGTCACACCGCGCGACACCGACTGCTGGCGACATGCTGCTGCTAACACATCTTGATTGCGAGACAGAGGAGGAGGAGGAGGAGGAGGGTGCTTTAGTGGAGAAAGCATACACCTCCGCAGATACCACCACCGAGCTGGGGCCCGCAATTCTGGGGGTGGGTAGGACGTGAGCGGTCCCGGGCTCTGACTCTGTCCCAGCCTCCACTAAATTCACCCAATGTGCCGTCAGGGAGATGTAGTGGCCCTGCCCGCCTGTGCTTGTCCACGTGTCCGTAGTTAAGTGGACCGTGGCAGTAACCGCGTTGGTGAGGGCGCGTACAATGTTGCGGGAGACGTGGTCGTGCAGGGCTGGGACAGCACATCGGGAAAAGTAGTGGCGACTGGGAACTGAGTAGCGCCGGGCCGCCGCCTCCATGATACTTTTGAAGGACTCAGTTTCCACAACCCTATACGGCAGCATCTCAAGGCTGATGAATTTTGCTATGCGGACGGTTAACGTTTGAGCGTGCGGGTGCGTGGCGGCGTACTTGCGCTTGCGCTCCAACAGTTGCGCAAGCGACGGCTGGACGGTGCGCTGAACTACACTGCTGGATGGGGCCGAGGACAGCGGAGGTGAGGGTGTGGGTGCAGGCCAGGAGACGGTAGTGCCTGTGTCCTGAGAGGGGGGTTGCATCTCAGTGGCAGGTTGGGGCACAGGGGGAGAGGCAGGGGTGCAAACCGGAGGCGCTGAACGGCCTTCGTTCCACCTTGTGGGGTGCTTGGCCATCATATGTCTGCGCATGGTGGTGGTGGTGAGGCTGTTGGTGTTGGCTCCCCGGCTGAGCTTTGCGCGACAAAGGTTGCACACCACTGTTCGTCGGTCGTCAGGCGTCTCTGTGAAAAACTGCCAGACCTTAGAGCACCTCGGCCTCTGCAGGGTGGCATGGCGCGAGGGGGCGCTTTGGGAAACACTTGGTGGATTATTCGGTCTGGCCCTGCCTCTACCCCTGGACACCGCACTGCCTCTTGCAACCTGCCCTGCTGATGCCCTTGACTCCCCCTCTGAAGACCTGTCTTCCTGAGTAAGCGTTGCACACCAGGTGGGGTCAGTCACCTCATCGTCCTGCTGCTCTTCCTCCGAATCCTCTGTGCGCTGCTCCCTCGGACTTACTGCCCTTACTACTACCTCACTGCAAGACAACTGTGTCTGATCGTCATCGTCCTCCTCACCCACAGAAAGTTGTTGAGACAGTTGGCGGAAGTCCCCAGCCTCTTCCCCCGGACCCCGGGAACTTTCGAATGGTTGGGCATCAGTGACGATAAACTCCTCTGGTGGGAGAGGAACCGCTGCTGCCCAATCTAAGCAGGGGCCCGAGAACAGTACCTGGGAGTGTTCCCGCTCCTGAGCAGGTGTCATTGTAGTGAAGTGAGGAGGCTGGGAGGAAGGAGGAGCAGCAGACAGAGGATTCGGATTTGCAGCAGTGGACGGCGCAGAACTGCGGGTTGACGATAGGTTGCTCGAAGCACTTTCTGCCATCCAGGACAGGACCTGCTCACACTGCTCATTTTCTAATATCCGTCTCCCGCGTGGACCCATTAATTGGGCGATGAATGTGGGGATGCCAGAAACGTGCCTCTCTCCTAATCGCGCAGCAGTCGGCTGCGACACACCTGGATCAGGAGCTCGGCCTGTGCCCACACCCTGACTTGGCCCTCCGCGTCCTCGGCCGCGTCCACGTCCTCTAGGCCTACCCCTACCCCTCAGCATGCTGTATTACCAGTGATTTGATTTCACAGGCAGGAAATAAATTGGCGCAAGACTGCAGGCCAAATATAATTTTTTCCCTTTTTTGAAAACGAAAGGCCCCACTGCCTCTAGTGAATGTATAATCTAAGTTTAATAACTGTGCTGTTTTCCTGCTAATGTGTCACAGAACGTGAGGGTAGCAGAGTTATTAACTGTGGCAGAGCAGGTATTTTTTTTCCCAATTAAGGAAAGCAAATGGCGAAGCCAGGAGTAAAACGTAGCTGGGTGCGTCTGATTTTTAAAGGTTGCACACGCAGCCGACACGTGTCCACCGCCCTTAGGACGGACAGAGGCAGGACAAATAGAATTATTTTCCATTTTTTTGCACCAAAAGGCAGCACTGCGTATATTCAATGAACATGAGAAGTTTAATAACTGTGCTGTTTTCCTGCTAATGTGTCACAGAACGTGAGGGTAGCAGAGTTATTAACTGTGGCAGAGCAGGTATTTTTTTTCCCAATTAAGGAAAGCAAATGGCGAAGCCAGGAGTAAAACGTAGCTGGGTGCGTCTGATTTTTAAAGGTTGCACACGCAGCCGACACGTGTCCACCGCCCTTAGGACGGACAGAGGCAGGACAAATAGAATTATTTTCCGTTTTTTTGCACCAAAAGGCAGCACTGCGTATATTCAATGAACATGAGAAGTTTAATAACTGTGCTGTTTTCCTGCTAATGTGTCACAGAACGTGAGGGTAGCAGAGTTATTAACTGTGGCAGAGCAGGTATTTTTTTCCCAATTAAGGAAAGCAAATGGCGAAGCCAGGAGTAAAACGTAGCTGGGTGCGTCTGATTTTTAAAGGTTGCACACGCAGCCGACACGTGTCCACCGCCCTTAGGACGGACAGAGGCAGGACAAATAGAATTATTTTCCGTTTTTTTGCACCAAAAGGCAGCACTGCGTATATTCTATGAACATGAGAAGTTTAATAACTGTGCTGTTTTCCTGCTAATGTGTCACAGAACATGAGGGTAGCAGAGTTATTAACTGTGGCAGAGCAGGTATTTTTTTTCCCAATTAAGGAAAGCAAATGGCGAAGCCAGGAGTAAAACGTAGCTGGGTGCGTCTGATTTTTAAAGGTTGCACACGCAGCCGACACGTGTCCACCGCCCTTAGGACGGACAGAGGCAGGACAAATAGAAATATTTTCCGTTTTTTTGCACCAAAAGGCAGCACTGCGTATATTCAATGAATAATAACTGTGTTGTGGCCCTGCCTACACAATTCTTTCCCTGCAGTATCAATGGAGGGTGCAATGCTCTGCAGAGGCGATTTTGAGAAGTAAAAAAAAATGCAGCACAGCTAACAGCAGCCAGCACAGTACTGCACACGGTTAAATATGGCCCTAGAAAGGACCGTTGAGGTTCTTGAAGGCTACACTCACTCCTAACACTCTGTCCCTAATGCCGGGTGCAGCACTTCTGTCCCTAATGCCGGGTGCAACGCTCTGCAGAGGCGATTTTGAGAAAAAAAAAATTGCCACTGCTAACAGCAGCCAACACACAGCTATCAGTGGCCCTAATAAGGACCTTTGGCGGGTCTTGAAGCCTACACTAACTACCAATTCTTTCCCTACAGCAGCTCCGGTACAAACAGCACTGTCCCTCATCTAACTCACACGGCATCTGAGGCGAGCCGCGGGAGGGGCCGACTTTTATATTAGGCGGACACCTGATCTTCCCAGCCACTCACTGCAGGGGGGTGGTATAGGGCTTGAACGTCACAGGGGGAAGTTGTAATGCCTTCCCTGTCTTTCAATTGGCCAGAAAAGCGCGCTAACGTCTCAGGGAAGGAAGTGAAAGTAACCCGAACACCGCATGGTGTTCGTTACGAATAACGAACATCACGAACACCCTAATATTCGCACGAATATCAAGCTCGGAAGAACACGTTCGCTCATCTCTACACAGCACATTTTCAGGGAAAGATATAATAGATGGTAGCAGGCGGTGAACAACAAAACGTTATTGGATCATTGAAACTTAGTATGAGTAAACATTTTATGAATGAGGATAAGATGTTAAGATTACTGATTGACTTTCCTGATCCTGTAGAAGGTGGTATTGCTAATACAGATGGGGCACAAAGTAAACATTTTATTGGTGATGCGTAATCTAGTTAGTTTCCCTCATGCCTGCTGGCAGTCTATAAGATTTCTTTTTTCAAAAATATAAAAGCACTTATTGATCCATGTGCATCACTAATATAACAAAGGGGAAAATTGAGACCCTCCATTGGTTGAGCTTCCTTAATGATGTTATGCTGAAGCTGGAAAACAGGAAGGGCAATATTGTTGTAATATCTAGAAGGTAGTATATACAGAAAGCAATACACCACTGAAAGTGAGGTATATAAACATTTGGAAAGAGACCAAAAAGACTTGTTACGTAACTGGATGGAAAATGCATACTTTATACAAACTTTGCAGAGAAATGGGTTTTTATATTTGCTGAAAAAACCCTACAGGTACTTTTTCTTGAAGGTGATAAGTCACCTGTAGAGATGAGCGAGCGTACTCGCTAAGTCAAATTACTCGAGCGAGTAGTGCCCTATGCAAGCACCTGCCCGCTCGTCTCTAAAGATTCGGGTGCTGGCGGGGGACAGCGGTGAGTGGCGGGAGTGAGCAGGGAGGAGCGGGGGGGGGGGGGGAGTGAGAGAAGAATCTCTCCCCCGCTCCCGAATCTTTAGAGGTGAGCAGGCAGGTACTCGCATAAGGCACTACTCGCTCGAGTAGTTTGCCTTAGCGAGTACGCTTGCTCATCTCTAGTCACCTAATATTCCTTTTGGTTCCCCAATTGTGGTGGATCTTGAAAAAGGTCAATGTATAAGCAATCCTTTTTTTTTAATATTTACAGCTTTATTTGTTATTTGGAAGATGTGTTTATTGCATGATCTGGGACATCATTTCATGGAGTACTTGAATGTTACTCAGATGAATTTGGAATTTGCTAGTTAATTAGAAAGTAGTGATACTAAGTTCTTCACAAAAGAAATGTAATGTGATGGTCAGAGAGGCAGATGGTAATATGCAGACTAGTTGGTTTTGTAAACCCACAGCAACTAAAGTATTACTGCAATATGAAAGCTACTGTACCACCCTAATCATATGATAAAGGTATTACCTTATGGGCAAGATTTAGGACACTTAATAATGATTATACTGTTTGGAAGTGGTAGAAATAGTGTTATTTACATCTATAGAATTCTATTCATATTCAATTCAATTCATATTAGGCAAAAGAGCCACTCTTTGCAAGTGAAGTAGTTGAAATATAAATGAAGCAATTTAGTAACGAATTGTAGAGTACATCACCTTTTATTTTGCTCTTTGCACATTTGCCTGTTAAAACTACAAGCCAGAGGCAAATGGTGTAATTATGTACACTAGTTATTTAATATTTATGTTCAGAGCCAAGATATTGCATAATAATAAAATGTGTTGATCAATCAAAGCACTTACAGTTGAAATGTATTCCTGGTGTGGATACAGAATATTATGTTATTGTTACATATTAATTGGCTACACTTTGCTCAGCTTGCACCCTGTTTGGAAATGATTTTGTTTATTGGAAATCCTTGCTGCCTCTTTCACATTCCATTTAGATGGGAGTGCTTACACTAGTGCTCTTGCGGCTGCTGCTATTAAGAGCCTTTTCCTTTTCTTCTTTCAGCTAAATGAAAGTGATAAGCATTTACAGAACATAAACATAATGTTTCCTCTTCTTTTATTTCTTTAAAGTTAATGAAAGAGGATTTGTTTTGCAAAATTTATTGCTTTGCATATATCCATGTTATCTTAGTTGCTGCCTCAGGCAAATGAAGTAAATAATTAATTTACATTTGGACATGCAAGAGTGGTTGTAATTAAAGCATGTACTATAGGTGCCAATTAAGCTGCAAGTCACAGAAAACAGCAGAGGCCAATCACACCCAGTGAGGCTCATGTCTGTACGCCCTTGTTCCTGCATCACAATACACTCATTGACTATTTATTTACTCTTCACAAAAAGGCTGCTGTTTTTTTGTCTTACTATTGCTTTTCAGTCCCTGAACTATGAAAACTATCCCCCTCAGTAGAGTTGATTATATTTTCTTCCTCCTCGCATTCATAATCTTAAGAAACAAACTTGCTGTTTGCTTTCAAGTTGTATTATTACATCATAAACTGATGTGTGGAGACTTTTTAGAGAATGAATTTTTAAACTGGTGTATAAATTGGGCTTCAACTACAACAGTTTAATGAAATATGCTGTGAGTAGTCATTGTGACTTTGAATATTTTAATTATCAGATGTCAATAAGATTTCTTTGTAGCAAATCTATCAATTCAAGTATTTTAGTATTTGCAAGTAATGAAGCTCTTGTAAACATTCCTTATACAATAATAAGAGCAATAAAATTGAGCATCGTTAAACGCCTTAGAAGTGTACGGTGGAAATCAGGTCCAGCCCTATACAAGAGGCTTTATGGGCTTTTTTTTTCCTAGTAGAAAGTTTGCTAGGGCAGAATTCCTTTAAAGTTTGCTATCTGAAGGAATTATATTCTTACCAGATCTAATAAACCCTGTATGCCTAAATATAAAATAGGAGTTATACAAAGGTATAGTAAATTATCTAAACCCCTTGTTCCTCAGTCATACATGTTTTTTTATGGTGGTTGCTACAAGCACTTAGGCTAGGCACCCATTTAAACATAGTAGCCTAGTTTAAGGTCTGACAAGAATTCTATGCCAGGATAAGCTGGGGTTTGGCTGTCTGTTGATAGTCAGGCTCTGGCTCTAATAGCTGAGAGCAGTGAAACCTCTTTAATACAAGAGTGACTATAAATAAAACTTGAGTCAGATCACTTTGCAGTTCAATATTTGGTTTAACTATGATCTTCTGTAAATGCATGTAATTGAAAACGAGGTCATTGCATGGCATGGCTACTTTATTTGGACATCATGGAACATCGTGGCAGTAGTTGCTAATTGCATAAAATATACATTTGTCTTAACGTTAGGGATTCTGTATCTTCAAAGATGCAAAAATAAATAGGCTCAAACACCATGGTTAACTGACTTAATATAATTTGCAATAAAGACAAAAGCATGCAAAAAGATATACAAAGATGAGACAAAAAACATACAAGATATCAATAGATATACAAAATATCAAAATATATAATCAAAGTAGACACCAGTAAAAAGTTTGGTGAAATATTTTCATTCCAAACATTAACTCTTGAAAATGCATACATATTAATTGAAAAACATTCCAGATGACTATCTCATGAAGCTGACTGAGAGAATGCTTAGAGTGTGCAAAGCTGTCAACAAAGCAAAAGTAGGTTATTGTGAGGAATCCAAAATCTAAAACATGCTTTGTTTTTTAAACACTTTTTTGTTTACCACTTAAGGCCTTAGTCACACGGGCGTAAATACGCGCGTATATACGCGCGTATATACACGCGTAAAAAAAACGCGTGACCATGTCCATTGCCACCAATATGTTCTATCTTTTGTAGGTGCGTTTTTACGCGCGTATATACGCGCGTAAATACGCCCGTGGGTTTTTATGCGCGTATATACGCGCGTATTTACGCCCGTGTGACTAAGGCCTAATTCCGTATGTGTTGCTTTATGTCTTGTCTTCATATCATGTCTTGTTTTCATGTCATCAATATGAATCCACAATGTAGAAAACTTTAAAAAATAAAAAAAAACAAGAAACCATGGAATGAAAAAGTGTCCAAATGTTTGACTGATACTGTAAGGAAAACTCAAAAGATACATACAAGGCATACAATAGTATATCGACAAGATGCACCAACAAAATACAGAAAGTATTAGGCATCTTCTAAGTGAGCGTATTTATGTACATCCATAACACATTTCTGTATAAGGCCTCAGTCACACGGGCGTTTTTTCCTGCGATTTGTGGATCGCATAACGGATGCGCATCCGCACATTGCGTGACCAGGGCCGACGATTCGCTGAAAAATCTGCACCTAGCAGCGTTTTCAGCGAAACGGCCCGATCCAAGGAGCGCTGCCCGCTATTCTCTGCCACAGCTGTGGCAGAGGAGAACGATGTTCGCCCATTGAATTCAATGGAGCCGGCAATACAGCCGGCTCCTTTGAAACCAATGGGCTGCCGGCAAGCACTGTATGAATTTTCGGCGAAGGGCTTAAAATATAAGCCCTTCCCTGAAAAGCATCACAGAAGGGGAAATCAAGAATTTTCGGGGAAGGGCTTAAAATATAAGCCCTTCCTTGCAAAGCATCCTGCAAATGTGTAGAAGTAAAAAAAAAAAGTATACTCACCTTTTTTCTGCAGCCCGAATTCAGCTGCGTCCGGCCGGCAGTTCTCCTGAACTGCTCTCTGTAGTATTCAGCAGTCGGGGATTTAAAATCCCCGCCTGCTGAATGGGCTGCCTCTGATTGGTCACAGCCCTCAGCGAATCAGAGGCAGCTCTCACTCACCCATTCATGAATTCATGAATGGGTGAGTGAGTGCTGCCTCTGATTAGCTGAGAGCAGGGACCAATCAGAGGCAGCTCTCAGCCGTCATTCAATAGCTGTAGTATATGTTCTCAATGGGGTCGGCGCTGCTGCCGCCAGCCTCATTGAGCGCATATATAGAACACAACAATTCGCAGAACGCAGATAGGCGCGTTCTGCAAATCGTTGTGTCCTATAATTTATCGCACATCCGCATAAAAAACGGACATGTGCTTGCTCCCATTGGGATGCATTGAGTCTATATATCTGCAGATCGCAAGCGCGTCTGCAGATCGGACCAAAAAACGCCTGTGTAACCGAGCCCTTACAGATTAAATTTCATCAGTATTTCATCTGTATTTGCCTCTATCTTTGCTTTAATTGTTTTTATTTTCCACAGGATAAAATAAGATCAGTTGTTTTTTTTTGTTCTATTCATGCGCTAAAAAAATGCTCATCTGACAGAGCCCTAACATGGATGAAACTAGCACGCATGCTGTGGTTTTAAAATACATGTGTATTTTTACATCCATATAAATAGATTCAGAGATTTCATTAGCTTTGTTTTTGGGCCCACAAAAGATTAATAACATAGGGATTTGAAATGCGGTCAGCTGAAATCAGCCTAAAGCCTCTTTCACACGAGCGTATATCAGCCCGCCATTTTCACGGTTGGCCGATATATGCTGTGATCTGATGCATTGGATTCTAATGCATCAGATCACATGGACGTATTCCCGCAGCGTAAAAGCACCCGGCCGGCCCGGTGTCGGGCCCAAAAGATAATCTTGGAACTGTCTTTTGGGCCAGAATGCGTCAGCCACTGCATGGGCTACTATGGAGCCGATGACAAATTGCAATTGAGGGGCAGGGTGGGGGCGTAGCTAGGTGCCGGCCAGTAAAGCCTCCTCCCATTGCTGGCTGCGGACAAGGGACGGGGCAGAGCTAAGCTGCCATCTGAACACACGCACAAACGTTAGATTTGTGCGCCTGTTCACGAGTTTTAACTGCTAAGATTATAGCATATATCGTCCGGTCATGAAAACAACGCCCGATATACACTTGTGGAAAAAAAGTCTTATACTTAGCATCCATGATATTCAATCTGGAGGAGCACTGCTATTTTACCAACATCCAGGATTCAAGAGCTACTTTTTGCATTCGCTTAGTTTCAAGGTGCTCTTCTTTTTTTTGTCTAAAAACGTTTTGCTTATCCCTTGGCAATAGTAGGACTTAAGGCCCATTTAGACACAATGATTTTTGCTCAAAATTCTCTGAAAAGTGTCTAAATGCGCGGCCATCGTGCACTGTTCGTTCATCTCTCATTTCTAGCCAGCTAGAAATTAGCGATGAGCCTTATTAGCGCCGCACACTGGTTTTCTCAGTGGGCAGTGCTGATAGCATTTTTTCAGCTGGTATCCCACTGGCAGTTCTCAGTGGGACACCAGCTGAAAGCGCAGAGAACAATGCAGCTGTTTGCATATACAAAACAGCTGCATTGTTCTCCGAGCTATCGCAGCATAACTCCACTCCACCAGCATAACTCTTAAGTAGGTAATTAGCTACTTAGAGTTATGCAAAGATGATCTCCCAAAACTGACACTCAAACTGTCGTTTGAGCGAATTTTGAGCGATCATCACTCCGCGTAAATGGGCCTTTACTGTTTAAACCAGTAAGACCTTTTCTTATCAGAAAGTGACTGAGGATGACATGAATTCTTCCCTAAAGAATGTCCAGGAAATTAAATGTTAAAACCAAGTAACCCTTACTATACAACATTTCAAACTGAAAGGACACATTTAGAGAGTGCTTAGTCAGCCAGGATAGTAAGCCTGCCTATGATTTGTCTCACATCAGATCTAAATTCAACTCCATTATAAAATAAGTATAAGATAATTTCAGACCCTTAAAATAGTCCAAAACAATGGTTTATTTACTGCTAATGGTCATATTAACGTTAAAGATTTCAAGTGTAATTCTCCAGGACAGATGATTAAAGACACGTTTATGTCCATGTGAAGAATTAACACATCAATTTACCTAATTGATATCAGCCTCAAATTTATTAAAATATTATATGCATATCATTTTATGTATTCATAATATACTATACTATAGTCAATCTGAAAAATTATTGTACTGTCTTATTAAAATAAATAAAGGCTTAAAAGTGTATTCATTTTATTATTTGATTTTTTTTTTTATACAATTTCTGGAATTTTACTACCAAGGACAATGTCACTGGCTGTCTAGTCAGGTGAGTACTTCCTGTCTCCATTTGAATACACAGTAAAGCTATCTGAATCATTTAAAACTGTTATCTGATGTATATAAAGTTATGTAGAGTAAAAAAAAAAGGCATGTCTATTGTATTACTGTGTTTGAAGTAAAATTTGTAAGCACATGGAACATACTTTGTATAGTAGACTGGAATAATATAGAATTCCACATGCCGTTTTTAATACAGCTGTTTGAGTCATATACGGAACTGCTGTATTTTTAGACTATGACACACCAAACAATAAAACCTAATACCTACGTTTTATTTTGAAGGAAATTAGAAAAAAATATCTCAAACCCAATGGTGTGCAAAAGGACTAGTAAACATCTGTGGGCAACACACTTTAATGGGGATATCTGCAGTCGAAATTCTGATATAGGGACATGGTGCTCTTTACTATAATGCAGAATATGTGTAGAGAGGGCGTGGGAATGGAGTTTTTGTACCTTGAATACTACACTGGTTCTCTGCTATATAACTTGCCAGTCTACGATGGAGCAACAGTATACTGTAAGGAGGACTTGTACTATTATGGCTGCTTTCTATTGTTCTGTACACAGGCAGGCTGACAAACAAGGAATGTTGTGGGGTAAAAGAGAGAGTGGTCTGAGTGTAGATTGACAGAGACCCCCTCTATGTATTACATTCCAATCCCCTGGAACCTCATGGCACTGAAAATATCAGAAGTGAAATTAAAAGATGATATTAGTTGTTGAGTTGCTAGAAGAACAGGGCATAAAATTGAAGTATCAGATTTTCAATGCAGAGAGACCCCTTTCTAATCTTCCCTCCTTGGCCATGAAAATGACAGCAGCAAGGCAGCAAAACTCTGCCTGAAAACTCCAGTTAATCAGAGCACAGAAGGATCTATCCTGATTCACATTCCCCTCCACACTGCCCTTCATCTGAACTACAGATGGCCTGATAGGGCAACACACAGTGCAAATGAGATAACAACTCCCTGAGAAGATGATTGCTCAGGCAGAAAACCTCTCCTGCACTCCCTGAAAGACAGGAGATAAACAACGATTTTAAGGCTGGGTCCAAACAGGGCTGATTTCCAATTGTAGATTTACAATTTTCCGCTGCAGATCAGATGCGGAAAGCCAGCCTCCAAACCCCCACCATTTGCTGTGGGTTTTATTTAGAGATGAGCGAGCACCAAAATGCTCGGGTGCTCGTTACTCGAGACGAACTTTTGGCGATGCTCGAGGGTTCGATTCGAGTAACTAACCCCATTGAAGTCAATGGGCGACCCGAGCATTTTTGTATATCGCCGATGCTCACTAAGGTTTTCATTTGTGAAAATCTGGGCAATTCAAGAAAGTGATGGGAACGACACAGAAACGGCAGGCAAGGGGCTACATGTTGGGCTGCATCTCAAGTTCCCAGGTCCCACTATTAAGCCACAATAGCGGCAAGAGTGCCCCCCCCCTCCCAACAATTTTTACTTCTGAAAAACCCTCATTAGCAAGGCATACCTTAGCTAAGCACCACACTACCTCCAACAAAGCACAATCACTGCCTGCATGACACTCCGCTGCCACTTCTCCTGGGAATGTGGTGGCGACTGCGGACCTAGTAGCGCAGTTTTATTTAGTTGGTTTTTGGAATGCGGCCAGGATTAAGTGGGCCGTGGCGGTGGGATGGTGGGGGGTCTCTCTTGTTGTGTCGGTAAAGGTGAAATTCTTGGACTGCCACCAGACGGACCAATGCTAGGTATTTGCCAAGAATGTTTTCATTGTTGGAGGAGGAGGGGGATGTTTTTGAGGCACTACGTGTCCTCTCCACGTGTCCGTGGTTATATGCACCTTAACAGTAACCGCGTTGGTGGGAAATGGCCTCGCCACCATCATGTCTTTGGGAAGCCTCCGTTTCCACACCCCAGTGACATAGCATTAGCAGCGGTATAGGAAGAGCCCAGAATTAGTAACATTTCAGCGGCAGCATTAGGGACAGGCCCCAGTAACATATCACTAGCAGCATTATAGGGGGAGCACAGTATCAGTTCCTTTTTAGTAGTAGTAGCAGTCAAGACAGGCCCCAGTAACAATTCCGAAGCAGCAGTATAGGGGGAGCACAGTCTTAGTTCCATTTCAGTAATAGTAGCAGTCAAGACAGGCCCCAGTAACAATTTCGAAGCAGCAGTATAGGGGGAGCACAGTATTAGTTCCATTTCAGTAGTAGTAGCAGTCAAGACAGGCCACAGTAACATTCCCGTTGCAGCAGTTTAGGGAGATAACAGTCTCTTTCACATTTCAGTAGTTGCAGTATAGACAAGGCCCCAGTTACATTTATGTAGCAAAAGTGAAGGCCAACCCCACACACCTTGCTGTACCATGAGTGCAGGCGAAGCCCATAAAAATTAGTAGGATTAGACCAAAGGCGAGGGCCGAAAAAAATTGGTGTACCAACAGTACTAATGTACCTCAGAAAAATTGCCCATGCGCAACCAAGAGGGCAGGTGAAACCCATTAATCGCTTTGCTTAATGTGGCTTAATTTGTAACTAGGCCTGGAGGCAGCCCAGTTAAAATAAAAATTGGTTCAGGTGAAAGTTTCAACGCTTTATTGAATTGAGAATTGAAACGTATAAACATTGTTTACAAAAGTTATATGACTGAGCCTTGTGGGCCTAAGAAAAATTGCCCGTTCGGCGTGATTACGTGAGGTTTCAGGAGGAGGAGCAGGAAAAGGAGGATGAATATAGTACACAGATTGATGAAGCTAAAAGGTCCCCGTTTTTGATGGTGATAGAGAACGATGCTTCCATCCGTGGGTGCAGCCTACGTATTGTTTAGGTACCGCTGCTGTCCGCTGGTGGAGAAGAGAAGTCTGGGGAAATCCAGGCTTTGTTCATCTTTATGAGTGTAAGCCTGTCGGCACTGTCGGTTGACAGGTGGGTACGCTTATCCGTGATGATTCCCCCAGCCGCAATAAACACCCTCTCTGACAAGACGCTAGCCGCAGGACAAGCAAGCACCTCCAGGTCATACAGCGCGAGTTCAGGCCACGTGTCCAGCTTCGACACCCAGTAGTTGTAGGGGGCAGAGGCGTCACGGAGGACGGTCGTGCGATTGGCTACGTACTCCCTCACCATCCTTTTATAGTGCTCCCGCCAACTCAACCTTGACTGGGGAGCGGTGACACAGTCTTGCTGGGGGCCCATAAAGCTGTCAAAGGCCTTGGAGAGTGTTCCCCTGCCTGTGCTGTACATGCTGCCTGATCTCCGCACCTCCCCTGCTACCTGGCCCTCGGAACTGCGCCTTCTGCCACTATTGCTGTCGGATGGGAATTTTACCATCAGTTTGTCCGCCAGGGTCCTGTGGTATAGCATCACTCTCGAACCCCTTTCCTCTTGAGGCATGAGAGTGGAAAGGTTCTCCTTATACCGTGGGTCGAGCAGTGTGTACACCCAGTAATCCGTAGTGGCCAGAATGCGTGTAACGCGAGGGTCACGAGAAAGGCATCCTAACATGAAGTCAGCCATGTGTGTCAGGGTACCTGTACGCAACACATGGCTGTCCTCACTAGGAAGATCACTTTCAGGATCCTCCTCCTCCTCCTTCTCCTCAGGCCATACACGCTGAAAGGATGACAGGCAAGCAGCATGGGTACCCTCAGCAGTGGGCCAAGCTGTCTCTTCCCCTTCCTCCTCATGCTCCTCCCCTCATCCTCCTCCTCCTCAACGCGCTGAGATATAGACATGAGGGTGCTCTGACTATCCAGCGACATACTGTCTTCCCCCGCCTCCGTTTCCGAGCACAAAGCGTCTGCCATTATGCTTTGCAGGGAACGTCTCAAGAGGCATAGCAGAGGAATGGTGACGCTAATGATTGCAGCATCGCCACTCACCATCTGGGTAGACTCCTCAAAGTTTCCAAGGACCTGGCAGATGTCTGCCAACCAGGCCCACTCTTCTGTAAAGAATTGAGGAGGCTGACTCCCACTACGCCGCCCATGTTGGAGTTGGTATTCCACTATAGCTCTACGCTGCTCATAGAGCCTGGCCAACAGGTGGAGCGTAGAGTTCCACCGTGTGGGCACGTCGCACAGCAGTCGGTGCACTGGCAGATTAAACTGATGTTGCAGGGTCCGCAGGGTGGCAGCGTCCATCTTGGACATGCGGAAATGTGTGCTGAGCCAGCGCACCTTTCCGACCAGGTCTGACAAGCGTGGGTAGCTTTTCAGAAAGCGCTGAACCACCAAATTAAAGACGTGGGCCAGGCATGGCACGTGCGTGAGGCTGCCGAGCTGCAGAGCCGCCACCAGGTTACGGCTGTTGTCCCACACGACCATGCCCGGTTGGAGGCTCAACTGCGAAAGCCAGCGGTCGGTCTGCTCTGTCAGACCCTGCAGCAGTTTGTGGGCCGTATGCCTCTTCTCTCCTAAGCTGAGTAGTTTCAGCACGGCCTGCTGACGCTTGGCCACCGCTGTGCTGCCACGCCGCGCGACACCGACTGCTGGCGACATGCTGCTGCTGACACATCTTGATTGCGAGACAGAGGTTGCATAGGAGGAGGAAGAGGGTGGTTTAGTGGAGGAAGCATACACCGCCGCAGATACCAGCACCGACCTGGGGCCCGCAATTCTGGGGGTGGGTAGGACGTGAACGGTCCCAGGCTCTGACTCGGTCCCACCCTCCACTAAATTCACCCAATGTGCCGTCAGGGAGATATAGTGGCCCTGCCCGCCTGTGCTTGTCCACGCGTCCGTTGTTAAGTGGACCTTCGCAGTAACCGCGTTGGTGAGGGCACGTACAAAGTTGCGGAAGACGTGGTCGTGCAGGGCTGGGACGGCACATCGGGTAAAGTAGTGGCGACTGGGAACCAAGTAGCGCGGCACCGCCGCCATCATGTTTTTGAAAGCCTCCGTTTCCACAAGCCTATACGGCAGCATCTCCAGGCTGATAAATTTGGCTATGTGCACGTTTAACGCTTGAGCGTGCGGGTGCGTGGCGGCGTACTTGCGCTTGCGCTCAAACAGTTGCACTATTGACGGCTGTACGCTGCGCTGAGAGACATTGCTGGATGGGGCCGAGGACAGCGGAGGTGAGGGTATGGGTGCAGGCTGGGAGACGGTCGTGCCTGTGTCCTGAGAGGGGGGTTGGATCTCAGTGGCAGGTTGGGGCACAGGGGGAGAGGCAGTGGTGCAAACCGGAGGCGGTGAACGGCCTTCGTCCCACCTTGTGGGGTGCTTGGCCATCATATGTCTGCGCATGCTGGTGGTGGTGAGGCTGGTGGTGGTGGCTCCCCGGCTGATCTTGGCGCGACAAACCTTGCACACCACAGTTCGTCGGTCGTCTGCACTCTCAGTGAAAAACTGCCAGACCTTTGAGCACCTCGGCCTCTGCAGGGTGGCATGGTGCGAGGGGGCGCTTTGGGAAACAGTTGGTGGATTATTCGGTCTGGCCCTGCCTCTACCCCTGGCCACCGCACTGTCTCTTCCAACCTGCCCTGCTGCTGCACTTGCCTCCCCCTCTGAAGACCTGTCCTCAGTAGGCTTAGCAAACCAGGTGGGGTCAGTCACCTCATCGTCCTGCTGCTCTTCCTCCGAATCCTCTGTGCGCTCGTCCCCCGGACTTACTGCCCTTACTACTACCTCACTGATAGACAACTGTGTCTCATCGTCATCGTCCTCCTCACCCACTGAAAGCTCTTGAGACAGTTGCCGGAAGTCCCCAGCCTCATCCCCCGGACCCCGGGAACTTTCCAAAGGTTGGGCATCGGTGACGATAAACTCCTCTGGTGGGAGAGGAACCATTGCTGCCCAATCTGGGCAGGGGCCTGAGAACAGTTCCTGGGAGTCTGCCTGCTCCTCAGAATGTGTCATTTTCATGGAGTGAGGAGGCTGGGAGGAAGGAGGAGCAGCAGCCAGAGGATTCAGAGTTGCAGTTGTGGACGGCGTAGAAGACTGGGTGGTCAAAGATCGCTGGATGCACTTTCTGCCATCCACGACAGGACCTGCTCACACTGCTCATTTTCTAATAAAGGTCTACCGCGTGGACCCATTAATTGTGAGATGAATCTGGGGACCCCTGAAACTTGCCTCTCTCCTAATCCCTCAGCTGATAAAGCTTGATAAAGACCCGAGCACAGGGTCGATACGTGGCTGCTTGCTTCCTCATGTTATTCCAATAAAGAAGAGGATTTTTAATGAATGCTGCCTGGTTCTTCTCCTTTTTCTGTATTGATGATCAACGGTGGACCCGGGGAGTCGGGACCCTAACTGGGCTATTGCATAGTGCCTTGCACCAGTGGTGTGACTGAACTTCTTGAGTGCTGCTGTAACTCTTTTTCTTCTAATCCCGCAGCAGTCGGCTGCGATACACCTGGATCAGGAGCTCGGCCTGTGCCCACACCCTGACTTGGGCCTCCGCGTCCTCGCCCGCGTCCACGTCCTCTAGGCCTACCTTTACCCCTCAGCATGGTGTATTACGAGTAGAGCAGAAACAGAACGCTGTAATTAAATGTGCCACTTATTGGCCTGTGGTTGGAGGCTGACTTTGCTTACGGAACGCACAGCAGAGCCAGGAAACAATTTTGCTCACGCCTGTAGTGAGACGTAGGTGCGTATGACTGAGCTAGTGGAATTCACAACGCAGAAGCAGTCAATTGGCCAAAGGGCAGTGGTAGGCCTTAAGTATTTTGCTTCAATTTTTTAAAATGCTGAGCTGAAACACCAGACAGATACTGTATGCAGCGTATATTATGTATACTGTTTCCCTCTGGCGCTATGACGGCGGTGATGTAACGGAGACAGCAGAGCCAGGAAAGAATTTTGCGCAAGCCTGCTGTAACGCTTAGCTGCGCATTAATTAGGACTACTACCCCCAGCAGACACGCAGTACACTGAAGACGGTCACAGGCAGCCCAAATATAGTATTTTTCCCCAATTTTTTTGAAAAAGCCCACTGCCTATATAGACAGTATATCTCTTTCACCTTTCCCACTGTCCCTGCCTCACCAGTACTGTCCCTATACTCTGTACAATGACTGTGCGGAAGTGACGTCAGACGCCAGGAGCAGCGGCACGAGACGGAGGCACGAGCGGGGAGCTGAAGGGGACAGCGGAGCAGCTCAGCAGCCGAAGCAGGTGCGGGGGCAGCGGCAGCCGAAGCAGGTGCGGGGGCAGCCGAAGCAGGTGCGGGGGCAGGAGTGACCAGTGTGACCGGAGCGCAGCAGCCGGCGCCAAGAGGCCACCAGGAGTTCAGCGGAGCAGCTGAGACAGGAGGGCAGAGTGAGCGGCCGCCGGGACAGCGGGTGACGTCACCAGGAGGAGCGGCGGAGTGGAGGAGCTGATAAGTATCTACCTCTGTGTGTGTTTGTGAGCTGTGTGTCTTCTGTGTATCTGGTTAGTTGTGTCTTCTGTGTGTGTGTGTCTGGGGGTCTAAGTGTTTGTGAGGGGGGAATAAAAAAATAAATAAATAAAATTTTTTGGACTGGTTGCGCATAAGTGTCAGCGGGTAAGAGGTTGCGCGAGAGGGGCAGCGGGTGAGGGGTTGCAGCAGCGGGTGAGGGGTTGCAGCAGCGGGTGAGGGGTTGCGGCAGAGGGTGAGGGGTTGCGGCAGCGGGTGAGGGGTTGCGGCAGCGGGTCAGCGGTTGCGACAGCGGCACAGCGGTTGCGACAGCGGGACAGCGGTTGCGTCAGCGGGACAGCGGTTGCGACAGCGGCTGCGACAGCGGGACAGCGGCTGCGACAGCGGTTTCGGCAGCGGGACAGCGGTTGCGGCAGCGGGTCAGCGGTTGCGGCAGCGGGTCAGCGGTTGCGGCAGCGGGTCAGAGGTTGCGGCAGCGGGTCAGCGGTTGCGGCAGCGGGACAGCGGTTGCGGCAGCGTGTGAGCGGAGTGTGAGCAAGTCTTTCTTCACTACTTCAACAAGTAAATTGTAGATCCCCATTAGGATGAGCTCCATGCCTGGCAATGTCATCCAGTGTGCTACTTGTGCAATGTATGCGGTCCTTGATCAGCCGATCGAGGGTGCATACTGTTGCGCAAGATGCATGCACGTCGCACATTTAGAAGCCCAAATTCTGGATCTAAATGGGCAACTGGCAACACTGAGAGCCATTGACATCATGGAAAGGAGTTTGGTGCTCACTGAGCAGGCACTCGCTGGGGTAGAGGCGGGGGCGGATGGTAGTACGGAAGAGCAGGGGGAGCAGGCAGTCA
The DNA here is from genome assembly GCF_035609145.1 of Eleutherodactylus coqui. Taxonomy (NCBI): domain Eukaryota; kingdom Metazoa; phylum Chordata; class Amphibia; order Anura; family Eleutherodactylidae; genus Eleutherodactylus; species Eleutherodactylus coqui. Next base: position 252,355,436 of record NC_089837.1, on the reverse strand, counting down.
GCTGGGTGACAGAAAGAAGGAGGGATAGAGGGAAGAGAACCAGGGAGGCTAGTCCTGAACTGGCACAACCCAACAAATTTGCAAGATTGTCAGATGAGGGGGATGCCATTACAGAGCCAGCACCGCTGCAGCACGACACGCCCTCTGAACGCCAGGGGGATGACTGCTCCAGTGAGACGGGGACGGGGAGCGCAGGGCAGGCTAGACAGATTCTAGTGGTGGGGGACTCAATTATTAGGGGGACAGAGAGGGCAATCTGCCATAAAGACCGGGATCGTCGAACGGTGTGTTGTCTTCCTGGCGTTCGAGTTCGACACATCGCGGATCGGATTGACAGATTACTGGGAGGGGCTGGTGAGGATCCAGCAGTCATGGTGCACGTTGGCACCAATGAACAAGTTAGAGGTCAATGGAGGGCCCTCAAAAATGATTTCAGGGACTTAGGGTCCAAGCTCAGGGCGAGGACCTCCAGGGTAGTTTTCTCGGAAATACTACCTGTACCTAAAGCCACACTAGAAAGGCAGCAGGACCTTAGGGAGGTAAACAAGTGGCTCCGGAGTTGGTGTAAGAAGGAGGGATTTGGGTTCCTGGAGAACTGGGCTGACTTTGCGGTCGGCTACAGGCTCTACCGTAGGGACGGGCTGCATCTAAATGGGGAGGGTGCAGCTGTGCTGGGGAAAAAGATGGCTAGAAGGCTGGAGGACTGTTTAAACTAGGGACTGGGGGGGGAGGGCAAAATGAGAAATAGTGGGGTAGCCAGTGTAATTAGCGATCTGGGTCCAAGCAAAGGGAATGGGGGACGAGCAGGGGGTGGGGTTAGTACAGTTAGAACTGATAGATCAGCCATAAGTACGAATAGCAACAAAACAAATTTAAAAAACAAAAAAAATGATATAAATTGTATGATCACGAATGCACGAAGTCTGATCGGTAAAGTGGGCGAGCTTGAAGCAAGAATGACTGATGAAAGTTATGATATAGTCGGAATTACTGAAACATGGCTTGATGATAAGTGCGATTGGGCGGTGAATTTGCAGGGGTACAATCTCTTCAGAAGAGACCGAAGGAACCAGAAAGGGGGAGGGGTATGTCTGTACGTCAAATTGAACTTGAAGCCGAGGCTACGGGAGGATATAGGGGTAGGAGACGAACAGGTGGAATCTCTGTGGGTAGAAATACAGGGAGGAAAAAATAACAAAATCCTGATAGGGGTCTTCTATCGACCACCAAAAGCAACAGAAGAAACTGAAGACTTACTACTAAGGCAGATAGAAGAGGTGTCAAAACGAAACAAAGTAATTATCATGGGGGACTTTAATTACCCAGATATAACATGGGAGAACGAAACCTGCAAATCTCACAGGGGTGATAAGTTCTTGAGAGTAATTAAAGACAATTACCTGAACCAACTTGTGCAGGAACCAACAAGAGGGAGAGCCATTCTGGACCTAGTACTAACTAACAAACCGGACCGTATAAAGGGGGTGCAGGTTGAGGGGCACTTGGGGAACAGCGACCACAATATAATCAACTTCCAGCTGTCAATCAATAGGAAGCCTTATCAGGGAGAGACAAAGAAACTAAACTTTAGTAAAGCAAAATTTGATGAGCTTAGAACTACTATCGGTAACATTAATTGGGACAACATCCTCAAAAATATCAGTACGGAGAAAAAATGGGAAAAGTTCAAAAGGATCCTAATCGCCTCATGTGAGCAGTTCATTCCCTTTAAAAATAAAAGAAACTCAGCTAAAAGGAAACCAATGTGGCTCGACAAGACGGTACGAGGGGCAATAAACGAAAAGAAGAAAGCGTTCAAACTACTAAAGCAACAAGGCAGCGAAGAAGCGCTAAAATCGTACAGGGAAAAAAACAAAATATGCAAAGATACGATCAAAACTGCCAAGGAGGAAGCAGAAAGACGGATCGCAAAAGAGAGCAGAAACAACCCGAAGCTATTTTTCAACTACATAAACAGCAAAAGGATTTGCAGGGAGAGCGCTGGCCCTTTAAAAAACAATGCAGGAGAAATCATTGATGATGACGAAGGGAAAGTAAATCTACTAAACAGTTTCTTCTCAAGTGTGTTCACCAAAGAAAAGGAAATGCCACACGAGATGCAGGGGAATAAAACGAACCCCTCACAAAATATCTCATACCTAACGCAGGAGGAGGTGCAGAAGCGTCTAAAGAAAACTAAAATTGATAAATCACCGGGCCCAGATGGATTACACCCAAGGATACTAAAGGAACTAAGTGACGAGATAGCTAGGCCGCTATACCTAATATTTCTAGACACTATCAAGACCGGAGTAGTACCATTGGACTGGCGCATTGCCAACGTGGTTCCAATTTACAAAAAAGGGAGCAAAAGTGAGCCTGGTAACTACAGGCCAGTAAGTCTCACTTCAGTAATGGGAAAAATTTTCGAGGGGATTCTGAGAGACGCCATCGATGAGTACCTCAAGGAGATTAAGGGAATAACTCCTCACCAGCATGGATTCATGAAGGGTCGCTCATGTCAGACAAATCTGATCAGTTTCTACGATGAAGTAAGCTCTAAGCTGGACCAGGGAGAATCTATTGATCTTGTATATCTGGACTTCTCTAAAGCCTTTGACACCGTGCCACATAATAGGCTAATATACAAAATGAGGCAGCTCGGACTGGGCGAAAACGTGTGTAAGTGGGTAAAAAATTGGCTCAACGATAGAAAGCAGAGGGTGGTAATAAATGGTTCGTACTCTGATTGGACCACAGTCGCTAGCGGGGTGCCACAGGGTTCAGTATTAGGCCCCACTCTGTTCAACATATTTATTAATGACCTGATAGAGGGGCTGCACAGCAAAATATCAATATTTGCAGATGACACAAAATTATACAATATAATTAATGCAACGGAAGACAATGTGCGGCTACAAACAGACCTGGATAAGATGGGGGCTTGGGCAGAAAAATGGCAAATGAAGTTCAATGTTGAAAAATGTAAGACTATGCACATGGGCAGGAGGAACGGATGTCACAAATACTCACTTAATGGGGTACCACTAGGGAAAAGTGATATGGAAAAGGATCTGGGGGTATTAGTGGATAATAGACTAAACTGGAGTAACCAATGCCAGTCAGCCGCTGCAAAGGCAAATAAAGTCTTGGGGTGCATCAAAAGAGGTATAGGGGCGAAGGACGAGAACATTATCCTTCCACTATATAAGGCACTCGTCAGGCCTCACATGGAATTCTGCGTACAATTCTGGACACCGGTACTCAGGAAAGATGTCACAGTGCTTGAGGGGGTTCAAAGAAGAGCGACTAAACTAATACATGGAATGACGGGACTGGAATACCCCGAGAGGTTATCAATATTGGGACTATTTACTCTAGAAAAAAGAAGGTTAAGAGGCGACCAAATAACCATGTATAAGTACATGAGGGGACAATACAAGGATCTCTCCCAGGATCTGTTTATACCCAGGACCACGAAGGTAACAAGAGGACATCCGCTACGATTAGAGGAAAGTAGGTTTCATCACCAACACAGAAAGGGGTTCTTTACTGTAAGAGCAGTTAGACTGTGGAACTCTCTACCGGAGAAAGTGGTGATGGCAAAATCCATAGAGGAGTTTAAAAGGGGACTTGATGTATTTCTGGAGAAGGATATTACAGGATATAAATATTAGGTTAAGTGTCAATCCTGGTATATAGGCAGGTAGGAACTATTAGGGGTTGATCCAGGGAACAGTCTGATTGCCATTAGGGAGTCGGGAAGGAATTTTTCCCCCAAAAGGGCTAATTGGCTTCTGGCCTTGGGTTTTTTTTGCCTTCCTCTGGATCAACACAGTAGGATAGACAGGCTGGACTAGATGGACAATGTCTTCATTCGGCCTTACATACTATGTTACTATGTTACTATGTTACTATGCAGACTGAGGACGTAATGGTCTGCACGCCCGATATACAAAAAAAAAAAATTGTGCAACACTGCTAAAAGCAGCCTCAACAGTACTGCACACGGTCAGATGTGGCCCTAAGAAAGACCGTTGGGGTTCTTCAAGACGAATATAACACCTAACGCTCTCCCTATAGCAGCTAAAGCAAGACAGCACTTTCCCTGATCTATGTCAGAATGCATCTGTGGCGAGCCGCGGGCGGGGCCGATTTTAATACTCGGGTGTCATCTGATCTCCCCAGCCACTCACTGCAGGAGGGTGGTATAGGGCTGGAACGTCACAGGAGGAAGTTGTAATGCCTTCCATGTCTTTGTATTGGCCAGAAAAGCGCGCAAATGTCTCAGAGATGAAAGTGAAAGTAACTCGAACATCGCGTGGTGCTCATCTCGAGTAACGAGCATCTCGAACACCCTAATACTCGAACGAGCATCAAGCTTGGACGAGTACGCTCGCTCATCTCTAGTTTTATTGCAAATTCACGTGCGGTATTCACCCACTCATTCAGAGGTGGTCAAAGCACTCAGCCAATCAGAGGCAGCACTTTCGGGAGGTGGGGAGTTTTAAATCCCGGCCAGAAAAAAATGGTTTAGAACAGTGCAGGGTAAGCTGAGGAGAAGACGTGCCGAAGCTGGACAGCGCCGGAGAGGTGATGTTTTTTTTTTCAAGCTGCTAGGTCTTATTTTCACCCCCCTCATCATCAAGAGGCAGTGTGAGTGGCTGTCTTATCGGTGTCCTGCACAGGTGTTATTCACTTCTCCATTTGGTAGTCAGCCACCTGCATGGTGAGAGGATTCATCTATATGCACTCCTCACTCAGTAAGTAACGGACATTTTCTGTGATAGTTCTTATTTTTCAGGGAAGGGCTTATATTTCAAGCCTTTCCCTGAAAATCTCTGCGGGTTTTGCCTTCATCCTATTGCTTTCAATGGAGCAGCACCAGCGCCGGCCCCATTGAAAGCATGGGAGGAGATCACTGCTTTGAGGAAGTCACCACTGCTTACAGCAGGAAATTTAAAAGGAGCTGCCCAGAAGCACCTTTTAAATGTCCCATTGCAAAATCCTGTTAGTCCCCTCAGGGATTAACGGAACCCTCGGGGATTCCCCTCATCCCCGCGGGGACTAACAGGAATTAACAATGGGACATTTAAATGCCCACTGTAAGCAGCGGGTATCTATTCTCAGTGCAGGAGTTTCCATACGAGTCAATGGAAATTCCTGCACAAAATGTACCTATGCTCTATCTTTTTTAGGTGCATGCTATTTTGCGCTGCAAATTCTGCGCATATGAATGCTTTTATAAGAACACATTGGTTCTTTTAGAAGCATTCATTTTACACAGACCTAAAACACGCTCATCTGACCCAGCCCTCAAACTTGATTATTCTTACACACTAGAAAAGTGTTAACCTCCATAATAGGGAGAAACTATTACTTTAATCAATCATATGTACATGAAAAAATATCCGCAAGGAACACTAAAAAAAACAAACATATAGGGAGAGCCTGGATATCCTACAGTCAGTGTATGTCAGGATAATTGTCATATTACTCTACTCTTGTAAAGGCCTATGCTGTATTGATAACCTTAGGAGCTATGTCTATATTTTTTCTTTTTGTTTTACCTGGTATTAGTTATTCACCTACCTTTCCCTTTTACTCATTTGTTTAAACCAATGGATGTTACTTTCACATCATAACTTATCTACTGTAATTCATGATACATATAATATGTCTATGTGAGTGTTACAAATGTATTTTCTTATTATTGTACGTCTTAACTTTTTATTGTTTGTTTTGATTAAAATAATGAAAAAACATCTATTATATAGTAACTGTATTATATAGAGCTTACTAGAGCCTAGTTACTGTATCGAAACAGTTGAGCTATAAATGTTTTATGATATGCCATTATATATATATATATATACACATATATACCGTCATATATAAAATATAAAAATAAAATATGTATTTTGGGTGGCTGATCACAGCCGGTAGCCATTCAGAAAAGCTGAGAGCAATGATAGTAAATCATAGAAAAACCTACATAAATTTTGTATCGCCATAATCATACTGAAATAAAATGAACGCATCATTTACACTATGCAGTGAATGCAATTAACAATGGTGGAATTAATGTTTTTCCTACTTCCTCTCTTCCTCCCAAAAATTATGAAGTCCCGGTGTAATATGCACATGTTACATTCGTTTCCGCATTTTAAATTGACATACTAGTAAGACCCCAAACAATACTACTTCTTATATTCATAGAATACCTTAAAGGGTATAGTTTCCAAATTGAGATCACTATTGGGGGTGTTCCACTCCTTCCCTTCTGAATCCTGCCATGTATCCAAACAGCAGTTTATAATCAGGTATTTCTGTACTCAGGAGAAATTGCGTAGCAAGTTTTGTGGTGCTTTTTTCATGTAGCCTCTAGGAAAAACAAATAAATTTGGAGCTAAACCTATGTATGTTTGAAAAATGTTGAAACTATTATTTTCATGTTAACAATTACACTCACTACACTCCTTGATGATTTCCTGAGGAGTCTATTTTCTGAAATAGGAGTCACTTTTGGTGTGGTTCACTCTTTTGGTATTTCAGGGGTTTGAAAATGGGACATGAATGATTCTAGCAAAATCTGCATACCAAAAGCCAAATAGCACTCCTTCCATTCTGAGCCATCCCATGTGTCCAAACAGCAGTTTACATCCACATGTGGAGAATTTCCATACTTGGGAGAAATAATGTAACAAAATTGTGGGGTGATTTTTCTGCTATTGTCTCTCATTAAAAGTAAAAATTTGGGACCAAACCTACATGTTTTTTTTTTAGAAAAATTGTAATTAGGAATTTTTAAAGTCCAATTCTGAAATAGCTGTGGTATCAAAAGATCCCTTTATGAACTGCTTCGGGCGTGTAGTTTCCAAAATGGGGTCTTTGTATCTCAATGCCTCTGCAAACCTGAAATGGTGCCTGGAAATTGTCCCAATAAAAGGGAGACCCCAAAATCAACAAAGAGCTTCTCCATTTCTGAGACCTATGTGCACGGTGTGCACTAGGGTAATGTGGGATATTTCTAAAAACAGCAGATTCAGGGTGCATTTACACAAGTGATCTTAACAGACTATTTCTGAGTATGGTGCGATGCTCAGAAATTACAAAGCAAAGGAACACATTATTTACAATGGTTATATTTACACTGGCAATTTTTACACCACTGTGTTGTACGAGCATGCGATGCAATGAAAAAAAAATGCAGCATGTCTTATTGTTCAGCGACTTTGGCAAGAAGGTTGCCCAAAATTTTCTCTGGATGGGTCAAAAATTGCATCTCTATCACATATTATGCAATTTTTTTGCAGAAACATGTGATTGCAATGTGATTTTATTGCATGTTACTGTGGAGAGTTATGAAAAAAACAACCAGAAAGTGTGATGTTGAGAGATAGAGGAGAGAGCAGTGTGGCTATTTGTGGTTGTGACAGATTTGGGGGGGAAATGACTGCAATTAGATTAAAAAAGGCTGATTTTTAATGCACCTCATCATTGCAACGGGTGATAAGCTGCGTTACAAATTACTGAAATGCACTAAAATAGAGCAGACAGTGTCTGAGAAATTCCATTAAAATCAAAGCAGGAGTTTTACAGCATTTAGCGCAGCATTTGAAATGCCATATAACAATGGCCTGTGTGAGAGTGGCCTTTGAAATGTACCTTTTTTGCACATGTAAGTTGATTTATGTCAGTGCAAACTTTGCATTTCATGCACTGTTTTGTGTTTATTGTACGTGCACTTATTGCAAATCATGCAATGTGCAGCTGGAGTTATGGTCTTGTTCAAACTTTAGTTAGTGCACCCTGGTTTTTGAATTTTGCGCATGCAGTTTTTGAAATTCATGCAACATGTGGCTGGACTTATTTCATTGCTCTAACTGCACAAACTGTACTCTGATTTTTGAATTTTGCACCTACAGGTTTTGCAATTCATGCAACATGTGGCTGGACACATTGCTCCAAATGTACTTTACATTGTTTTTAAAATTTTGCTCATTCCATTAGGTAAATTCATGCAACATGTGCCTGAACTTATGTTTTTTTTTGCCTTTGCATTGAAACTTATACAGAAGAAATGGCAATCATTCAGGAACCAGTTCCAAAAGGGAATGAACAAGCAGCCACGCAGCAGATTAGGGGCATGTTAGAGCAAGAGATACTACCTAACACTACAGATGCTGTTTTTGTGCCTCGCCCTGGATAAAAGACCTGTTTTTCTTCAAAGTACATGCACTTTGGGACACTCTCATTACTTTTGGGACCCCTGATAATAAAAAAACATGTAAACTAGTAGGAACGGGAATTACGGTGAGCACCACTCTTGACGCCCATAAATTCCCTTTCCATTAATTTTGTGTCTTCCTTTATTAAAGTTGTTTGTTCTGTAAGGTAATGAGAAATAGTCATCACGCTTGAGCCACATAAACTATGTTTTAGTGCCAAATGTGATGGGGTGAGGATTTGGTAGAGAATTGTTCTATACTCACCAGATCCCTGGTTCATGCTCAGGTTTCCCAATAATACAGTGTGAATGCACATAGAATAACTTTATATTTTAGGATGTGTTTGCAAGCTCTCCAATTCTTTTCTTCGAGAGAGTATGTACAGACAACTGTCTGTTCAGAGTCACTGTGTGTGTGTGTGTGTGCAAAATTCTCATGGATCCTGAGTTTGCACAGTATGACTGGAGACCTGGAGGAAATTGGCAGCTGTGGCTCACCAATGGAGTCCAAACTGGCATAATTAAGACTGCAGTAATTTTGCAGAACCACATACACTTGCATGACAGTGGTCACCCTCTCTGGATCGAGCTGAATGCCGCCTTGGGACAGTCGCCAGTTTTTGACAAGAATCCTGAAGATGCACTCTACAACCGGTATGCCCGAGTAAGCCTGTAGTTAAAGACACTCCTTCTGATGTCAAGACCATGCCAGAAAAATTACTATAGAACATGTTAAATTCAAAACCCTCATTGGCAACAATGATGAAGGGAACAAGTGGTTCGGTCGTTCCTGGAAAGTTGCCAGGCTGCAATAGGGACAGATTGTGTAACTGTAGCTGCCACCCCATTCTGAAAGTTTTGAAGACTCCTGCATCCCACTGCTGCCATAATTCCCAATATCAACTAAAACAAATTGATAGTTGCTATTAGCCAAAGCCAACAGAACTATTGAAAAGTAATGTTGTGACAGCTAATGCCCATATATGAGTTTCCCATCTAGGGCGCCTATGCAACTGGGAAAGTGTGCAGTTCTGTATAAGTCCGAGAAGATATCCATCCGCTGCTCAGAAAACAACAGAAAAAGGGATTCCATTCTCAAGTTACCTTTCAGGGGGTGTTTTGGTAGGTGGGAACTTCCCTGACATCATTTTGGGCAAGTGAAAATTGCAAGAACAAACTTGCGATTTCAGTCAAAAAATCATTGCAAATGCTTTTAGAAGGCCCCCGACTGCCGTGACAAGTGCACGGCAACCTACGATTTCATCGCAGGGGGCCATTGAACATTGGTCGTTGCATTTAAATGTCGCTGTCGTAATTGACAGCAGCATTTAAAGGATTACCAGCTCCAATGAGCAGCACAGCACCCGTGTTGTATGGAACAGGATCCACCAAGATCTCCCTCAGTACATACCCTGAAGCTGCTGCGAGTAACTGTACGCTCTGCAGTGTTAAGAGGTTAAAGGGCCAACACTTTCAGTATCAATATTTTTACTACTTATATAATTGAAGAACAGTTTAGGGTTATTTTTACTTTTCCTGGTAATAGGTTTCTCTGTCTCCACCTTTGCTGCTTTTTCCTGCTTTTTACATAATTTATTTTTTTCTTTATAGGTTTTTAGTGCTTCTTCACTGCCTTCTTGTTTTAGTAGTCTGAACTCTTTTTTTTGCTGTTTACTGCTCCCTTTTCATTTTTAATAAGGCCCCCTTTTTTCACTGTTAAGTGAAATAATGGGCTTATAATGCCAAGTCAAAAGCACTGTAAAAGTTGTAAATCAGCAAATAGTAGGCTGGCCCTGACCATGTATATTTTGGTATCTTTAGGACCACGGACCAAAAAATAACACAACTACCTCAGCAGGAGAATCGACATATAAATGCAAGTTGAAAAATCGTCAATAGATTTTTTTGACCTAGTAAATATATGAGCTCTAGTTTATTTCTTTACAAACTGAGATTAGGCATTTTTTTCTTTTCCTCCCCTACATACAGAGAGTAATAGACATGGATGGTGGGACCTTAAATAGGTCATACAAAAAACATGTCTCTCAGAAATACCAGTAATCATTTAAAAGAATACAAGAGATTATCTCAGACTGAGGGGAATACTGATATCTCACTAGTATTAAATGGGTTGCTAACCCTCTAGCTAATATATGCTAGGCCTTATTCATACGGGCTCCAAAATCGCACAACTTTGTAGCACTACAAAAATGCATTTATGTGTAGCTCATGGTTTCCAATGGGTTTTTTCAGGCTACAAAACATCTCTCATGTGAATGAACCCATTGTGTAGCCCATGTGAATAAGGCCTTAGTAGTTCCTCACAATATGGCAGCCCCAGAACAATGTCGGCATAGGTTTGTTTGGCAAATGAAAGCATCTTATTGATGTGATACTTGTGTTTATTTATAGTCAGCGTTGGATTCCTGACAGTGGCATACTGCAAGGGGTCACATAGGTCGCAATGGCGACCGGGGCTCTGTGCTCAGGGGGCCCAGATACCCTGCCACATACAAAATGCACATTGCGTGCATTATCGCTACCATCAGCAATGTGATTGCTGTGGTCGACAGTGTGAGGTGGTGGCAACAGGGAGGGAGAGAAGTGGAAGGAGGCGGGAAGGCAACATCACAGGTAGACACCCGCAGAGGGGAGGGCTGTTACCTGGGGAACCAACAGCCAATTACAGGCTGAAGACTCCTACTGCATGCTCCTCCCACTGAGAGACAGCAGTTGTGAGTGGTCACTGCTGCAGTCTATCAGTACACTGCTGGCCAGCGATTACCAGCGGAGGGTCTAGGTCCCCTCTCCACTCACCTCTAGAGCGATGGATGCACACCCTGTAAATGAAAGTGCAAAAGGACTTTTGGTTGGTACAGCAATGCAGATAACATAAGCCAGATCTAATCATGCGATCAAAGGTCCTTGACTTTCATTTACAGGCTGCCCAGACATCGCTTCAGAGGTGAGTAGAGTGGGGAGTGAACTTAGGTATGTATAGTTGATATAAGTTATACCAGCTGTACATATATAATTATATACAGATCTGCAGGTTACACCAGCATGCTCCATATAACTGTATACAGGGATACATCTACTGTATGTAGTGATATGGAGCATGCTGGTGATATCTCCTGTATATAATTATATATGCACGGCTGGTATAACTTATACATTCTGTATATAGTGATATGGACCATGTTTTTATAACCTGCCCTAGTTAATACTAGCATGGTTGATATCACTATATACAGAATGTATTGCTTATACCAGTTGTACGTACATAATTTTATACAGAAAATACCCAGTTTTGGGTGGTTTCACACCTACACTGGAGAATACCGCTTTCTTGTTCCATTTGGCGAGCAGAAAAGGGGATTCCCGCGGCTGAATGGATCAGTCTCTGGATGGAATCGAACAATGCCAGACAGACTTCATTGACTATAATGGGGTCCATCTGCTTTCCACCCGGATTTTGGGCAGCGCTTTTTTTCTGGTATTTGGTGCCGGATCTGTGACGGAATCTCCAGCCAGAGGTTCTGATGCAGATGTGAAACCGAGGTGACACCAGCTGGCTGATAAACTTCTCCCTGTATATAGTGATATGCAGCATACTGGTGCAACCTGGAGATCTCCTCTCTATAATTATATATGTACAGCTGGTATAACCTGTGTAATTGCACACTTTACACACAACTAAAAAACGCATCAGAACCTCTAAGCAGTTTAAAAAAAATGCTTGTATTGTTTGAGTCCACATGTGTTTTTTAATAGCGTATGCAGTTTTTGATGTGATTTTAATTGTGGTTCAAAAATGCAACAAAAAACATAAACACAGCATGCGGGGGATGACCGTGGAGTCTGACCCTGTGCCCACCCTGGATCCGCATGTATTTGTCTTATCTACTTCTTTTCTGTACTGGGGATGGTCTGCATGATGAGCTGTCAGACATGCACAGTACAGTAACACAGTAACATGATAACGTAGTATGTTAGGCTGAATGAAGACAATGTCCATCTAGTTCAGCCTGTTTCAACCCCTTTCTTGTTGGTCCAGGGAAAGCCAATTCCTTCCTGACTCCATAATGGCAGCCAGAGTAATCCCTGGAACAACATTTGAGATCATCAACCCCACTGGTCACCAAATGTCTATATCCTGTAATATCATAGCATTCTAGAAAGACATCTAGCCCCCTCTTAAATTCCTCTATGGATTTTGCCATCACCATGTCCTCAGGCAGAGAGTTCCACAGTCTCACCGCTCTTACAGTAAAGAACCCCCATCAATGTTGGTGATGAAACCTGCTTTCTTCTAGATGTAGATGATGCCCACTTGTTACTGGCGCAGTCCTGAGTATACACAGATCATGGGAGAGATCCTTGTATTGTCACCTAATGTATTTATACATAGTTATTTGATCGCCCCTTAAATGACTTTTTCCCAGGGTAAATAATCCCAACTTTCATTCTGTTTATTAACTTAGTCACCCTTCCTGGCTGCAACATCTTTCCTGAGCACTGGTGTCCAGAACTGTACACAGTATTCCATGTGAGGCCTGATAAGTGCCTTATATAGTGGAAGAATAATATTTTTGTCCTTCGCCCCTATACCTCTTTTAATGCACCACAAGACTTTATTTGCTTTTGCAGCAACTAACTGGCATTGATTGCTCCAGTTAAATCAACAGTTCACTAGTACCCCCAGGTCTTTTTCCATATCATTTTTCCCTAGCAGTACCCCATTTAGTGTATATTGGTGACATCTGTTTCTCCTGCCCATGTGCATAACCTTACAGTTATCAATATTGAACTTCATTTGCCGTTTTTCTACCCAAGCCCCCAGCTTATCTAGGTCCATTTGTAGCTGCACATTGTCCTCCATTGTATCAATTGTCATGTATATTGGATCATCTGCAAATATTGATATTTTACTGTGCAGTCCCTCTATCAGGTCATTGATAAATATATTGAACAGAATGGGGCCCAATACAGACCCCTGTGGCACCCCACTAGCGATGGTGGCCCCATCAGAGTTCGACCTATTTATTACTACTCTTTGTTTTCTATCTCTGAGGCAGTTCTTTACCCAGATACACACGTTTTCACACAGACCGAGCGGTCTCATTTTATATATGAGCCTATTATACGGCACGTTGTCAAATGTTTTAGAGAAATCCAGATATACGAGATCAATAGACTCTCCCAAGTGCAGCCTAGAACTTACTTCATCGTATAGGCTGATCAAATTGGTCTGACATGATCGACCCCTCATGAACCCATGCTGATGAGGGGTTATACTGTTGTTTTCCTTGAGGTATTCTAGGGTGGCATCTCTCATAAACCCCTCAAATATTTTTCCAATTATTGAAGTGAGACTTACTGGCCTGTAGTTACCAGGCTCTCTTTTGGACCCCTTTTTATATATTGGAACCACATTGGCAATGCGCCAATCCAGTGGTATAACCCCAGTCTCTATAGTGTCCATAAATATAAGAAATAGCGGTCTAGCTATCATGTCACTTAGTTCCCTTAGAATCCTTGGATGTATTTCATCTGGGCCCAGCGATGTATTGATTTTAATCCTCTTTAACCGGTTTTGCACTTCTTCCTGTGTTAGGCATGCAATATTTAGCAGGAAGTTCGTTTTATTCCCCTGCATCTCGCGTGACATTTCTTTTTGATTCGTTAATACACTTGAAAAGAAACAATTTAATAGATTTGCCTTCCCCCATCATCTTTTATTGTTTCTCCTTTATTATTTGTTAAAAAGCAAATGCTTTCAGTGCAAGTCCTTTTACTGTTTATATAATTAAATAATATTTTAGGGTTATTTTTGCTCTCTTTGGCAATCAATCTTTCTGTTCCCTCCTTAATAATTTTGATCTTTTCTTTACATATTTTGTTTTATTCCCTGTATGATTTTAACGCTTCTTCACTGCCTTCTTGTTTTAGTAGTTTAAACGCTTTCTTTTTCCCGTTTATTGCCCCTTTTACAGTCTTGTCGAGCCACATTGCTTTCCTTCTACTTCTAGTTCTTTTATTTTTAAAGTGTATGAACTGCTCACATGAGGTAATTAGGATGTTTTTAAGCATCTCCCATTTGTGCTTTTATTTATGAGGACACTGTTCCAATTAATATTTAACGATAGTAGCTCTAAGCTGATCAAATTTTGCTTTACTAAAGTTTAGTTTTTTTGTCACTCCCTGATAAGGCTTTTTATTGAATGACAGCTGGAAATTAATTATATTGTAGTCGCTATTTCCCAAGTGCCTCTCAACCTCCACCCCCGTTATTCGGTCCAGTTTGTTACTTAACAATAAGTCCAGAATGGCCCTTCCTATAGTTGGCTCCCGCACAAGTTGGGAAAGGTAGTTGTTTTTAATGTTCTCAAGAACTTATCACCCTTGTGAGATTTGCAGGTTTCGTTTCAGATAATTAAAGTCCCCCATAATAATTACTTCATTGTGGTTTGACACCTTTTCTATTTGCTTTAATAATAAGATTTTTATTTCTTCTGTTGCTTTTGGTGGCCTATAGAAAACCCCATCAGGATTTTGTTATTTTTTTCTAACTGTATTTCTACCCACAGAGATTTTACGCTTTTATCTCCAGCACCTATATCTTCACATAGCCTTGGCATTAGGCAGGATTTAACATACACACACACACCTCCCCCTTTCTGTTCCCCACCGTCTTGTCTGAAGAGATTGTAACCCTGTAAATTCACCACCTAATCGCACTTAACTTCAAGCCATGTTTCCGTTATTCCCACTATGTCGTAATTTTCATCAGTCATTCTCGCTTCAAGCTCACCCACTTTACTAATCAGACTTCTTGCAATCGTTGCCATACAATTTATACAGTTGTTGTTGATTTTTATATTCATTTTGCAACTAATGGTACTATGAGCTATTCTGGCAGTTCTAACTGTATTAACCCCACCCCCTGCTCGACCCCCATTTTCATTGCTTGGTCCCAGGTCGCTATCTACATTGTATACGCCCCTGCCTCTCTTTTTGCCCTCCCCCCATCCCTAGTTTAAACACTCCTCGAGCTTTCTAGCCATCTTCTCCCCCAGCACAGCTGCACCCTCCCCATTAAGATGAAATCTGTCACTGTAGTAGAGCTTGTAGCCAACAGCAAAGTCAGCCCAGTTCTCCAGGAACCCAAACCCCTCCTTCTTACACCAACTCCAGAGCCACTTGTTTACCTCCCTAAGATCCTGCTGCCTTTCTATTGTGGCACGTGGTGCAGGTAGTATTTCCGAGAAAACTACCTTGGAGGTCCTCGCCCTAAGCTTGGATCCTAGATCCCTGAAATTGTTTTTGAGGGCCCTCCATTGACCTATAATTTGTTCATTGGTGCTGATATGCACCATGACCACTGGATCCTCACCAGCCCCTTCCAGTAAGCAGTTAACCTGATCCGCAATGTGTCGAACTTGAGCGCCAGGAAGACAACACACTGTTCGATGATCCCGGTTTTTGTGGCAGATTGCCCCATCTATCCCCCTTATAATTGAGTCCCCCATCACCTGTCTATCCTGCCCTGTGTTCCCTGTCCCCTTCTCACTGGAGCAGTCATCTCCCTGGTGTTGAGAGGGCATGCCGCACTGCAGCAGTGCTGGCTCTCTAATGGCATTCCCGTGATTCACCAACTTTGCAAATTTGTTGGGTTGTGCCAGTTCAGGACTAGCCTCCCTGGTTCTCTTCCCTTTACCCCTTCTAAATGTTACCCAGCTAGCTGCCTGCTCCCACTGCTCTTCTGTACTACTATCTGCCCCCTGCTCTACTTCTTTTTCAAGTTGTCAATGGATCTCAGTGTTGCCAGTTGCTCATTTAGATCCACAATTTGGGCTTCAAAATATTTGACAAGCACACATCTTGCGCTACAGTACGCACCCTTGATAAGCTGATCACAAGTAGCACACTGGATGGGTTTTTAAAAAAATCCCTGCTTTCCCATCACCATCACTAGGTAATGATTCGGGTATCCATGACCTTTCCACAATGTCAAGGGACGCTGATCAGATGGCTTCCATTGAGTTCATTGGAAGCTGTCCGTGCAGAATCCGCACTAAAATAGACAACACCGTGATTTTTCCTCTGCGAGCGGAAAATTGCAATTGCTTTCCGCTCATGTACAGGAAGAAATCGCTTTTTCATAGCTTGCTATGGGCGGTACTTGCTGCAGAATCAAGAGGTGATGCCCTCTTCGGGTTCCGCAATGCAAATACGGCCATGTGCAGCCAACCTTAGGGTAAGTTTACACGGGTGAGTCTGATATCAGGCCGTGAAACTCAGCCCAATATCATGGTCACCAATGTGCGATGTCCCCACGGATGCGAGGGGTTTTCGTGTCAAAACCAGCCCGCATCAAATTGGAAGTAGTGATACGTTTAGCTGCAGCGGAGGATCACACAGTGTTTGCCATTGCTTTTAATGGGTAAACCTTGCATTAAATCACACTCGCATTCACCTCGTATGCCACGCAATGCTGTGCTGGCCCCATTAAAAACAATGGGTGATGAGAGGCATTTCAAGGAAACACCTAAAGATAGAACAATGCACAAATCTCGCACGATTTTCACGGCCATGCAAAAGTGACCTAAGGGGCTGCAAACAGATTTTTATGTAGTCGAGGAAATAAGTCATGTTTAGAAACCTTACACCAAGGAGCTAGATCATGCATGTAAATTAGCATGGTTTAGGTATGGGTATGGATTGAGATGGAGGGAGGTTGGTGGCCCAGCTGAACTTTTGCACCCAGGCCCCTGAGCCTTTAGATACGCCCCTGATTCCTGGCTTATGTTGCATCTACTTAGTTTAGTTAAGACTATGGAGTGTATACCATGCCCCACCACCATTTTGTTCATCAACAAAATAAATGGATTAATAGTAATGCAAAATCTACTACATGGCTCCCCATTTTATTGTGATTAATTGATTCATCTGTATCAACGCAGCAAAATATCATTCCATTTCATTTATTGGACATCTTAATTATATTATACTGTATTATACTCTGGTGTGCTAGTAGTCATTATATAATTGAGATAAAAATGGTTTACATATTTTAGTCTGCAAGGAATTACATAACAATTTCTAAGGTTTTAGGATTTTTTGATTTGATTTAATTATTATAGCAAAGTGATAATGACAAAAGGTCAGTACGAATACAGTTGTAAAAAAATATAAGTGAACCTTTTGGAATGATCTGATGTTTGCATTAATCACTAATACAATTTGGCCGATTGATATTTCAGTCATAACTATAGAGAAACACAAACACACAAACATTTGTACAGTATCTTTCATGTTTTTTTCTTAAGCACATTAAACCCTCAGCAATTTGGAATGAGCTCAGTTCCCACTGCAGGAAAAGTACATTGCACTTTTGAATGAACAGAGATTGTTCTTCTTTTAAACGTCTGTAGCTTCAATTTTATCAAGGCCATCAATATTCTTTTGGTGTTATTTTAAAAGTAACATTCTTTAAATTGACATCAAAACATTTTGATAGCCCTTACTAAACTGAAACTACAGCCATTTGAAGTGGGGTCAGGAATACAGCTGTCAGTTTTCAGTTAGTGATGCAGAGGAGAGAGGGAGAGGGAGAAGAGTCAATCCTTCTATGATTTTCCTGTACATCTCTTTATCCAAGGGAAGGGGGGCATGAGTTTTTATCACTTTCCCAATTATCAGACAGCATATTTGCTCTCGGATTGTCACATATGATGTGTGTTTTTTTCCCCCAGAAAAGAAGTGAACTGATGAGGATTTGCTCATCTAATCACTCCTCTGCATCATTTAAACGCACTGATGCTGTGGTCTTTGCTGACCTGCATTTAAATATTTTTACTGCATTTTATTTTACCTATTGAAAAAAAAAAAGGAAAAAAAAAACTACACTTAAGTGCTGTTGCCAGATTTATAACAACTAGAGATGAGCGAACCTACTCGTTTCGAGTAATTACTCGATCGAGCACCGCGATTTTCGAGTACTTCAGTACTCGGGTGAAGAGATTCGGGGGGCGCCGGGGGGGCGGGGGGAGGCGTTGCAGCGCGGGGGGTAGCAGCAGGGAAGAGGGGGGAGCCCTCTCTCTCCCTCTCCCCCCCCACTCCCCGCTGCAACCCCCCACTCACCCACGGCGCCCCCCGAATCTTTTAGCCCGAGTACGGAAGTACCTGAAAATGGCGGTACTCGGGCGAAAAAGGGGCGTGGCCGAGTAGGCTCGCTCATCTCTAATAACAACCAAATACTTTAAAATATTAGATTATTTGTCCAGCATGGTAAATTCAATTTTTAAAAAGCCAAAATAGCAGTTTTATGATCATCTTACTTTACCAACATAGGACTAAAAAATTATTTAAAAGTTGTATATACCTCAAAATAGTATAAAAAAAGAAATAGCTCTGTCAATTTAAAAATAAAAATATTTTTATAAACAACAAGTGTTTATATTGTGCAAAAGTACAAAAAGGGATACAATTTTTCTGGTTTTAAGGTTAAAATTAGTTGTGTCACTAAAGGGTCAGAGTTCTGAGTCACATATATTTACATAGGACATAAATTCAAAATCTACATTTTTGTGAGTTTTTTCAATTTTAACGTGACTGTTATGAATAAGTAAACATCCACAGTACAAGGGAAAAAAGTAAGTGAACACTGTCATGGTGTACTGCCACTGCTCTCTCTGCTCATGTGTTGCAGGGGCTGCGGTCGGAAGCCATTACTGCCCATGCACTGTATGTCATGTTCTGCCTCCTCAGCCTATGTGGTGTCCTTCCTTAGAGCTCACACATGCTCCCACCCCTTACTAAGAAGGCCACCCCTGGGCCTCTGCTCTCTTCCCTTCCAATCACCAGCCATCTCCAGCTATATTAGGCTTCCTCCCATCATAGATGATGCCTAAGTAATTGGTCCAATCACTGTTTGTAATAAAGCATCAGTTTGTGTATTTTGGCTCTAACCCTTGCTTATTTTTCTAATGATTCTGAGTACTGTGTTTCCTGACCTCAGCTCTGTATACTCTGTATTGGAGCTATCTGTGTGAATAACAGCTTAGTGAGCCCACTGCGTAGATTACATCCCACTTAAAGGACTCAGGGTTGAAAACGGGGTTCTCCAAGTGTTGCCTTCTCAGATAGTCCAAAGTCAAACTGGTGTGTGGCAAAGTAGATTCACTTCTATCTGCCTGACAAACACTTGAATTTAATAAACTGTAGATCCCCTTTTAGAAGCAATTACCTTCAAGAAATGTTTCCTCTAACTGCAGATAGGATTTGTACAACATTGAAGAAGAATTTTGGACCATTTCTCTATGCAATTGTGTTTCCGTTTATCATCATTTCTGTGAAGCCTTTCATGCATTACCCTCTTCAGGTCATGTGCACAGCATCTCAATATGGTTAAGTTCAGTGCTTTAACTTGGTTATTCCAAAACACAAATCTTCTTTTTCAACCATCTTTGCGTGTTTGCTTTGGGTTATTTTCTTGCTTTCTCACCCAATGTCTCTTCAACCTTAGGTCATGTACTGCTGACCTTATATTCTCCTGTAAAATGTTTTGATACATGTAAGAATTCATTGTTCCACCAAAAACCATGACATCCAGGCTATGAGGCAGCAAAGCAGTCTCCAATCTTAATGCGCCCTCCAACATGCTTCACAGTTGGAATGAGGTGTTCGTACGAGTATGCAGTGTTCTTTTCTCTCAAAACATGGGCTTGTCCATTTGTGGAAATCAAACCCTCCTTTGTGTCATCTGTCCACATAACTGTCTCCCAGGGACATTGTGGAACATGAGATGGGCTGCATTTTTTTTCCTTTAGACAGCAGCTGCTTCCTTTATGATATAATTTCATGACCACCACCCCAGTTTAGTGGTTTTCTAATAGAAAACATATGAACAGAGGTTTTTATAGTTTTTAGAATCTTATGTAGGTCATTTTACCTTTTTAGAAATTCCCATTGTCCTCTTGGATTGATCTTAACAGGAATCTCACTCCTATGGTTCACACAAAGCAATCTTTCTAAAGAAGAAAAGATTTGGTTCAGGTCTCGAACCCATGACCTCCCATACTCCAGTCAGTAGCTCTCCCCAGTGGGCTCCTTGCTGAACAAGTTCTACTGCATACCTCAGCCTTGTTCCCTGGTCCCAGTTCTCTAGCTCCTGCCTCCTGGTCCTGACCCCACCTCTGTCATAGATTGAACTTCCTACATAAGCCTGGCCCTGCCACTCCCTCAGTATGAGATCATTCTGCACCAGAGTGTTTGATCCAGCTACTTTTTGCCTGTTATTCTCTAGCTTTTGTGTAATCATTTTCCTGGGTACCATTCTATTATTTATAGTCACTCCTACCCGAGTACATGTATATTCTGTTAAGTCCAGTTCACATAAGAACTCAGACAGAACAAGTAAAACTGCAAACTGGACTCATGAACACGCACACAGAGGAGGGGCCCAAATTACACACATACCTCCCACCTGAAATGTGTACATTCTGTCACATCATTCACACTCACAAATTGGCAAAACACTAGTGGAACTCAGAAACAGCGAACATAACTCATGGACAGTCATAACACACTGACTGACAAACACCCAAAACATGAACAAGTATACCCGCATGCATGAACAGATGTAAACAGATACAATGCAAGGTATTGGTTCATATTTTGGCCAACATACTTAAGCCTGCAAGCCCACTTCAATGATCCTCATTTTCTTGTGGGCCCTTACTCTAATGAGACAACTTCCACATGAAACCTGCTTGCATATGGGGTGATCGTCCCAAAAAAGACGGTCCCACGCTGGAACCTAGGAACCTACCTAGATGACAAATGAAACACAGCAGGACTGAACACAGCTCACACAATACGCCAGGAATTTGCATACAACACAGAACACCATACACCTTGAAAAGGACTGTTCACACCACACGTCCAGTACAAGCACTGACACGCAGAAGCATGAAACTTTTCCACTGAACGCACTGCACAAACAGAGGAAAGTCCAGCAGCCTCTAGCAAAGGAGCTGGTATATCTGAGCAGCTGACCTGGGGGATTTGTTGGGAGGAGTGTCAGCGAAAAGCTAAAGGTTTTCTTTCAATATGTTACCGATTGCCAAATTAGAGTATCAAGCCGGCTTGGAGAAAATTAATGTGACACGGCAGCAGGCTGTGTGCAAGAAGATTCTGATTTTATTTGTGGAACCTTCAGTCTTATATACCATTTCAAAGAAATGAAAGCGTTATTCAAAACAGTGTACGTGCATTCTCGACAATCTGGAATTTCCCATATATTTTAGAGATTACAGTAACTGAGGCGAAACTGCTTATGCTTGAGTTTCACCGAAACCAGTGTCCAGCAAACAAGATACCAGATGTACATTGCTCATGGTCACAATATTAGAATTTTTAGCTTTATGCTGAGATCATCATGTAAGTGTTAGTTAAAACCATGTTAGTATTGTCCATTAACTGTGATTATAAAGAGACAAGATGGAGGTACTTTAGTTCTTACAATCCCTCTCATGGAGGAATTCACACCCAGCCAGATCATTTAACCCCTCCCTGTGGAGCTGAGGTGCTGAAACCCCATGTAGAACAATAAATCCTAGCAGCACACCCTAATAATTTGTTAAGGCCCATTTAGACAGGACGAATGTCAGGCAAACAATGCCTGACACTTGTCTCCGCATACACTCGCTCCCATGCTGTTGCACGGGAACTAGCATTGCTGGCGTGCTCACAGAGCAGCCAGCAGGTGGGGCTGCAGCAGATTTCTCTCCTCGTGCTCCCCTGCCCCTCTTCATTGACTTAACATAGCGGCTGTTCAACACTGAAGGGCTGCTATTTACACTGAATGATCATGCCCGACATTCGTCCCATCTAAATGGGCCTTTATTAACCAGACTTTGTGTGTTTGTAACTTAAGAAGTCACTGCAGAGTGTTTAGACTGACAGATTTCACCACTGGATCGTGGGCTTCTCATTGGCTTCTCGCTCAGAACTTCACCTTCTATGTGAAGCGCTGAGTGGGGAACATTTACACTAAACGGCAAGCCCGAGATCCAGTGATGGTTTTTATGCTGACTAAAGTCAGCGATAATGAATAGTGAAAGAATATTAAACGACTTTCTGGAATTTATGCTGAACAATTATTGCTCAATTTCAATCATTTGAACAAATTTTGAGTGATAATCTTCCCATGTAAATGGCCCATACGTGTGCTCAATAAAAGACATGAATGCTATAACTGTTTGTTTATTATTAGTTTAGTTAGATTATGCTTGTCTGTATGTGATTTAGATAACAATCAGAGCACATTTTAATAGTAATCAGTGCAGAAATCTAAGTACCAGTGATTCCAAAGGGTTTACTTACTTTTTCTTGCAACTGCTCCTCCATATGAACTACAGCTAATACAAATTATATTCACATCTTTACAACCATTTTTATTACTCCAATAGATCTAAAAAAATAAGCAACTACTGTGTTTAGTCTTAATTAAAATGCTTTACTGTTTTGTGTCCACAGTCCCTCCACATTATGTCATGTGTCCATCCTCACTACTTAATACAAACATACATTTTGATTTGATATTTAGTTTATGTGAAAAAAGGTTTTGCACTGAGTTTACATTTTTTGTGCATGCCAATAACACAAACATGAATCAGTGGCCAATGTTTTACATCTCATAATAAGCATGGTTCACCAGTGAACTCTTTCTACACTCTCAAAAATATATCCTAAGCAATGATACTCTTAACTACTTGGGTTTAGAGACATACCTCATAGAATCAGGTTTGAGATAAAGTCAGTCTATTAAAATTTCCATTACTTCGTTCAGCTGCCCAGAGATGGCTCTGCATGTTTTACTATATATTTCCATAATTCTTATATAAAGAGAGTTTGTATTGAACAAAAATAGCCTTCTTAAACAAACTCAAGACCAAAGTAATTATGTGTTTTCCCTGAAATATAAGCTATTCTCCTATATATTTTCATTTTCAACTTATAAAAGTTGCAGATATGTTTCTAATAAAGGTTAATTAAATTATACCCAATGAAGTGGATTGTCAAGAATGAAAGCATTTAAATTTAGTTTCAGTAACTAGAAACTGATTATGTATGCATTAGTTAAATAGATCCTTGAAGAAAACAATATAGACTCAATTTTCAAAAAAAATAGCTTGAAAGTTTGAAAAGTCTGGTGTCATCTAAAAACTATATTAGTTTACGTAGCTTTTATGTCTCAAAGTAACATCCACATGAATGACAGGACTCCGGTATTATCAGCAAAACATTGCCCACTGCCTCCACCAGCACATCTTTTTTCCATAGTGCATTCTAGTGCCACCTCCTGCCCTGGTAAACAATAAACACAGATCTAGCCATCCATAGGATTTAGGCACTTTTAACAGGGGTCAGCACATGATATAAAATTGGGCTGAGGTTACACTGCACCATACACAGCAAACTGTATGTCCACACAACTTACTATCAGCATTACATTTTTCAGTATTTTGTGCTACATTACCTCTTTTGTGAAGAACACATGAGGTGGACTAGCCTTGGCTGCCCATGACCCTGCTACTTTTTCACGATTGTCTTTCCTTGAACCACTTTGGTAGGTACTAACTAGAGATGAGCGAGCATACTCGTCCGAGCTTGATGCTCGTTCGAGTATTAGGGTGCTCAAGATGCTCATTACTCGAGACGAGCACCACGCGGTACTCGTCTCGATTAAGCGAGCACTGACCATTTAAATCAATGGAGCCGGCAATACAGCCGGCTCCATTGAAAGCAATGGCCTGCCGGCGAGCGCGGGATGAATTGTCGGGAAGGGGTTAAATATATAAGCCCTTCCCTGCAATTCATCCAGAAATGTGTAAAAAAAAAATATATATATATACTCACCTGGTCCCGGCAGACGGAGTTCAGCGCGGCCAGGGGCAGTCCTCCTGAACTGCTCTGAACAGCTGTGAGTAGTATTCAGCAGCCGGGGATTTAAAATCCCCGCCTGCTGAATGAGCTGCCTCTAATTGGTCACAGCCTGACCAATCAGAGGCAGATTCCACTCACACACCCATTCATGAATTTATGAATGGGTGTGTGACTGCTGCCTCTGATTGGCTCAGCTCCTTTTATTATTGTTAAACAAACTATAAATGGACGAGGCAAGAAAGCATGGAACTGATGGAATGCTTTTAGAACAGTATACCTAATAACTTGGGGTTCATGAAACGTATGAAGAAATTATGGATGAACATAAGACCTGCATCAACACTAATGGAGAAACAGATCTAACAACTTGAGATAAACCATTACACCCAAGAAGCAAGAAAACCTGGAAGAATAACTGAATGTGCAGCAAATGCCAGAAGCTGGAACAACACAGCCAACTCATTACAGAGCACAGCCAAAAAGATAAATGCCCTGTTTTCCAAAGAACCATCCAGATATTCCCATAACTGCAATGCAACAACACAGTGACAACAGACCAACCAGAGACAGAATCCAAGGTACAGACTATGCAGAGCGGCCTCAGAGACAGTCCAACACATAGTGGCAGAATGCAAGGTGTAAACAACAACAAAATACACTGAATGGCACAACCAAGTAGCAGGATTTTTTGTGTACTGGAAAATCTGCACAGCATATGGGATAATCTCTCATATCCAGCTGTCTGATAAGAGACTCTGCAGAAAGATGTGGACAATAACAGTGCTAAGATACTGTGGCCAACCAGCTAGATATCATGGTAGTCATGATAGTTGACATGGACCAGAAGACAGCTGATGTATGGTACCAATAGACATCAGGAAGAAAAAGTATAAGAAGCTGAGAATCTAGAGAAGTACCAAGGCCTGAAAGTAGAACTAGAGAGAATATTGAAATTTAAGGCCAAAGTGGTTCCGGTGGTAGTGCGAGCAATTTGGGCTGTGACTTCTAAGTTGGGGGAATGGCTCCAACAAAACTCAGGTATAAGTTTTGAGCATACTATCTAGAGAAAAACATTGTACAAAATTTGGTTTAAATTCTGTAATGAATTTAGGACAGTTACATTCACTCAGGGGTGCAGTGCATATAATAATTAATTTCACGGGCACAGTGTAATTCACTTCAGGGTCAACAGTATATTATTCATTTCACGGTGCACAGTGTATATTACGATTTATTTTAGGGGTGCATCATGCGTATGAGAATTCATTTAAAGAATCACAGTGTGCAATGCATTTCAGTGGCCACAGTGTGGATTATTAACTACAGGTAACACAATTCATATTATAATTCATTTCAGGGGACACAGTGCGCATTCCTAGTCATTACAGGGCCACAGTGTGTATCGTAGTTGATTTCTGAGGACACAGTGTAACATTAATTTTTGGGTGCTTGGTGTAGATTATTTTATGGGGCTACTAAGCTAGAGTAAGGCCCATTTACATGAAAATATAATCTATCAAATGATTGAAAATTGAAAGTTTTACCGATCGGTTTGCATAAAGTGTTAATGGACACTAATCTCCATTAACACTTTATCATCTTCACTTGCATGTAAATGGGCCTCCAAGAACTGTTTGAAGAGCCTGACATGTGACTAATCACACACCATGCTGTGCAAACAGCTGCATTGGTCCCATTGGGGCTGCTGGCAGAATACAATGTAATATCCCGGGTCCTGCGAAGAGCACAGCATGAGGTCTATAGAGAGATACTTTATCTCCCTGTGGCAGAATGATTTTAAGTTCAATTTAAGGCCTCATTCACATGGGCTACAAATCCCACTGCAAAATCATCGCTGCAAAATGCATGTATGTGAAGCCCACTGTTTCAATTGGCTCATTAAACTTCCAAAACATAGCAATAATTTTGTAGTAAGATTTTGGAGTGTGATTGAGGCCTAAAATCATTGTTCAGATTAAAAGTGTACAATGCCTGCGTTTACATATGATGATTATAACTTATTTGTGGCTTTTTGAACGATTTTTGAGCGATAATCGTTATGTGTAAATGGGCCTTAACATTATTTTTAGTTGACAAAGTGAATCACAGCTGATAATTAATAATTAAACATCTGATATGGCTGCTAAGCTTTTCAAAATAGTTTCAATCCAATGCACCCGTCTATAGTCATATTAAATGGTTTACTTGCAGATCCTACCATTATAGGTTTCCTCTATTGTTTCTTTTTTGGTTTTAGCTACAAGTAATGATGTAAAATACTGACTATAATTCGACATGACTTCATTGCAGATTGTGGTGCAGAATTTCACTCATTACATTGAAATTAATTAAATACATGGTGAAAACTTGCCGTTTTTCAACAACAGCTAGAGCATGCTGCAGATTTGAAAATCTACAGAATGACTAGGTTTCGCTGCGGATTTCGTCTGCTGTGAGTTAAGGGAGTTTATTAAAACCCTATTCTCTTACATTGTAATGTACCTTGTTTCAGAACTTTATTGCACATTCTGCTATGTGCAAACTCCCCCTAAAAAGAATATTTTTTATTTACTGTTTTGCCATCCTTTAAATCAAGCTACTGCTTCCATTGCATATTTCACTGCATAAACCTAAATTAACATCTCAACCCATTGTAAATCTGAGAATGTAAGCTATTCTTTCTTATTATTGCAATTTCTACATTTGTATATAATTTTTAGATTTAATAATCATTATATTGTCTAAATTAATATATTCAAATCCATAGAATCCTAGATACTGTATAGCTTTAAAGCAATAACATTTTCAATTCTTTTCCATTTTCTCCTTGAAACTTGCAACATATTTGTTTTTAATTGCTCTTTATTTAATATTATATAAGTATATTTATGTACATATATATTAGTCCTAAAAAATTAAATACTGTTTGTATTGACCAGCCACAGTAATTTAGTGTTGAAATCTCTTCAGAACTCAATAAACACTTTAAATTTATTCCTATGGGTTGATCTATGAAAAGCTTTTAGAAAAAGCTTTCATCAAAGACTGTGAAAAGTTATTAGAGGTCATTGCTTTTAATAGTACAGAGCATAGCACACTAAAAATTGTTTTCTGCAGACAGTTTAGGAATTTTGTTTGGTATGAGTGATTAATAGAGATGAGCGAGCGTACTCGGAAAAGCACTACTCGCTCGAGTAATTTGCTTTATCCGAGTATCGCTGTGCTCGGGTCTGAAGATTCGGGTGCCGGCACGGAGCGGGGAGCTGCAGGGGAGAGCGGGGAGGAACGGAGGTAAGATCTTTCTCTCCCTCTCTCCCGCCCGCTCTCCCCTGCTCCCCGCTGCGACTCACCTGTCAGCCGCAGCGGCACCCGAATCTTCAGACCCGAGCACAGCGATACTCGGATAAAGCACATTACTCGAGCGAGTAGTGCTTTTCCGAGTACGCTCGCTCATCTCTAGTGATTAATTAAATATTCAGGTTGGGAGTACTCAACCCATTTTCTAAAAATTATCAGGAATAGGGATGGACAATTCAGACTCCTATTGAAATAAATGGAAGTAAAAATCCCGTGTGCCCTTTTGCTATCAATGTGGCTCAGTTGCTAGCAATATTGCCTTTCAGTGCTAGGATCAAATCCCATCAAGGTCAACGTTAGCATGACTTTGAAGAAATGCAGAAGTTGCAAGTTGTAATGATCCGATTCTGGGTTGGAGTCTTCTTGTCGTAAACTGTGCGGATCGGTAGTGTGGAAGGCAGAAGACAGGTTGATGGTAACCTCTAGGGCAGTACAGAAGCTTTTCCAAAATGTTGATGTAACTGAACCCCTTCATCAGGAATTCCATGCAGCCTAAATATTTCCTTAATCATTATTTCCACAGTTTGTTCAGCAATAGGAATCTCCTTGATGGGAATAAAATGGGCCATTTTTGTGAGTTGGTCCACCACAACATGGATGGTGGTAATTTCTTTAGAAGGGGAAAGACCCACAATAAAATCCATTGATATTGATTCCCAATGTCTGAATGGGGCTGGAAGTGGATGGAGAAGTCCTAACAGAGGAGATCATGGTGTCTTGTTTCATGTACACTTTACACAAGAGGCGACATACTTTTTTACATTGTTCTTACAATTAGCCCACCAAAATGAACAAAGCAGTAATTGAAGAGTTTTCCTGATTCCAAGTTGGCCTGCAAGTTAAGAATCATGGACTAGTTTAAGAACTTCAAGTCGAACTAGAACTGGAACATACAGTCTGCTTTCCTGCATCCAAAATCTCTTCTTAAAAGATAGGTCCATGTCCTTAGAAGGATAATTGAGAGAGGAATTATTTTGATACCCTCCATTCGGGAGCTGCCCCTGATTGGTCCCGCTGAGCCAATGAGATGCAGCAGTCACTCACCCATTCATGAATTCATGAATGGGTGTGTGAGTGAAACCTGCCTCTGATTGGTCAGGCTGTGACCAATCAGAGGCAACTCATTCAGCAGGCGGGGATTTTAAAGCCCCGCCGGCTGAATAGTGCCGAGAAGCAGTTCAGGAGAACTGACAGCGGCCGCGGCAGAACTCCGGCTGCAGCGGAAAGGTGAGTATACAATTTTTTTTTATTTTAACACATTTTAGGATGAATTGCAGGGAAGGGCTTATATATTTAAGCCCTTCCCGACAATTCATCCCGGGCTCGCCCGCAGCGCATTGCTTTCAATGGAGCCGGCTGTATTGCCGGCTCCATTGAATGCAATGCGCTGGACAGCTCCGGCCAGTTTCTAATGAAACGCGGCTAGGAGCAGATTTTCGGGTGTTTTTTCGGCCGACTTTTCGGCGCCGCTTATGCGATTTGCGCATGCGCATCCGTCATGCGATGCGCAAATCGCGCGAAAAAACGCCCGTGTGACTAAGGTCTTATGGTGTTCCAACAGCAACGGAATCTACTTTTTTAGGCACACGTCCTCCTGTTTCCAACCGAGAGAGATCTCCACCGAACACAAGAGGAAGAGAAGGGGCGGCAGGAAACATAAGAGGTTGCTCAAGAGGAAACCCGAATATTCAGACCAGATCGGAGAGACGCAAGATGATCTAGCATCAATAGGTAATTCCTTGTTTATTAATATTTCCTCTAAGGAATTGTCTGCTTACCAGAGCAATGCTCTCTCGTGGGGTTTGTCCTTCTGCCCTACGCCTTCTATGAACTGGTTCTCTTTGGATTTAGATTGTCGGAGGTTCTTTCACAAACTAAAGCTTCGGGCTCATTTTTCTGGATCTTTGAGGAATAACATGTCAACTTTACCTTATGCTGCCTCTACACAATGTGATCCCCAGGGTACATTTACCTCATCGGGTGTGGGGCTACATGGAAAAAGTTCCTTTTCTCCACCTGGCACCTTACCGGCGGTCGATACCTTCGAAAAATTGGTACAGAAGGATCTGATTAAATTGTGTGCACGTTGCCGCAATTTCCATCGAGAGGTAATATATCCCAGGCTGAGAAAGAGGCACTCACAGAGCATGCTAATGATTTGTCCTTGACCATTAGGCTCGCCGACAAAGGCGGGGCCATTGTGGTCATGGACACTGCTCAATACCATGATGAGCTACTTTCTCAGCTTAGTGACCCCCTAACATACGAGAAATTGCAATGTGATCCCACTACAATTTACTAAAATGCTTTAAGGGATTTTCTAAATGAATCAGTTTTGCTTGGCATAATTGACCACAAATTAAGTGAATTTCTATTTCCTCGTTTTCCGATTGTTCCAATTTTGTACTCACTCCCAAAGATCCACAAGAGCATAACAAACCCCCATGACGTCCTATAATCTCTGGACAAGGGTCTCTATTTAGTTATGCATCTCGATTTCTTGACCTTATACTCAGAGGGTTTGTCATACGAGCCTGTTCTTACATCCGAGACACAACCGATTTTCTATGCAAATTGAGAGAAACTCCAGTGGTGGCCAAAAGTCTATTGGTGACATTGGATGTAACTTCCTTGTTCACCCATATTGTACACCAAAAGGGCCTACATGCAGGTAGAGACCACCTTATCAATTCAGACTTGTCAGGTCCTAAAATGGAATTCATTCTGGCCCTACTGGAGAATGTCCTTACCAAAAACGTGTTCATGTATGACGGTGAGTACTATCTCCAAAAACGCGGTACCGCAATGGGGACTAATGCAGCCCCCTCATATGCGAACCTCTATATGGACACATTTGAGGAGATGCATGTATATACCTCCCCATCCTGCACTTCGGTCCAGGTATGGTGGAGGTATATAGATGACATCTTCCTCATCTGGACAGGCACTGAGGAGGCGCTTATGGAGTTTTTCCATGAATTAAATAACGTCTATGAAGAACTCAAATTTACCATTGGATTCTCCAGCCATCAAATTCACTTTCTTGACGTTACGGATTGTGGTTTGCAGACAGACTTGTATGTGAAGTCTACAGACCATAACACCCTCCTCAGTTACAATGGCTGTCATCCAGGAAGCATGCTCCGTTCACTCCCTTGGAGTCAGCTTCTTCGGATTAAAAGGATAGTGGACGAACCTTTCTTAGATGGCCGCCTTGACTTCATGTTTCAAAAATTCCTACAGAGAGGATATCCCCAAACATTAATAAAAAATCCTCAAGGATGATGTACAAACGATCCCTCATAGCTCTACGCTGAGTGGTAAGGTCAAAAGTACAGATCTCAAATGGATTTCTTTTGCTTCTACTTTTGGCCCCCTCAGTGCTCAATTTAACAACATCATTAGGAAACACTGGCCTCTTCTCCAGTCATGCTATCCTGAGATAGAGGAGTTCCAGTCTTTCCCTATGATGTGTTATAAATGTGGCCCTAACATCAGGTACAAAATAATGCTTACTAATGGAGACCCAAAGCATCTTTCCTATGGCCATTCAAACATATTGGGAAAATCTAGGGGTTGTTTCCCTTGCATGAGTTGCGCAAGATGTAGTAACCTCGTAAAAGGAGATACATTCTTTCATCCTAGCATAGGACAGAAATTCTATATACGGAAAAGGTATACTTGCTCTTCTGCCTATGTTATATACATGATCAGTTGCCCATGTAGCCTCATTTATATAGGCGAGACAATTAATGAAGTCAGAAAACATATATCCCAACATAAAAGTACTATAAGAACAGGTAATATGGAGGCCCCTTTGGCTAGGCACTTCAACACAGCGGGCCATTCGGTCAGCTAACTGCACTTCCGTGTCATAGATAGCATACCAAAATTAAAGCGAGGGGGCAATCCTGAGCATCAGCTTAAATATCGTGAGCTTATGTGGATCTTCAAACTGGATGCCCTACAGCCCAAGGGCTTAAATATTGAGTACAATGTGACACCATTTCTGTAACCTTTTTACCTTTATTATTTTTTTATATATATACTAGCTTACCCGTTGCGCATTGCTGCGAAGACAGACAGACATACATTCATTCGTTTTTATATATCTAGATAACAACTAATCACACCGCAGCTTTCATGTTACCTCAGTGGTATAATATATAACAACCAATCACAGCGCAGCTTTCATGTTACCTTAGCAGTATAAAATATAACAACCAATCACAGCGCAGCTTTCATGTTACCTCAGCAGTAAGAGAAATAACAACCAATCACAGCGCAACTTTTATTCTGCCTCAGCAATATAAAAAATAGCAACCAATCACAGCGCAGCTTTCATGTTACCTCTGCGGTATTCTATATAGCAACCAATCACAGCGCAGCTTTCATGTTACCTCAGTGGTATAAGAAGTAGCCACCAATCACAGCACAGCTTTCATGTTACCTCAGCAGTATAAGAAATAGCAACCAATCGCAGCACAGCTTTCATTTTACCTCAGCATTCTCAATATCCAGCAATTGTCTTGCAAAACGTTCGACGGATGCATCATTTTGTGGTTGAACACGCATCCCGTTGCTCGTAATGCCTTTTGCTTTCGTGCTTGAGATGGAAATCAAACGATCTTTGTCTGGGGGGCATAACTGTCGATGATGCTCGCACGCGCGGCACCTATCGTAGCATAGTTGTACTATGCCTATAATCTTCCCAGACGTGTACTCAACAACTTCCCAAAGTCTCATGGCAATTGGATGAATGGTGTAGTAATGCATAATGGACAGACAGACATTCATTTATATATATCAGGAAGTGAGAGAATTAGATTACGTACGTAAAATTTGGACGCTAATTGTTTTGCGCTTAGAATTGAATAATCGACTTGGGACCCATTAGCTTTTCCTATTTATGACATATTCAATGCCCGTGCCAAATTTAATGTTTCTATGTGAGAAAATTACATTCCGTACGTAAAATTTGGACGCTAATTCTTTGGCGCATAAAATTGAATAATCGAGTTGGGACCCATTAGCTTTTCCTATTTATGACATATTCAATGCCCGTGCCAAATTTAATGCTTCTATGTGAGAAAATTACATTCCGTAAGAAAAATTTGGACACTAATTCTTTGGCGCATAGAATTGAATAATCGAGTTGGGACCCATTAGCGTTTCCTATTTATGACATATTCAATACCCGTGCCAAATTTCAAGTTTCTATGTGAGAAAATTACATTCCGTACGTAAAATTTGGGCGCTAAGTCTTTGGCGCTTACAATTGAATAATCGAGTTGGGACCCATTAACTTTTTCTATTTTTGACATAATCAATGCTCGCGCCAAATTTCAAGTTTCTATGACATTGGGAAGCGAGAAAATTAGATTCCGTACGTAAAATTTGGACGCTAATTCTTTGGCGCTTAGAATTGAATAATCGAGTTGGGACCCATTACCTTTTCCTATTTATGACATAATCAATGCTCGTGCCAAATTTAATGTTTCTACAACATCAGGAAGTGAGAGAATTAGCGGCAATGATGGAAATCGAACAATCTACGTGGGGGGGGGTCGTAACTGTTGACGACGCTCGCGCACGCGCCATTTATCATAGCATATTTGTACTATGCCTATAATCTTCCCAGGAGTGTACTCACCAACTTCCCAAAGTTTTATGGCGATCGGATGCATGGTGTAGTAACGCATAAAGGACAGACAGACATGCACGCAGACAGACACACACGCTTACATTCAATTTTATATATATAGATGATGCTTTTTGTTGTCCCATATAGGTACTTACTAGCTGATATACCCAGCTTCCCCCGAGTTAATTTGGTACTGGTGTTTATCTGGTGTTCACACGGAAAATCTTATGAAGTCGTGGTTACTTTAGAGATACCAGGAAAAAAATATGTTCACGATTTTGCATGGTTCTTTGCGTTACCCCGGAAACACCATGTGGAGGTAACCGTGCGATGTTTCCTCTATATAAAATGACATCGGGAAGTGAGAGAATTAGATTATGTGCGTAAAATTCGGACGCTAATTCTTTTGCGCTTAGAATTGAATAATCAAGTTGGGACCCATTAACTTTTCCAATTTATGACATAATCAATGCCCATGCAAAATTCCACGTTTCTATGACACCAGGAAGTAAGAGAATTAGATTCCATACGTAAAATTTGGATGCTAGTTCTTCTGCGCTTGAATTGAATAATCGAGTTGGGACCCATCAACTCTTCCTATTTATGACATAATCAATGCCCGTGCCAAATTTCACGTTTCTGTGACATCGGGAAGTGAGAAAATTAGATTCCGTACGTAAAATTTGGATGCTAATTCTTTTGCGCTTAAAATTGAATAATCGAGTTGGGACCCATTAGCTTTTCATATTTATGACACAATCAATGCCGTGCCAAATCTCAAGTTTCTATTACACCAAGAAGTGAGAGAATTAGATTTCGTAGTAAAATGTGGACGCTAATTCTTTTGCACTTAGAATTGAACAATCGAGTTGGGACCCATTAACTTTTCCTATTTCTGATATAATCAATACTCGTACCAAATTTCAAGTTTTTATGACATCGGGAAGTGAGAGAATTAGATTGCATACGTAAAATTTGGACGCTAATTCTTTTGTGCATAGAATTGAATAATCGAGTTAGGACCCAATAACATTTCCTATTTATGACACAATCAATGCTCGTGCCAAATTTCGAGTTTCTATGACATTGGGAAGTGAGAGAATTAGATTACGTACGTAAAATTTGGACGCTAATTCTTTTGCGCTTAGAATTGAATAATCGAGTTGGGACCCATTAGCTTCGCCTATTTATGACACACTCAATGCTCGTGGCAAATTTCAACTTTCTAGTACACCAAGAAGTGAGAGAATTAGATTCCGTACGTAAAATTTGGATGCTAGTTGTTTTGCGCTAGAATTGAATAATCGAGTTGGGACCCACTAACTTTTCCTATTTATGACAGAATCAATGCTCGTGTCAAATTTCGAGTTTCTATGACACCGGGAAGTGAGAGAATTAGAATTCCATACGTAAAATTTGGACGCCAGTTCTTTTGTGCTAGAATTGAAAAATGGAGTTGGGACCCATTAACTTTTCCTATTTATGACATAATCAATGCTTGTGCAAAATTTCAAATTTCTATGACATTGGGAAGTTGGAGAATTAGATTCCTTACGTAAAATGTAGACGCTAATTCTTTTGAGCTTAGAATTGAATTATCGAGTTGGGACCCAATAGCTTTTCCTATTTATGACACAATCAATGCTCGTGCCAAATTTCTACTTTCTTTTACACCAAGAACTGAGAAAATTAGATTCCGTACGTAAAATTTGGACGCTAGTTCTTTTGCGCTAGAATTGAATAATTGAGTTGGGACCCAATAACTTTTCCAATTTATGACATATTCAATGCTCGTGCCAAATTTCAAGTTTCTATGACATTGGGAAGTGAGAGATTTAGATTGTACATAAAATTTTGTCGCTAATTCTTTTGCGCTAGAATTAAATAATCGAGTTGGGACCTCTTTACTTTTCCTATTTTGCACATAATCTATGCTCTTACCAAATTTCATGTTTCTACGACATCAGGAAGTTGGAGAATTAGTGGCGAGTCAGTCAGTAAATCAGTGAGTGAGTCAGTCAATGAGTCAATGAGGGCTTTCGTTTTTATATATATAGACTAGCTGATATACTCGGCTTCGCCCGAGTTAATTTGGTACTGGTGTTTATCTGGTGCTCACACGGAAAATCTTATGAAGTCGTGGTTACTTTAGAGATACTGAGGAAAAAAAATATGTTCACCATTTTGCATAGTTCACTGCGTTACCCAGGAAATACCACGGGGAGGCAACCATGCGACGTTTCCTTTATATAAAATAACATCAGGAAGTGAGAGAATTAGATTACGTACATAAAATTTGGACACTAATTCTTTTGCGCATAGAATTGAATAATCAAGTTCAGACCCATTAACTTTTCCTATTTATGACATAATCAATGCTCGTGCCAAATTTCCCGTTTCTATGACACCGGAAAGTGAAAAAATTACATTCCGCACGTAAAATTTGGACGCTAATTCTTTTGCGCTAGAATTGAATAATCGAGTTGGGACCTATGAACTTTTCCTATTTATGACATAATCAATGCTCGTGCCCAATTTCACGTTTCTATGACACCGGAAAGTGAGAAAATTAGATTCCACACGTAAAATTTCGACGCCAATTCTTTGGCGCTAGAATTGAATAATCGAGTTGGGACCCATTAGCTTTTCCTCTTTATGACATAATCAATGCTCCTGCCAAATTTCACGTTTCTATGACACCGGAAAGTGAGAAAATTAGATTCCGTACGTAAAATTTCGACGCCAATTCTTTTGCGCTTAGAATTGAATAATCGAGTTGGGACTAGTGATGAGCGAACGTACTCATCCGAGCTTGATGCTCGGGCGAATATTAAGGTGTTCGGGATGCTCATTACTCTTAACGAGCACCACGCAGTGTTCGGGTTACTTTCACTATCCTCTGTGAGACGTTAGCGCGCTTTTCTGGCCAATTGAAAGACAGGGAAGGCATTACAACTTCCCTCTGTGACGTTCAAGCCCTATACCACCCCCCTGCTGTGAGTGGCTGGGGAGATCAGATGTCACCCGAGTATAAAAGTCGGCCCCTCCCGCGGCTTGCCTCAGATGCCTTGTGAGTTAGCTGAGGGAAAGTGCTGCTGCTGGTGCTGCTGTAGGGAGAGTGTTAGGAGTGAGTGTAGGCTTCAAGAACCCCAACGGTCCTTCTCAGGGCCAGATCTATCCGTGTGCAGTACTGTGGAGGGTGCTGTTAGCAGTGTTGCACAATTTTTTTTTTTCAAAATCGGCTGTCTGCAGAGCATTGCGCCCTGCAGTAATAGTCCAGGGACAGAAGTGGTGGTTAGGCAGGGAGAGTGTTAGGAGTGAGTGTAGGCTTCAAGAACCCCAACGGTCCTTCTTAGGGCCACATTTAACCGTGTGCAGTACTGTGCAGGCTGCTGTTAGCAGTGTTGCATTTTTTTTTTTTCAAAATCGGCTGTGCAGAGCATTGCACCCTGCAGTAATACTACAGGGAGAGAATTGTGTAGGCAGGGCCAGAAGACATATATTATTGATTGAATATAGTCAGTGGGCCTTTTCTTTAAAAAAAAAAGGGAAAAATTCTATTTGGCCTGCCTCTGTCAGTCCTCAGCGTTCTGTGTACGTGTGTGGTGGGTGGAGATAGTAAAAAAATCATACGCAGCCAGCTACGTTTAACAGCAGTCTTGCGCCAATTTATTTCCTTCCTGCCTGGGGAAAATCACCGCTCTGCTGCACTTCATATAACTGCATTTCTGTGGAACAGATTTCTTATCTGATTGAATATAGTCAGTGGGCCTTTTCTTTTAAAAAAAAAGGGAAAAATTCTATGTGACCTGCCTCTGTCAGTCCTCAGCGTTCTGGGTACGTGTGTGGTGGGTGGAGATAGTAAAAAAATCATACGCAGCCAGCTACGTTTAACAGCAGTCTTGCGCCAATTTATTTCCTGCCTTCCTGGGAAAAATCACCGCTCTGCTGCAATTCATATAACTGCATTTCTGTGGAACACATTTCTTATCTGATTGAATATAGTCAGTGGGCCTTTTCTTTAAAAAAAAAGGGAAAAATTCTATTTGTCCTGCAGGCTTGCGCCAATTTATTTCCTGCCTGGGAAATCACTGGTAATACAGCATGCTGAGGGGTAGTGGTAGGCCTAGAGGACGTGGACGTGGCCGAGGACGCGTAGGCCCAAGTGAGGGTGTGGGCACAGGCCGAGCTCCTGATCCAGGTGTATCGCAGCCGACTGCTGCGCGATTAGGAGAGAGGCACGTTTCTGGCGTCCCCACATTCATCGCCCAATTAATGGGTCCACGCGGGAGACCTTTATTAGAAAATGAGCAGTGTGAGCAGGTCCTGTCGTGGATGGCAGAAAGTGCTTCGAGCAAGCTATCATCCACCCACAGTTCTGCGCCGTCCAGTGCTGCAAATCCGAATCCTCTGGCTGCTGCTCCTCCTTCCTCCCAGCCTCCTCACTCCACTACAATGACACATGCTCAGGAGCGGGAAGACTCCCAGGAACTGTTCTCGGGCCCCTGCTCAGATTGGGCAGCAGTGGTTTCTCTCCCACCAGAGGAGTTTATCGTCACTGATGCCCAACCATTGGAAAGTTCCCGGGGTCCGGGGGATGAGGCTGGGGACTTCCGGCAACTGTCTCAAGACCTTTCAGTGGGTGAGGAGGACGATGACGATGAGACACAGTTGTCTATCGGTGAGGTAGTAGTAAGGGCAGTAAGTCCGAGGGAGGAGCACACAGAGGATTCGGAGGAAGAGCAACAGGACGATGAGGTGACTGACCCCACCTGGTGTGCAACGCCTACTCAGGACAGGTCTTCAGAGGGGGAGGCAACGGCAGCAGCAGGGCAGGTTGCAAGAGGCAGTGCGGTGTCCAGGGGTAGAGGCAGGGCCAGACCGAATAATCCACCAACTGTTTCCCAAAGAGCACCCTCGCGCCATGCCACCCTGCAGAGGCCAAGGTGCTCTAAGGTCTGGCAGTTTTTCACAGAGACGCCTGACGACCGACGAACAGTGGTGTGCAACCTTTGTCGCACCAAGATCAGCCGGGGAGCCACCACCAACAGCCTCACCACCACCAGCATGCGCAGACATATGATGGCCAAGCACCCCACAAGGTGGGACGAAGGCCGTTCACCGCCTCCGGTTTGCACCGCTGTCTCTCCCCCTGTGCCCCAACCTGCCACTGAGATCCAACCCCGCTCTGAGGACACAGGCACTACCGTCTCCTGGCCTGCACCCACACCCTCACCTCCGCTGTCCTCGGCCCAATCCAGCAATGTCTCGCACCGCACCGTCCAGCCGTCGCTTGCGCAAGTGTTTGAGCGCAAGCGCAAGTACGCCGCCACGCACCCGCACGCTCAAGCGTTAACCGTCCACATAGCCAAATTTATCAGCCTTGAGATGCTGCCGTATAGGGTTGTGGAAACGGAGTCCTTCAAAAGTATGATGGCGGCGGCGGCCCCGCGCTACTCAGTTCCAGTCGCCACTACTTTTCCCGATGTGCCGTCCCAGCCCTGCACGACCACGTCTCCCGCAACATTGTACGCGCCCTCACCAACGCGGTTACTACCAAGGTCCACTTAACAACGGACACGTGGACAAGCACAGGCGGGCAGGGCCACTATATCTCCCTGACGGCACATTGGGTGAATTTAGTGGAGGCTGGGACAGAGTCAGAGCCTGGGACCGTTCACGTCCTACCCACCCCCAGAATTGCGGGCCCCACCTCGGTGGTGGTATCTGTGGCGGTGTATGCTTCCTCCACTAAACCACCCTCCTCCTCCTCCTCCTCCAACGCAACCTCTGTCTCGCAATCAATATGTGTCAGCAGCAGCGCGTCGCCAGCAGTCGGTGTCGCGCGTCGTGGCAGCACAGCGGTGGGCAAGCGTCAGCAGGCCGTGCTGAAACTACTCAGCTTAGGAGATAAGAGGCACACGGCCCACGAACTGCTGCAGGGTCTGACAGAGCAGACCGACCGCTGGCTTGCGCCGCTGAGCCTCCAACCGGGCATGGTCGTGTGTGACAACGGCCGTAACCTGGTGGCGGCTCTGCAGCTCGGCAGCCTCACGCACGTGCCATGCCTGACCCACGTCTTTAATTTGGTGGTTCAGCGCTTTCTGAAAAGCTACCCACGCTTGTCAGACCTGCTCGTAAAGGTGCGCCGGCTCTGCGCACATTTCCGCAAGTCCCACACGGACGCTGCCACCCTGCGCACCCTGCAACATCGGTTTAATCTGCCAGTGCACCGACTGCTGTGCGACGTGCCCACACGGTGGAACTCTACGCTCCACATGTTGGCCAGGCTCTATGAGCAGCGTAGAGCTATAGTGGAATACCAACTCCAACATGGGCGGCGCAGTGGGAGTCAGCCTCCTCAATTATTTTCAGAAGAGTGGGCCTGGTTGGCAGACATCTGCCAGGTCCTTCGAAACTTTGAGCAGTCTACCCAGGTGGTGAGCGGCGATGCTGCAATCATTAGCGTCACCATTCCTCTGCTATGCATCTTGAGAAGTTCCCTGCAAAGCATAAAGGCAGACGCTTTGCGCTCGGAAACAGAGCCGGGGGAAGACAGTATGTCGCTGGATAGTCAGAGCACCCTCCTGTCTATATCTCAGCGCGTTCAGGAGGAGGAGGAGGAGCATGAGGAGGATGAGGAGGAGGGGGAAGAGACAGCTTGGCCCACTGCTGACGGTACCCATGCTGCTTGCCTGTCATCCTTTCAGCGTGTATGGCCTGAGGAGGAGGAGGAGGAGAAGGAGGAGGAGGATCCTGAAAGTGATCTTCCTAGTGAAGACAGCCATGTGTTGCGTACAGGTACCCTGGCACACATGGCTGACTTCATGTTAGGATGCCTTTCTCGTGACCCTCGCGTTGCACGCATTCTGGCCACTACGGATTACTGGGTGTACACACTGCTCGACTCACGGTATAAGGAGAACCTTTCCACTCTCATTCCCGAAGAGGAAAGGGGTTCGAGAGTGTTGCTATACCACAGGACCCTGGCGGACAAGCTGATGGTAAAATTCCCATCCGACAGCGCTAGTGGCAGAAGGCGCACTTCCGAGGGCCAGGTAGCAGGGGAGGTGCGGAGATCGAGCAGCATGTACAGCACAGGCAATACAACAGTCTTTAAGGCCCTGGACAGCTTTATGGCTCCCCAGCAAGACTGTGTCACCGCTCCCCAGTCAAGGCTGAGTCGGCGGGAGCACTGTAAAAGGATGGTGAGGGAGTACGTAGCCGATCGCACGACCGTCCTCCCTGACGCCTCTGCCACCTACAACTACTGGGTGTCGAAGCTGGACACGTGGCCTGAACTCGCGCTGTATGCCCTGGAGGTGCTTGCTTGTCCTGCGGCTAGCGTCCTGTCAGAGAGGGTGTTTAGTGCGGCTGGGGGAATCATCACAGATAAGCGTACCCGCCTGTCAACCGACAGTGCCGACAGGCTTACACTCATCAAGATGAACAAAGCCTGGATTTCCCCAGACTTCTCTTCTCCACCAGCGGACAGCAGCGATACCTAAGCAATACGTAGGCTGCACCCGCGGATGGAAGCATCGTTCTCTCTCACCATCCAAAACGGGGACATTTCTGCTTCATCAATCTGTGTATAATATTCCTGCTCCTCCTCCACCTGCTCCTCCTCCTGAAACCTCACGTAATGACGCCGAACGGGCAATTTTTCTTAGGGCCACAAGGCTCACTCATATAATTTTTCTTAAAAATTTTTATACGTTTCAATGCTCTTAAAAGCGTTGAAACTTTAACTTGAACCAATTTTTCGTTAAACTGGGCTGCCTGCAGGCCTAGTTACCACTTAAGCCACATTAACCAAAGCGATTAATGGGTTTCACCTGCCCTCTTGGTTGGCCAGGGCCAATTTTTCTGATGTACATTAGTACTGTTGATACAGCAATTTTTGTGGGCCCTCGCCTATAGTGTAATCAAATTAATTTTTAGCCCACCTGCATTACAGCTGACGTTACATCCGCTGTGTTGGGCAATGCAATGGGATATTTTTATGTACCGCCGGTGGGTTCCAGGGAGCCACCCATGCTGTGGGTCCACAGGGAATTATAAATGCATCTGTTTCCACTTCTAAAGAACCCCAGTCTGACTGTTTCATGCAGTGTGGGCCGAAGCCCACCTGCATTAAGCACGACATTACTACCTCAGCTGTGTTGGGCAATGCAATGGGATATTTTTATGTACCGCCGGTGGCTTCCTGGCACCCACCCATGCTGTGGGTCCACAGAGAATTATAAATGCATCTGTTTCCACTTCTAAAGAACCCCAGTCAGACTGGGGCATGCAGTGTGGGCCGAAGCCCACCTGCATTAAGCACGACATTAGTACCTCAGCTGTGTTGGGCAATGCAATGGGATATTTTTATGTACCGCCGGTGGGTTCCAGGGAGCCACCCATGCTGTCGGTCCACAGGGACTTCACAATAGGGAGTTGTACCTGCCTGTGTCTATGAATTAAAAGCCGCGGTCTGACTGGGGCATGCAGACACCTTGACAGAATGAATAGTGTGTGGCACATAGGTTCCCCATTGCTATGCCCACGTGTGCAGCTCCTGATGGCGGTGGCACAGGATTATATTTCTCATTGCTTCTGTACAGCATTGTGGGCTATCGCCCCGCCCCTTTTAATGAGGGTCGCTGCCTAGCCGTGCCAACCCTCTGCAGTGTATGCCTGCGGTTCCTCGTCATGGCAGACGCACTTATAAATAGACATGAGGGTGGTGTGGCATGAGGGCAGCTGAAGGCTGCGCAGGGACACTTTTGTGTGCGCTGTGGACACTGTGTCGTGCGGGGGGTTGGGCAGCATGTAACCCAGAAGAAGTGGCAGCGGAGTGTCATGCAGGCAGTGATTGTGCTTTGTTGGAGGTAGTGTGGTGCTTAGCTAAGGTATCCATTGCTAATGAGGGCTTTTCAGAAGTAAAAGTTGTTGGGAGGGGGGGGGCCCACTCTTGCCGGTATTGTGGCTTAATAGTGGGACCTGTGAACTTGAGATGCAGCCCAACATGTAGCCCCTCGCCTGCCCTATCCGTTGCTGTGTCGTTCCCATCACTTTCTTGAATTGCCCAGATTTTCACACATGAAAACCTTAGCGAGCATCGGCGAAATACAAAAATGCTCGGGTCGCCCATTGACTTCAATGGGGTTCGTTATTCGAAACGAACCCTCGAACATCGCGGGAAGTTCGTTTCGAATAACGAACACCCGAGCATTTTGGTGTTCGCTCATCTTTAGTTGGGACCCATTAGCGTTTCCTATTTATGACATAATCAATGCTCGTGCCAAATTTCCCGTTTCTATGACACCGGAAAGTGAGAAAATTACATTCCGCACGTAAAATTTGGACGCTAATTCTTTTGCGCATAGAATTGAATAATCGAATTGGGACCCATTAGCGTTTCCTTTTTATGACATAATCAATGCTCCTGCCAAATTTCACGTTTCTATGACATTGGGAAGTGAGAGATTTAGATTACGTACATAAAATTTTGACGCCAATTCTTTTGCACATAGAATTGAATAATCGAGTTGGGACCCATTAACTTTTCCTATTTATGACATAATTAATGCTCGTGCCAAATTTCCCGTTTCTATGACATTGGGAAGTGAGTGATTTAGATTACGTACGTTAAATTTCGATGCCAATTCTTTTGCGCTAGAGTCGAATAATCGAGTTGGGACCCAATTTCTTTTCCTATTTTGGAGATAATCTATGCTTGCACCAAATTTCATGTTTCTACGACATTGGGAAGTTGGAGAACTTTTGGCGAGTCAGTCAGTGAGTCAGTCAGTCAGTCAGTCAGTCAGTCAGTCAGTCAGTCAGTGAGTCAGTGAGGGCTTTCAGCTTTATATATATAGATGACATCAGGAAGTGAGAGAATTAGATTACTTACATAAAATTTGGACACTAATTCTTTTGCGCATAGAATTGAATAATCAAGTTGAGACCCATTAACTTTTCCTATTTATGACATAATCAATGCTCGTGCCAAATTTCCCGTTTCTATGACACCGGAAAGTGAAAAAAATTACATTCCGCACGTAAAATTTGGACGCTAATTCTTTTGCGCTAGATTTAAATAATCGAGTTGGGACCTATGAACATTTCCTATTTATGACATAATGAATGCTCGTGCCAAATTTCACGTTTCTATGACACCGGAAAGTGAGAAAATTAGATTCCGTACGTAAAATTTTGGACGCTAATTCTGTTGCGCATAGAATTGAATAATCGAGTTGGGACACATTAGCGTTTCCTATTTATGACATAATCAATGCTCGTGCCAAATTTCCTGTTTCTATGACATCGGGAAGTGAGAAAATTAGATTCCGTACGTAAAATTTGGACGCTAATTCTTTTGCGCTAGAATTAAATAATCGAGTTGGGACCTATGAACATTTCCTATTTATGACATAATGAATGCTCGTGCCAAATTTCACGTTTCTATGACACCGGAAAGTGAGAGATTTAGATTATGTACGTAAAATTTGGACGCTAATTCTTTAGTGCATAGAATTGAATAATGGAGTTGGGACCCATTAGCGTTTCCTATTTATGACATAATCAATGCTCGTGCCAAATTTCCTGTTTCTATGACATCGGGAAGTGAGAAAATTAGATTCCGTACGTAAAATTTGGACGCTAATTCTTTTGCGCATAGAATTGAATAATGGAGTTGGGACCCATTAGCATTTCCTATTTATGACATAATCGATGCTCCTGCCAAATTTCCCGTTTCTATGACACCGGAAAGTGAAAAAATTACATTCCGCACGTAAAATTTTGACGCCAATTCTTTGGAGCTAGAATTGAATAATCGAGTTGGGACCCATTAGCTTTTCCTCTTTATGACATAATCAATGCTCCTGCCAAATTTCACGTTTCTATGACACCGGAAAGTGAGAAAATTAGATTCCGTACGTAAAATGTTGACGCCAATTCTTTTGCGCTTAGAATTGAATAATCGAGTTGGGACCCATTAGGTTTTCCTATTTATGACATAATCAATGCTCGTGCCAAATTTCCTGTTTCTATGACACCGGAAAGTGAAGAAATTACATTCCGTACGTAAAATTTGGACGCTAATTCTTTTGCGCATAGAATTGAATAATGGAGTTGGGACCCATTAGCGTTTCCTATTTATGACATAATCAATGCTCGTGCCAAATTTCACGTTTCTATGACACCGGAAAGTGAGATAATTAGATTCCGTACGTAAAATTTGGACGCTAATTCTTTTGCGCATAGAATTGAATAATCGAGTTGGGACCCATTAACTTTTCCTATTTATGACATAATCAATGCTCGGGCCAAATTTTAAGTTTCTATGACATTGGAAAGTGACAGATTTAG
This sequence comes from Eleutherodactylus coqui, assembly GCF_035609145.1. Classification (NCBI taxonomy): domain Eukaryota; kingdom Metazoa; phylum Chordata; class Amphibia; order Anura; family Eleutherodactylidae; genus Eleutherodactylus; species Eleutherodactylus coqui. The sequence goes on along the minus strand of NC_089837.1, from coordinate 252,310,890 downwards.
ATTACGTACGTTAAATTTCGACGCCAATTCTTTTGCGCTAGAATTGAATAATCGAGTTGGGACCCAATTTCTTTTCCTATTTTGGAGATAATCTATGCGTGTGCCAAATTTCATGTTTCTACGACATCGGGAAGTTGGAGAACTTTTGGCGAGTCAGTCAGTCAGTGAGTCAGTGAGTCAGTCAGTCAGTGAGTCAGTCAGTCAGTGAAGGCTTTCAGCTTTATATATATAGATATCCTTTTTTTGTTTTTTTTTGTCTTTCTTACATAGGTTGGCCAAGGAGGAGGCTTCCGACAGCTTTATAGAACATGTGCGTCCATTTTTTGAAATATGTGTTTTTCTGATATAAAAAATGCCCCTGTTTTGAAGCAAATCTCATTTGTGGCTCTGTCCTCAATAAATATTTTTTTTTGCATGTAAGTATAAGTAATCTCGCTCTGTTTGAAGGTTGCCCTTTTATTTATTGGCTGTTCAAATATTGCATCAGTTTACGATTAGAGATGAGTGAGCATACTCGTCCGAGCTTGATGCTCGTTCGAGTATTAGGGTGCTCGAGATGCTCGTTACTCGAGACGAGCACCACGCGCTACTCATCTCGATTAAACGAGCACTGACCATTGAATTCAATGGAGCCGGCAATACAGCCGGCTCCATTGAAAGCAATGGGCTGCCGGCGAGGGCGGGATGAATTTTCGGGAAGGGCTTAAAAATAATCCTGCAATCGCCGGCAGCCCATTGCTTTCAATGGAGCCGCCTTTATTGCCGGCTCCATTGAATTCAATGGGCTAACATTGTTCTTCTCTGCCACAGCTGTAACAGCTGTGGCAGAGGGGAACGATCTTTATGCTGACAGTGGGGGGGAGGGGGGGTGTCTCACTCTTGCCACTATTGTGGCTTAATAGTGAGACCTCGGAGCCGGAAATGCAGCCCTGCATGTTGCTCCTCGCCTGCCCTATCCATTTCTGTGTTTTTTACATGACTTTGGTGATTTGCTAAGATTTTCACAAATGAAAACCTTAGCGGAGCACCAGTCATATACAAAAATGCTTGAGTTGCCTATTGACTTCAATAGGGTTAGTTACTGGAAACGAACTCTCGAGCATCACTGAAAGGTCGACTCGAGTAACGAGCACTCGAGCATTTTGGTGCTCGCTCATCTCTATTTACGATCTATTTTTGGGATCCACACATTTAATGTACTTGTAATGAAAATAAGATTATAATAGAAGCGAGACCATAGTTTGAATTTCTAGTCTTTATTCCATATACCTACTATGGTTGCTTAATGTCTTATTACTGCTACTGAATGTATTTTGCATATAATTTACATTTTGTATATGGTGGGAGTTGATCAAGCGCCTGGGTCCTCCTCCTTCATATGAGGCGTCTAAGGCACATATATGTGCGTCATTTACGGAGGTTATATCCGACGGCTGCCGGATGTTGCAATGCATTACTTATCGCTGCGAGCCGGATGTGACGGACGGGCACTTCTGGTTTGCATCACTTCCGGTTATGACCGGATGTGACACATTGTAATGCACGCCATTTGGGTCGTGACCTGGGGGCGCCGTGCGCCACGTCTGACTTGCTCTGATGCGCATCATATCCAGCGGAAGACCGGAACATATTTATTACATCTGGCTGCAAGGCTTATTCATCAGGTCTCCTTACTTTGCAATTATAGCATTACTCTGCTTTAATGTGTAAGACCTGTTGGGGCAGGAACCCTCCTTCTTTGGACCAATACTATGCAGGTAAACTTGGGGTGTGTCTTTTGGGTAATTCATGACTGGTGTGCTTTCACATATATACTAGTCTATGTCTCAGTATCTATATGCTTGAAAAAGTCCTCTGCGTAGGACGAAATGTCACAAGCTCCTTTTTTGTCAATGTAGTTTTTTTTTACTAATAAAGATGAAAATTGGAATTTTATTCCGTGAAGGCTCCAGGATGATTCTTTGAGAGCTCCAGGTGGTGCTGCTTACATCCAGATATTTAAAATGATTTTTGAAGTCTTTTATGAATCTTTGGTATAAAATTTGTAAACCTTGTAAAGCATTGAACATCTTTTAGATTTATCAAAGTGGGCCAATCAACAACAGTCCTAATTTTGCATGGTGAGAGGATGCATCTATATGCACTCCTCATTCAGTAAGTAACAACCATTTTCTGTGATTGTTTTAATTTTGCTAGGGTCCATACTCAGTCCACCTGGGAAGATGATATATCTAAGGAATTGGATCCTGGTTTGTTCAAACTCACATTTTTCTAGTTTGATGTAAAGATGATTGTTTTGGAGACGTTCCCAGACTAGCTGAATACGTCTACAATGTTCCTTCAAGCTGTCAGAAAATATTAGAATGTCATCAAGGTAAGCAACAACAAATTGATCCAAAAAAATCTCAAAACACATTATTAATAGAATACTGAAAGGTGTCAGGAGCATTGCAAAGACCAAAAGACATAAACAGGTATTCAAAATCTCATCCTAAAGGCGGTCTTCCACTACTACCTGGGTGGATCCGTATGAGGTTATAGGCCCCTTTCAAGTTGAGTTTGGTAAAAATCCTGGCCAGCCGCAAGGTTAAGTTTTTCTTTTCTACAAAGAACAGGAATGCCCCAGCTTGTGATGAAGATGGTCGAATAAAGCATTTCCTTAGATTTTCATTCAGGTATTCTCTGAGTACCTTTTACTCTGGCTCAGAAAGAATGTAAATTTGCCTGGATGGCTGTTCCAGAGAGCAATTCAATTGGACAATCATATGGCCAATGAGGGGGAAGTTGGTCGGAATTTTTATTGCTGCAGACATTATTGAATTGCTGATACTGAGCTGGCAACTTTTCAGGTGCCTTTTTTTTTAGAGGTTTTGTATGTTCGAGGGTGGGTAGTGATATCTGGCATCTTTCTTTGCAGTACTCAGAGGGAAAGGTAATGGTCCTTAAAGGGGTTGTCCCGTGAAATCATGTGGGGTTATACACTTCTGTATAGCCATATTAATGCACTTTGTAATATACATCGTGCCTTAAATATGAGCCATACAGAAGTTATTCACTTACCCACTCCGTTGCTGGCGTCCCCGTCTCCATGGCTCCAACTAATTTCTGCAGCTTCTGGCTTTTTTAGATGCGCTTGCGCTGTCCGGTCTTCTGCTCCGTGCTTGCGCTGGAGAGCTGGTCTTCTCCGCGTCATCGTAGCTCCGCCTCCGTCACGTGGTGCCGATCAGCCAATTAGGTGGCTGTAATCGGCAGTGGAACGCAAGACATCCACGGTGCACCATGGGAGAAGACCCGCGGTGCACCATGGGAGAAAACTGCGGTGCATCATTGGGAAAGGACCGGCGGCCATCTTTAAAAGAAGAAAAGAAGAAACTGCCCGAACGGGGATGCAGGTAAGCGATTTTTAAAAAAAAAATAACAAAGGGATTGTTTTTAACGGGGCACAATGTGGGGGTAGGTAGAAAATTTTTTTTCGATTTCACCGCGGGACAACCCCTTTAAGTCCCAGTTGATAGAAGGATTGTGGGTAGGAAACCAAGGGATTCCTAGAATGACTAGGAGTTTAGGAGAAGAGATAAGATGGAAACTCATCGTTTCATGGTGATCATGTTCAAAACCAATTTGAAGTTCAATAGTCTCATGAGTTACAGGCACCTAAGGCAAGGGTGAGATCTACCCACAGTTTCCATATCGATTGGTATAGGTTTGGTCTTGCTTGAAATGTTGTGATCAAGGGCATGAAATTCCCTCCAGCTCCTGAAACTAACATAGCGGAGCATTGTAGTTTTGGCCTGCAATTAGGTGAAAAGATGGGGGAAGTATCTCATCTTTATCTTGAGTTATCGATAGGATGGCCTGTGACACAGAACCTGGCTGTTCGGGAACCTCAGATTTGCCTATGGCCTTAGCTCTTGTAAAGGCAATAGTCTTTTGGAACTTGTTGCTGATGTGGCACAGCAATGCAAATAATCAAAGATTTGATCTATAGTGATAGTGAAGGCATTGAGATTGTCAAGGGGGTTACTGTTTGTTTCTACATGCCTTCTTTCTGCCATTGGTAAATGGAGTAGGTTGCATCTGAAAGCAGATACAGCACTGGTTAAGGAACTCTCGGTAATGGAGATGATACCCACAAAACTGTGCTGCAGTGGCATGTGGACATCAGAGCCTGAATTGCGCACTTCCAGGAGTTGGCTCTGTAAACCGTCTATCTTTCTTTGCAGGTCAGCAACCTTCCCCTGGTAGGTAGCACAAAACTCTTGAAGCTCAGCAACTGGTTTTGTCATGGTGGCCAAAATGGACTCCACTTTGGACGTGATTCTTTTGTCACAATACGGTGCAGATTTCGAACCTCTTTTTGTGACCAGTATGGGCCAGTAGCATGGTCAGGAGGAAGCCAGAGGTTGGTACACAAGTCAATCTGTTTGCAGTATGGAGGAGTAGGCAGGTGGTGGAGCTTGACTACAGGCTTGGGAGCAGAATAATCCTTTAAGGATGGGAGGGTGTTAGGCAAGGTTATATAGGTTGTGCAATCAGGGAAATCAGCTGAACAGGTAAAGCTGCCACCTGGAACAAAGGAGCTCCTGGGTTTGAGCCCTGACACAGAGCTCTACTGTGATCTAATGATGGGCAGGAACCCCCAAATATCTGTCTATATATAAGTATACTAGTTTAATTTATGTGCTTAGTTATATTGCAATGCCTATTAAAAGGTTGTATATTAACTCATAGGGTATCTACTTTTTGATAGGTGGCACTGTGGAGGCATTATTCCATCCCTCATTTGAAACAATGAAATAAAAAACAATAAGGACAGCGCCCCTCTTATGAATATCCAAATGAGCCAAGCAATATGGTGAAGTAAATATTAAGAGACGACTTACCCGGTGTAGGTGGAGGGTGCTTCCCATGTGGGGAGGACCCTTCCACTCCACACCTCCCAGTCCTGGTCGGCACGTAGAGTCAAAGGACGAGCATCAGCAGGATCGGGTGGTAGTCATGACGCTTCAGGCGTCATGACGTCTTGCGTAACGGCCGCAACCCGGAAGTCCTACGGACTATGCCGGGCTGTAAGTTCAGCGTGCATTTCCACAAGGACACGCCAGAGGAAACAGATGGACGCACTAGGATTGGTCAATGTTTTAATGTAAGTGCTTAATTTTAGATATATATGGCTTTATGTGAGTGTTTATATTTATGCTTGAGAAAGTCGCCATAGGGGCGACGAAACGCGTTGCATATTTGCATAATCTGCTACTGGCATATTTTTTGCTATTGTTTTATTTATCTTTTGAATAAATTTAGCAGGGATTTCCTACATTTCTACTTTAATACGAATGGTCCTTTGGAGCGCCTAAGATATTTTTGTATATCCTTTCATTTGAAACAATAATATCTTGTCTTTTCTGATAGCAATATTTTATAATGTGTGAGGGATTAGCGTTTAGGATCGGTAGCAACCTGGGCATACGCAGTCAGAGACAGTGACACTTGCGATAAAGTCTTTAGTCCAGGCTTTGCCTGGGTTTATTTCCAAGCAAACAAAACGAAATACAGGCCTTAACATCAGGCAAACACAAAGTAAATCCTGCTCGTCTGAGCACTTACTATACAGGTAGCGTCCCTGTCTACACAGTGGTAACAAAATGGCTCCTGCACACAGCCAGCCAGGCCTCTCAGACCTGCAAAGGTCTCAGCTCTCTCAGCCCACACGCTGGGCTAGCCGGGCTCCTGCTCCACAGAGCCCTCTCTCTGGCTCTCAGCCAGATGCTCTCTCTGGCTCTCAGCCAGACGCTTCCTCTGGCTCTCACTCAGACGCTCTTCCTAGGCCCTGTAGGCCCAGGCTTTATATGGCCTGGTACCAGCCCCACCTGGTACGTGGGAGTGACCATCCCACCCTTAACTTTGGTCACTCCAGGAAAAGCTGGCCCGGATTATGTGGCTTGGAGCCACTTATATACTACAGCGTGTCAGTAACTTAATGTTACTGACACCATACTGCCGGCTTCCTCCACCGAGCCCAGGCTGCTCGGTGGCACGTACCTGGCCAAGTGCTTCCCAAAGCCTCATAGAAGAGCATCCTAGGCGAAATATATATGCCCTCCAGCACTTTACCGGTCACCTTCTCACAAATGTTACGGATTAATTTTATTAATAAATGTGATTAACCTGCTTATTTTGTCAAAGATGTACAGCCATTTGAAACATGACACATCTTCAAATGAAATCTGAGATCACAATAGCTCTGAATTTAAGCATTTAAGCATTCAAGTGTAATGACTTGGTGGCTCAGAGATTACAGGGTAACTATTTGATTAAATGGGTTGTCCCATAAATCAAGGTAATAGTAAAAGCCTTAAATGGCAAATGTATTGCGTTATTTCCTCCACAAAACATACATTTTTTTCATCTTTTTCATTTCTCTGTGTTCCCTTTAACACCAGTGCTTATTTGTGCTATTGTGTGGAGGTTGTTGACAGCGTCACAGGACCCTTTTGTCCTGTCCTTGCTCCACATTACTACCAGTCAATCTTCTTCTGGCAGCTGTAAATAAACTCTCCAGCAACTTTTCTAGGCAGTTTCTCTTCCCATCTGATGGCCATAAAAAAGTCCCCAATAGGTTTTCCTGCAGTTAGTTAGATAATTGATAATACAGACACTTGTCATTGAATTCAATACCCACGCAGACCTCTGCAGTGTGTATGATGGTATCAGCTTCCTGTTTTGTACACATTGACAGCCACCAAGAGAACAGCAGCAACTTTTCTAGGCAGTTTCTCTTCCCATCTGATGGCCATAAAAAAGTCCCCAATAGGTTTTCCTGCAGTTAGTTAGATAATTGATAATACAGACACTTGTCATTGAATTCAATACCCACTCAGACCTCTGCAGTGTGTATGATGGTATCAGCTTCCTGTTTTGTACACATTGACAGCCACCAAGAGAACAGCAGCAACTTTTCTAGGCAGTTTCTCTTCCCATCTGACAGCCGTATGAAAGTCCCCAGTAGGTTTTCCTGCAGTTGGTGAGATAATTGATAATGCAGACACTTGTCATTGAATTCAATACCAACTCAGACCTCTGCAGTGTGTATGGTGGTATCAGCTTCCTGTTTTGCACACACTGACAGCCACCAAGAGAACAGCTGATTGATCAGGGTCTCGAGTGGTGGACCCCCGGTCGAAGAATTACTCATGATATATTCTAAGGATAGGTGGTCAATAGCGCAGAGATAAACAACCCTTTTAAATTACATACTATTGAGGATTAACAAGTCCAATAACAGCTCTAATGTTTTGTAGTTTGGAATTTGTAATGCTATCATTTCCAAAGTGCATAGCTCAGAGGGAACAGTGCATGTGTTTCCATCTGAATATATAGTCAAGACCGGGCACAGAGATCACTCTTCCCCCAATTCAAACATAGACCAAAGAGAAACACATGAAAGAAAAGTATCACCAGGGTTCTGAAAGGAGATTATGGGACATGAATAATGACCAGCCCCCTCTAGCAAAAGGAGCTGGTATTTAAGTGCACAGACATGTGGTGATTGGCTAGCTGGAGAAATCCACACAATCAGACAGCAAAATTAACCCCCACCTGCAGAGATGTGCTCCTGAAAGTGCTTAGAACTACAAGACTGAGGAGCACAAATGGTCATGATGTGATGGGATGGTTTGTCAGGCATGCTGTGGTTCAGTTCATTGGGCATGTTAGTATATGTACCTTTTTAGATATATGTTGCACTGGACTACTTTTTAAATTTGGTTGTTTGATTAGTAATGCACAAGAGGAGTGTGTATAACTGAAGTGGTTGGTAGAGAACATTGGTGTATAGCAGCTACAGTAACTAATAATGTTTTGGTGGAGATACCATTGATATTTTAGATAAAAGTGAATCTAATTAGGTTCCTAAAGTGGGGTAGCCCTTTTCAGTGCTGTAGCCCTGCTTTCAGGCCGAGTCAGCCAGGGTCAGTTTAGAGTCAGATTTTGTATGGCTTCCAACATCTCTTTCCTTGTTTGTGGTTTCAATTGTCTGGCTACTAACTCCCCTGATTTTTGCACATCAGCCATGTCAGCGATTCTGTTGTGTGTTGATCAGATTAAACAGAAATGAGAAGATAGTCACACACAGATGCAGCCATTAGGGAAATGCTAGAAAGTAAGACATAAAAAAAATAGATAGGCACTACTGGAACAACTGTCCAGTCTTTGATGGTACAATTTATTGTGGCTATGCGTTACAGTAATAATAATAATAATAATCTTTATTTGTATAGCGCCAACATATTCTGCATTGCTTACATAGACAGGGGGAATACAGAAAGCCAAAAAATCCAAAAATTACAGAACCACGGTCCATAGTAATCTATTGATGAAAACAATAGAGGTGAGGGTCCTATTCTAACGTACTGAACAGATACCATCATCGGGTCACAATAAAAATGAAGTCCAAAAAGATGCTATATATAATATCTCAAAGTGGTTCCACCTTTGGTCTATGAAAAGGCTTGCAGAGGCTTCTTTTGTGTAGTGGACCTCTTTTTATGCTTATGTAGAGCTTGTTGACTCTATGACACAATTGAAGAGATTCCGCCCAGTTTATCAAGTTTTAAAGAGGGTGTATTATTGGAATGCAAAAAGCTGGATGGTCATTGTGATAAATTGTCCGCCACCTAGGCTGTTCTGACCAGACTCTTAAGAGGTGTTGGGACCAGTTGATGTGTGAAGTCATGCATACAAGGCGACCAGGCTCAGGATGCCCTTAATAGACCACTGGTAGAGAAGATTGGTGGTCCCACAAGCACAAGCAGCTCCAACTGTTTCATTGTCTCCCATCCAGAGACAGATGGCACTATCATTATAGGTCCCTATGTCTGTCTGAATCCTCTCCAGGTACTTGGCTGAAGGACATTTTGTCTCAGTGGCATCATTATGCATATAATTACATTTGAAGTGGTGTTGAGAATGACAAAACTGGACTGCTATAAAGTAGAATCAGGTTGTCTTCAGCAATTAATACATGTTTAGTTTGGACACTGACAACAGCAGTGTATGTGTCTGGGGACCTAGGGGTGAGCACCTCAATCCTTGCTTTGCTGGGGAGCAGCACAGTGCTCCCACTGCTCATGTATTGGTCTGGTGGCCATCGCATACAACAGTCGGTCACAAGAACTATGACAGCTGAGTGATATGTTCATGACATCCTGCAGCCTGATGTATTACTTCTTATGGCAGGGCTTTCAAGAGGCATTTTACATCAAGATAATGCTCAGCCTCCCATAGCAAGGCTGTCACTGGAATGCCTTCACAGCATTGACACACTTCTGTGGCCTTCCTGGTCACCAGATTTATTGACATTAGAACATGTATGGGACCATCTAGGATGCCAACTTTGACAGCCTACGGGTTTCCATGATCTAGAGACTCAGTTACAGCAAATATGGACTGATATGTCACAGGTTACCATATGGAGCCTGTATGCTTCCATGCCCACCCATGTCACATCTTGCATCAAAGCTAGAGGCAGCCCAACAGGGTGTTAGATTCCCCCTTCAACTGCTCAGTTTTCTGCAATAAATATCCTTCTGCTCTGATACTGTAATCATTGACTTATATCAACATTACAATTGCATAGAAAGTTTTATTCAATTCCGACAACTTCTAGTGCTTGATTTTTTTTTACAATAAGAGTGTAAATATCAATTTTGCAAAGTTTTCAGTAGAGCGAAAAACTGTAACAGTAAATCTATTACTGTTCAGTGCTGCGCACTTGTTGTGGTTATTTGATATGTTACATACTTCTCTGTTCACTGCAAATATAAAATCTTGACTTTGAGAGGTGTTGATTATTGATAGCTATAAATTTTAATTTTAACTAGAAAAAATACATGGCCTAACTTGCTTTTGAGCTTATTGTCCAGTTTATGCGAGGATAAAATACGTAATCATTATTCTGAACCAAAGAATAAATATTCACCTACTCTGGTTTGTATCACAGCTGATCAATTGTCAGCACCTTGTACATTGTTTTATTCTAATAATATTTAATCATTATTCTGAACCAAGGAACACAGTACTTTTTATGTCATCAGAATGTGGGCTGAACTCATTTTCAAGATCAAAGATAACACAGTCTTCTCTCTACCACAGGGAATTCATTTTCCAAATAATTTTTTTCTCCCATTTGACAGAGTAGCTATAAGTAAAGAATGGTTGTAACTCATTTTCAGCATTTTTGGACTGAACTTGTTTTGCAACTAAGCTCCTCAATTGTGGAATAAATACACAAATCCAGTGGCCCTAACTGCTTTGTTTGATTTGACAATGAACCTTGATGCTTTATGTATATTATTGATTGGGCGCAATACTGCTGATTAATTTCTTCCTGATTTTAATTGGGCTTTTATTTATTTATTTCACAATAACTCTGCATGTAAAAATGCCCTTAAAGCTCTTTCACACAGGCACTGCGATTTTCGGCTGCCTAAATTGTGACCCAAAATCGCATGAATGAGAGACAGCGGTGACCAAGTTGCAGCTGCATTTCCCATTTCCTCACCCATGTAGACGATCGGCCCAGACTCCACAGCTCAGAATACCGTTGGCCGGGGTGGGAGAGTTCAGCTCTGCTAAACTTCCTCCCCTTCTCTGCCTCTTGCCGGCTGCCCGAAAAGGGAGGGGACGGGAGCTTAGCAGAGCTACTTAGTTAAACTCCCTCCCCCTCTCTGCCCCTTTCCGGCTGCTGGAATAGGGCAGGAGCTTAGCAGAGCTAATCCCTCTACCTCCCTCCCCAGCCTATGGGAGATGCCAGCAAGGGGAGGGGGAGGGAGTTTAGCAACGCAAGCTGCTGCTAAACTCCCTGCCACCTACCTTTTTCAGCAGCTCTCATAGTCTCATATAGGAGTCTATGGGACCGACTGGCGTATTCCTGCAAAATATAGATCAAGACCTATCTTTTCCGGGTGTGCGTAAAATCTTCTAGCCAGAATGCGCACCATATGCTCTATCTTTACCGGCTAACTCATTTTACATACCAAAAAAATCGCCCATTTGAACAAAAGCATTAGAACCCAATGCTTTACATGGTCACAATTTTTGGCCGGTGTTTTATCACAGCAAATCAGCCGTGATAATATGCTCTTGTGAAAGCAGCTTAAGTCTGTGACCTATCTTACCTCTCACATCTGACCCAGTGGCATCTTTACCTCCTTTTTATCTTTATATATATGCTGTTAGTGTATTTTTAGTATGATGAAGGCACCTGTTCAATACTGAATTATGTAGCCTCAATAAACAGATTTTTTTTTTACTAACAAAGACTATACTATTGTTCCAACACCACCCATATCTTCTTTGTGTTTTTTGTTCTGCATTAAAGATTTTCTGTTATGGATGTTTTTTCGTTGTAACTGCTGTCATGTTAACTCAATATATAGGTATTGTTACATAATTATTTTTTAAAAATAACTTGTGCTATCAAACCTGTTCCACTAAGCATATTCTAATGAGGTAAGGAAAGGGATTATTATTGCATCTAATTAGCCTAGCAATTCTTGATTAATTGAAAGAAAGGAGCTTAATTTTCTCTAGATTATTTTTTATCCTATTAAGATACATTTTACCGGCATTTTTCATTACTGTAGCTAGTGATGTCAATTAGTTGCCAGTCAATGCAAACCTTTAAACAAAACAATTGTCCTTTGCATTATGAGTAAATTTATAAATACAGCAAATTTTAACATGTACAGCACTCTAACAGAACCAACATGCAAAGCATTACATTAGAAGTATAGCGTCTGGTATTGTCTATTTTATCACTGATATATATAAGCAACTTTTTAAACTACTGAACATATCTACAGTATTCTTCAGAAATATCTGAGTTTGATTATCATCTCACTACGTGAGCTATGGCTTGCAAGTAGTGACAGAGTGAGGTCCCCCCATTCACATGACCGTATGCATTTATACGTTTGCCTGTACACGTCATATAATCGCATGAATGAATAATTGCTGCAATCGAGTCCAAATCTTAATTTGCGTATTTTATGCCATTCACAAGGGCTGCTGCTGCGTATTGGCAAAAAAGTATGCAGAAGCGCAGAAAACCATTGGTCATTGTAAAAGGCTCGGAGTGACCAATAATGGTTACATTGGGCCAGCTGTGTTCTTTTCCCAGCGTTGTATGCAGGGTAACTCCTTCCCTCTCCCTTTTTTCCCAGCGTCCATTTAAATCAATGGGAGCTTCCTGCGTATCTTGACAAAAGATAGGGCGAGACCTATCTTTTGACATGGCATATAAAATCGGCAACTGAAAATGATCACGTATGTGCTATTTTACCTGACGTAATTTTTTCAAGAGCTCAAAAATTGTTCTGAATGAATACATTGGAATCCAATGCTTCAGATGTTCGCGATTTTTGGCCCTGTTTTTACATGGCTAAATACTAGCATAAATACAATCATGTAAATAAGGCATGAGTTTGTTTATGCAGTATCTTACTGCTGTAGCATAAAATCTAAAATATTTTGTATTCCAGTTCAGCATTACCAGTAACACAGCAAGGTTCAATTTCTGGTTTCTCAGAAGCCCCTGTCCTCCACCTTATACCAGCTATCTCTTTAAGATGCTGTACTATCTTCTGGTAGCTTGGATACGCATGAACACCTATGTATCTAAGCACTACTCCCTTGCTATAGGAACATGGCAGAGCTGCCCTCTGTCCCCAATGCCCTTTGCTATTGCAATCGAGCCTTTAGCAATCCAGATCTGAGCATCAACTGCAGTTAGGGGGTTTTGGTGGAGAACTTACATGAACGTGTGGCGCTATATGCGAATGATACTCTTTTATTCTTGCAGGATCCAGAGTCCTCCTTGGCTGCAGTGCTCTCCATTTTTGACATATTTGGGAAATACTCAAGGGTAAAAGTTAATTGGGATAGGACTGGATTGCTGGCAATCGTTGCCTCATGGCCCCCTTGGCCCTCCCAGACCCTCTGACATGGACAGGCAGGGTCACCCATTTTGGGATAGTGGTGCGAAAATCTGTTGACCATTTCTATACAGACAACCTAGCTCCACTTCTGGAATGGACAGAACGCACCTATTTTGGTCTTTTAAAGGTTTTTTTTTTTACATATACTATGCCTAAGATCTACCTCAAGAATTAAACTAGAAACTCTTTGCTTACCCTTTAAAAACAAAAGAACTACAAGTAGAAGGAAACTAATGTGGTTCGACAAGACTGTAAAGGGGGCAATAAAAGAAAAAAAAGTGTTTAAACTACTAAAACAAAAGCTTAGAAACACTAAAATCAGACAGGGAAAAAAACTAAAATATGTAAAGAAAAGATCAAAATTATTAAGTAGGCAGAAAGACTGATCGCTAAAGAGAGCAAAAATAACCCTAGACTATTCTTTAATTTCATAAACAGTAAAAGGATTTGCACTGAGAGCATTGGCCCTCTAACAAATAATGCAGAAGAAATCATAGAAGACGATGGGAGGAAGGCAAATCTATTAAATAATTTCTTCTTCAAGTGTATTCATGAACGAAAAAGAAATCTCACACGAGATGCATGGGAATGAAATGAACCCCCCACTAAATATTGCATGCCTAACACAGGAGGAAGTGCAGAGTCGGTTAAAGAGAATTAAAATCAATAAATCGCCGGGCCCAGATAGAATACACCAAAGGATTCTAAGGGAACTAAGTGACGGGATAGCTATATCGCTATTTCTTATATTTATGGACTGGGGTTGTACAACTGGATTGGCGCATTTCCAATGTGGTTTCAATATACAAAAAGGGGTCTAAAAGAGAGCCTAGTAACTACAGGCCCTTAAGTCTCACTACAATAATTGGAAAAATATTCGAGAGATTTCTGAGATACTTTATCCTAGAATACCTCAAGGAAAACAATGGGTTCATGAGGGGTCGATCAGCTTCTACAATGAAGTAAGTTCTAGGCTGGACCAGGGAGAGTCTATTGATCTTGTATATCTGGATTTTTCTAAAGCATTTGATACTGTGATATATAAAATGAGCCAGCTCAGTCTGGGTGAAAACTTGTGAATCTGGGTAAGGATCAGAGATAGAAAACAGAGGGTGGTAATAAACGATTCGTACTCTGATTGGGCCACCATCGATAGTGGGGTGCCACAGGGTTCAGTATTAGGCCCCATTCTGTTCAATATATTTATCAATGACCTGATAGAGAGACTGAACAGTAAAATATCAATATTTGCAGATGATATCAAATTATAAAAGATAATCAATACAATGGAGGACAATGTATGGCTACAAAAGGACCTAGATAAACTGGGGGCTTGGGTAGAAAATGTTCAATGTTGTGAAACGTAAGTTTATGCACATGGGCAGGAGAAACGGATGTCACCAATATACACTAAGTGGGATACTGCTAGGGAAAAGTGATATGGAAAAAGACCTGAGGGTTCTAGTGGACTATAGATTTACAGCAAAAAGATCTTACTTACCTATGTACATTCACGCACAGCTGCACTGTTTTCCAGCCACAAAATCTTCTGTCCAGCATCCTGTGAAATGATGCAGATGGCATGATGACATAATCATTCTGCAAACATCACCTCCCACAGATATTTCTATTCCACTGAATCAAAGGCTTTAGCTTAGACAAGGGTATGTTTTCCCGATTGGATAGTGATACCGTAAAATTAGTGAAGAGTAATACAACACTAATAGTCGCACTTTTGCCCAGCATGAATCAGGATTGATCAGTGCGTATGATATGACTAAGGACCCTATTAATACATATTGCCAGTATTTTGCTTAGGATTTTAATATTGTTGTTAAAGGAGGCAGATGGGTTGGTATGAGCCACAGTCCTCTGGGTCCTTCCCGTGTTTGGGAATTAAGGGCCTCACGCACATTCATCAGCAAAATCCCCCCTGAAGGATACCCTTATATAACACAAGGAATTTTGGGGCCGTGAATTCCATGTTTCCTTTGTTCCACACTGTAGGAAGCCCATCTGAGCCTGTGGATTTTCTCTTCGGGAAAAACTCCTGTAGTTCGAAGTTCCTGTTTAGCATAGTCATGCTACTTTGGGGTAGTGTCAGGAATGTAATGCTGTTAAGGGAATTTAGGGCTTCCACAGGGCAATTGAGTTTAGAGGTATTCAGGGTTGTGTAAAACTCAGCAAATGTATTATTGATGAGCTTAGGGTTAGTGACCATGGTTCCGGACACATCCTGGACTGCAACAATTCGGAGTATGGTATTTTACTCACTAGCAAGATAAACCAGTAATTGACCATTTTTATCCCCTAAGTGAAAAATGCAGTGTTGAGAATGCAAAAGTGTTAGGAGGAGACACGCGGATGCCGAAAGGGGGGCGCGCAGTGCGGGCGTGGCGGCATGCCCAGGACCGTCGAGGGCCATTGTGGTGTCACCCAGGGGTTGCCTGATTGGGTTGGCGTCCAGTCTGGGGTCAGGCGTAGGGTCCACGTCACTAATGGGTGGGGCCTCTGCGGCCGGGCTAGGAGTTCCCCTGTTAGGGACGCGGCCGGAGGAGGGTCGGTCTATATGCATTACTGGCCAGCGTGTCACCAAGTCCCGCCCCGGCCTAGGCGGGGATTTTGGTATTTAGCTCCACAGACACTGTCAGCCCCTGCCAGTGTTTGCTTGTT
The DNA here is from genome assembly GCF_035609145.1 of Eleutherodactylus coqui. Taxonomy (NCBI): domain Eukaryota; kingdom Metazoa; phylum Chordata; class Amphibia; order Anura; family Eleutherodactylidae; genus Eleutherodactylus; species Eleutherodactylus coqui. The sequence continues at coordinate 252,295,219 of NC_089837.1, read as the reverse complement.
TTCCAGCTAACACCCGCTCAGGTTTCTCTCCCAGTCTGCTGACCCGGTTTTGCTCTGACTTGGATTTGGTCTGTTCCTTGTTTGTTCTTTATTGGCTACTTGGTGCATTAGTCCTCTGTTATTTGTACATATTGTCTCTGGTTAGTTGGTCTCTCCTGTCCTTGTCCTGGGGTCCCCATCAGTGCAGAGTTAGGACTGCCACCCAGTTGTCGCCCTGGGGTTTAGCCCAGGGGGGCAAGTAGGTAGGGACAGGGGAGAGGGTTGGTTGTTAGGGACTTCCAGTCTTCCGTTCCTAACTGACCCTGACAGAAACACTGGCTATACAAAGATTCGGGGCTGAAGGTTAACCCCAAGTATCTGAGCATTATGGAAGCTGTTACAGCAGTCATAAATCAGGTCCAGAATTTGACTGAGGTGGTACAGGACTTGTCGGCTCATCTCTCGCACCAGGAACAGACAGTGGCGGGGTCTTCAGCAATGGTATCACGAGGATCCATACCTATATGTGAACCTAAGGCGACTTTACCTGACTTTTTTTCCGGTGACCGTAAGGCATTTTTTGCATTCCGTGAGTCAGAACATCAGAGGGTTGTGATTTCCAGACTAAGAGGGGACCCACAGTATTGGGCTTTTTCATTACCATCAGATTCCCCTTCTCGTCAGTCGGTGGATGCCTTTTTCTCCGCCTTAGGTCAGATATACGATGAGCTTGATCGTGCAGGTTATGCAATTTCTAAATTATTGAGCCTGCGTCAGGGTAAGAGGACGGCTGAGGAGTTTTGTTCACAATTCCGACAGTTTTTTGTAGACTCAGGGTGGAACGATCAGGCCTTAAAGGACCTCTTTTTGACCCGACTCTCTGGGTCGGTAAAAGACTTGCTGTTGGGTCACCCGGAGCCTAAGATGTTAGAGATAGCAATGATGTTAGCTTACAGGCTGACCGGCGCCTGAGGGCTAGAAGGGTCACCAGACCAGAGAACCTCACCGCGGCCTGTAAAGAGCAGCTCCCCAGTTTTTCTGGCAACCAGGTTGAGAAGATGGAACTGGGATACATGGCAGCCCCGAAGCACAGGGCCTTCCAACAAAGAAACAGGTTGGGCTTCTACTGCGGGGACCCTGGACATCTTGTCGCCACCTGTGACCTGAGACCGCAGCAGGAAAACTTTCGCTCCTAGGTGATCCCTGGAAGGATCGCCTAGGAGCTCAGGTACTTCCGGATTTTTCCAAGTTGCTTCTCGCTTGTTCCATTCTGTTGCCTTCCTGCCTCATTTCTGGTCACACTTTTGTCGACTCAGGGGCAGCAGTTAATTTTGTGAATTTCAAGTTTGTTAAGTCTATAGCTTCCAAGTTGCGAGATTTAAATCCCAATTTACAGTTCTCTGGAATTGATGCCACCCCGCTGGCAGCAGGATTGATAAAGAAGGTTACACCGGAACTCAGGTTCTCAGTGGGAGCTTTACATTCAGAGATCTGTACATTTTTGGTGATGGAAGGCCTGTTGGTTGATGTCGTGTTGGGGTTACCGTGGTTGCAACTACATAACCTCATTATTGACTGGGACGCATCTGAGTTGATACAGTGGGATACGGGGTGCAAAGACCATTTGACAACTGTCCAATTGCATTCCTCTGGTTGTGATGTGGCCGGCCTGCCTAGGTATTTAGAAGAATTCGCAGATGTATTTTCCAAACAGCTTTCGGAAGCCTTACCCTCTCACAAGGAGTGGGATTGCAAGAATGATCTCCTCCCTGAAAGTAAGATCCCTAAGGGGGGTATTTACAATGTTGCCGTGCCAGAACGTGAGGCTATGAAGGAGTATGTAACTGAGAGCTTGGCCAAGGGCCATATACGTCATTCTGAGTCCCCTGCTGGGGCCGGTCTGTTCTTCGTGGAGAAGAAGGATGGCAATCTCCAGCCTTGCATTGATTATGCAGCGTTAAATATGATTACAGTAAAAAATCAATACTCGCTGCCATTGATCCCCGATTTACTCAATCAGGTTGTGGGAGCTTGTTTGTTCTCCAAGCTCAATCTCAGGGGAGCCTACAACCTGATTAGAATTCATGAAGGGGATGAATGGAAAACCACATTTAATACCCCATTCGGACATTTTGAATGTTTAGTAATGCCGTTTGGATTATGCAATGCTCCGACCGTTTTTCAGGGCTTCATGAACGCCATTTTTCACGATATCTCTGGGGTCTTCATGGGGGTATATTTGGATGACATATTAATTTTCTCTCCTGATTAGGAATCTCATGTGAGTTATTTACATGTTGTACTTTCCCGCCTACGAGACAATAAATTGTTTTTCAAATTGGAGAAATGGCAGTTCGGATGCAGAAGGTGTCGTTTTTGGGCTATATGATAACTCCTTCCGCCATACAGATAAATTCCGATAAGGTTCGTGCCATAACCGAATGGTGCCAACGGACCAGTCTTAAAGGGGTTGTCTCGCGAAATCAAGTGGGGTTATACACTTCTGTATGGCCATATTAATGCACTTTGTAATATACATCGTGCATTAATTATGAGCCATACAGAAGTTTTTCACTTACCTGCTCCGTTGCTAGCGTCCTCGTCTCCATGGTTCCGTCTAAATTCGCTGGCGGCTTGCTTTTTTAGACGCGCTTGCGCAGTCCGGTCTTCTGCTCTGAGCACGAGCCGCTTCAGTGTGCTCGCCGCTACAGCTCTTCTGCGCATGCGCAGACGAGCTGTATCTTCTCGGGAGCGCGCTGGAGCGGCCATTCTGCTACCATCCTCTGTTAGAGGAAGGTGCAGAAACTGGAGCCGCCTAGCCGAAAAGCCCAGCCCAGCAGAGCCGCCCAGGTAAGTGATGGGTGACGGACTGACGGGGGTGACGCGTGACTGACTGCCGCTGTGGCCCCGGAGCCTACCGCTGGGCCCCGGAGCCTACCGCTGGGCCCTGGGGCCTACCGCTGGGGAGCCGGGGCCTACCGCTGGGCGCCGGGGCCTACCGCTGGGGAGCCGGGGCCTACCGCTGGGCCCCGGAGCCTACCGCTGGGCCCCGGGGCCTACCGCTGGGCCCCGGAGCCTACCGCTGGGGAGCCGGGGGCTAGCGCGGGAAAGCTGAGGGTAGCGCGGGGAGCCGGGGGCTAGCGCCGGTTACCTGCTGCCTGGCGGTGGGTGACTGGTCGGCCGCGTTCAATCCCGGGGTCCGGTCGGCAGCTGCGGGGTGTCTGGTTGTCAGGGAGACACAGCTGGTAGCGTCTCGGGAGCGCGCACGTCGGGCTACAGCAAGCGACGGGAAAAGAGCCGGCGGCCATCTTGGGGAAACTTTTTATAAGTTGCTGAAACGCTGGAACTGTAAGTACAAACCAGCTAGAAAAGTCATTTACAGGGGGGCTTAGTAATGTTTGCTTAATTTGGGGGTCCTGGGCAAAAAAATTTTTTTACTGCTTCCTCGAGACAACCCCTTTAAGGCACTTCAGCGCTTTCTTGGTTTTGCAAATTTTTATCGTAAGTTTATCAGGAACTTTTCTGTAGTCACCAAACCATTGACTGACCTAACCAAGAAGGGCGCTGATTTGGTTAACTGGTCACCTGAGGCGATAAAGGCTTTTGTAAGTTGGAAGAAGGCATTCTCATCAGCTCCTATACTGGTACAACCTGATCTTAACTTGCCCTTTGCGGTGGAGCTAGATACGTCCAAACATGGTGTGGGGGCAGTTTTGTTGCAGGGTTCCGCCTCCCTGGCCAAGTTGCAACCATGTGCCTTCTTTTCCAGGAAGTTCAGTCCTGTAGAGAGATATTGGCAATAGAGAATTATTGGCTATCAAATGGGTGTTTGCGGAGTGGAGACATTTTCTGGAGGGGGCTAAGCATCAAGTATTTACTGATCATAAAAATTTGATAGATTTAGCCCCGTGGACTTTGTTCTTTTCACGCTTTAATTTTATAGTTACATACATTCCAGGTTCTAAGAATGTTAGAGCTGATGCCTTATGCCATAGTTTTGCACCCCGTGAGCCGGAAGATTCCCATTCTGAGGGATCCTGTCGCCAGGGATAGTGGTGGCGGCCTTGACGTCGGACGTATCCAATCAGATTGACAGCCTAGGCTGAGGTCCCAGTTTCTCTTTCCGAAGGGAAGCTTTTTGTACCCAGTACCTGGCGGTTGCAGGTACTAGAGGAGGTCCATACATCGGTCTTAGCAGTACACCAGGGAATCCGTAGTATGTTAGAACTATGCAAACGTTTGCACTAGTGGCCGCGGATGGCCGAAGGGATAAAACATTTCAATAATGACTTATGAAAAACCCTAAGAACCTTCCATGTAGCTGGAAATCAAGTTCATAAGCAAGCGGATTTACTACCCGCGTGATAACAAAGGGACCCACGTAACGCGGCTCCAGTTTCAAAGACGGAACCTTCAATTTGAGATTTCTAGAAGACAAATATACCTTTTGTCCCATCCTGTAAAGTTCAGTTACTGACAGACTCCTCCCACTACGCAACTGCATACGAGCCCCCGTTGCTTCCAGGTTCTTCTGTACTTCTTTCCATACCCCCTGCAGCGCATCTGTGGTGACATCAGCTGCAGGACAGGCAGACAGAGTAGAAATAGCTGTAAGGAAGTGAGGATGCTGACCATATATGCAAGGGAATGGAGATACCCCAGTGGAAGAACAAGTACTGTTTGTTGTTTAGTGCAAACTCTGCCAATGGCAGTAATTCTGCCCACTGATGAGCCTTTTCGCTAGCAAACAACCGTAAATATTGCACTAAATCCTGGTTCTTTCACTCAGTCTGACCATTAGCTTGCAGGTGGAATGCTGACGAGAAGGAAAGCGACATTCCCAGGTTTCTACAGAAGGCTCGCCAAAATTGCACAACGAACTGAACACCGTGATCAGATACAATCTTCTTGGGATTGATTTCTTTTACAAAAATCTTGGAAAATTCTTTCGCAGAAGGTAGCTTCTTTAACACCACGAAATATGCCATCTTTGAGAAATGGTCTACAACAGCTAGGATAGTGGTGAACTTCTGAGACTCAGGTAGATCGGTGATAAAATCTACTGATAAATGCGACCATGGACGAAAAGGCACCGGTGACGGTCTCAGAGGCCCCTCCGGATGCCGCCGCCGCCGACTTTTACTGCGTGCGCAGACAGAGCATCCCTTAACAAAGTTGCCGATCTCCCGAGAGATGCCTGGCCACCAGTAGTGTCTAGTACAAAGATCCAGAGTCCCCTGAACCCCCACATGGCCTGCGAGAACAGATGAGTGAGACTCTTGAATGACTCTGAGACGCAAGGTCTCAAACCATCTGCCCTCCGGCACCCCCGAGGGAGCGTCCTGCTGAGAATTTTGTAGATAAGGAATAAGATCAGATTCTACAGCTGCCACCACCACCCCAGGTGCCAAGACATTCTCGGGAGCCAGTGTCTCACTTTCCGGCGAACCGAAAGTCCGTGAGAGGGCGTCTGCCTTCACGTTCTTCTCCCCTGGAATATATGTAACGATGAGGTTAAACCTGGCGAAAAACAACGCCCACCTGACCTGACAAGCTGTAAGCCTTTTAGCATTGGTGAGCTATACCACGTTTTTATGATCAATATACCCCCTCAAGATGGTAACACCACTCTTCAGGCTGTACTAGCACTGGGGCAGCAGTAAATGCCATTTTGAGATGACTAAAAGCCTCTAGGGCCACTGGTGACCATCTTACTAAGTTGGCACCCTTCTTGGTAAGATCAGTCAGGGTTTGCACAATAACAGAATAATTCTTAATGAATCTACGGTAGAAATTTGCGAAACCTAAAAACCGCTTGAGAGCTTTCAGGTTATCTGGTTTGACCCATTGGGAGATTGCTGCCACTTTATCAGACTCCATTTGAATCTCTGTGTGTGAAATCACATAACCAAGGAAAGACACTTGTTTAGTACTAAAAATGCATTTCTCCAACTTGACAAAAAGTTGGTACTCATGCAAACGGGTCAGAACCAGTCTCAGGTGCCGCACATGTGAATCCCAGTCTGGGGAATACACCAGAATGTCATTGAGATATATGAACAAAAATACCCCCAGGAAGTCATGGAAGACCACGTTCACAAACCCCTGGAACATTACAAATGTGGGGACATTACAAAGTCCAAAGGGCATGACTAGACATTCAAAATGTCCGAACGAGGTGTTGAACGTGGTCTTCCAATCATCTTCCTTTCGGATGCAAATTAAATTGTAAGCCCCCCCTTAAGTCCAATTTGGAAAACCAGTGGGCCCCTACCACCTGATTCAATAAATCAGGAATCAGGGGCAAGGAGCACTGGTTCTTCACTGTAATTTTATTCAAAGCCCGATAATCCACACAAGGCATAAATGTCCCATTCTTCTTCTCTAAAAAGAAGAGACCTGCCCCGGCAGGTGACCTGGCCAGCCTGATATGTCGACTGGCAAGAGACTCTGACATATAGGACTTAAGGGCTTCGTGCTCACGCCCAGACAAATTGAAAATGACTCCCTTAGGGATGGGACTGTCTGGGATCAAATCAATACCACAGTCCCACTCTCTATGGGGAGGCAAAGTCTCAGACAGTTTCTTGGAAAATATGTCATGAAAATCAGACAAATATTCAGAATAAGTATGGTATCTGCTGAACACATGGATATAGTAGCTAAGTGACTATGACAGGACAACCCCCAATGTGTCAATTCCTGAGTGGACCAATCAAATCGGGCATTGTGCAGTGCCAACCAGGGCATACCGAGCACTACATCAACGGACATCCTTTCCATTACCAAGAATGACAGATTCTCAGAATGAAGAACACCCACAGTGAACTGTAAAATGGGAGTCCTCCATTGTACAACACCTGCAGTTAGAGGGGTAGAATCAATACTAGTGAAACATATGGGAATCTTTAATGCCGAGAATTCAGTCATCAGAGGCCTGACAAAACTTAAACTAATCAAATTGGCGGGTTTACAAAGGCAGTATAGGTCCAAGAATAAAGTTGAGAAAGACTTAACTGTATGGACCGTAAAGCTAATAATATTAAAAAGTAACCTTTATTAGAAATAACTAAAATAAGGAAAAGAGAAAAACAAAACAAACAATTAATAAATCGAATAAGACGATAATGAGAGCATTTGCCACACATAGATGGAGACCAATCGGGTTAGAGTCGACCGGTACCGCTCAGCCCGCAAAGTCAAAGTAAAGCACTAAGACTCGACCTGTGTAGGTTATTGGTCAACAAACGTGACTAAAATAGTCAGTCCTGTTAGTTGTGTGTCATGTATAAAATAGAATTGACACGCATTTAGGCGTTAACCAGCGTAACCCTACGCGTTTCACCCACTTGGTGGGTTCCTCAGGGGTATCAATACGCTATACCAGTAGTGTACTGGGTTGTGGCTAGCACAATTGTTTTGACGAGAATTCAGGGGTGTCTGGAAGAATAGAGCCAGACAACTCAGACTCGAATATACAGCTGTCTGGAAGTGGCTCTAAGACCAGAGCCAGTGAATTTTATGATCGTCTTCACAGACAAACTGTGTCCAAGACATAAGCAAAAAGGAGTAATCTGATCGTGATAGTTATCAGATTACTCTCAGAATATGGTCTAGTCTCAAACAGATAAATTAGCCCGGGATAATAAGCCTGGGGCTAATATAGCCGTTACGGGGTAAGATAACTACCTGGGACACTATGGTGCTGTGCGGGTTATTATAGGTAGATTCTAGCTGCAGTAAACTTCTAGATAAAGCAAAACTCTGCATCTAAAGATTTAGGCACAGATATAGCCATAAAGGGTTAAATGGTTTTAAAGATACCCAGATGCTGTGCAGGTTATACTAGGTAGTTTCTATCTGCAGTAGTCTTTTGAATAAACTAAACCCTACATCTAAAGTCCCAGGAAAAATTGAAATCAAAATAAATAAATGAAAAAAACCGGCAGCATGTCAGTCCTGGTGGTGGGCTGACAGCATTGACTATGACAGGACAACCCCCAATGTGTTAATTCCCGAGTGGACCAATCAAATCGGGGATTGTGCAGTGCCAACCAGGGCATACCAAGCACTACATCAACAGACATCCTTTCCATTACCAAGAACGACAGATTCTCAGAATGGAGAACACCCACAGTGAACTGTAACATGGGAGTCCTCCATTGTACAACCCCCTGCAGACAGAGGGGTAGAATCAATACTAGTGAAGCGTATGAGAATCTTTAACGCCAAGAATTCAGTCATCAGAGGCCTGACAAAACTTCAACTAATCAAATTGACGGCAACCCCAGAATCAATAAAAGCTTGACTGGACCGAGTGAAATTCTGGAAGCCAATCTGACAAGGCACCAACAACTTAGGGAGTACCTGTGATTCTAGGCAATCCTCCCAAAAATCGCCTAGGATCTGAAGTTTTCCACAGGTTCAGACTGATGTTGTAGACGCTTCTGAGGGCAGGTCGCTACTCGATGTCCGGCTTTCCCACAACAGAGGCAGAGGCAAGGAGTCATCTGGAACTGTCGCCGTACCTCGGGACTTAGGTGATCCACTTCCATAGACCCGGCACCAGAAGTTGGCATGGGAGAAGTGGGAGCCGGTCTGCCGGATTCCCTAGCATTACGGGCCTGATGTTCCTCTTTTCTAGATCTCAGCCTCCTGTCAGCTTTGACCACCAATTCCATTGCATCATTGAGTGGATGAGAAATGAGTAGATCCTTGACCGCGTCAGAAAGACCCAACAAAAACACATCTTTAAGGGCGCTATCTAGAGATGAACAAGCGTACTCGTCCGAGCTTGATGCTTGTTCGAGTATTAGGGTGTTCGAGATACTTGTTACTCGAGACGAGCACCACGCGTTACTCGAGTCAATTACATTTCCTTCCCTAAAAGTTTTGCGCCATTTTCTGGCCAATAGACATGCAGGGAAGGCATTGCAACTTCCTCCTGTGACGTGCCAGCCCTATCCCACCCCCCTGCAGTGAGTGGCTGGTGAGATCCAGTGACCGCCAAGCATATAAGGCAGTCCCGCCCGCTGCTCGCCTCAGACACACGCTTGCAGAGATTAGGGAAGGTGCTGTTCCTGCAATAGGGAGAGTGTTAGGCTGTTAGCGTCTTCAAGAACCCCAATGGTCCTTCTTAGGGCCACATCAGAACGTGTGCATTACTGTTGTGGATGCTGGTAGCAGTTTTGCACATTTTCTTTTTTAGTATATCGGGCGTGCAGCCCCATTACAGCTATAGCGTTCTCAGGCTGCAGTCTGTACTACATAGTATAGGGGCAGTATTGGTCAGGCAGGGACAGTGGGTAGTGTGGAATCCTGTCTACAAGAACCCCAATGGTCCTTCTTAGGGCTAGCTGTGACCGTGTGCATTTAACTCCGTGGCTGCTGGGAGTTGCAGTACCTCACTATTCCGTATAATTTTTTTTCTGGCTGCAGTTTGCGTAAAATAAGCGCTGTCTCCCTCCAACTGCACGCCAATAATTCAAACATTTTTTACACCGCTGTGTGTCTGCCGTCAACTGCACGCACAGCGTACGGCGACAGCCCCTGATAGAGGGAAAGTCAGATACACGCTATATAGCCTGCATTACATTCCAAAAAAATTAAAAAATTTAAAAAACCTTCTTACGGCTAACTGTGACCGTCTGCATTTCACTGCGTGGCTGCTGGGAGCTCAGGTGCATCACTATTGCATATTGCACAGCTAGGCCTGCTTCAGGCTTCCGTATAATTTTTTTTCTGGCTGCAGTTTGCGTAACATAAGCGCTGTCTCCCTCCAACTGCACGCCAATAATTCTAAAATGTTTTAAACCGCTGTGTGTCTGCCGTTAACTGCACGCACAGCGTACCCGACAGCGCCTGATAGAGGGAAAGTCAGATGTCAGATACACGCTATATAGCCTGCATTGCATTCCAAAAAAACCCAAAAACCCCCAAAAACTTCTTACGGCTACCTGTGACCGTCTGCATTTCACTACGTGGCTGCTGGGAGCTCAGTGCCTCACTATTCCATATTCCATATTGCTAGGCCAGCTTGCAGCCTTCCGTATAATTTATTTTCTGGCTGCAGTTTGCGTAACATAAGCGCTGTCTCCCTCCAACTGCACGCCAATAATTCAAAAATTTTTTACACCACTGTGTGTCTGCTCTATTCATAATCCACCATGCTGAGGGGTAGGGGTAGGGCTAGAGGATGTGGACGCGGGCGAGGACGCGGAGTTTCAAGTGAGGGTGTGGGCACAGGCCGAGTTCCTGGTCCAGGTGTATCGCAGCCGGCTGCTGCGGGATTAGGAGAGAGGAAAGTTTCTGGGCTCCCCAGCTTCAAATCACAATTTTTGGGTCCACGCCGTAGACCTTTATTACAAAATGAGCAGTGTGAGCAGGTCCTGTCGTGGATAGCATAAAGTGCATCCAGCAGTGTATCGACCACCCAGTCTTCTATGCCGTCCACTGCTGCAACTCTGAATCCTCTCGCTGCTGCTCCTCCTTCCTCCCAGCCTCCTCACTCTATGAAAATGACACATTCTAATGAGCAGGCAGACTCCCAGGAACTGTTCCCGGGCCCTGCCCTGATTGGGAAAAAATGGTTCCTCTCCCACCTGAGGAGTTTGTCGTGACCGATGCCCAACCTTTGGAAAGTTCCCAGGGTCCGGGCGATGAGGCTGGGGACTTCTGCCATCTGTCTCAAGAGCTTTCAGTGGGTGAGGAGGTCGATGATGATGATGAGACACAGTTGGCTATTAGTGAGGCAGTAGTAAGGACAGTAAGTCTGAGGGAGGAGCACACAGAGGATTCGGAGGAAGAGTCGCTGGACGATGAGGTGACTGACCCCACCTGCTTTGATAAGCCAACTGAGTACAGGTCTTCAGAAAGGGAGGCAAGTGCAGCAGCAGGACAGGTTGGAAGAGGCAGTGGTGTGGCCAGAGGTAGAGGCAGGGCCAGAACGAATAATCCCCCAACTGTTTCCAAAGGTGGGGCTCAAAGGAGTGGCAGTTTTTCACTGAAAGCAAGTACGACTGACGAACAATGGTGTGCAACCTTTGTCGCACCAAGATCAGCCAGGGAGCCACCACTACCAGCCTCACCACGACCAGCATGCGCAGACGTATGATGGCCAAGCACCCCACAAGGTGGGACAAAGGCCATTCACCGCCTCCAGGTTGCACCACTGCCTCTCCCCCTGTGCCCCAACCTGCCACTGAGATCCAACCCCCCTCTCAAGACACAGGCACGAGCGTCTCCCGGCCTGCACCCACACCCTCACCTTCGCTGTCCTCGGCCCCATCCAGCAATGTCTCCCACTGCAGCATCCAGCTATCGCTAGCACAAGCATTGGAGCGCAAGCGCAAATACGCCACCACGCACCCACACGCTCAAGCTTTAAACGTGCACATTGCCAACTTGATCAGCCTGGAGATGCTGCCGTACAGGCTTGTGGAAACGGAGGCTTTCAAAAACATGATGGCGGCAGCGGCCCCGCGCTACTCAGTCCCCAGTCGCCACTATTTTTCACAGTGTGCCGTCCCAGCCCTGCACTACCATGTCTCCCGCAACATTGTACGCGCCCTCACCAACGCAGTTACTGGGAAGGTCCACTTAACAATGGACATGTGGACTAGCACAGGCAAGCTGGGCCACTATATCTCCCTGACAGCACATTGGGTGAATTTAGTGGAGGCTGGGACCGAGTCAGAGCCTGGGACCGCTCACGTCCTACCCACCCCCAGAATAGCAGGCCCCAGCTCGGTGCTGGTATCTGCGGCGGTGTATGCCACCTCCACTAAACCTTCCCCCCCCTCCTCCTCCTCCTCCTCCTACGCAACCTCTATCTCGCAATTAAGATGTGTCAGCAGCTCATCGCCAGCAGTCGGTGTCACGCGGCGTGGCAGCACAGTGGTGGGCAAGTGTCAGCAGGCCGTGCTGTAACTAATCAGCTTAGGAGAGAAGAGGCACATGGCCCATGAACTGTTGCAGGGTCTGACAGAGCACACCAACCGCTGGCTTTCGCCGCTGAACCTCCAACCGGGCATGGTCGTGTGTGACAACGGCCGTAACCTGGTGGCGGCTAGGCAGCTCGGCAGCCTCACGCACATGCCATGCCTGGCCCACGTCTTTAATTTGGTGGTTCAGCGCTTTCTGAAAAATTACCCACACTTGTCAGCGCACATTTCCACAAGTCCAACACGGACGCTGCCACCCTGCGGACCCTGCAATATCAGTTTAATTTGCCAGTGCACCGACTGCTGTGTAACGTGCCCACATGGTGGAACTCTACGCTGCACATGTTGGCCAGGCTGTATGAGCAGCCTAGAGCTATAGTGGAATACCAAGTGCAACATGGGCGGCGTAGTGGGAGTCAGCCTCCTCAATTCTTTACAGAGGAGTGGGCCTGGATGGCAGATATCTGCCAGGTCCTTGGAAACTTTGAGGAGTCTACCCAGATGGTGAGCGGCGATGCTGCAATCATTAGCGTCACCATTCCTCTGCTATGACTGTTGAGAAGCTCCCTGCAAAGCATAAAGGCTGATGCTTTGCGGTTGGAACAGGAGACTGGGAAGACAGTATGTCGCTGGATAGTCAGAGCACCCTCATGTCTATATCTCAGCGTGTTTTGGAGGAGGAGGAGGGGGAGAGGGAGGAGCCTGAGGAGAAGGAGGGGGAAAAGACAGCTGGCCCACTGCAGAGGGTACCCATGTTGCTTGCCTGTCATCTGTTCAGCGTGTATGGCCTGTGGAGGAGGATCCTGAAAGTGATCTTCCTAGTGAGGACAGCGATGTGTTGCGTACAGGTACCCTGGCACACATGGCTGACTTCATGTTAAGATGCCTTTCTCGTGACCCTCGCGTAAAATGCATTCTGGCCACTATGGATTCCTGGGTGTACACACTGCTCGACCCACAGTATAAGGAGAACCTTTCGAAGAGGAAAGGGGTTCGAGAGTGATGCAATACCACAGGGCCCTGGTGGACAAACTGATGGTAAACTTTCCATCTGACAGCGCTAGTGGCGGAAGACGCAGTTCCGAGGGCCAAGTAGCAGGAGAGGAGCGGGGATCAGGCAGCATGTTCAGCGCAGGCAGGGGAACACTCTCCAAGGCTTTTGCAAGCTTTATGGCTCCCCAGCAAGACTGTGTCACCACTCCCCAGTCAAGGCTGAGTCGGAGGGAGCACTGTAAAAAGATGGTGAGGGAGTACGTAGTCAATCGTACCAATTTCCTCCGTGACGCCTCTGCTCCGTACAACTACTGGGTGTCAAAGCTGGACCCGTGACACGAACTCACGCTGTATGCACTGGAGGTGCTTGCTTGCCCTGCCGCTAGCATCTTGTCAGAGAGGGTGTTTAGTGCAGCTGGGGGAAACATCACGGATAAGCGTACCCACCTGTCAACTGACAGTGCCGACATGCTAACACTCATAAAGATGAACAAAGTCTGGATTTCCCCAGACTTCTCTTCTCCACCAGTGGAGAGTAGCGTTACCTAAACATTCTTTTCGCTGCAACCGCGGATGCAAGCATTGTTCTCTATCACCGTAAAAAAAGGGACATTTACCTTTGTCAATCTGTGTATGATATTAGTCCTCCACCTGCTCCTCCTCCTGAAACATCATGTCATCACGCCGAACTGCCAATTTTTCTGTGGCCAAAAAGGCTCATATAACTTTTTTCAAACAATATTTCTACATTTCTAACTAAAGCATTGAAACTTCAACATGAAACAATTTTTTTAACAGGGCTGCCTCCAGGCTCTGTTACAAATTAAGCCACTAAAAGATTAATGGGTTTCACCTGCCCTCTCGGTTGAGCAATTTTTCTGGGGTACATTTGTACTGTTGGTACACTAATTTTTTGGGCCCTCGCCTACACTGTAATCCAAGTAATTTTTTTGGCTTTCGCCTACACTCATGGTACACCAATGTGTCAGGGGTTGGCCTACACTCTTGCTACAGAAACGTAACTCGGGTCTGCCTGCCTATACTTCTGTCACAGTAATGCTACAGGGGTCTGCCTATACTTCTGCAACAGAAATGTTACTTCGGTCTGCCTATACTTCTGCTCCTGAAATGTTACTGTGGTCTGTCTATACTGTTACTACTGAAATGTTACTAATACTGGGCTCTGCCTATACTGCTGCTACAGAAATGTTACTGGAGTCTGTCTATACTGTTACTACTGAAATGTTATTAATACTGGGCTCTGCCTATACTGCTGCTACTGAAATGTTACAGGGCTCTGCGTATACTGCTGTAACGGAAATGTTACTGCAGTCTGTCTATACTGTTACTACTGAAATGCTACTAATACTGGGCTCTGCCTATACTTCTGCTACTGAAATCTTACAGGGCTCTGTCTATACTGCTGCAACTGAAATGTTACTGGGGTCTGTTTATACTGTTACTACTGAAATGTTACGAATACTGGGCTCTGCCTATACTGCTGCTACTGAAATGTTACTGGGCTCTGCCTATACTGCTGCTACGGAAATGTTACTGGGCTCTGTCTATACTGTAACTACAGAAATGTTACTGGGGCCTCCCTAGACTACAGACCATAGCGGGTCCTGGTCATGGTGTCTTGGCCTTGTAATGCCACCTCCTCTAAACCCTCCCCCTCCTCCTCCAACAATGAAAACATCCTTGGCAAATGCTTTCCCTGTGGTCCATCTTGCGCCGGTCCAAGAATTTCATCTAAACCGGCACAATAGGAATGCCCCCCCGTCCCTCTTAATCCTAGCCACAGTTCCGAAAACCAACTAAATACAACCAGGGCCGAATGAATGACAGGTGAGAGCTGCCTGTGATTGGCTGAGCACCTCAGCCAATTACATTCAGCTCTTTCAGCAGGCGGGGATTTTAAATCCCCGGCTGCTGATAGATCAGCAGTTCAGCAACACAGTGTAGGGGACAGCAGGAGAAGACGCGGCTGTGCCCCGGCAGCTGAAGGGAGGTGAGTACTTATTTTTATTTTTTTTTTACTATTTTAAAAGGCTTTTCAGGGAAGGGCGTATTCCCTGCAAAGCCACTAACAGCTGCCGAGGCTCAGCGGGGACTTCTGCCGCTGTCCCCGACTGTAGCGCTGCTGAGCTATCAGCAGCTGGGGATTTAAAATCCCCTCCTGCTGGTAGCTCTGATTGTGATTGGCTGAAGCAATTCAGCCAACCACAATCAGAGCTACCAGCAGGCGGGGATTTTAAATCCCCGGCTGCTGATAGCTCAGAACTACAGAGCCTGGGACAGCGCCAGAAGTAGCGGCTGAGCCCCGGCAGCTGAAGGGAGGTGAGAATTGCTTTTTTTTTTGCACTATTTTAAATGGCTTTTCAGGGAAGGGCTTATGAAGCCCTTCCCTGAAAAGCCATTGACAGGATGCCGGCAGCAGGATTCTCTACCGCAGCTGTCATGTGTGACAGCTGCGGTTGAGAATTGAAGAATTCCTTTTGCTGCATCTGCCACAGATGTGGCAGATGTAGCAGCAGGGAATTCTTTTAACTAGCGGGGGTGAAGGATACATCTGCCACATGCGGCAGATGTGTTCTTCATGCCCGCGGGGTTCACAGCAGCGGCGGAGAGGTAAGTTTTTCTTTATTCTTTTTTTGTTTTGCACTAAAATGTTTCTTTTTCAGGGAAGGGCTTATATGTAAAGCCCTTCCCTGGAAAAGAATGCAGGGGACCGGCAGAGCATTGTTTTCCATGGAGCCGCCGGCAGCAGCCGCGGCTCCATTGACAACAAGCACGCAGCTGTGTTCACGCGTGCTTTTGCTCGTACCTAGGTGCGGACGTATGTATGCACCTAAGTACGCACCAAAACACGCTCGTCTGAACGCACCCTTACACTTGACTCCTCTCCTTATTTTATATATATATATATATATATATATATATATATATATATATATATATAAACACTTTTATTTAGATAAATAAATTTCATTTCCTATAATTATAAACAAATAATGATAAATTTTGTAGTTTAAATTCCTTCTCTTTAGTATCTATAGATTCCCCACTGGATAGTGTCCTTTGGTAGATCCTTAATTTTATGCCCCCAAATTTTTTTAAATTCATATGTTGGTGACAGCATTATTTCTCAAGTAAAGTCTTTTTAATTGAGTGTTTATTCCAGCTACATTTACAACAGTGTCTTATATTGTTTAATAAAAATTAGACAAAAATTATTAAATAATCACTCCCTATTTAATTTTAATAATTTTAATATTTTTCTTTCTTTACAAAATAATATTAATTGTTCTAACTTTCAGAGGACACAATAATACCTGTTGAAGTACTAAATTCTTTATTTAAATCAACCACACAAATTAAGGATCTGGAGAAATGAGTGCATGCCACTGCTGTCACATGCACGGTGGCCTGCAGCACTGTGCCCATACAACACAGCTATAAGGTATGGTGTCACGTGAGAGTGACATATGGTGTCAGATGCTAGTGATGGCATAGAGACCCCCTTTATGATGCTACTTCTAGTCACACCTTCAGCAGCATAGAAGTGAGAAGTGAGGGCATGCCGCCGCAATGACATACACGTGGCGCCACAACACTGTCCCCTTTCAACAGAAGTTATACGTATGGCCGTCACGTTATATGTGATGTTATGGAGACACGCCACTGGCTGTGTCCTCAGAAACCTGTACTTCGGCTGCTAGGACACACGTTTTTGTAACTTAGCCTTCTAGTGATGCCCTTCCCATTAATAAAGCTTTCACAACCATCCCTCCCTTAAGACCATGATAACTAGAATGCAAATTTGTGCTTTAGACCCAGGTGCAGGGAGAAAACGGAAGCTTAGAAGATTAAAATTACTGGGTGGTGAATGCTCTATTTAAACACTCCATAATGCTACTATTCCCTTAGAGGCTTGATAAAGGTGCTAAGATAACACTGAAATGAGTTGCCCACCATGCTACGTTTTTGTTATTGTTTGTCTATCTATGAATAACTAAACCAAGACACTGCTTACTTCAATAAAGACTTGGAAATTTCACTCCACTCGACTCTTGTGGACTATTCCTGTGATTGACCAATTTCTAGGATCAAGGGGTGTTCACATCTGAGACACCCCTGAAAAGTAAGAGATCATTTATCCACTATCAGTTTATGGCCTACCTCCTCGAGCACTGTGGTCATTTTTTGACGCATTGTCTACTTGCTTTCTTGTTACCTGACACATCGATTCGGAGTCCCCATCGATGCTCTCCCTTCCCGGTGAATGTTCATGTGACCAGGGCTGGTGGACCGAACCATCTGCAATTAATAACACTACTCACAGGGACTTCAGGTGGATGGCCCTCCCCTTGGGTGGCCTGGTCACACCAGGTAAGTCACCTCCTGCCTTTGATGACTGACTTTGACCATGATATCGTGCAACACTTGAATGTTGGCTGGGGGAGGTTTATAGACATTAGCTATAGTTAGAAGTTCCCCATTGAAGAAACCTCATAGTATTATGAAGCAGCTATTAGGGTCACTATGCAGTCATTCAAAAGTAAATGGTATAGATTTAGCTACCAAGATAGTCACACCTCTAGCGCAATTAGAATATGTGACATGGTAGGTTGAGCCGAAAAATGCACGTTTAAGTGCCATAACCATAGAACCCTGGAAGTGTGTTTCCTGCAGCAAGAGAATACGGGGGAGTTATTTTTAAGAATGTTGAAGACTAAAGCTGTCTTGACTTTAGAATTGAAATCTCTAATCTTCCATGAGATCAATTTAAGTTTATCATCTATTGGGAATTAGGGGAAAGTTTCAAAAAGCCACACCAGCACAAGGCGCTTGTATGTTCTCATATAAACCATTGCATCATGGGTTGAATCTGAAAATCAAAATATGCATAAACCCTCACTACCCTACCTATCCAACTCAACTGAAGACAGGTTTAAATCCCTGAATCATTAAAATCAAAAATGTCATAAGACAAGTAGAAAAAGTGGAGAGGTATTAGACAATATAAGTGCATCAGTGCAAACATGAAATGTGCATGAATCAGTCTTGACATAGTGCAATATACAGTCAAACACGTATTCCCCCCCCTACCTCAAGGTGAACAGGGAGGGAGATGGAAGAAAAGGCAAGTACAGCAAAAGAGATAGCAGAATAAAGTTGATTCTTTACCCTCTTGCCCAGGTGTGCTCCTCAAGGTGGTGAGAGTTCATGTGCCTGTTTATACACATTGTGTTGAGTTTGTTTATGTTCCTGCCTTGTTTTAAATGCTTACAACAGATCTAACAGATGACCACTGTTCGAGCATCACCTGTGGTTTCCTGCAGAATGTAACGTTGTTGCTTTAGAGAGAGACAGTTTAGGTACCAACTTGACCCATTCTCTATCACAATCACTACCATCATCATGACTACCAATAACCTATCCTTTGCTTCCTTCATGTTTTTTTTTATTTTTTATTTATTCATTTTTGCTTAGTTTTTTGTTTAGTTTTACTTAACTTTTTAGCTAACTCTGCAGTTTGCAGAAAACCACTAGTAGCTGTGTCACATATGCTAAGAATTTGTATTGTCCAGACTTGTCTCTTGAAGCTACATTTGAGGATGTATGTAAGAGCAGAAGGTCAAAACGTATATATTGCATGTTGTGAATTATCCCTGATTTGTGCAGCTTCACTTACATAGTAACATAGCATATAAGGCCAAAAAAAAGACATGCCCATCCAGTTCAGTCTATTACTTCCCCTTCAATGTGGACCTAGAGGAAGGGAAATAAACCCAATGAAGCAGAAGCCAATTTTCCCCATTTAAAGGAAAAAATCAATCTGGCAATCGGGAATAATCCCTGGATCAACAATCCTTTTGAAGTTGTGTCATCACCGTGTCCTCTGGCAGAGAATTCCATAGTCTCACTGCTTTTAAAGTAATCCCTTCTATGTCAGTGTAAAACCTTCTTTCCTCTAGATGTACAGGATGCCCCCTTGTTACAGTCACAGTCCTGGACATAAACAGATTGTGGGAGAGATCTCTGTATTGACACCTGATATATTTATACATAGTTATGGAGTCGCACCTCAGCTGTCTTTTTTCTAAACTAAATAATCTCAATTTTAATAACCTCTCTGGGTAGTGTACTCTGCCTATTCTGTTTATTACTTTAGTTGTCCCCCTTTGTACTCAAGCTCAGATATGTCCATCTTGAGTACCTGTGCCCAAAGCTGTACACAATATTCCATGTGTGGTCTAGAAAGTGACTTGTAAAGAAGAAGAGCAATGTTCTTGTAATGTGCCCCTAGACCTCTTTTGATGCACCGCTTGATCCTATTTGCCTTGGCAGCAGCTATCTGAGAATGGTTGCTCCAGTTAAGCTTACAGTTAACTAAAATCCCCAAGTACTTTTCTATGTCAGTGCTTTCCAGTGGTTTCCCATTTATTGTGTAATGGTGACATGTATTTGCTCTGCCCATGTGCATAATTTTACTTTTGTCAGTGTTAAATCAAGTTTGGCACTTTTCTGCCCAAGCCCCCAACTCCTCCAAATCATCTTGCAATCTCCTCGCCTCCTCTCTTATGTTAATTTATTTAACATAGTTTTTTGTCATCTGCAAATATTAATATTTAACACGGCAATCATTCAACCAAGGATTACCGTATCACGGTTATCGTATATTTTCATGAAGGGGATTTTTTTTAGAATGGATATATATGTATATATTTTTTTTGCTAATCCTTGTTTTTGTTAATCTATTTTAGATGATTAATATTAAAATATTTAAAATTTTAGAGCAGTTGTTATATGAGCAGTAGAGATGAGCGAGCGTACTCGTCCGAGCTTGATGCTCGTTCGAGTATTAGGGTACTCGAGATGCTCGTTACTTGAGACGAGCACCACGCGGTGTTCGAGTCACTTCCATTTTCTTCCCAGAAAAGTTTGCGCCGTTTTCTGGCCAATAGAAACACAGGGAAGGCATTACAACTTCCTCCTGTGAAGTTCCAGCCCTATCCCACCCCCCTGCAGTGAGTCGCTGGGGAGATCAGGTGACACCCGAGTATCTAAACTGGGGCTGGCCACGGCTCGCCACAGATGCATGCTGAGAGACATTAGGGAAAGTGCCGTCCTGCTGTAGCTGCTATAGGGAGAGTGTTAGGCTGTTATCTTTGTCTTCAAGAACCCCAACGGTCCTTCTTAGGGCCACATCTGACCGTGTGCAGTACTGTTGAGGCTGCTTTTAGCAGTTTTGCACCTTTTTTTTTTTGTATATCGGGTGTGCAGACCATAGCGTCCTCAGTCTGCAGTCATTTTACCGAGTATAGGGGCAGTACTGGTGGGGCAGGGACAGTGGTACAGGGAAAGAGATATACTGGCTATATAGACAGTGGGCTTTTTCAAAAAAATTGGAAAAAAAAATCTTTGGGCTGCCTGTGACCGTATTCAGTTTACTGCGTGTCTGCTGGGGGTAGTAGTCGCTCACTATTACCCAGCTAGGTGTTACTGCAGCCTTGCACATAATTTTTTCTGGCTGCACTGTGCTTTCAATAACCACAGTCATCCTCCAACAGGGAAATCCATATACAGGCTATATAGGCAGTGGGCTTTTTCCCAAAAATTGGAAAAAAATACTATATTTGGGCTGCCTGTGACCGTCTTCAGTTTACTGCGTGTCTGCTGGGGGTAGTAGTCGCTTATTATTACCCAGCCAAGCCTGTGACCGTGTACAGTTTACTGTGTGTCTGCTGGGGGTAGTAGTCGCTCATTATTACCCAGCTAAGCGTTACAGCAGGCTTGTGCATAATTGTTTCCTGGCTCTGCTGTGTCCGTTACATGATCGCCATCATCCCGCCAGAGGGAAAGAGTATACATATATACGCTGCATACGGTGTCTGGTTTTTCACCTCACCATTTAAAAAAATTGAAGCAAAATACTTAAAGGGGTTGTCTTGCGAAATCAAGTGGGGTTATACACTTCTGTACAGATAAATTCCGATAAGGTTCGTGCCATAACCGAATGGTGCCAACGGACCAGTCTTAAAGGGGTTGTCTCGCGAAATCAAGTGGGGTTATACACTTCTGTATGGCCATATTAATGCACTTTGTAATATACATTGTGCATTAAATATGAGCCATACAGAAGTTATTCACTTACCTGCTCCGTTGCTAGCGTCCTCGTCTCCATGGTTCCATCTAATTTTGCTGGCAGCTTGCTTTTTTAGACGCCCTTGCGCAGTCCGGTCTTCTGCTCTGAGCACGAGCCGCTTCAGTGTGCTCGCCGCTACAGCTCTTCTGCGCATGCGCAGACGAGCTGTATCTTCTCGGGAGCGCGCTGGAACGAGCATTCTGCTACGATCCTCTGTTAGAGGAAGGTGCAAAAAGTTGAGCCGCCCAGCCGAGAAGCCCAGCCCAGCAGCCGAGAAGCCCAGCCCAGCAGCCGCCCAGCAGTGCCTAGAAGCCGCCCAGGTAAGTGATGGGTGACGGACTGACGGGGGTGACGAGTGACGGACTGCCGCTGTGGCCCCGGAGCCTACCGCTGTGGCCCCGGAGCCTACCGCTGGGCCCCGGAGCCTACCGCTGGGCCCCGGGGCCTACCGCTGGGCCCCGGAGCCTACCGCTGGGCCCCGGAGCCTACCGCCGGCCCCCGGGGCCTAGCGCTGGGGAGCCGGGGCCTACCGCTGGGGAGCCGGGGTCTACCGCTGGGGAGCCGGGGCCTAGCGCGGGGGAGCCGGGGCCTAGCGCGGGGGAGTCGGGGCCTAGCACGGCGGAGCCGGGGCCTACCGCTGGGGAGCCGGGGCCTAGCACGGGGGAGCCGGGGCCTAGCGCGGGGGAGCCGGGGCTTAGCGCTGGTTACCTGCTGCCTGGTGGTGGGTGACTGTGGTCCAAGAGCGTGTGCCGTGGTCGGCGGCCGCGGTGGGTCCGGTCGGCGGCTGCAGTGGGTCCGGTCGGCGGCTGCGGGGCATCTGGTTGTCAGGGAGACACAGCTGGTAGCGTCTCAGGAGCGCGCACGTCGGGCTACAGCAAGCGACGGGAAAAGAGCCGGCGGCCATCTTGGGGAAACTTTTTAGAAGTTGCTGAAATGCTGGAACTGTAAGTAGAAACCGGCTAGAAAAGTCATTTACAGGGGGGCTTAGTAATAATGTATGCTTAATAAGGGGGACTGGGCAAAAAAAAAAATTCACTGCTTCCTCGAGACAACCCCTTTAAGGCCTACCACTGGCCTTTGGCCACTTGACTGGTTCTGCCCTGTGAATTTCAGTAGCTCAGTCATACGCACCTAGGTCTGACTACAGGCTTGCGCATAATTGTTTCCTGGCTCTGCTGTGTCCGTTATATGATCCCCCTATACTGTGCTCCCCCTATACTGCTGCTAGTGATATGTTACTGGGGCCTGTCTAGACTGCTACTACTACTGAAATGGAACTAATACTGTGCTCCCCCTATACTGCTGCTTCGGAATAGTTACCGGGGCCTGTCTTGACTGTTACTATTACTGAAATGGGCGGTTGGGCAACATGTTACCCAGGAGAAGTGGCAGCGGAGTGTCATGCAGGCAGTGATTGTGCTTTGTTGGAGGTAGTGTGGTGCTTAGCTAAGGTATGCCTTGCTAATGAGGGTTTTTTAGAAGTAAAAATTGTTGGGGGGGGGCCCACTCTTGCCGCTATTGTGGCTTAATAGTGGAACCTGGGAACTTGAGATGCAGCCCAACATGTAGCCCCTCGCCTGCCTTATCCGTTTCTGTGTCGTTCCCATCACTTTCTTGAATTTCCCAAATTTTCACAAATGACAACCTTAGCGGAGCATGGGTCCCATACAAAAATGCTCGGGTCGCCCATTGACTTCAATGGGGTTCGTTACTCGAAACGAACCCTCGAGCATCGCGGGAAGTTTGACTCGAGTAACGAGCACCCGAGCATTTTGGTGCTCGCTCATCTCTAATGAGAAGAGCTTCTATTTTTCATTTTGCCTTTAAGAGTATGTTGGAGGCATTTGCACCGGTGTTATGATCTCACACTATAATCCCACACTATGCACTCATCTATTTGGGTCATGTGCATTACCTTTTTTATTGTTCATCCCCTGTTTTTTTTTTTTTTGGTAAATAGAGCGATCTATATAGTTTTTTCTTGGTTCTCCTATCGTCTCCTTTTTTGTCCTATGAGAGCCGCATAGTGGTCCTGTATTACACAGGCGCAGTAGGGATTCAGATACCTCAGATTTCCCAATACACTATAGTCCTGTCTGCGAGGGCGCGATAATGCTAGTATTCTCGCGCATGCGCAATTGAGTTTGCTGTATGACATAGCGTTGGTGTTTTCTCTGCTATCGTGAGAAGTGGCGCATTGTACACCTGCGCAGTAAGGCTATGAGACGCCGAGCAACTAGTCTCTTTGCATGGAGCAGATGGGAGAGACACACAGTGGATGTACTTCCGGATTAACACCTGTGAGTTTGTTAATGATGATGGGGGTGTTTACCTCCTATACTATTGGTTAATGTCACTATATATTCTGTGCATTCATGTATGTGGTATTAGCTTGACAAAGACCATAGTTTAATGGTCGAAACATCGCGTTTTTGTATGTTTGGACTATACTAAAGACATGATTTTTACCATGAGAATTGTCTGAGAGAAGTTGGATTCTTTTGTGCTGCCTCAGCACCTCTTTTTTTTTTGTATAAATTCTTTTTTTTATAAATTTTGGGGTGGGTGCAGAAAGAAAAAAGGGAAATCTACTTATCCAGATTGAAACCCGGAAAGCTTGTGGGAAAGAAAAACAAGAAACAGTTTCTCTGCGAACATGCAGAGCATTATTAGAATAACAAATTAAAAGTGGACGATTCTGTTTAATTATCCAAATGGCATACAATATTTACATTGTAATAGAAAGTATATCTATGCTGAATGTAGTCAGGTAGCAAAAATTCCCTCTGTTTTTTTCTTCCCTCCTTCCTCCTCCTTTTCTTTACAATCGAGAGAGTGGTTTGTCATTAGGAGGCTTATGCGTTGCTATTAAATAAAAGATTCTGTCTGTTTTTGTAGCATAGCCATTTACTCCAAGTCTCCAGATATCTATCCAGATTCTCATCTCGGAGGCATCTGGTTTTTTTCATAGCTGCTCATGGTATTCAGCTCATTGTACCTGTCACAATCGTTTGGCAAACTAAGCACAGGGCCCACACGATCGTGACCAAAAGGGGAAGTGGATGGGATGGATGCACACAGGTTGCACACGGTATTCACACTGGTTTCAGGCAACTGACCCTGGTCTACACGGTAGGATGACGTGGCCCTACCTAAGCGGGGACATCGCTCCAATAAGAGGGCGGCCCAGCGGTCTTCAGAACTGAGCCCTAGCTGATCCTAGGAGCCACGAACCAGAACAGGAAACAGTCACATGGCAAATCCATCAGATCTACCTGTTTTTAGTTTCTCCATGCCCACCCTAGGAAACTTTCTACATATATAGTGGAAACACACTCCATCTCTCCTGAGACCCTTTACAAATTGCTTCATCAAACCAAGTTTAATCTGCAATGGTGTCAATGTGATCTTTTCTTGGTCCACCAAAGGCTTTGTGATGATATTTTTTCTCCAGGAACCATGTTTTCTCTCAAAGTTCACTGTCTTTTCACCCAGTGTTGATCTTTATCTCTGCTGTGCCACAGACCTAGAGAACATGGGTATTTCATGTACCGCCGTGCTGCTCTAGAAGGAATTTCACCATTTTCAAATCCACACAGATGATCTATTAGTGGCTGTGATATACTATCTTCTGTAGGACTGTGGTTATTGCTGCCTAATCTTCCTGTATACTAACTAAGTGACCAATAGGAATTGACCTGAATCTGTTTCCGTTATGTAGAGGTACAACCGCCATTCAATTGGTGTTTATTCGCTCACATTCAGTTTCATGAGTAACCCTTGCATGCTGTTGCAGAAAACAAAATCATTTTCTTTTGTCAAGAATGGCAGAAACTCTTCTTCTCTGTTGTGGTATACTATGATTTTAGTTTCTGGGAGTGCTAACCATTCAGACCCTTTCTTTGGAAGATATAGGTCTCTTATTACATATTCACAATTTAGTAGGTTTATTTTCTTGGATTTATTGGTATTCTGAATGATTGTGTTGTAAAATATTTTAATCTGGGAATCGTGGAAGTTTGTGCACCTGAAAAACAGATATTCCAGTTCTTTTGGAAGAGAAAAGTTACTTATGTTAGTGTGTTTGATAAAGGAGAGAATTTTAATATAGGAGAAGGCCTCTGAATCAGGAATATTGAATTTGTTTTTAATTAGTTGAAATGGGAGAGGTCTTCTCCCGTCTGTTAAATCAGAGATGGATTTTACTCCTTTCATAAGCCAGATTTTGAGATTTAAGTCTCGTATGAAGTAGGAGAGAGTCTCCAGAGGGAGTTCGGTTGGTGGGCCTTTGGTGCCCTTTTTGCATCTAAGTGCTAGTTGGTTCCAGCAGTGGAGAGTGGACGATATTAATGGAGAAATATCGTAGAAGTGTAAAAGCGATGAAGTCTCCGGAGTTAGGGCACCAAAAATTGAGTGAGTGAGGGCTGCCTCTGATTGGCTCAGGGGCAGCTCTCAGCTGTCCCTGCGCTGAGCCAATCAGAGGCAGCCCTCACTCACCCATTCATGAATTCATGAATGGGTGTGAGTGAGGGATGCCTCTGATTGGTCAGGCTGTGACCAATCAGAGGCATCTCATTCAGCAGGCGGGGATTTTAAATCCCCGGCTGCTGAATACTACTCACAGCTGTTCAAAGCAGTACAGGAGAACTGCAGCCTGCCGCGCTGAACTCCGTCTGCCGGGACCAGGTAAGTATATATATATTTTTTATTTTTACACATTTCTGGATGAATTGTAGGGAAGGGCTTATATATTTAAGCCCTTCCCGACAATTCATCCCGCGTACGCCGGCAACCCATTGCTTTCAATAGAGCCGGCTGTATTGCCGGCTCCATTGAATTTAATGGGCTAACATCGTTCTTCTCTGCCACAGCTGTTACAGCTGTGGCAGAGGAGAACGATCTTTACGCTGACAGTGGGGGGGGGGGGGGGTCTCACTCTTGCCGCTATTGTGGCTTAATAGTGGGACCTGGGAACTTGAGATGCAGCCCAAAATGTAGCTCCTCGCCTGCCCTATTCGTTTCTGTGTCGTTTCCATCACTTTCTTGTGTTTTGCAGATTTTCACAAATGAAAACCTTAGCGAGCATCGGCGATATACAAAAATGCTCGAGTCACCCATTGACTTCAATGGGGTTCGTTACTCGAAACGAACTCTCGAGCATCACTGAAAGTTCGACTCGAGTAACGAGCACCCGAGCATTTTGATGCTCGCTCATCTCTAAACATTTTATATAGTGCTATCTTTCCAAACCAGGACAGCTCCTTTCTGCTTAATTCCTCTAGTTCCCCTTTAAGGGAGGCAAACAAGGGGTCCAAGTTTGTGGAGACTGTTTCAGATAAGCTTTGGCATACTTTTATACCTAAGTATGGTATTTCTGGTTTCCACTGGAAAGGGAATTCTCTCTGTATGGCCGATTTCAGATCTGAGTCAATATTAAGACCTAAGATCTGGGATTTGTCAGAATTTAATTTATATAAGGAGGCTCTACTAAATTGAGTAATACAATTGCATACGCCTCTTAGTGAATTCAGGGGGTCTGGTAGAGAAATAATAATGTCATCGGCGAAGAGGCCAATTTTATGTTGTCTTAGTCCCGTTGCGACACCTCTAATCTCCGAAGAGACTCTAATCATTTCTGCAAGGGGTTCTATCAGCACGACAAATAATAATGGAGACAAGGGGCAGCCCTGTTGGGTACCATTTGATATGGAAAAGGGTGAAGATAGTATTCCATCAGTTAGGACCCTAGCAGTGGGTCTCGTATAAAGGGCCTGGACAGCCCGAAGAAAGTTCTCGCCCACTCCAAACCTTCGAAGCACTTCAAATGCAAAACCCCAATGGACTCTATCGAACGCCTTCTCTGCATCCAGGGAAAGGAAGAGAGAAGGCGTCCGACTCGAGGTAACCAGCTCCAGCAAGTTCTGAATTTTGCGTGTACCATCTATTGCGCTTCTTCCTTTAGTAAATCCCACTTGGTCGTTGTGGATGACCGTGGGTAGAACCTCCAGGAGTCTAGAGGCCAATATTTTTGCATATATCTTCACATCAGAATTCAAAAGAGAAATAGGCCTAAAATTTGCTGGTGTTGTGGAGGGCTTACCTGGTTTAGGTATAGTAATAATAGTGGCCTGGAGCATTTCTTCAGGCATTAAGCCCTTGTCCATCAAGTCATTAAATAAGGAGATTAAATGGGGAGATAAAGAGGAGGCAAAAGCTTTATAGTACTCATTTGATAGAACGTCAGGTCCAGGGGATTTATGATTTTTTAGATCTGGAATGGCCTTGAAAATCTCTGTATTGGAGACTGGTTTGTTCAGGAAGTCTCTTTTTGAGTCCAGCGTGGGGAGGGTCACTCCATCTAGAAACTTATTTATAGACTCCGAAGTGGTCTGTAAGGTGTTTGGGTTATCTGTTAAATTATAGAGATTATTGTAGTAATCTTTAAATTGTTCAGCTATCAACTGGGGGTGGGAAATTTTTATCGAAGAAGTGTTGTTTTTAGTGATAAATGGGATCCTTGCTTTGACTTGTTTTTTTTTGACCAGATTAGCCATAAGTCTCGAAGGCTTGTCCATATGGGAGTAAAAATTTGCTTTGGAGTACATTAGGCCTAGATTGTAATTATCTAGGAGGGTTTTTTTTAGTTCTCTTCTCAAGGAGGCCAGTTCCAGTGAGATTTTATTTTGCATAGCTTTTTGTTGTAGTGCTTCCAATTTTTTTTATCTTTTCTACTAAGAGGTCAACTTTTGCTCATTTGTTTTTGTTTTGTTGAATTTTAAGTTTTATTAGAACCCCTTTTATAACCGCTTTGTGAGCATTCCAAAGCGTAGCATTTTTAATATCAGGGGTAGAGTTGATAGAAAAGTACTCTTCTATCGCTTTTTTGATTGTTTTTTGATGTTCTGGAGATTTATATAGATTGGTGTCGTTGCGCCAGATTTTAGTTAGGGTGCAGGTGGCGCCAATGTTCAGCTTCAGATATATTGGCGAGTGATCTGACCATGTGGTGACGCCGATTGTAGATTCTGTGATTGAGGTGAGGGTTCCCCTGTCCACTAGGAACATATCGATTCTTGAATAGGTCTTATGTCTTGGAGAAAAAAAGGTAAATTCCCTTGAGGATGAGTTAAGGCATCTAAATGTATCATATAGGCCCTCTTTATGTAGCCAAGGGTGAAGAACAAGCGCGTTTTTAGTGAGTGCCGTGGAATCTATCCCTCTGTCTGAGATTGTGTTAAAGTCTCCGCAAAGGATCAATTTGCCTATGAGGATCTTTGTGATCTTTCTTATTAGTTTGTTTAAAAAGGAGATCTGGGATTTGTTAGGTGCATAAACGTTTACCAGAGTTACCGGGCAATCGCCTATTGTACCCAGTAGGATTACATATCTGCCCCTCTCATCCGAAATTTGTTTATTAAGAGAGAAGCGGAGATTGTCTCTTAGGGCAATTAGTACCCCGGCATGCTTTTCATGGGCATTTGAGAAAAAGATATGTGGGTAATGTTTATTTGAAAATTTAGGACAGGCCTGATGGGTAAAATGCGTTTGTTGAAGGCATAAAATATCAATGTTGGACGCTTTAGCGTCTTTCCAGGCCATCACACGCTTAAACGGGGAGTTTAATCCCCTAACCTTTTGGGAACATATTTTTATAGCCATTATGGAGGTAGGTTTTGAGCATAGCGAGTTGGAACAAAAAAGCAGCGTAAATAACATGTGAACCTGTAACAAAAAAACAGGTGGAAACAGTAATATGCCTGTTAACAATAAGAGCTATGTAGGTTGCGCTTTTCATGTTATGGAGGAGAGCAAAGGTTAAATAGCCGCTCTTATTTTGTAAGATCATCAGAATATGCACTACTAGACAATAGCCAAGAACCTGTATAAAAAAACAGGTTAAACATTGAATAGAAGCAGGTATAAAAACCTTGGTCATGTTGTGGGGGAAAAGTTCGGCCTGACGTTTAAAGTCAGCGAAAAGTGTGTCCAGCATCCAATATGAAAGGGAAGCAGTTAGAGTTTGTGCGTGTCTCTCATGGAGGGGTAGTAGGAAGCGTGTAGCGGTGGGGAGTTTTGAGAGATCCCCGAGGCTTGGCTGGTTGAGATTCTTCTGGAAGTAGGATGTACCATTTTGATAAGACGTTCGCACCATCTTCTGGAGAAGATAAAGCATGCACTGTGTTATCTTTATGGATGATTATTTTGGCAGGGAAGCCCCACTTGTAAGGTATTTTAGCGGCTCTCAAGGATGAAGTGATTAGCGAAAAAGCCTTTTTAGCTTGGATTGTGTTCTGGGACAAGTCAGTAAAAAGGCTGATATTTGTGAAAGGAGGTGGTGGAGGACCGTGTTTTCTTGAGGCTGTCATTAGAGTGTCTTTTATGTGGTAGAAGTGGAATTTTGCGATTACGTCCCGTGGGACGGAGTCTGGTAGGAAATTCGGTTTTAGTAATCTGTGCGCTCTGTCGATTGTACAATCCAATTCTGTGGTGCTAGGGAGGATGCTTTTAATTAGTTTAGTGAGATAGTTTTTCAAGTCGTGTTGTGGAATACTCTCTGGTATGCCTCTAAATTTGACATTGCTTCTCCTACTTCTGTCCTCCAAATCTGTAAGCTTGTTCTTTATAGCTTCCACTTCATCCTCTAGTGAGTAGTGTGCATCGATTAGCTTATTATGGGATGTGGTGATTTCTCCCATTTTGTTCTCTATATGGTCAGTTCTTCCCTCCAGATCTTGTATAGTGGAGTTGATTGTATTTGACAGGGATTTAAGATCCTTTTGAAGTGATCCTCTTAGTGCTAGGATCATTTGTTTAATGAAGTCTTCTGTGGCAGGCATGTTAGAAGACGGAACGCTAGTGATAAGGTTAGATTCAAGTGAGGAGTCTCCATGAGAAGGGCTTGTAGGTGGGGAGAGATGGGGACGCTGTTTCTCGGGGCTCGCATATGGAGTGGAGGAGGCAGATGAAGAGTGGGAGCCCGTTGGCGCCATTTTGAGGCCAGACGGAGCGGCAGTTTCACTGTTTTGTGATATTTCACTCACCCTGCGTCGGGATGAGATCAGCGGCATCTCCTCTCTCTGCAGCTCCTGGTCGGCGTCCTGGCTTGTGTCGTCAGAGGGGAGAATAGGTGAGTCCTTCGCTCTCTCCTTAGAGCTTGAGGATGTGAGGGAGCCATCTTTGCTCTGTGATCCCGGTCTCCTCGGGCCACGGGTTACAAAGAAGTCTGTAACTTTGTTTAGCGTGGTTTTGGTGCTTCTTCGTTTAGGCATCTTCTTCTGATGGATCTCCGGTCTGCAAATGTTGCACTTTGGAGAGGCTGGAATAGCTTTGTGTCGCTAGGCAGGCTGAAAATGAGCAGAGCTCCGGACTATGCGACTGTCTCGGTCTGCATCTAGGCCACGCCCCCCGATATAGGTCTCTTATGAGGCCGTACAATGCTGATGCAAAACTGATGTAGCTGATGAAGGTCCTTTGAAATCACTGTCATGTTGCTCAGCATAGCTTTCTTTCTGACCAGCTGGTTCATCTGCTTCTTCAAAGATCTCTGGAAGGCTGCTACATGTTGGAACAGGTCTATCTTCTGAATGTGGTACAGGAAATTTAGTGGAGGCTATATCTGGATATGTCCACTTACTCCATATTTTTTTTTTTTGCAGTGATGCCCTTTATATTCACCAAAAAAAAGTAACAGTCATCACTTTGGTTGCTCTGCTCATGCCATACCATAAGT
Source organism: Eleutherodactylus coqui (assembly GCF_035609145.1). NCBI lineage: Eukaryota > Metazoa > Chordata > Amphibia > Anura > Eleutherodactylidae > Eleutherodactylus > Eleutherodactylus coqui. The sequence continues at coordinate 252,264,423 of NC_089837.1, read as the reverse complement.
ATACCAAATTTCATGCACTTCCTTTTCCTGTTCCACCATTGTTGTATGTGCTCTGTACATGCTTTGTACACAATATATGCTGTCCAAGGCTTGTCTTGATCTCCCAGTATCACTGTGAAGTAAGCTAAATAAGCTCTTTTCACAAAGTCTGTTTAGGCTGGTCTCTGCTGAGGAAATGTGTATTCTTTGCCAATGAAACAAAAAACATCAGGATGATGGACACATATTCCTCTTGATGTAGCCATATCTATGTCTGTAATGGAAACAAAACACATATGAAATCAGCAAATTCAAGGATATAATGTAAACAATTAGGGCTCAGTCACAGGGGCGCATCCGGGCGCCGAATCGCACGTGTTACTGCACGAAGAAGATGGCTGCACTGCAGGTGCAGACAACTATCCGCAGCGCCGGAAGAAAGAACACATGACCAGCAATGGAGACGGTCATGTGTTCTTTCTCTGCACCTGCAGTGCGGTCATCTTATCCTGCAGGAAGATGGGCGCATCGGCGCCAGGATGCGCCTGTGTGACTGAGCCCTCAGTCAACAAATTCTACTGCAAAAATAAAGTGATAATAATTAATAATATCAGCGATATCTCAAAAACTAGAGCTCCAAGAAAGAAAAGAATAACATTTCTGGAATCAGCAGCACAAATATACTCAGAATCAATTCGAAAATTCCAGGCACCAAAAAAAAAAAATATTTTTTTGTTCCCAAGTGTTTGTATTGGCCAGCAACTTTGAACTATGTCACACAATATGTCTTTGATGTTTCCCTGTTTTTTTCCTTGTGAATTCAAGTGCTTTCTTCATGTTTTCATTATTTTTATTTGGTAATTTTTTAATTTTGTTTTTTATTTATTTTTTTGTTCAGTTGTTACTTTAGTTTTAAATAACTTTTCAATTAACTTTTTAGGGTGCAGAGAACTATTGGCAACTGTATAACGTATGGAAGTAATTTCTATTGGGCAGACCTGAAACTTTGAAAAATATCTGAGATTGCAAACACACTAAATGTTTTAGCTGTTTCACTGTTAGTTTTTTTTTTGCATTTATAATTCACAAAAAACAATCGACACCTACAATGTACTAGACTGCAACCCCAAGGCAGCATGATATTTGAGAATTGATGGCCAGAGAGTATAAATTGTATAATCTGGAATGTTCTTGTCTTGCAGCAATTCACGTCCCGGCACCCCACAGGTAACTGTGCAGCACATGCATGTAATTTTTATTGGGCAGGCTTGCAATTTTGAAAAATGTCTGAGGTTGAAGACACACAGTATGTGCTATAGTTATTGCCCTCTTTTTTTTTTTTTTATTTTAAATTTACAATAACCCTCTGGCACTTTCCTTAGAATGTACTGGGATGCATTTCCAAGGCAGCACAATATGTGAGAACAGAAGGCCAGAGAGTATAAGTTGTACATTCTAGAATGCCCCTGTTTTGTGGCAATTTAAATCCCCATAACCCATAAGTTATAACGTAAAGTATACAAGTAATTTCAACTGGCCAGACTCGCAACTTTGAAAAATGTCTAAGGCTGCAAACAGGGAGCTGCAATATTCCCTACACAACAGTGTAGTTTGTCTATCTGCTGCTATATACAGTGATACCAGCAGAAATATACGCTCTTCAGAGTAGATTTTTTCTTACACAGTGCAGAGCATGTTTTGAACAGACATATAAACTTGATGCAGCTTCTGTGGTCCCTAAAGTGCAGCATAGTTTATAATGAAGAATACATTGGGTGACATTATCAAGGCGTCCTGGCTTCTAATAGGCTGCACACTTACCTCTGTACTAGGCATTATGACAAATTAAATTCTCGCACAATTTTCAGCAAAAATCAGGTTGGAATCTAGAATACCAGGACAGAAAATAGATGAGAGGCAGAGACACAGAGTCACACCACAGATGCTGAAGAAGGTCAACTGTTTTCAAACACTCTGGGACAGGAATTTTGTGAGTTTCCTGGGCAGGGTCTAGTAGGAGTGTGTGCCACCTCATTTATGCAGCTTCACACAATGACACAGTAGCATCTGACTGATTCTGAAGATTTAATGCAGGCAGTATTATGAGATCTTTCAGGGGAAAAAAACAGCACTTCTGACTTATAAATTAAATGTGCAGGTGAATGTAAACCATGGCTGTGACAATACAGTAAAAACACGTGGCAACAGCACTCATACTAATCCCATATAATATAGCAACATAGTATGTTAGGTTGAAAAAAGACATGTCCATGTAGATCAGCCTATTATTCCCCCAAAGTTGATCCTGTAATGATGGTGCCACCTGTATCTGGATGGTGGACAAGGAAATAGTTGGAGTTGCTCATTCTTATCAGATGGTGGGCTATTCATCGATATGACCATCCAGCTTCTCGCATTCCAATAATGCGCCTCCTCTCAAACTCTGTTAACTGGGTGAAATCTCTTTGATTGCATTGTATTGGCATATTAAGTGATCAACAAACTCTATACAAGTGGAAAAAGAGTTCCACTTCACACAAGTGGCCTCTGAGAGCCTTCTTATGGGCCAAGAATGGTACCATTTTTACGGCCTCAGGTGGCAAGACCGTTCATCTAATTAGGCCACAACTCTAAGCATTTGCATATCTGCCTGATATGTAGCTTCATACTGAGTTTTTTTAGCAGAACAACAAATCCTTCTAGGTGCTTGATTTTTTTTAAAGAGTGTGTATATATATCATGTCAATAGATCATATATATATATATATATATATATATATACACATATATACACACACATATATATATATATATATATATATATATATATATATATATATATATATATATATATATATATATATATATATATATATATATATATATATATATATATATATATATATAATCTATTGCAAACTATGTGATCTCCTTTCCAACTGTACGGAAAGCCACTTAAGAAGATCAAGTGAGAAATCAGTAGAATGCAACTTTATGATGCAGTCTTTAACTTGAAGCCAAGTAATCCAAGCAACCTTAAGCTGTCAGATATAGAATTGTACCAAACTTTCAAGCGTATATGATGGCTAGATGTTTCTTGATTGTGGTATAGAAGATGCTATACAGGTGAGGGTATTCTAGAGTAGACTTTAATGAAAATACATCTTTCGTAATACAAATGTTCCAGAAGTTGGCTCAGCTGGTAAGGTCCAAGTCAGGTATACTCAGATATAAACCGATAAGCCATATTTTTCTATGCTAAAATACACATTTTTAAATACTTAAAATATTAACTATTACTTTTGTCTTTGTGAATACTGCTTAGTAATTATCTGTTTTATTTGCAAACGACAAGCTGCCAGTCTATTAGCATGTAAGATCAGGTGTTTTGGTATTGTACTTTGGGGGTACATGATTGCCAGCCTGGTCCCCATGCCCACCCTTTTGCTTGCATAAATGACATCAACTCTGGAACAACTTTTATTAACCATCAGAGGGCCCTGTCACACGGGCATTTTTACGTGCGCTTATTTGAGCGTAAAAACGTTTGCACTGCGCGTGTCAAAAAAAATGCGTGACCACGTCCATTGCCACCCATATGTTCTATCATTGGTGGTCACGCGTTTTTTTTTTAATGCACGCAGTGCAAATGTTTTTACGCACGTAACGGAGCCCAGAGAAAAATTGATATAGGAGGTTGTTATTACCCTACTCCTAGACAATACTTCTTAACTACCAAAGTATCTCAACTGAGAACCTGAAACAGAAGTACCTTTAGATAAATGTCAAATCATTTGTCAATTTTTTAAGTAATCTTGGAGGCTGATAAAATTAAGCCCCATTTACACACAACGATGATCACTCGAAATTCTGTCAATCTTTCAATCATTTGAAAAATTGTCTTTGAGTGTAAATGAACCTTTAAAAAAAGTTATTTCCTGATTATAGATCTTTTGCCTAAAGTCCAATTTATTTTTTTTTAAAAACTTGCAACATATGTGTATAGTCCCCTCACACCATTTGGATTAACAATTCTCCTAATAGTCTGAGTTTTACAAATGTGAAAAAAAAATACCTGATCTCTGGCTCAAAAGTCTATATACATTTTCTATGTCTTCCTTTGTAAAAATTATATGATTCATCTATGTTAGACTTTGCTCAACTTTTGAGCTCTATTTTCTAAACATGTAAATCGTTGTAATGTATGCTTTGAAAACTACGAATAAAAAATATATTAAGAAAAAAAAAATACCTGTTATAGTTTAAATAGGTTTCCAGAATCAGGAAAAAAAACATGTATACAGTCTTCAGAAGCAGCACCACACTGTTGCGTCCAAATAGGATGCATTGGATCCCTAACCTGAAATACTCATGCAAATGCGCACCCAACAGTGGTAAACAATAAATACAACTTGCAACAAGGGAAACACTGTCCCTAAAGAAGCTACCCAGTGAAGAGACATGCCGATACGCAGGTAACCTGCCCTGAGAAGGGCAAACCTGACCATGGACCTAGGCATATAGACTAGCTGACCCTACGTGGAATAGGAGAATACCACAGCAAACAAGATGTATAAGATAATAACTGCTGTACTTAGCTTTGCGAAGACTCAGGCAAACAGGAGCTCCAGCTTCAAGCTCTGGCTTCCTCCACAGTCAAAGGAAGACAAAAAATAAACAGCACTGATGCCAAGCACCAGGCCAGGTTAAATAGTCCTGACAAATTACCAACTTGTGAGGCAAAGCATGTCTCACCTAATACAATGTCCACCAGTCAGAAGAAAAAGAAACACATACAAGACCTGTAACAGATTATTTAGAAAGGAAGCGATCCCAGAGCGATGGCAACACACACATGTCAATAGGTTGAGTCTGGACATGTTCAGCTCTATTGAAATTAATGAACCTGTGCTGCAATACCACACACAACTAGAGATGAGCGAACGCGTTCGTCCGAGCTTGATATTCGTGCGAATATTAGGGTGTTCGGGATGTTCGTTATTCGTAACGAACACCATGCGGTGTTCTGGTTACTTTCACTTCCTTCCCTGAGACGTTAGCGCGCTTTTCTGGCCAATTGAAAGACAGGGAAGGCATTACAACTTCCCCCTGCAACGTTTAAGCCCTATACCACCCCCCTGCTGTGAGTGGCTGGCGAGATCAGGTGTTCGCCTAATATAAAAGTCGGCCCCTCCCGCGGCTCGCCTCAGATGCGGTGTGAGTTAGATGAGGGACAGTGCTGTTTATACCGGAGCTGCTGTAGGGAAAGAATTGGTAGTTAGTGTAGGCTTCAAGACCCCCCAAAGGTCCTTATTAGGGCCACTGATAGCTGTGTGTTGGCTGCTGTTAGCAGTGGGATTTTTTTTTTTCTCAAAATCGCCTCTGCAGACCGTTGCACCTGGCATTAGGGACAGAAGCGCTGCATAGGCAGGGAGAGTGTTAGGAGTGAGTGTAGCCTTCAAGAACCTCAACGGTCCTTTCTAGGGCCATATTTATCCGTGTGCAGTACTGTCCAGGCTGCTGTTAGCTGTGCTGCATTTTTTTTGGGCTTCTCAAAATCGCCTCTGCAGAGCATTCCACCCTCCATTGATACTGCAGGGAAAGAATTGTATAGGCAGGGCCACAACACAGTTATTATTCATAGAATATACGCAGTGCTGCCTGTTGGTGGGAAAAAACTGAAAACAAATCTATTTGTCCAGCCTCTGTCCGTCCTAACGCCTGTGGACACGTGTGAGCTGCGTGAAAAACATTGCTAAATCATACGCACCCAGCTACGCTTTACTGCTGGCTTCGCCATTTGCTTTCCTTAATTGGGAAAAAAATACCTGCTCTGCCAGAGTTATAATAACTCTGCTACCCTCACGTTCTGTGACACATAAGCAGGGACACAGCACAGTTATTAAACTTCTCATGTTCATTGAATATACGCAGTGCTGCCTGTTGGTGGGAAAAAACTGAAAACAAATCTATTTGTCCAGCCTCTGTCCGTCCTTACGCCTGTGGAGACGTGTGAGCTGCGTGAAAAACATTGCTAAATCATACGCACCCAGCTACGCTTTACTGCTGGCTTCGCCATTTGCTTTCCTTAATTGGGAAAAAAATACCTGCTCTGCCAGAGTTATAATAACTCTGCTACCCTCACGTTCTGTGACACATAAGCAGGGACACAGCACAGTTATTAAACTTCTCATGTTCATTGAATATACGCAGTGCTGCCTGTTGGTGGGAAAAAACTGAAAACAAATCTATTTGTCCAGCCTCTGTCCGTCCTTACGCCTGTGGAGACGTGTGAGCTGCGTGAAAAACATTGCTAAATCATACGCACCCAGCTACGCTTTACTGCTGGCTTCGCCATTTGCTTTCCTTAATTGGGAAAAAAATACCTGCTCTGCCAGAGTTATAATAACTCTGCTACCCTCACGTTCTGTGACACATAAGCAGGGACACAGCACAGTTATTAAACTTCTCATGTTCATTGAATATACGCAGTGCTGCCTGTTGGTGGGAAAAAACTGAAAACAAATCTATTTGTCCAGCCTCTGTCCGTCCTTACGCCTGTGGAGACGTGTGAGCTGCGTGAAAAACATTGCTAAATCATACGCACCCAGCTACGCTTTACTGCTGGCTTCGCCATTTGCTTTCCTTAATTGGGAAAAAAATACCTGCTCTGCCAGAGTTATAATAACTCTGCTACCCTCACGTTCTGTGACACATAAGCAGGGACACAGCACAGTTATTAAACTTCTCATGTTCATTGAATATACGCAGTGCTGCCTGTTGGTGGGAAAAAACTGAAAACAAATCTATTTGTCCAGCCTCTGTCCGTCCTTACGCCTGTGGAGACGTGTGAGCTGCGTGAAAAACATTGCTAAATCATACGCACCCAGCTACGCTTTACTGCTGGCTTCGCCATTTGCTTTCCTTAATTGGGAAAAAAATACCTGCTCTGCCAGAGTTATAATAACTCTGCTACCCTCACGTTCTGTGACACATAAGCAGGGACACAGCACAGTTATTAAACTTCTCATGTTCATTGAATATACGCAGTGCTGCCTGTTGGTGGGAAAAAACTGAAAACAAATCTATTTGTCCAGCCTCTGTCCGTCCTTACGGGCGGTGGAGACGTGTGAGCTGCGTGAAGAACAGTGCTAAATCATACGCACCCAGCTACGCTTTACTGCTGGCTTCGCCATTTGCTTTCCTTAATTGGGAAAAAAATACCTGCTCTGCCAGAGTTATAATAACTCTGCTACCCTCACGTTCTGTGACACATAAGCAGGGACACAGCACAGTTATTAAACTTAGATAATTCATTCACTAGAGGCAGTGGGGCCTTTCGTTTTCCAAAAAGGGCAAAAATTATATTTGGCCTGCAGTCTTGCGCCAATTTATTTCCTGCCTGTGAAATCAAATCACTGGTAATACAGCATGCTGAGGGGTAGGGGTAGGCCTAGAGGACGTGGACGCGGCCGAGGACGCGGAGGGCCAAGTCAGGGTGTGGGCACAGGCCAAGCTCCTGATCCAGGTGTGTCGCAGCCGACTACTGCGCGATTAGGAGAGAGGCACGTTTCTGGCGTCCCCACATTCATCGCCCAATTAATGGGTCCACGCGGGAGACGGTTATTAGAAAATGAGCAGTGTGAGCAGGTCCTGTCCTGGATGGCAGAAAGTGCTTCGAGCAACCTATCGTCTACCCGCAGTTCTGCGCCGTCCACTGCTGCCAATCCGAATCCTCTGTCTGCTGCTCCTCCTTCCTCCCAGCCTCCTCACTCCACTACAATAACACCTGCTCAGGAGCGGGAGCACTCCCAGGAACTGTTCTCGGGCCCCTGCTTAGATTGGGCAGCAGCGGTTCCTCTCCCACCAGAGGAGTTTATCGTCACTGATGCCCAACCATTCGAAAGTTCCCGGGGTCCGGGGGAAGAGGCTGGGGACTTCCGCCAACTGTCTCAACAACTTTCTGTGGGTCAGGAGGACGATGACGATCAGACACAGTTGTCTTGCAGTGAGGTAGTAGTAAGGGCAGTAAGTCCCAGGGAGCAGCGCACAGAGGATTCGGAGGAAGAGCAGCAGGACGATGAGGTGACTGACCCCACCTGGTGTGCAACGCTTACTCAGGAGGACAGGTCTTCAGAGGGGGAGTCAAGGGCATCAGCAGGGCAGGTTGCAAGAGGCAGTGCGGTGTCCAGGGCCAGGGGTAGAGGCAGGGCCAGACCGAATAATCCACCAAGTGTTTCCCAAAGCGCCCCCTCGCGCCATGCCACCCTGCGGAGGCCGAGGTGCTCTAAGGTCTGGCAGTTTTTCACAGAGACGCCTGACGACCGACGAACAGTGGTGTGCAACCTTTGTCGCGCAAAGCTCAGCCGGGGAGCCAACACCAACAGCCTCACCACCACCACCATGCGCAGACATATGATGGCCAAGCACCCCGCAAGGTGGGACAAAGGCCGTTCACCGCCTCCGGTTTGCACCCCTGCCTCTCCCCCTGTGCCCCAACCTGCCACTGAGATGCAACCCCCCTCTCAGGACACAGGCACTACCGCCTCATGGCCTGCACCCACACCCTCATCTCCGCTGTCCTCGGCCCCATCCAGCAGTGTAGTTCAGCGCACCGTTCAGCCGTCGCTTGCGCAAGTGTTCGAGCGCAAGCGCAAGTACGCCGCCACGCACCCGCACGCTCAAACGTTAACCGTCCGCATCGCAAAATTCATCAGCCTTGAGATGCTGCCGTATAGGGTTGTGGAAACGGAGTCCTTCAAAAGTATCATGGAGGCGGCGGCCCCGCGCTACTCAGTTCCCAGTCGCCACTACTTTTCCCGATGTGCCGTCCCAGCCCTGCACGACCACGTCTCCCGCAACATTGTGCGCGCCCTCACCAACGCGGTTACTGCCACGGTCCACTTAACTACGGACACGTGGACAAGCACAGGCGGGCAGGGCCACTACATCTCCCTGACGGCACATTGGGTGAATTTAGTGGAGGCTGGGACAGAGTCAGAGCCTGGGACCGCTCACGTCCTACCCACCCCCAGAATTGCGGGCCCCAGCTCGGTGCTGGTATCTGCGGAGGTGTATGCTTCCTCCACTAAAGCACCCTCCTCCTCCTCCTCCTCCTCTGTCTCACAATCAAGATGTGTTAGCAGCAGCATGTCGCCAGCAGTCGGTGTCGCGCGGTGTGGCAGCACAGCGGTGGGCAAGCGTCAGCAGGCCGTGCTGAAACTACTCAGCTTAGGCGATAAGAGGCACACGGCCCACGAACTGCTGCAGGGTCTGACACAGCAGACCGACCGCTGGCTTGCGCCGCTGAGCCTCCAACCGGGCATGGTCGTGTGTGACAACGGCCGTAACCTGGTGGCGGCTCTGCAGCTCGGCAGCCTCACGCACGTGCCATGCCTGGCCCACGTCTTTAATTTGGTGGTTCAGCGCTTTCTGAAAAGCTACCCACGCTTGTCAGACCTGCTCGTAAAGGCGCGCCGGCTCTGCGCACATTTCCGCAAGTCCCACACGGACGCTGCCACCCTGCGCACCCTGCAACATCACTTTAAGCTGCCAGTGCACCGACTGCTGTGCGACGTGCCCACACGGTGGAACTCTACGCTCCACATGTTGGCCAGGCTCTATGAACAGCGTAGAGCTATAGTCGAATACCAACTCCAACATGGGCGGCGCAGTGGGAGTCAGCCTCCTCAATTCCTTTCAGAAGAGTGGGCCTGGTTGGCAGACATCTGCCATGTCCTTGGTAATTTTGAGGAGTCTACCCAGGTGGTGAGCGGCGATGCTACAATCATTAGCGTCACCATTCCTCTGCTATGCATCTTGAGAAATTCCCTGCAAACCATAAAGGCAGCTGCTTTGCGCTCGGAAACGGGGGCGGGGGAAGACAGTATGCCGCTGGATAGTCAGGGCACCCTCCTGTCTATTTCTCAGCGCGTACAGGAGGAGGAGGAGGAGCATGAGGAGGATGAGGAGGAGGGGGAAGAGACAGCTTGGGCCGCTGCTGACGGTACACCGGCTGATTGCCTGTCATCCTTTCAGCGTGTATGGCCTGAGGAGGAGGAGGAGGAGGAGGAGGATCCTGAAAGTGATCTTCCTAGTGAAGACAGCCATGTGTTGCGTACAGGTACCCTGGCACACATGGCTGACTTCATGTTAGGATGCCTTTCTCGTGACCCTCGCGTTGCACGCATTCTGGCCACTACGGATTACTGGGTGTACACACTGCTCGATCCACGGTATAAGGAGAACCTGCCCACTCTGATTCCCGAAGAGGAAAGGGGTTCGAGAGTGTTGCTATACCACAGGACCCTTGCGGACAAGCTGATGGTAAAATTCCCAGCCGACAGCGCTAGTGGCAGAAGGCGCAGTTCCGAGGGCCATGTTGCAGGGGATGTGCGTAGATCGAGCAGCATGTACATCCCAGGCAGTGCAACAGTCTTTAAGTGCCTGGCCAGCTTTATGGCTCCCCACCAAGACTGTGTCACCGCTCCCCAGTCACGGCTGAGTCGGCGGGAGCACTGCAAAAGGATGGTGAGGGAGTACGTAGCGGATCGCACGACCATCCTTGGTGACGCCTCTGCCCCCTACAACTACTGGGTGTCGAAGCTGGACACGTGGCCTGAACTAGCCCTGTATGCCCTTGAGGTGCTTGCTTGTCCTGCGGCTAGCGTGTTGTCGGAGAGGGTGTTTAGTGCGGCTGGGGGAATCATCACAGATAAGCGTAGCCGCTTGTCAACCGACAGTGCCGACAGGCTAACACTCATCAAGATGAACAAAGGCTGGATTTCCCCAGACTTCTGTTCTCCACCAGCGGACAGCAGCGATACGTAAGCAATACGTAGGCTGCACCCGCGGATGGAAGCTACGTTCTCTCTCACCATCCAAAACGGGGACATTTCTGCTTCATCAATCTGTGTCTAATATTCCTCCTCCTCCTCCTCCTGCTCCTCCTCCTGAAACCTCACGTAATCACGCTGAACGGGCAATTTTTCTTAGGGCCACAAGGCTCACTCAAATAATTTTTCAGAACAATTTTTATAAGTTTCAATGCGCTTAAAAGCATTGGAACTTTAACTTGAACCAATTTTTCGTTACACTGGGCTGCCTCCAGGCCTAGTTACCACTTAAGCCACATTAACCAAAGCGATTAATGGGTTTCACCTGCCCTCTTGGCTGGCCATGGCCAATTTTTGGGATGTACATTAGTACTGTTGATACAGCAATTTTTGTGGGCCCTCGCCTACAGTGTAATCATATTAATTTTTAGCCCACCTGCATTACAGCTGACGTTACCTCAGCTGTGTTGGGCAATGCAATGGGATATTTCTATGTACCGCCGGTGGCTTCCTGGCACCCACCCAGGCAGTGGGTCCACAGGGAGTTAAACCTACATGTGTCCACTTGTAAAGAACCCCAGTCTGACTGGGGCATGCAGTGTGGGCCGAAACCCACCTGCATTAACCCTTTCCAGTCCACTGTGTGACCTGTGAAGACATTAGGGTTTAAGGCTGTACAGCTCCGTTGTTGGTAGACGTCCGTCGGGGTTCTCTTACTGTATATTGCCAGCCTCTCTGCTGTCGGAGCCTATCCTGCGTGTCAGCTCATGCAGTACTGGCTTTAGCCAGCATATAGCGCCGTTGTATAACAGCAGAAAAAGAGTAAGCCCCCTAGGAAAACCATATACAAATTGGATTGGAAAGGGTTAAGCACAACATTACTACCTCAGCTGTGTTGGGCAATGCAATGGGATATTTCTATGTACCGCCGGTGGCTTCCTGGCACCCACCCATGCTGTAGGTGCACACGGAGTTTTTACTACATCTGTACACTTATAAAGAACCCCAGTCAGACTGGGGCATGCAGTGTGGGCCGAAGCCCACCTGCATTAAGCACGACATTACTACCTCAGCTGTGTTGGGCAATGCAATGGGATATTTCTGTGTACCGCCGGTGGGTTCCAGGGAGCCACCCATGCTGTGGGTCGACAGGGACTTCACAATAGGGAGTTGTACCTGCCTGTGTCTATGAATTAAAAAGCCCGGTCTGACTGGGGCATGCAGACACCTTGACAGAATGAATAGTGTGTGGCACATAGGTTCCCCATTGCTATGCCCACGTGTGCAGCTCCTGATGGCGGTGGCACAGGATTCTATTTCTCATTGCTTCTGTACAGCATTGTGGGCTATCGCTCCGCCACTTTTAAAGAGGGTCGCTGCCTAGCCGTGCCAACCTCTGCAGTGTGTGCCTGCGGTCCCTCGTCATGGCAGACGCAATTCTAAATAGACATGAGCGTGGTGTGGCATGAGGGCAGCTGAAGGCTGCGCAGGGACACTTTGGTGTGCGCTGTGGGGGGGAGGGGGGGCGGTTGGGCAGCATGTAACCCAGGAGAAGTGTCAGTGGAGTGTCATGCAGGCAGTGATTGTGCTTTGTTGGAGGTAGTGTGGTGCTTAGCAAAGGTATGCCATGCTAATGAGGGCTTTTCAGAAGTAAAAGTTGTTGGGAGGGGGGGGGGCCCACTCTTGCCGGTATTGTGGCTTAATAGTGGGACCTGGGAACTTGAGATGCAGCCCAACATGTAGCCCCTCGCCTGCCCTATCCGTCACTGTGTCATTCCCATCACTTTCCTGAATTGCCCAGATTTTCACACATGAAAACCTTAGCGAGCATCGGCGAAATACAAAAATGTTCTGGTCGCCCATTGACTTCAATGGGGTTCGTTGTTCGAAACGAACCCTCGAGCATCACGGGAAGTTCGTTACGAATAACGAACACCCGAACATTTTGGTGTTCGCTCATCTCTACACACAACCGGTGTAGAGATTTGGTGCTGCTTTGGAAGAAATGATTCATGTTTTTCTAAGTCTGTACAGCCCCTTTAAATGTTTTGATTAATGTAAAGAAGCTGGTTTCCATAGAAATTAATTTTTCATGTATCTGCGATTAAAGGGTTGGACCAGCATAAAAAAACATATCTGCTTTCTTTGAAACACAGCGCCATAATGGTCTATTGCTGGTGTCTGGTATTGCAGCCATGTTTTTCTATCTCTGGGCAACCATTTTAGGACAGCCATGATAAAACTGGACTTACAATGAGAAGCAGCTTTGACAACATTCCATGATTTGTTTAAACTTTTCATCAATCCCTATGAACAAAATTGGCCTCCAGATTACATAGCGCACTTTAGAAAATACATTGGCTACAAAACTAAAAGATCTTAGAAACATGTGAAATAGGATTGTGGATCTTTTTCAAACAGGGAATAGTATGGCATTATGCTAATAATACCTGAATAATACCAGTCCAAAATAGATGTACTTAGCTATTTACTTTAATTATATAATTCTTGACTGTACATACTCCTAATATGCTATTTTGAATTAATTTTTTGGACTCTATTATGTGTTAAAAACCACCTTGGTACATTAAAACACCTGCTTTGGAATTGCCCAAAACTTTTATTGGGACAATATTGATGTGTTGACTCTCTGTTTATAAGGAGCCTAAGGGACCTTTTATACAGAACGATTATCGTTCAGTTTATCGCTCGATTGTGCAAAACTGAAAAATAATTGTTCAATGCAAACACTATCAGTGACTGAAGACTGAACAACAAACAATCATTTGTTCACTTACCATTTGTTGTTCATTTTATGCAAGCATAAAAATCAATTGATGATTGGCTCATGTGAACAGGCAGTCATTCATCTATGAACGAATGCTTGTTTTGTCTGAGTTGAGGTGGGCGACCTTAAGAGATCTTTGGTGCCTCCATTCAGTGAGCAATTATTGCTCTTGTGTGAAAGCACAGGAGAGATGATAATTTAGGTAACTGCCAGGCGTTTAAAGTTGTCTTGTGTAAAAGGGCCCTAAGAAGAAAGTTAAATCAGTATGAGTAGATCATTATATGGCTAGGAAGACAATATTCAGTTATGTTCCCTGAAAAAGCATCAACAGTAACCCTTTAGTCTATTAACACTTAAAAAGTACTGTTTATTATCTTTTTGTTCACTAAGACAATGTGCTTTCTTCTATTTGTGGTAAATGGTCTGTTTAGGCATGGATATTGTTTTTCACTTATTGTTTATTTTTCTTCTTGCCAGGTGGGCTAGTTTTAATGTCATCTGTGTAATGTGTAATCCTTTTTATAGAATCATAGCATATTGTAGGTTATGAGTCTAAAGAATACGTATGAAAATAAATATTTGAATGCATGTGAAATTTGCAATGCAATTTTTTTGTATAGTATATGTGTTTCTAGGAATAATAATCATCTTTATCTATGTAGCATCAATATATTCTGCAGCACTTTACAAATTGCGGGAAATATACACAAAATACAATAATAAACCAATGTGCAACTTGAACAATAGAGGCAAGGGCCCTGCTTACAACAGCTTAAAGGGGTTGTCCCGCGCCGAAACGGTTTTTTTTTTTTCAACCCCCCCCCCCCCCCCCCGTTCGGCGCGAGACAACCCCGATGCAGGGACTTAAAAAAAAACAGCACAGCACTTACCTTAATTCCCCGCGCTCCGGTGACTTCTATACTTACCGGTGAAGATGGCCGCCGGGATCTTCTTCCTCCGTGGACCGCAGCTCTTCTGTGCGGTCCATTGCCGATTCCAGCCTCCTGATTGGCTGGAATCGGCACGTGACGGGGCGGAGCTACACGGAGCCGGCATCCTGCACGAGAGGCTCCATTGAAGAAAGCAGAAGACCCGGACTGCGCAAGCGCGGCTAATTTGGCCATCGGAGGCCGAAAATTAGTCGGCACCATGGGACTAGGACGCCAGCAACGGAGCAGGTAAGTATAAAACTTTTGATAACTTCTGTATGGCTCATAATTAATGCACAATGTACATTACAAAGTGCATTAATATGGCCATACAGAAGTGTATAGACCCACTTGCTGCCGCGGGACAACCCCTTTAAGCCCCATTTAGAGACAATGATTATCGCTCAAACTTCGCTCAAAAGCCGTCTTTGGAGCGATAATCTTTGTGTCTAAATGTGCCCATCTTTCAGTTTTCTGCAAATGACGGTTTTCAGTTCTGCTTGAAAACTCTCATTCAGCAGAACAGCTGATAGGTACGACTGCATTCTGTATTCTGCCAGCTGAGATCTGATAACAGCTGATAACATTGTTACAGCTGTTGTCAGTTCTCACCTTCCCTGGCAAAACAGCTGATTAGCAGGACCACACACTATGTCTGCTGTCCATGGTGCTGAATTCTCCACTGGGAGCCTGCGAATGAACAATACAGCTAATTACAGAGCTCAGACCTCCTGCTGAGTTCTGTAACAGCTCCCAGAAGCTCATTTGCATACAAATGAAGCTGATAGGTACTAATAGAAATTAGTGCCTATTAGTACTTCTATGCAAAACGATCTCTGATCTTTCAATCTTTTGAAAGATATCTGTGTGTATAAAGGCTGGTTTACATGGGCCGATAATCGCTCAAAGAATGCTCAAACAACAGTTTGAGTGACAGCTTTGAGCGATCATTTTGCATAAAGTATTAAGTAGCTACTTAGCTACTTAAATACCAATTAGGAGTGCAAATGAAGCCTTCCCTGAAGGCAGATAATAGCCAGAGGCTATTATCTGCGCTCAGATTCTTTGTTCTCCACGGGGAAACAATGCTATCAGCACTCCCCGTGGAGAACTTCTGATAAAAGTCAAGGATGATTTTTAGGTTAGCTTGAATTTAACGATCATCTAACAGTGGTCGAAAAGCGGACGATAGGCGCACATTTACATGCACCGATTATCGCTAAAACGATCGCTGATTACTGATTTTTTAGTGATCATCGGCTGGTGTAAATGGGCCTTAAAGGGACCTTTACACACTATAAGCAATTATACATATAAGGTATTTGAGTATATATATATATATATATATATATATATATATATATAGTGGCTGGTGATCCACTCACATGGATAGATAGATAGATAGATAGATAGATAGAAAGAAAATATATATCTGTATGAGCTTTTTTTATATTAACGCAAGAAGGGGTCAGATTTCGAAGGAGCAGTATAGAAGATGGGTAGATGGAGAAGAGTTTAGATTAGGGAATATAGTAGGCCTCCCTAAAACAATGTGTTTTTAGGGCTCATTAAAAGCTATGAGCATTCAGAATTAAACTGATTGTCTGGAGTAGAGCTTGTGCTGCTCAACAAAAAACTTGGGAGTGGGAGGTTCATATTACAGGGTAATTTAGTCTAAGGTCATTAGCAGTGTATTTGGGTGATAGACATATGAGGGAGGAGATATAGGGGAGTGCAGCATTGTGGAGGGCCTTATAGATGAGAATGATGACTAGATTGTATTCTGTATTTGACAATGAGCCAGTGCAGTGACTCGCATAGGGTTGAGACATCAGTGTTGTTGTCACATCCAACCTGGACCAGCTGGTTCTGTCACTCGTGGATTTACCACAAATGCAAATAAATAAAGGGAAAACAAGAATGGAACCAACATATGGGAAACACTGTTGTTATACAACCAAACACTGGAAAGGGTCTTGCCTGAAAGCAGGGTGATCGCCCCAATAATGGCAGCCCTGACCGCATGCCTCGGCCCCTAGTTGACCCTATGTGGGGAAAGGAAACAACACCAGAAAACCAAAACTACAATGCAAACAATCACAATACTTAGCTTGAGATGCAACAAATAACTGAACAATCAAGGAGTAAGCTTCTGACTGCTAGAACAGTAAGAGAGAGACTGAAAGATCAACCATAGTTAAGCTCAGTATCAAGCCAGGCTAAATAGCCCTAGTAATTACCCACAGATGCAACTAAGCATGTCACATCTAATACCACACCCACTGAGCCAGAATATGTAGAAACATATACAAAACCAGCACCAGACTTATCAGCAAGGTAGCAATCCCAGAACTGCCACAACAGTTGTGGCTTGATTAAAGGATGAGCCTAGCTGCTGTGTTCAAGCTGGATTGGTGAGTGGAGAGTTTAGTAAAGGGGAAGGTTGATCAGTAGGGAGTTACAGTAATCATGACGAGAGTGGACAGGGGCAACAATAAGAATTTTTGATGTTTCTGCAGTAAAAAAAGAGCAGATTTGGGAGAGGCTTTTATGGTGCAGGTGACACGAGCAAGCAACTGACTGAATATGGGGAGTGAAGGAAAGGTCAGAATCAAATAAGACCCAAACACAGCAGGTGTGCTCCAAGGAGTTATGGTAGTACACAGACTTAGATAGAGACATCAGATTTAGGTCAGTTGATATATGGCAGAAACTCAAGAATTTCCCTTTTTAAGATACTGAGTATTAAATAGTGAGACATCATAGTGTTAGAAATAGTGGAGAGACAATCACTGGCGTTTTGTAATACTGAAGGTGTGATGTCATGGAAAGAAGTATATAACTAGACATTGACAGTGCAAAGGTGGTATTGTAACCCAAATCTACCAATACTTTGCCCAATAGGGGTTGTGTAGATAGAAATAAAGGAGAGGAGCAAAACCCTGAGGAACCCTAACAGCGAAAGAAATAGGAGAAGAAGTAGAGCCAGCAAGGGATACACTGAATGAGCAGTCAGAAAGTTAAAAGGAAAACCATGAAAAAGCATTATGCTTAAGACTAGTTGAATGAAGCATACTGAGGAAAATCTGGTTATATGCTGGCAGAGCGTAGAGGTTGAGATAAGTACAACGATGTGAGACTCGCAGCATTGTACTCATATGACCATGTGAACAAGCCCTTACTGCAAACATTTATACATACACAATTAATGCCTTTTGCATATAGATAGCAAGAAGCAGACATTTTATGACAAAATTATTAAAATGTGTTCCATTAAAACAGATAACATGTCATTAATGCTTGTTCAGCTCTATGATGATCCCTGTTATTTGTGCTCTCTGCATTTTTTTTTGATCTTTTGACCTTTTTTAGTTTTAATCCACTATTAATTTTAATTATGCTGACCTGTGCAAATGACAGCACAGATTAAAGATATCGTTAGCTAACAAGCCAAAGGTGCATTTAAAAAATTGTTCAAATAAGCGAAATTGGACGATAATTGTTTGGTTTAAATGCAAGCCAACAGCCGAAAGACAAATGAGAACCATTGACTTTTCGTTCATCATTCAGTTTCAGCCATCAAAAAAATTATTGGTGGCTTGTTCACTTATCATTATGCTTAAACACTCCCCATTCAGTGAATAAGAAACACTAAACAAAAAATGAACGATTCTCAACAATGTTCTGGCTGTCTAAACAGGCTGAATGAGTGTGAACAAGTTGGTGGGGACATCACTTGCTCATTCAAACGAGAATCGGCTCATCTAAAAGGGGCATACATGTTTCTAAACCCAAAGATGTGTCACAAAACAAGGGAAACCTGAAGGAGAGAGTTGAGTTATTAATAGAGATGAGCGAACGTACTCGTCCGAGCTTGATACTCGTTCGAGTATTAGCGTGTTCGAGATGCTCGTTACTCGTGACGAGTACCACGCGATGTTCAAGTTACTTTCACTTTCATCTCTGAGACGTTAGCGCGCTTTTCTGGCCAATAGAAAGACAGGGAAGGCATTACAACTTCCCCCTGCGACGTTCAAGCCCCATACCACCCCCCTGCAGTGAGTGGCTGGCGAGATCAGGTGTCACCCGAGTATAAAAATCGGCCCCTCCCGCGGCTCGCCACAGATTTATTCTGACATAGAGGAGGGAAAGTGCTGTTGGTGCCGGAGCTGCTATAGGGAGAGTGTTAGGAGTATTTTAGGCTTCAAGAACCCCAACGGTCCTTCTTAGGGCCACATCTAACCGTGTGCAGTAGTGTGGAGGCTGCTTTTTGCAGTGTTGCACTTTTTTTTTTTTTTGTATATCGGCCGTGCAGAGCATTGCACCCTGCAGTAATTATACATACTCCAGGGCCAGTAGTGGTGGTGAGGCAGGGACAGAAGACATATATTTATTGAATATAGGCAATGGGCCTTTCCAAAAACATTTGGGAAAAAAAATCTATTTGGGCTGCCTGTGACTGTCCTCAGTGTTCTGGGTCTGTGCTAGGTGTAGTTGTCCTCCTAATTCATACGCAGCCAGCTAAGTGTTACAGCAGGCTTGCGCAAAATTATTTCCTGGCTCTGTGTTGGCTGTTACATCACCGCTGTATTCCTGTCCACAGTGCAACAGTCTGCAGTTATTTTACATACTCCAGGGCCAGTAGTGGGGAGGCAGGGACAGAAGACACATATTTATTGAATATAGGCAGTGGGCCTTTCCAAAAACATTTGGGAAAAAAATCTATTTGGGCTGCCTGTGACTGTCCTCAGTGTACTGGGTCTGTGCTGGGTGTAGTTGTCCTCCTAATTCATACGCAGCCAGCTAAGTGTTACAGCAGGCTTGCGCAAAATTATTTCCTGGCTCTGTGTTGGCTGTTACATCACCGCTGTATTCCTGTCCACAGTGCAACAGTCTGCAGTTATTTTACATGCTCCAGGGCCAGTAGTGGGGAGGCAGGGACAGAAGACACATATTTATTGAATATAGGCAGTGGGCCTTTCCAAAAACATTTGGGAAAAAAATCTATTTGGGCTGCCTGTGACTGTCCTCAGTGTACTGGGTCTGTGCTGGGTGTAGTTGTCCTCCTAATTCATACGCAGCCAGCTAAGTGTTACAGCAGGCTTGCACAAAATTATTTCCTGGCTCTGTGTTGGCTGTTACATCACCGCTGTATTCCTGTCCACAGTGCAACAGTCTGCAGTTATTTTACATACTCCAGGGCCAGTAGTGGTGACGCAGGGACAGAAGACATATATTTATTGAATATAGGCAGTGGGCTTTCCAAAAACATTTGGGAAAAAAAATCTATTTGGGCTGCCTGTGACTGTCCTCAGTGTACTGGGTCTGTGCTGGGTGTAGTTGTCTTCCTAATTCATACGCAGCCAGCTAAGTGTTACAGCAGGCTTGCGAAATATTATTTTCTGGCTCTGTGTTGGCTGTTACAGCACCGCTGTATTCCTGTCCACAGTGCAACAGTCTGCAGTTATTTTACATACTCCAGGGCCAGTAGTGGTGAGGCAGGGACAGAAGACATATATTTATTGAATATAGGCAGTGGGCCTTTCCAAAAACATTTGGGGAAAAAAATCTATTTGGGCTGCCTGTGACTGTCCTCAGTGTACTGGGTCTGTGCTGGGTGTAGTTGTCCTCCTAATTCATACGCAGCCAGCTAAGTGTTACAGCAGGCTTGCGAAATATTATTTTCTGGCTCTGTGTTGGCTGTTACAGCACCGCTGTATTCCTGTCCACAGTGCAACAGTCTGCAGTTATTTTACATACTCCAGGGCCAGTAGTGGTGAGGCAGGGACAGAAGACATATATTTATTGAATATAGGCAGTGGGCCTTTCCAAAAACATTTGGGGAAAAAAATCTATTTGGGCTGCCTGTGACTGTCCTCAGTGTACTGGGTCTGTGCTGGTGTAGTTGTCCTCCTAATTCATACGCAGCCAGCTAAGTGTTACAGCAGGCTTGCGCATTATTATTTTCTGGCGTTCCATAAGCGAAGTCAGCCTCCAACCACAGGCCAATAAGCGGCACATTTAATTACAGCGTTCTGTTTCTGCACTACTGGTAATACACCATGCTGAGGGGTAGGGGTAGGCCGAGAGGACGTGGACGCGGGCGAGGACGCGGAGGCCCAAGTCAGGGTGTGGGCACAGGCCGAGCTCCTGATCCAGGTGTATCGCAGCCGACTGCTGCGGGATTAGGAGAGAGGCACGTTTCTGGCGTCCCCACATTCATCTCACAATTAATGG
Organism: Eleutherodactylus coqui; assembly: GCF_035609145.1. Classification (NCBI taxonomy): domain Eukaryota; kingdom Metazoa; phylum Chordata; class Amphibia; order Anura; family Eleutherodactylidae; genus Eleutherodactylus; species Eleutherodactylus coqui. Next base: position 252,243,655 of record NC_089837.1, on the reverse strand, counting down.
GTCCACGCGGTAGATCTTTATTAGAAAATGAGCAGTGTGAGCAGGTCCTGTCATGGATGGCAGAAAGTGCATCCAGCAATCTATCGAACACCCAGAGTTCTGTGCCGTCCACTGCTGCAACTCTGAATCCTCTGGCTGCTGCTCCTCCCAGCCTCCTCACTCCATTACAATGACACATTCTGAGGAGCAGGCAGACTCCCAGGAACTGTTCCCGGGCCCCTGCCCAGAATGGGCAGCAAGGGTTCCGAATCCTCTCCCACTGGAGGAGTTTATCGTGACCGATGACCAACCTTTGGAAAGTTCCCGGGGTCCGGGGGATGAGGCTGGGGACTTCTGGCAACTGTCTCAAGACCTTTCAGTGGGTGAGGATGACGATGACGATGAGACACAGTTGTCTATCAGTGAGGTAGTAGTAAGGGCAGTAAGTCCGAGGGAGGAGCGCACAGAGGATTCGGAGGAAGAGCAGCAGGACGATGAGGTGACTGACCCCACCTGGTTTGCTACGCCTACTGAGGACAGGTCTTCAGAGGGGGAGGCAAGGGCAGCAGCAGGGCAGGTTGCAAGAGGCAGTGCGGTGTCCAGGGATAGAGGCAGGGCCAGACCGAATAATCCACCAACTGTTTCCCAAAGCGCCCCCTCGCGCCATGCCACCGTGCAGAGGCCAAGGTGCTCAAAGGTCTGGCAGTTTTTCACTGAGAGTGCAGACGACCGACGAACAGTGGTGTGCAACCTGTGTCGCGCCAAGATCAGCCGGGGAGCCACCACCACCAGCCTCACCACCACCAGCATGCACAGACATATGATGGCCAAGCACCCCACAAGGTGGGACGAAGGCCGTTCACCGCCTGCGGTTTGCACCGCTGCCTCTCCCCCTGTGCCCCAACCTGCCACTGAGATCCAACCCCCCTCTCAGGACACAGGCACTACCGTCACCTGGCCTGCACCCACACCCTCACCTCCGCTGTGCTCGGCCCCATCCACCAATGTCTCTCAGCGCACCGTCCAGCCGTCGCTAGCGCAAGTGTTGGAGCGCAAGCGCAAGTACGCCGCCATGCACCCGCACGCTCAAGCGTTAAACGTGCACATAGCCAAATTTATCAGCCTGGAGATGCTGCCGTATAGGGTTGTGGAAACGGAGGCTTTCAAAAGTATGATGGCGGCGGCGGCCCCGCGCTACTCAGTTCCCACTACTTTTCCCGATGTGTCGTCCCAGCCCTGCACGACCACGTCTCCCTCACCAACGCGGTTACTGCCAAGGTCCACTTAACAACAGACACGTGGACAAGCACAGGCGGGCAGGGCCACTATATCTCCCTGACGGCACATTGGGTGAATTTAGTGGAGGCTGGAACCGAGTCAGAGCCTGGGACCGCTCACGTCCTACCCACCCCCAGAATTGCGGGCCCCAGCTCGGTGGTGGTATCTGCGGCGGTGTATGCTTCCTCCACTAAACCACCCTCCTCCTCCTCCTCCGCAACCTTTGTCTCGTAATCAAGATGTGTCAGCAGCAGCACATCGGCAGCAGTCGGTGTCGCGCGGCGTGGCAGCACAGCGGTGGGCAAGCGTCAGCAGGCCGTGCTGAAACTACTCAGCTTAGGAGATAAGAGGCACACGGCCCACGAACTGCTGCAGGGTCTGACAGAGCAGACCGACCGCTCGCTTGCGCCGTTGAGCCTCCAACCAGGCATGGTCGTGTGTGACAACGGCCGTAACCTGGTGGCGGCTCTGCAGCCTCACGCACGTGCCATGCCTGGCCCACGTCTTTAATTTGGTGGTTCAGCGCTTTCTGAAAAGCTACCCACGCTTGTAAGACCTGCTCGGAAAGGTGCGCCGGCTCTGCGCACATTTCCGCAAGTCCCACACGGACGCTGCCACCCTGCGCACCCTGCAACATCGGTTTCATCTGCCAGTGCACCGACTGCTGTGCAACGTGCCCACACGGTGGAACTCTACGCTCCACATGTTGGCCAGGCTCTATGAGCAGCGTAGAGCTATAGTGGAATACCAACTCCAACATGGGCGGCGCAGTGTGAGTCAGCCTCCTCAATTCTTTACAGAAGAGTGGGCCTGGTTGGCAGACATCTGCCAGGTCCTTGGAAACTTTGAGGAGTCTACCCAGATGGTGAGCGGCAATGCTGCAATCATTAGCATCACCATTCCTCTGCTATGCCTCTTGAGAAGTTCCCTGTAAAGCATAAAGGCAGACGCTTTGCGCTCGGAAACAGAGGCGGGGGAAGACAGTATGTCGCTGGATAGTCAGAGCACCCTCCTGTCTATATCTCAGCGCATTGAGGAGGAGGAGGAGCATGAGGAGGATGAGGAGGAGGGGGAAGAGTCAGCTTGGCCCACTGCTGAGGGTACCCATGCTGCTTGCCTGTCATCCTTTCAGCGTGTATGGCCTGAGGAGGAGGAGGAGGATCCTGAAAGTGATCTTCCTAGTGAGGACAGCCATGTGTTGCGTACAGGTACCCTGGCACACATGACTGACTTCATGTTAGGATGCCTTTCTCGTGACCCTCGCGTTACATGCATTCTGGCCACTACGGATTACTGGGTGTACACACTGCTCGACCCACGGTATAAGGAGAACCTTTCCACTCTTATACCCGAAGAGGAAAGGGGTTCGAGAGTGATGCTATACCACAGGACCCTGGCAGACAAACTGATGGTAAAATTCCCATCCGACAGCGCTAGTGGCCGAAGGCGCAGTTCCGAGGGCCAGGTAGCAGGGGAGGCGCAGAGATCAGGCAGCATGTACAGCACAGGCAGGGGAACACTCTCTAAGGCCTTTGACAGCTTTCTGGCTCCCCAGCAAGACTGTGTCACGGCTCCCCAGTCAAGGCTGAGTCGGCGGGAGCACTGTAAAAGGATGGTGAGGGAGTACGTAGCCGATCGCACGACCGTCCTCCGTGACGCCTCCGCCCCCTACAACTACTGGGTGTCGAAGCTGGACATGTGGCCTGAACTCGCGCTGTATGCCCTGGAGGTGCTTGCTTGTCCTGCGGCTAGCGTCTTGTCAGAGAGGGTGTTTAGTGCGGCTGGGGGAATCATCATAGATAAGCGTACCCGCCTGCCAACCGACAGTGCCGTCAGGCTTACACTCATCAAGATGAACAAAGCCTGGATTTCCCCAGACTTCTCTTCTCCACCAGCGGACAGCAGCGATACCTAAACAATACGTAGGCTGCACCTTTGGATGGAAGCATTGTTCTCTATCACCATAAAAAACGGGGACCTTTTAGCTTCATCAATCTGTGTATAATATTCATCCTCCTCCTCCTGCTCCTCCTCCTGAAACCTGATGTAATCACGCCGAACGGGCAATTTTTCTTAGGCCCACAAGGCTCAGTCATATAATTTTTGTAAACAATTTTTATACGTTTCAATGCTCATTAAAGCGTTGAAACTTTCACCTGAACCAATTTTTATTTTAACTGGGCTGCCTCCAGGCCTAGTTACAAATTAAGCCACATTAACCAAAGCGATTAATGGTTTCACCTGCCCTCTTGGTTGGGCATGGGCAATTTTTCTGACGTACATTAGTACTGTTGGTACACCAATTTTTTGGGGCCTTCGCCTACAGTGTAATCCAATTAATTTTTTGCCCACCTGCATAAAAGCTGACGTTACATCAGCTGTGTTGGGCACTGCAATGGGATATATTTATGTACCGCCGGTGGGTTCAAGGGAGCCACCCATGCCGTGGGTCCACACGGAGTTGTAACTGCATGTGTCCACTTCTAAAGAACCCCAGTCTGACTGGGGCATGCAGTGTTGGCCGAAGCCCACCTGCATTTAATCGGACGTTACCTCAGCTGTGATGGGCACTGCAATGGGATACATTAATGTACAGCCGGTGGGTTCCAGGGAGCCACCCATGCTGTGGGTGCACACGGAATTCCCATTGCAGAGTTGTACCTGCCTGTGACTATTTATAAAAAACCGCGATCTGACTGGGACATGCAGACACCTTGACAGAATGAATAGTGTGTGGCACATAGGTTCCCCATTGCTATGCCCACGTGTGCAGCTCCTGATGGCGGTGGCACAGGATTATATTTCTCATTGCTTCTGTACAGCATTGTGGGCTATCGCCCCGCCCCTTTTAAAGAGGGTCGCTGCCTAGCCGTGCCAACCCTCTGCAGTGTGTGCCTGCGGTTCCTCCTCATGGCAGACGCACTTATAAATAGACATGAGTGTGGCGTGGCATGAGTGCAGCTGAAGGCTGCGCAGGGACAGTTTGGTGTGCGCTGTGGACACTGGGTCGTGCGCGCGGGGGGGGGGGGGGGTTGGGCAGCATGTAACCCAGGAGAAGTGGCAGCGGAGTGTCATGCAGGCAGTGATTGTGCTTTGTTGGAGGTAGTGTGGTGCTTAGCTAAGGTATGCATTGCTAATGAGGGCTTTTCAGAAGTAAAAGTTGTTGGGGGGGCCACTCTTGCCGCTATTGTGGCTTAATAGTGCGACCTGGGAACTTGAGATGCAGCCCAACATGTAGCCCCTCGCCTGCCCTATCCGTTGCTGTGTCGTTCCCATCACTTTCTTGAATTGCCCCGATTTTCACAAATGGAATCCTTGGTGAGCATCGGCGATATACAAAAATGCTCGAGTCGCCCATTGACTTCAATGGGGTTCGTTACTCGAAACGAACCCTCGAGCATCGCGATAATTTCGTCCCGAGTAACGAGCACCCGAGCATTTTGGTGCTCGCTCATCTCTAGTTATTAACCATCTCATCAAGATAACTTGATGATTTTGAGAGAAGGAAAAACTAGCATTTGCACTGATTGCTTTTCGTAAATAAATAGACTAAAGCAACATTGTATAATTTTGATATATTAAAAAAATGAATTTCTCTTCTTGATGTTATTCTGACAGGCTTAACCCCTTAGTGATGGTCTCGTTGCCTTTTTATGTCCTAGCTTTGTGGGCTTTAATCCTCAGGGATGTAAAAACATGCATCCCCTGAGGATTAAAGCCCTGTGGGCTGTGGATGTGACAGCTCCATGCTGTCGGTTCCTTAAGAGAGCCAACAACATGGAGCAGTCATAGTAGGCCACGGGAAGAGCCTCCGGTATTGCAATTGGTGCTATACAATGGATTAGATCCATGAGGAGAGGTGAAAATACTCACCCCCATCCTCTGCGATTTCCTGTAGCGATATGGTCCTTCCAGGACCTTACGTCACCTTCTGTGCATGCGCGCCCGATGGAACCATCAGCGTGTGCACAGAAGGGCTCACGCCCTGAGAAATTTAAAATCCCTCTGCTCCCAGCCAGCATGTGCAGTCTGGAGCAGAGAAATGTCACCGGGGACCGCTGTATAGATAACAGTGATCATGTAAAGGAAAAAAAAAGTTTAAAAAAGTGTAAAAAGAAAAAAAGTTTAAAAAGGTAAAGCTTCATCATCCCTCATGGAACATATCTATGAGGGAGAATGAAATTATGTACCTAAGACCCCCGTATTGATCCATAAACCTTACCTCGGCTTCTGCGCATGCACCCATCGCCAAATTGGCAGACACATGTACAAAAGCCGCAGATTGCACGGGTAATTTAAAATTTCCCTACTCCTGGCTACCAAACATAGCCGAGAGCCTGGAGATTTCACGGGGGTTGCGGTACGTGGTCCTTGGTCACGTAATCGCTGCTATCCAATGGATAACGGCGATTGCATCAAAGTTAAAATTTCACCTCCCGTCACGGATCCGATCTATGAGGGGAGGTGAAAACACTTACCTAAGGCCTCTGGTAATGTCCTGCGATGGGATCTTTATTAGCTGACCTTTCCCCAACTTTGGCACATGCACCCATTGGCAAAATGGTGAGTGCAAGCGCAGGAGCTGGGGAGGGTCCGGGAAATTTAAAATCTCCTTACTCCTGGCTACTAAAAGTGGCCGAGAGCCTGGAGCAGTGACCAAGGGCCGCGGTGAGTGGTCCCCCATCATGTGATCGCCATTATCCAACGGATAATGGTGATCACATAAAAGTTAAAAACAGTTGAACGTCAATGCTCCTTTTGGTTTGGGCCCATTGTGCAGCAAGACATAATACTAGGGCCACATGGGTATATTTCTGTTTTTAAAATGACATAATTGCCAAAAACATGAAAATTGTAATTTTTTCCTTCTGCTTTGCTTAGATTAATTCAAAAACTGTGCGGTCAAAATATCCAGTACACCCCTAGATGAATTCATTAAGGGGTCTACTTGTGGGGGTTTTCCAAATGGGGTCATTTGTGGGGGCTCTCTATCATTTTGGTGGCTCAAGAACTCAACAAGTGTGCAGTGGGGCCTAAAACGGCTTCAAGCAAAATGATTGTTCTGAAATTTACCGGCTGCTCTTTTCGGTTTGAGCCCCGTTGCGCATACAGGTATAAGATTTAGGCCACAATGGGTATGCTTCTGAACACTGGACAAACAGGGGTATCCACTTTGGGGCGCAAGTCTTCATTCACATGTGTGCTGTAGAAAAAAAAACTATTTTTTTAAATGACACGATTGCACAAAAAATTTAAATTGTAATTTTTTCCTTCTGCTTTGCTTAGATTCATTTAAAACTATGGGGTGAAAATACACAACACCCCCTTAGATAAATTCGGTAAAGGGTCTAGTTTTCAAAATGGGGTCATTTGTGGGGTTTCTCTGTCGTTTTGGCTGCTCAAGGGCTTTACAAGTGGGCAATGGGGCCTAAATCACCTTCAAGCAAAATGTCTGCTCTGAAAGCCACTGGCTGCTTCTTTCAGTTTGGGCCCTATTGTGCATACAGACATAAGACTAGGGCCACAATGGGTATGTTTCTGAACAGAGTACAAACATAAGTATCCATTTTGTGGTGTAAATCCTCATTTTCATGTGCACTGTAGAAAAAAACTGTCTTTAAAATGACATATTTGCAAAAATATGAAATTTTATTTTTTATAATCTAACTTGCATTAAAAGCCTCAGTGGATGCAAGTTTTTACGTGCCCGAGGACTGAAGCCCACAAAGCCAGGATGTTAAAAGGCAATACGGCCGTCACTAAGGGTGCATTCAGACGAGTGTGTTTATGTGTGTACATACATGTGCACATAGCCATGTGTCTACTAGAACCATTGTTTCCCTTTGGTGTGTTCATATGTCGTGTTTATAGGCGTGCAAACGCACGCACCTGTAAAAGATAGGAGATGCATGCACCATATGTCCATGGTGCGTGTCAATATTCCCCGCGGGGAGTAAAGAATCCCCTGCCACAGCTGTCTCAGGATCGTTGCTGATGGTGGCCCCATTGAAAGCAATAGGATGCCAGCACCCCCACAGTGATTTTCGAAGAAGGGCTTAAATATAAGCCCTTCCCTGAAAATCAATCCTAGTTAAAAAATACATACTTACCTCTCAGCCGCTGCTGGGGCTCAGGCGTGTCTAGCCACTGGGGTTCTGTCACTGTAATGAAGTTCTTTCACCAGGCGGAGACTTAAAATCCCTGCCTGCTGAAAGGGCTGCGTCTGATTGGCTGAGCGCTCAGCCAATCACAGGCAGTGCTCAGCCATTCATTGAATGACAGCTGAGCGCTGCCTGTGATTGGTCACAGCATTCAGCCAATCACAGGCAGCATTTGGTCATTCAATGAATTTAAATCCCTGCTGCTGAAAGAACTTCATTACAGTGATGGGACCTAAGCGGCTAGACATGCCTGACTCCTGGCAGCAGCAGAGAGGAGAGTAAATACATTTTTTTATTTTTTACACCAGATACGAATGATTTTTAGGGAAGGGCTAATATCTCAAGCCCTTCCCTGAAAATTACTGCAGGGGTTGATGGCAGACCACTGCTTTCAATGGGGCCACCGGTAGCAGCCATGGCTCCATTGAAAGCAATGCTGCACAGACCTGCATGCATGCTTGTTTGTGCATGCACGTGGGCATGCCAGTTTTGTGTGCACCTATGTACACACCAGCACATGCTCGTCTGAATGCACCCTAAGGAGTTATATTAAGGTGCTTAAATAAAAGGAGAAAAAAAGAACTCAACTTGTCAAATACTGTTTCTCTTGACCCTAATAAACATGAGATGGTTTTTACATCTGATAGAAATCATACTCTTATGGCCGCCTGCAGATGGGCGGAAATTCCGTGGTGGGATTCCCCGCAGAATTTGTGCCCCTGAACGCCTGCATAGGATTGCATTACAGTACACAATCCTATGCAGACGGCCGCGGTTTGTCTGCACGAAATCACGCGCAGCAAGCAAACCGCGGCATGCTCTAATTCTGTGCGTGGCTCGCAGAGGCGCTCCCAGAAATGTCACTCCCCGGCCGCCGGCTTGGCTCTACCCATGCGCCGGCTGCCCGGCAGCCAGCACATGAAAGAGCCGGAGCGGGTGAGTCCACGCTGCTCTCTGCAAGCGCTCGGGTCGAGTCCCGCTGCGAGAATTCTCGCAGCCGGATCCGACCCGACCGTCTGCAGGCGGCCTTTGTCTGTATCGGTATTTATAAATAGAAATATAAAAATAGCAGATGAGATGAGACAACTATTTAAAGGAAAGCTTTAGGTTGACTTGTAAGCATCTGAGCCTATCGCTTTGAATGTTTAATACTAAAATTCTTTTACGGGCACTCACAGATTTGATTGCAGCTGCATGACCATAATATGTAGAAAGGGAAAGCATGGCACCCAACATGGCACTGCTTCCTCTGCCATGCGCCAATTGAATCCTCAGGAAAAAGGGGAGAGCCACTTCTTCTGCGACGTTGCGAGCAAAGTTTAGCTCACGAGTCTTGAGTTTGACATGTAATTTAAACCTTACAAAGGACATAATAAAAGTGAGTGTGCCATGGGCTTGTCTATTTGTGTTTCCTTGATTGCAGCTGCATTTCTCACCAGAAGGTAAAATCAGATTAGTTGGTACTATTCCAGAGGACTCTCCTACAAAGCTTCTATGTAGATGGTACACTTAAATGTCTGAACAACTATTGTGCTGTATTTTTATGTTGCAATTGATTTCAGTTGACATAATATAAACATTATAACCAGTGATGCTGATGAAGATAGCTTGTCAATAAATGTGTTCTACTAATGCTTTTAAATTCAGATTAACACTTAAGATGAGCAAACTTTTGAATACGTTGGTTTTGTTCAGTCTGAAGTAATTCGAACTGAACTAGAAGTTCTTAAAAACTCTTAAAACTAGTATTGAACACTGTCTAAGAGCCCTCAGATAGTTGTGGTATTCCTTCAATGAATATGCCTTGTCTCAGTAATTAGCACTGCTGCCTTAAAGCAATAGGGTCCTAGATTCAAATCTGACCAAGGAGAACATATCCATAAACTTTGAAAACCTTCATATAGATGTTGTCCTCAGTGAGATCTGAACATACGACTCCAGCACTGCATGGCAACAATGCTAACCCCTGAGCCACAATGCTTATTTTTCTGAAGGAGAAGAAACACAAAGAGAACATTTAAACTCCAAGTCAGGTTTGAACCTAGAACTCCAGCCTGCAAGACAACAGTGCTAACTACTGAGCCACCACGCTTCTTTTGCCTTTTCCAGAGAAGAGGTAGGAGAATAACAAGAAGAAGTAACACAAAGAGAAAATACAAACTCTATACAGATGTTGTCCTTGGTCAGATTTAAACCTAATACCCCACCCACTACATGCCAGCAGATAATTGATGATTGAAGCTAGGAGAGTTGCAGTGTGGTGCTGTTCAGGTGGGAGGTTCACAGAGAGATTTTGTATAACTGTGGTGGTGGTGGGGGGGGGGGGGGGGGCTTGACAGAAGCTCACAATATAACTTGGGGGTGTCACAAATGGGTGCAGTATAATTATGAGGGCACAGAAGTTACACATGGAGGGGCACACTATAGCTACATTGGGGACATAGATGGGTACAATAACTGTGAAAAGACTCTCAGAGGAGTGCACTAAAACTGTGAGGGAGTCATATAGGCATGCACTATAACCATGTGGGGATCACAAATGGATGCATAGTATGCAGTATAAGAAAGAAAGACACAGTAATGATGTTGGGGGGGTCACAAATGGAAGCACTATAACTGTATGAAGGTCACAGAAAGGGGCAGTATAAGTTTGTGTGGGGCTAGAAAGAAAGTCACCACAACTATGTGAGGGGCTGCAAATGGAGGCTATAACTATGGGGGTCAAAAGGGAATGCAGTATTAATGTGTAGGAAGCACTGAAAGGAGGGTATAGCAGCAGGATGGAGAGTTTGTGTGCAGAAACAAATTCTGACTAGAAGATGCCCTCCTAATGATCTGGGTCTGGATAGAGAAGAAAAACAACCTCCTGTTATCACTGGAGGTAAATACACTATAATCACTATCACTGTGTAGAATTTATATCTGACTATTATATTATGACTACATTATTTAGAGGTATACTACATCTGTGCTGCTATATTTAAGCCCACCATATCATAAAACTTCTCTAACAAATATGCTGCCTATGACATATATTTTCTTCTAAGGGGTTGGGGGGTGGGGGGAGCTAGGCATGTGGTTTAGAGCTGGTGCCTACAATCTTTTAGTTTGTAGAGATTCTGAGAAGAAAGAATATTATGAAATACCCATAAGGTGCCTCATTAAGAGGTCTGATGTCATAAGTAAGTTTATATCTGGTTAGAGCGCATATGCCATGAACTGTTGACTGCCCAAAAACTATCAAGTGATACCTGCTTAATTTTAAAATACTTATATTTAATAAGTAAAGTTATGAGAAATACTTTACGTAATATAATACTTTACCTTTGTTTTGTACTCTGACTGGACAGTGTAATATATAGTATACACTCATTGTAAAAAAAGAAATTAAGTACAAAGAAGGATTTGTTAGAATCAAATTAAACGTTTTGTGTGATTGTAATGTTAATATAAATAAGTGATTACAATATCAAAGAAAAGGATAATTTATTACGGAAAACTGCACCCTTGAAGTGAGACTCTAGTAACCTGTTGGGCCGCTTCCGGCATGGAGGCAAACAGGTTCTGTATGGTATCCTGTGGCATATCGCTCCACATTTTCTGTAACTGTGCCTCTAGATCATGGAAACTCATAGGGCTGTCAAAGTTGGCATCTCAGATGTTCCGATACATTTTCTACTGGCAATAAATCTGTCGACGAGGCGGGCTACAGAAGAATGGCAATCTTGTGGAAGCATTCATGCGCCATCCTTGCTGTGTGTGACCAAGCATTATCCTGCTGGAAAATGCCTCTTGGAAGTCCTGCCATGAGATGCAACACATGTGACTGCAAGAAATCCTCAAGATATTGCTGAGCTGTCATTGTCCCTCGTACTACTCCTAGGAGTGACCGACTGTTGTATGTGATGACCCCCCCCAAGACCATCACACCAGCAGTGGAGGCTTTGTACTGCTCCACAGCAAAGGCAGGATTGAAGCACTTACCCCAGGTCATAGTAACATAATACGTTAGACTGGAAAAAGACATGTCCATCAATTTTAGCCTATTTCGCTCCAATATTGATTCAGATGAAAGCAAAAAAAACAACAAAACAATGAGGTAGAAGCAAATTTTCCATATTTAAGGGGGGAAAAATCCTACCCGACTCCGATTTGGCAATTAGAATAATCCCTGGATCAATAACCTTCTAAAGTAACTAGTGATTTTAACATGTAATGTTGTATCGCTCAAAAAAAGGCATCCAGGCCCCTCGTGAACTGTTTTATCAAATTTGCTACCACCACATCCTCAGGCTGAGAGTTCCATAGTCTTAGTGCTCTAACATTGAAATAACACTTTTTTTTCTTGCTGTAGAAACCTTCTTTCGGCTATATATAGAGAGTGCCCCTTGTTATAGTCACAGTCCTGGGTAAAAATAGATTGTGGGAGAGATCTCTGTATTGTCGACCAATAAATTTATACATAGTTATTAGATCGCCCCTCAGCTGTCTTTTTTCTAAACTAAATAACCCCAATTTTGATAATCTCTCTGGGTATTGTTGTCCACCCATTCAATTTATTAGTTTAGTTGTCCGTCATTAAACCCACTCAAGCTCTGCTATGTCCTTGAGTACCGATGCTCAAAACTGTACACAATATTCTATCTGCAGTGTGACTTATAAAGAGGAAGCACATATACCTCTTTTGATGTACCCCATGATCCTATTTACCTTGGCAGCAGCTGCCTGACACTTGTTGCTCCAGTTAAGTTCACAGTTAACTAAAATCAACAAGTCGTTTTCCATGTCAGTTTTGCCCCGTGGTTTCCCATTTAGTGTGTAATGGTGACATGTATTTCCTCTGCCCATATGCATAACCTTACATTTATCAGTGTTAGGGTGGTTTCACACAAGCGTGTTTTTGTGCGTACATACGCACACACAAAAACACGCTTCTATTTGCAACAATGCATTCCTTATGGCGTGTGCCTGCAAAGATAGGACATGCGTGCACAATAGGGAATGCACGCATTGTTTTCAATGGAGCCACGGCTCCATTGAAAACAATGATCTGCCGGCACCCCTGCATTCTTTTTCAGGGAAGAGCTTTACATGTAAGCCCTTCTCTGAAAAAGAAAGATTTTAGTGTAAAAAAAAAATTAAAAATTATAACATATACTTACCTCTCCGCCGCTGATGTGACCCCCACGGGGATGAAGAACACATCTGCCGCATGCGGCAGATATTTCCTTCATTCTCGTTAGTTAAAAGAATTCCCTGCTGCTACATCTTACACATCTGTGACAGATGCAGCAGATGTGTTCTTTATCCCTGTGGGGGTCACAGCAGCGGCGGATAGTTATGTATATGTTTAATTATTTTTTTTTCACACTAAAATAGTTCTTTTTCAGGCAAGGGCTTATATGTAAAGCCCCTCCCTGAAAAAGAATGCAGGGGTGCTGGCAGACCATTGTTTTCAATGGAGCCGCTGGCAGCAACCGCGGCTCCATTAAAAACAATGCACGGACCTGCATTCACGCGTGTTTTTGCACGTACATGGGTACGCACCTATGTACACGCAAAAACACGCGCGTGTGAAGCCACCCTAAGGCCTTAGTCAGATGGGCGTTTTTTAACGCGATTTGCGCATGCGCATGCGTCCGGCGATTTTATAAAACCATTGCTTTGCAATGGTATCGGACACATGAGCGCTTTTTATGCACTCGTCCGATAAATTATAGAACAGAAATCGCAGATCGCACCTATCTGCGATTTGCGATTCCTGTTCTCTTCTCTATATGCGCTCAATGGGGCCAGCGGCAGCAGCGCTGACCCCATTGAGAGCATATACTAAACAAATCATTCTTCTCTGCACAGCTGTAACAGCTGTGGCAGAGAAGAACGATGTTTGCCCATAAAATTCAATGGAGCCGGCAATACAGCCGGCTCCATTTAAAGCAATGGGCTGCCGGCGATTGCAGGATGAATTGTCGGGAGGGCTTAAATATATAAGCCCTTCCCTGCAATTCATCCAGAAATGTGTAAAAATAAAAAAAATATATATACTCACGTTGTCCCGGCAGACGGAGTTCAGTGCGGCCGGCCGGCAGTGGGTGTGAGTGGGTGTGAGTGAGAGCTGCCCCTGATTGGTCCCTGCGCTGAGCCAATCCGAGGCAGCTCTCACTCACACCCATTCATGAATTCATGAATGGGTGTGAGTGAGAGCTGCCTCGGATTGGCTCAGCGCAGGGACCAATCCGGGGCAGCTCTCACTCACACCCATTCATGAATTCATGAATGGGTGTGAGTGAGTGCTGCCTCTGATTGGCTCAGCGCAGGGACCAATCAGGGGCAGCTCTCACTCACACCCACTGCCGGCTGGCCGCGCTGAACTCCGTCTGCCGGGACAAGGTGAATATATATATATTTTTTTTATTTTTACACATTTCTGGATGAATTGCAGGGAAGGGCTTATATATTTAAGCCCTTCCCGACAATTCATCATGAGATCGCCCGCAGCACATTGCTTTCAATGGAGCCGGCTGTATTGCCGGCTCCATTGAATTCAATGCGCTGGACAGCTCCGGCCCGTTTCTATTGAAACGCGGCTAGGAGCAGTTTTTTCGGGCGACTTTTCGGCCCCGGTCACGTGATTTGCGGATGCGCATCCGTCATGCGATCCGCAAATCGCGGCAAAAAACGCCCGTGTGACTAAGGCCTTAAACCTCATTTGTCACTTTTTTGCCCAAACCCCTTATCCAAATCCACTAACATAACATTCTATCCCCCATTGTGTTAATTACTTATATAGTTTTGCATCATATGCAAATGCTGCTATTTTACTGTGCAATCTTTCTGCCAGATCATTTATAAATATATTAAAAAGAATAGGGCCCCATACTGACCTCTGTGGTACCCCACTAGTAACAGTGAGCTAGTGTATGTACTATTAATAACCACCCTCTGCTTTCTACCATTGAGCCAGTTTCTTACCCACTTATGCACATTCTCACCCAGAGAAAGCATTCTCATTTTATTTACCAACATTTTATACAGCACAGTATCAAATGCTTTAGAAAAGTCCAGATACACAAGATCCAATGACTCTCCCCAATACAGTCTAGAACTTAGTCCTCATAACCCTCTACAATATTTCCTATATAATTTATTAAAGGGACAACACTTTCAATGTTCATTGTTTTATCTCTAGACATGAACACAGCAATTGTCAGTTCTCAAACTAAATGGTGTGTGTGTGTGTGTCAAAGGCAGTACACATAATGGGCCTTGTGAGACCAAATGTCCTTCAGCAAAGAGCTTGGAAATGGTTTGACAGATACAGGGCTCTGTAATGATTGTGCTACTTGTTTCTTGATGACAGACAATGAAACAGTTCGAGCTGCCTCTGCTTGTTGGACATTCAGACAATCCTCTTTACTAGTGGTCTTTCAAGGGCGTCCTGAGCTGCCATGCATCCACTGGTCTCAATACCTCTTAACAGTCTGGACAGAAGAACTCAGGTGGCGAGCAATTCATCATTACGATCATCCAGCTTATTGCATGCCAATAATTCACCCCCTCTCAAACTCTGTTAACTGGGCGAAATCCCTTCAATTGCATCATAGAGGCATCCAGTGGTCAACAAGTTCTACACAAGTGGGAAAAGAGGTTCACTACACAGAAGTAGCCTTTGAGAGCCTTTTTAAAGGCCAAGGGTGGAAACACTTTTAGGGTCTCAGGTGGCAAGACCATTCATCTCATCATGCCACAAATCTAATCATTTGCATATCTGCCTGAGACATCACTGCATGGCAAGTTTTTCAGCAGAACGCCAACTCCTTCTAGATGCTTGATTATTTTTGACAATGAGTGTATAAGAAAATAAACGATATTTTGTACTAATAAATCTAAAGTATGCAAGAAAGTTTTCATTCCAAATGTTCAATTGTTTTTCCTTTGCAGATGATTGTCATAATTTTTCTTATTACATCCAATATTATAGAGTAGACTATTTTCTATTGGGGTAAGGCAACTTTTCTATAAGAGAATATTTTTCATATTTTAGGAAAACATAGAATATGCATTTTAAGGGATATTAATAGAGATGAGCGAGCACCAAAATGCTCGGGTGCTCGTTACTCGAGTCGAACTTTCAGTGATGCTCGAGAGTTCGTTTTGAGTAACGAACCCCATTGAAATCAATGGGCGACTCGAGGATTTTTGTATATCTCTGATGCTCGCTTAGGTTTTCATTTGTGAAAATCTGCAAAACCCAAGAAAGTGCTGGAAACGACACAGAAACGGATAGGGCAGGCGAGGGGCAACATGCTGGGCTGCATTTCAGGTTCCCAGGTCCCACTATTCAGCCACAATAGCGGCAAGAGAGGGCCCCCACCAATTTTTACTTCGGACAAACCCTCATTATCAAGGCACACCTTAGCTAAGCACCACACTACCTCCAACAAAGCACAAACACTGCCTGCGGGACACACCCCTGCCTCTTCTCTTGGGTTACAGGCTGCCCACCCCCCCCCCCTGCATGACCAAGTGTCTACAGCGCACACCAAAGTGTCCCTGCGCAGCCTTCAGCTGCCCTCATGCCACACGCTGGCCTCACAGCCACACCACCCTCATGTCTATTTATAAGTGCGTCTGCCATGAGGAGGAACCGCAGGCACACACTGCAGAGGGTTGGCAGGGCCAGGCAGCAACCCTCTTTAAAAGGGGCGGGGCGATAGCCCACAATGCTGTACAGAAGCAATGAGAACTCCAATCCTGTGCCACCTCCATCAGGAGCTGCAAACATGGGCATAGCAATGGGGAATCCATGTGCCACACAGTATTCGTTCTGTCAAAGTGTCGCATAGCTCAATCCACACTGCATAGGGAAAGCCGTCAGTGCTCTGCCCTCTACCTAAGTCAGTCAGTGCCTTTCTGCCAGACAGGTCAAACACCGCGATGGGAACTAAGTTTGCACCAACAGCATAGGGGGTCCTAGAAAGCCCAAGACATGAACCAAAAATTGATCTGAGCGGCCAAACATGGCAGACTTGCACCGCGCCCACGACATAGGCCTCGGTCCACAGCTTCAGCAATCCTAGGCAGGAAGCGGACTTTCACTGCAACAATGACATAGGCCTCTGCACAAACCCTCAGCAATCGCGTGCCTACAGCGGACTCCTATGCTAGCGTAGCTGTGCACGTCTCATTAGCGCTGTATTGCTCCTGTAGTTTGTCCCAATGCAGTGCCCCGGATAGTAGAGCTAACGTCAGATTAAATACAGGTGGGCTTCGGCCCACACTGCATGCCCCAGTCAGACTGGGGTTTTTTATAAGTAGACACAGGCAGGTACAACTTTGTGTGGACCGACAGCATGGGTGGGTCCCAGGAAGCCACCGGCGGTACATAAATAAATCCCATTGCAGTGCCCAGCACAGCTGAGGTATCGTGAGGTTTAATGCAAGTGGGCTTCTCCCACACTGCATGCCCCAGTCAGACTGGGGTTCTTTATAAGTAGACACATGCATTTACAACTCCGTGTGGACCGACAGCATAGGTGGGTCCCAGGAAGCCACCGGCGGTACATAAATAAATCCCATTGCATTGCCCAGCACAGCTGAGGTTACGTCCGATGAAATGCAGGTGGGCTTCGGCCCACACTGCATGCCCCAGTCTGACCGGGGTTTTTAATACATAGACACTGGCAGGTACAAATCCCTAATGTGAAGTCCCTGTGGACCCACAGCATGGGTGGCTCCCATCGGCGGTACATAAATAAATCCCATTGCAGTGCCCTGCTCAGCAGAGCTAATGTCACATACAATACAGGTGTGCTTTGGCCCACAGTGCATGCCCCAGTCAGACTGGTAATATGTACCTTAACAGTAACCGCGTGGTGGCGACTGCAGACCTAGTAGCGCGGTTTTATTTAGTTGGTTTTCGGAATGTGGCCAGGATTAAGTGGGGCGTGGCGGGGGGATGGTGGGGGGGCTCTCTTGTTGTGTCGGTAAAGGTGAAATTCTTGGACTGCCACCAGAAGGACCAATGCAAAGGTATTTGCCAAGAATGTTTTCATTGTTGGAGGAGGAGGGGGATGTTTTTGAGGCACTACGTGTCTTCTCCACATGTCCGTGGTTATATGCACCTTAACAGTAACCGCGTTGGTGGGAAATGGCCTCGCCACCAACATGTCTTTGGGAAGCCTCCGTTTCCACACCCCAGTGACAGAGCATTAGCAGCGGTATAGGCAGAGCCCAGAATTAGTAACATTTCAGCGGTAGCATTAGCGACAGGCCCCAGTAACATATCACTAGCAGCATTATAGGGGGAGCACAGTATTAGTTCCATTTCAGTAGTAGTAGCAGTCCAGACAGGCCCCAGTAACAATTCCGAAGCAGCAGTATAGGGGGAGCACAGTATTAGTTCCATTTCAGTAGTAGTAGCAGTCAAGACAGGCCCCAGTAACAATTCCGAAGCAGCAGTATAGGGGGAGCACAGTCTTAGTTCCATTTCACTAGTAGTAGCAGTCAAGACAGGCCCCAGTAACAATTCTGAAGCAGCAGCATAGGGGGAGCACAGTCTTAGTTCCATTTCAGTAATAGTAGCTGTCCAGACAGGCCCCAGTAACAATTCCGAAGCAGCAGTATAGGGGGAGAACAGTATTAGTTCCATTTCAGTAGTAGTAGCAGTCAAGACAGGCCCCAGTAACAATTCCGAAGCAGCAGTATAGGGGGAGCACAGTCTTAGTTCCATTTCAGTAATAGTAGCAGTCAAGACAGGCCCCAGTAACAATTCCGAAGCAGCAGTATAGGGGGAGCACAGTCTTAGTTCCATTTCAGTAATAGTAGCAGTCAAGACAGGCCCCAGTAACAATTCCGAAGCAGCAGTATAGGGAGAGCACAGTATTAGTTCCATTTCAGTAGTAGTAGCAGTCAAGACAGGCCACAGTAACAATTCCAAAGCAGCAGTATAGGGGGAGCACAGTATTAGTACCATTTCAGTAGTAGTAGCAGTCAAGACAGGCCACGGTAACATTCCCGCTGCAGCAGTTTAGGGAGATAACAGTCTCTTTCACATTTCAGTAGTTGCAGTATAGACAAGGCCCCAGTTACATTTATGTAGCAAAAGTGTAGGCCAACCCCACACACCTTGCTGTAGCATGAGTGCAGGCGAAGCCCATAAAAATTACTTGGATTACACTGTAGGCGATGGCCCAAAAAAATTGGTGTACCAAGAGTACTAATGTACCTCAAAAAAATTGCCCATGCCCAACCAAGAGGGCAGGTGAAACCCATTAATCGCTTTGGTTAATGTGGCTTTATTTGTAACTAGGCCAAAGGCAGCCCAGTTAAAATAAAAATTGGTTCAGGTGCAAGTTTCAACGCTTTAATGAGAATTGAAACATATAAACATTGTTTACAAAAGTCATATGACTGAGCCTTGTGGGCCTAAGAAAAATTGCCCGTTCGGCGTGATTACGTGAGCTTTCAGGAGGAGGAGCAGGAAGAGGAGGATGAATATAATACACAGATTGATGAAGCTAAAAGGTCCCCGTTTTTTATGGTGATAGAGAACGATGCTTCCATCCGCGGGTGCAGCCTACGTATTGTTTAGGTACCGCTGCTGTCCGCTGGTGGAGAAGAGAAGTCTGGGTAAATCCAGGCTTTGTTCATCTTTATGAGTGTAAGCCTGTCGACACTGTCAGTTGACAGGCGGGTAGGCTTATCCGTGATGATTCCCCCAGCCGCACTAAACACCTTCTCTGACAAGACGTTAGCCGCAGGACAAGCAAGCACCTCCAGGGCATACAGCGCGAGTTCAGGCCACGTGTCCAGCTTCAACACCCAGTAGTTGTAGGGAGCAGAGGCGTCACGGAGGACGGTCGTGCGATCGGCTACGTACTCCCTCACCATCCTTTTACAGTGCTCCCGCCGACTCAGCCTTGACTGGGGAGTGGTGACACAGTCTTGCTGGGGAACCCTAAAGCTGGCAAAGGCCTTAGAGAGTGTTCCCCTGCCTGAGCTGTACATGCTGCCTGATCTCCGCGCCTCCCCTGCTACCTGACCCTCGGAACTGTGCCTTCTGCCACTAGCGCTGTCGGATGGGAATTTTACCATCAGTTTGTCCGCCAGGGTCCTGTGGTATAGCATCACTCTCGAACCCCTTTCCTCTTCGGGTATGAGAGTGGAAAGGTTCTCCTTATACCGTAGGTCGAGCAGTGTGTACACCCAGTAATCCGTAGTGGCCAGAATGCCACTCTCAAGAGGCATAGCAGAGGAATGGTGACGCTAATGATTGCAGCATCCCCGCTCACCATCTGGGTAGACTCCTCAAAGTTTCCAAGGACCTGGCAGATGTCTGCCAACCAGACCCACTCTTCTGTAAAGAATTGAGGAGACTGACTCCCACTACGCCGCCCATGTTGGAGTTGGTATTCCACTATAGCTCTACGCTGCTCATAGAGCCTGGCCAACATGTGGAGCGTAGAGTTTCACTGTGTGGGCACGTCGCAAAGCAGTCGGTGCACTGGCAGATTAAACCGATGTTGCAGGGTCCGCAGGGTGGCAGCGTCCGTGTTGGATTTGCGGAAATGTGCGCTGAGCCGGCGCACCTTTCCGAGCAGGTCTGACAAGCGGGGGTAGCTTTTCAGAAACCGCTGACCCACCAAATTAAAGACATGGGCCAGGCATGGCACGTGCGTGAGGCTGCCGAGCTGCCGAGCCGCCACCAGGTTACGGGCGTTGTCACACACGACCATGCCCGGTTGGAGGCTCAGCGGCGAAAGCCAGCGGTCGGTCTGCTCTGTCAGACCCTGCAGCAGTTCGTGGGCCGTGTGCCTCTTCTCTCCTAAGCTGAGTAGTTTCAGCACGGCCTGCTGGCGCTTGCCCACCGCTGTGCTGCTACGCCGCGCGACACCGACTGGTGGCGACGTGCTGTTGCTGACACATCTTGATTGCGAGACAGAGGTTGAGTAGGAGGAGGAGGAGGGTGGGTTAGTGGAGGATGCATACACCGTGGCAGATACCAGCACCGAGCTGGGGCCCGCAATTCTGGGGGTGGGTAGGACGTGAGTGGTCCCAGGCTCTGACTCGGTCCCAGCCTCCACTAAATTCACCCAATGTGCCGTCAGGGAGATATAGTGGCCCTGCACGCCTGTGCTTGTCCACGTGTCCGTTGTTAAGTGGACCTTGGCAGTAACCGCGTTGGTGAGGGCGCGTACAATGTTGCGGGAGACGTGGTCGTGCAGGGCTGGGACGGCACATTGGGAAAAGTAGTGGCGACTGGGAACCGAGTAGCGCGGGCCGCCGCCGCCATCATGTTTTTGAAAGCCTCCGTTTCCACAAGCCTATACGGCAGCATCTCCAGGCTGATCAATTTGGCTATGTGCACGTTTAACGCTTGAGCATGCGGGTGCGTGGCGGCGTACTTGCGCTTGCGCTCAAACAGTTGCGCTAGCGACGGCTGGACGCTGCGCTGAGAGACATTGCTGGATGGGGCCGAGGACAGCGGAGGTGAGGGTGTGGGTGCAGGCCGGGAGACGGTCGTGCCTGTGTCCTGAGAGGGGGGTTGGATCTCAGTGGCAGGTTGGGGCACAGGGGGAGAGGCAGTGGTGCAAACCGGAGGCGGTGAACGGCCTTCGTCCCACCTTGTGGGGTGCTTGCCCATCATATACCTGCGCATGCTGGTGGTGGTGAGGCTGGTAGTGGTGGCTCCCCGGCTGATCTTGGTGCGACAAACCTTGGACACCACAGTTCGTCGGTCGTCTGCACTCTCAGTGAAAAACTGCCACACCTTTGAGCACCTCGGCCTCTGCAGGGTGGCATGGCGACTCTTCCTCCGAATCCTCTGTGCTCTCCTCCCTGGGACTTACTGCCCTAACTATTACCTCACTGATAGACAACTGTGTCCCATCATCATCGTCTTCCTCACCCACTGAAAGCTCTTGAGACAGTTGCCGAAAGTCCCCAGCCTCATCCCCCGGATCCCGGGAACTTTCCAAAGGTTGGGCATCGGTCCCGATAAACTCCTCTGGTGGGAGAGGAACGATTGCTGCCCAATCTGGGCAGGGGCCCAAGAACAGTTCCTGGGAGTCTGCCTGCTCCTCAGAATGTGTCATTTTCATGGAGTGAGGAGGCTGGGAGGAAGGAGGAGCAGCAGCCAGAGGATTCAGAGTTGCAGCTGTGGACGGCCTAGAAGACTGTGTGGTCGATAGATTGCTGGATGCACTTTCTGCCATCCACGACAGGACCTGCTCACACTGCTCATTTTCTTATAAAGGTCTACCACGTGGACCCATTAATTGTGAGATGAATCTGGGGACCCCAGAAACTTGCCTCTCTCCTAATCCCGCAGCAGTCGGCTGCGATACACCTGGACCAGGAGCTCGGCCTGTGCCCACACCCTGACTTGGGCCTCCGCGTCCTCTAGGCCTACCCCTACCCCTCAGCATGGTGTATTGCGAGATTAGCAGAAACAGAACGCTGTAATTAAATGTGCCGCTTATTGGCCTGTGGTTGGAGGCTGACTTAGCGTACGTAACGCACAGCAGAGGCAGGCAACAATTATGCGCATGGCTGGGTATTAATTCAACAACTACTACCCCCAGCAGAGACACAGTAAGCTGAAGGCAGTGACAGGCAGGCCTAATATTGTATTTTTTGGAAGTTTTTGTAAACAACCACACTGCCTGTGATATAGGCCGCCTGCAAACGAGCGGGTCAGATCCGCGGCGAGAATTCTCGCCGCGAGACCCGACACGAGCGCCTGCAGAGACGAGCGCGTACTCACCCGCGCCTGGCTGCCCCGGCCCTTTCATGTGCCGCATGTGCAGACCGGAGCCGGCGGCCGGGTGAGTGACGTTTCTGTGCGAGGCTCTGCGAGCCCCGTACAAAAATAGGACATGCCGCGGTTTGTTTGCCGTGCGAGATTTCGCGCGGCCAAACCGCGGCCGTCTGCATAGGAGTGCGTATTGTAATGCACTCCTATGCAGGCTTTGAGCGGCGGAAATCCCGCGGGAAATCCCGCCGCGGGATTTCCGCCCGTGTGCAGGCGGCCATAGTCTGTATTTCGATTTCCCTGTTGGAGGCTGACTTTGCGTACATAACGCACTGCAGAGACAGGCAACAATTATGCGCAAGGCTGGGTATTAATTCAACAACTACTACCCCCAGCAGAGACGCAGTAAACTGAAGGCAGTGACAGGCAGGCCTAATATTGTATTTTTGTGGAAGTTTTTGTGAACAACCACACTGCCTGTGATATAGTCTGTATTTCGATTTCCCTGTTGGATTCTGACTTCGCGTACGTAACGCACTGCAGAGGAAGGCAACAATTATGCGCAAGGCTGGGTATTAATTCAACAACTACTACCCCCAGCAGATACGCAGTAAACTGAAGGCAGTGACAGGCAGGCCTAATATTGTATTTTTGTGGAAGTTTTTGTGAACAACCACACTGCCTGTGATATAGTCTGTATTTCGATTTCCCTGTTGGAGGCTGACTTTGCGTACGTAATGCACTGCAGAGGCAGGCAATAATTATGCGCAAGGCTCGGTATTAATTCAACAACTACTACCCCCAGCAGAGACGCAGTAAACTGAAGGCAGTGATAGGCAGGCCAAATATTGTATTTTTGTGGAGGTTTTTGTGAACAACCACACTGCCTGTGATATGCACTGTATTTCGATTGCCCTGTTGGAGGCTGACTTCGCGTACGTAATGCACTGCAGGCAGGCAATAATTATGCGCAAGGCTGGGTATTAATTCAACAACTACTACCCCCAGCAGATACGCAGTAAACTGAAGGCAGTGACAGGCAGGCCTAATATTGTATTTTTGTGGAAGTTTTTGTGAACAACCACACTGCCTGTGATATAGTCTGTATTTCGATTTCCCTGTTGGAGGCTGACTTCGCGTACGTAATGCACTGCAGAGGCAGGCAATAATTATGCGCAAGGCTCGGTATTAATTCAACAACTACTACCCCCAGCAGAGACGCAGTAAACTGAAGGCAGTGATAGGCAGGCCTAATATTGTATTTTTGTGGAAGTTTTTGTGAACAACCACACTGCCTGTGATATGCACTGTATTTCGATTGCCCTGTTGGAGGCTGACTTCGCGTACGTAACGCACTGCAGGCAGGCAATAATTATGCGCAAGGCTGGGTATTAATTCAACAACTACTACCCCCAGCAGAGATGCAGTAAACTGAAGGCAGTGACAGACAGGCCTAATATTGTATTTTTTTGGAAGTTTTTGTGAACAACCACACTGCCTGTGATATAGTCTATATTTCGATTTCCCTGTTGGAGGCTGACTTCACGTACGTAACGCACTGCAGAGGCAGGCAATAATTATGCGCAAGGCTGGGTATTAATTTAACAACTACTACCCCCAGCAGAGACGCAGTAAACTGAAGGCAGTTACAGGCAGGCCTAATATTGTATTTTTGAACTTTTTGGGAAAAAGCCCACTGCCTATATAGCCAGTATACCTCTTTCCCTGCCTCACCAGTACTGCCCCTATACTGAGTAAAATGACTGCAGACTGAGGACGCTATGGTCTGCACGCCCGATATACAAAAAAAATAAAAATTGTGCAACACTGCTAAAAGCAGCCTCAACAGTACTGCACACGGTCAGATGTGGCCCTAAGAAGGACCGTTGGGGTTCTTCAAGCCTAAAATAACTCCTAACGCTCTCCCTATAGCAGCAGCAGCATCAGTAGCACTTTCCCTGATCTCCGTCAGAATGCATCTGTGGGGAGCCGTGGGCGGGGCAGATTTTAATACTCCGGTGTCACCTGATCTCCCCAGCCACTCGCTGCAGGGGGGTGGTATATGGCTGGAACGTCACAGGAGGAAGTTGTAATGCCTTCCCTGTCTTTCTATTGGTCAGAAAAGCGCACAAATTTCTCAGAGATGAAAGTGAAAGTAACTCGAACATCGCGTGGTGCTTGTCTCGAGTAACGAGCATCTCGAACACCCTAATACTCGAACGAGTATCAAGCTCGGACGAGTACGCTCGCTCAAGTCTAGATATTAACATTAAAAAATAAAATCAAGTACAAAATCACAAAGTTTTTTGGGGAAATTATACATCTGCTGATTTTCAGGTCTGTAATTACTTCCTTAAGTACTTTGTTTGCCCGTTTTTGTACCTATGACTCAAAGATTTTTTACCTCCCCCCCACTCTTAGCTTTCCTTTTAATTGTTGCTCCAACATACCAGTATAATGCCATTTTTTGGATGAACAAGTTCTACTCCTTTACACCCACTTTTTGTAATCATTTTCAGGTTTCATTACTTTTGAATGGATTTTTTTTAGTAAGTGTTCTTGATGTTTAATTTAATTTGTTTTATTTGTAACAGGTATTTTTTCTACTATTTTTCATATCCTATGGAGAAGTCTATTGGTAAAAGCACAGATACTCTCAACATATCTAGATCATGCTGCCTTTTGAAAAAACAAAACAAAATACAGTGGATCCAAAAATAATTTTTTAAAAATCACCAAAATGCCACAAAGAAAAAACATTGTTTTACTTTTACTATAGATTTGAATGTAGTATCTGAGATCTATTTGTTTTTCTAAAAATGGTGTATATTAAACCACAGCAGAGAAGGACTGTGTGAAAAAAGTAATTGCATGTTCTATTCTTGCCCTTAGCATCTACAACAATTACGACATGCAAAAGCATGTCAATGTGTGGGCAGTCTATGTATCCGAAAGCACACAGACAGGTGTTCGTGCAGTGTCCGATACAAGTCACGCCCAGGCCTCAGCACATGGCAAGTATGTCGGAGGCCTAAATGTATATGAGCGCTGAGGCACATGTTTTGGCTACTATATTGGTGAACTGTATATATAGAGACTGTTTTACAAAACAAATTTGTAATACGGCTATGTGCATCAGGCCAATGGATATTAAGACATGAGTAAACTGCTGAAACCTATTTTATGTACTATCACTTTTCTTGTATAAATATACAATTGTGCCTTAAAAATAATTAAATATTTGATACACAGAAAATAATAACAATATAAATCTGCGGGTCGTCTTACACTTTGAGCTCTTTATAATTATTATAAAAAATGAAGTGTTTTAGTCATTTCATATCAGCAAATCACCCACTCCTGGTGTTTGTGCCATTACATCACTTCATCAGACAGTACAAGAGTTTGCACTTACACTGTTAGGCACTTCTGCATGACATGTGGTGTTAAATTAGACAAGGCGTTTTGATAAAGAAGTTCTATAAAATGAAAATGAACAGTTTTTTTTGGTCAGATGTTCATAGTTAGATATAAAGCAAAATCTTCCTTCCGTATTATTCTATACTATTTATGCTAGTAGGAAAAGGGCTTCTTCTCTATAATACATATACAGTATAATAGCTGACATATTGATTAGGAAAATGTTGTATCCTTTTGAATTTTGCTTACTACTTTCTGACCAAGTCATGCATATATGTTCAAGACACACAGATTAATCTTGCCTATAAATCTAAATTATATGTTAAACTTTTCAAGAAAATGTACTTGATTGTTTGGTTTTTGTTATAGAGCTGTTACAGCTGGGTGTGCATCATCTAGCTGATTACCAGCTGCAGCTCAATAGCTTACTAATGCAAAACTGCAATGGCCTTAGCTATTCCATCCCGTGTGATGTACTCATCAATAAATACAATTTCTCAG
This sequence comes from Eleutherodactylus coqui, assembly GCF_035609145.1. NCBI lineage: Eukaryota > Metazoa > Chordata > Amphibia > Anura > Eleutherodactylidae > Eleutherodactylus > Eleutherodactylus coqui. The sequence continues at coordinate 252,217,561 of NC_089837.1, read as the reverse complement.
GGGTTGTGCTATTGTGACAATGTTTAATTTGCTCTTGTACAAAAGGCAAGAAAATTTCAGCGTTGTCTTCCCAACAGAATTCACTAAATATGGCAATAGAAAATTGACCAGATGCTTGTATTCAGATGTTTATGATCTTCTGAGTTACAAAATGAAGGGATTTTTTTTTTCTAATGTGCCCAGAACCACCAAATAAAATAGGAAAAAGATCTAGATTTTGTATGATAAAAAGTGATGTTCAAAGAAAATATTTTATTAACTAACAATTGGAAAAACTCATTTAGTATTGTTCTAAATATTTACTGACTGGCTTAGATTTTAAGTCAATGCATACCAAAATTGCTAGCTTATTAAGTTATGCACCAATGATTGATTGCAGAATAATTAAAGAAACCATAAGGCTAGGATGGCTTTGTCAATGCAACAAAGACTGCTGTGTAACACTGCGATATCGCACTGTCATTGAACTTTATGGTGTCACAATGTGAGCCGCAGGTTGACACTTTCATAACTTTAGGGTCACATTAAATCTAACCAGGCTGGATTTTTGTGATCATAATATCCCGGTCATAGCAACCTGTGACTAATGCTGAGTCTCCATTGAGTTCAGTGGCAATGCAATGTCGCAGTGCTACACAGCAAACTTTGGTCATATAGTCAAAGTTGCCATGTAGCCCCAGCGCAACACATTACAGATCAGTGTTGACAGAAGTATATATTGGCCATTCTTTAGCTTGAGGTAACAAATTTACAAGTATATAAATTTATGCTTCCACTATAATGTTGACTTTTCAGTTAATGCTTGCTATTGGCAGGAAAGTTGTGGTGCTAAACTTGCAATGGAGTTAAGTAGGAGAAATAGATTAAATGTTTTTAAGCTAACTTTTAGAACTACTGTTTATCTTCAAATTTTTACCTTTTTTAAATGCCTAAAGTTTCTAAGTCCGGGAGTCCTGCTTTGATCAACTATTTACTCTGTTGCGCACTAATTGTGGAATCTTTCTTCCCCCAAACTCTGCAACTATGTAAAGTACAACATAAGCAAGTGTTGTTTTTAACAAACCCGATTCGCTGACATTGCAAAAATTCCATTGTAGATTTGAGACATGTTGGAAATATTCAAATCCACAACATTCTCTATTTACTGTGGAAAATTCACTGTGAATTTCATTCCTTTCAATATAATGAATTAAATTCTTCTGCTAAATCCGCACAACAGCCACAACAAAATCTTGCCCAGTTTTTATTGTGTATTTTGGTGCAGAATTTTGTGTGTGAAAGTCACCTTAACTTGCTCTTGCACATAGTGTCTTACTTTGTCAGCTTCTGTGTTTTCTCTATAGATAATTGCTGCTTTTATATACTTGCTAGGTAGGGATACCTTGAAAAGAGGAGCAATTGATCTAACAAAAATGAAGTTCAGACTTAAAGGGGTTGTCCCGCGGCAGCAAGTGGGTCTATACACTTCTGTATGGCCATATTAATGCACTTTGTAATGTACATTGTGCATTAATTATGAGCCATACAGAAGTTATAAGAAGTTTTTCACTTACCTGCTCCGTTGCTAGCATCCTCGTTTCCATGGAGCCCGTCTAATTTTCGGCATCTAATGGCCAAATTAGACGCGCTTGCGCAGTCCGGGTCTTCTTCTTTTCTCAATGGAGCCGCTCGTGCAGGATGCCGGCTCCGTGTAGCTCCGCCCCGTCACGTGTCGATTCCAGCAAATCAGGAGGCTGGAATCGGCAATGGACCGCACAGAAGCCCTGCGGTCCACCGAGGTAGAAGATCCCGGCGGCCATCTTCAGCAGATAAGTAAGAAGTCACCGGAGCGCGGGGATTCAGGTAAGCGCTGTGCGGTGTTCTTTTTTAACCCCTGCATCGGGGTTGTCTCGCGCCGAACGGGGGGGAGGGGGGGGGGGTTGAAAAAAAAACAAAAAACGTTTCGGCGCGGGACAACCCCTTTAAGGACTCCTCCAGTTCAGAACCTAAAAGACTGCACAGATTGTCATAATCAGTGACCCACTCACCATTGAGGCACACAGCTGTCTCCTGACATTATTGACTGACTGCAGACACAGGAGCTCTACCACTGACTTACATGTCTGATTTGAAACATTTCTCTCAGGGGTGCACAACATGTGGGCCAAGAGTCACACGAGTTCCCCAATCCCATTTTCTGCAGCCCTAATCATCTGGGAATAAACATTTCTGTGTGGCTGCTCACATGTAGCTTCCATGTCAGGGTGAAGAGGAGTGGCACATCGCAGGTAAACAGGAACAGACAAGTACTAACAGTGCATTGTATAGCCATGTCTGGGTCTCCTATATATTTAATATAGCCTAAGGTCCTCTTGGTTATTATTATGGTAGTATTGTATTGAAATAAGTAAAGTTAGTGACATTAACCCCTCCATTTCCTTAGCCCCCAGGGATGTTTAAATTAGTAAGAGATACTTTTTTTTCATAATACCTGTTGTCTAAACCTTGGTGCATCCTATAGTTAAATTTATAGATGAGCTAACCAAACCTGTAGAACCTGAAATTGAGTTGAACTTTACTAAAAGTTTGGTTCTGTGAGAACTTAGACCTCAAGCGGTTTGGCTCTGCTGTGACAAACCAGAAGTTCATCATATATATATATATATATATATATATATATGATGAATAGTCAAAAACATACGGTGTATGTGTAACACCGTATGTTTTTGACTATGGGACACCCTCTAAAATAAGATTAAACATCTGAATGTTTGCTTGTCTTTTACCTCCAATAGATTACAATTTTTATTCAGCTACTAAGGGAAAAGATATAAGAGGTTCAGAAGCAATAGGACTTTCAGCCTGAAGTGGCTCACGGGTCTCTCTGTCACAAGAACACAAAAAGAACACTAGTGTAAGAAGACACTAGTACAGTTGTGTCCTTTATTAACTTGTCTCATTGCTCAACATATTCCGAGATAAATAACATGAGGTGACCAGCTTAGACAAAAAAAACAAGATGTTATGCCATACTGTAGTAGCCCGTCTTTGGACTTCTTCTATTTCATCAATGTCTTTCTGTAGATAAGATCTCCAGAACTAAACACAGTATTCCAGACGTGGGCTCTATACAGCAGAATCATACTCTTTCTCTTTTTACTGGTTATACTTATAGTTATGCAGCTGAGCATCCTACATATTTTCTTTGCTGCATGACCACACTGTGGACTCATTTTGAGGCTGCCAGAAATCAGAACCCCTAAGACCTTCTCTTCTGTAATTCTGAATAACATAGAATCGCAGATATAACACTCAGTCCAAGGATTTCTTCTATTCAAGTATATTATTTTACATTTGGAAACATTAAACTGCAGTTTCCATTGTCTTGACCATTAAGGGTGTATTCAGACGAGCGTGTGCTGGTGCGTACATAGGTGCACACAAAACCGGCGTGCCCACATACGTGCACAAACACGAGTAGAGATGAGCGAACGTACTCGGATAAGCACTACTCGTCCGAGTAATGTGCTTTATCCGAGTACCTCTCTGCTCGTCCTGAAAGATTCGGGACGCGCTGCGGAGCGGGGAGCTGCAGGGGAGAGCGGGGAGGAACGGAGGGGAGATCTTTCTCTTCTTCTCTCCCGCCCGCTCTGTCCCGCTCCCCGCTGCGACTCACCTGTCAGCAGCGGAGCGCCCCGAATCTTTCAGGACGAGCGGAGAGATACTCGGATAAAGCACATTACTCGGACGAGTAGTGCTTATCCGAGTACGTTCGCTCATCTCTAAACACGAGTGAATGCAGTTCTTAGCAGCATTGCTTTCAAATGGTCTTCTGGCAACCCCTACAGTGATTTTCAGGGAAGGGCTTTAAATAAAAGCCCTTCCCTGAAAAATCATTCCTATCTGGTGTAAAAAAAATATATATACTCACCTCTCCGCTGCTGCCAGGGCTCAGGTGCGTTTAGCCTGCTGAAAGAGCTGTGTCTGATTGGCTAAGCACTCAGCCAATCACAAGCAGCGCTCAGTCATTCATTGAGTGACAGCTGAGCGCTGCCTGTGATTGGTCACAGTGCTCAGCCAATCACAGGCAGTGCTTGGCCATTCATTGAATTCATCTAAACTCTTTAACCTCCCTAGAATAGAAGATAGTGCAGCCATGTCTTTGCTAGAACCGGTGTCGGATCAAGAGGTTGAAGACATTTTAGCCTCATGTCCCTCTGGAAAAAGCCTGGGTCCAGATGGTCTATCCATAACCTACTATAAAACCTTTAAAGCAACATTAGTCCCACTTTTCAAAGATCTTTTCAACAATCTTTTACAGGGTGGTACTCTGCTGAAGCAGTCCCTGTAAGCTCACATTATGCTGATAAATAAAGATAATAAGGAACTTGAGCTGTGCGGCAGTTACAGACCAATATCATTAATCAACCTGGATATCAAGCTCTCGGCTAAATTACTAGCAAAGTGATTAGAGGACCTCATTCCCTTCCTGATCAATAGCGAACAATCTGGGTTTACTAAGGGTTGAGAGGGTAAGGATAACTGTCTCAGGTGACTGCATGCCTCGAGATACGCCCAAACTCATAAAATTCCATTGGTATTGGTGAGTACGGACGCCGAAAAGGCTTTTGATAGGGTGGACTGGGTTTACACTGAAAGTGTCCTAACTCAATTTAACTCCCCCCACCGCTTCTTTCATTTCTGAAAGTGAATGATATTCTCTCCCCAGCATTTGACATCCGAAATGGCATGGCCACTGTACCCAACCTTTTTTATCTTGGCAATGGAACCCCTGCTCCAGAGGGTGAGATAGGATAAAGATATCATAGGCTTACGCTTAAGTGTTGATACTCTTTCTGCAGCCGCGTTTGCAGATGATATAGTGTTTGTGATTTCTGAACCTGAGGAAAGTATCCCGAGGCTGGACTCACTCCTGGAGTTCTATGGTACTATTTCTAATTTTAAAGTGAACTCTTTCACAATCCTGAATATTTCTGTCCCTGCCTTCACATAACAACTATCTGAGATCCAATTTGCTCTTTTCCTGGTCGGACACTTCAATAGACTACCTAGGAATTAAGCTCACTAAACAAGTTGAAGATCTGTACCTTAGCAATTAGTGGCCCATGTTAAGAACCTTCTTCGATCATATGACCTCCCTTATATCTCCTGGTTTGGTCAAAAAAAGTATTCTAAAATCCTATGTTTTGCCAGTGATACTCGACAAACTCCGAATGCTTCCAATCTATTTTCCGAAGTCTTCTTTAAAGCCCTTCTCTCAGTGTTCTCTGGATTTGTCAGGAGGCAGAGGAAACTCCTTCAGGCCTATAGCCTAATGATAAGAAGGCACTGGGAGGGAGGGATTGACCTGCCCTGTGTCCACGTTTTCTACCAAGCAGTACAGCTGAAATACTGGATGGACCTTGCGCACCCTACCAGAGATCCATTATTATGGCAACTAGTGGTGGGCTCGCATGGTATTACTCTCCTGGAGGACCTATGGTTCCCATCTAGGAATATATACAGAGCCTACAAGTTTAACCCTTTGATGAGAGGCCCATGCGAGACCTGGAATAGACTGAAGAACTTTTTAGCTCCCAATCCATCCCCAATTACACCTCTGAGAGTTATTTGTAAACTCTTAGTGATCCCTATGGACCCTGCAATTAGAAGTATTTGGGAGAAATTTTCTGAACTGGTTCTAAGAGACCTACAAGTGCAGGCGCATAAAAATGCACCCAGCGTCCTACAAACGCTTCTTCCTCAACACACCCTTTCATTTCTGCAGATGGCTCACTAAAGTGATCAATGGGTTTTTTGGACTTTACAAGTCTACCAGGCCCAAAACTCTGTTTGAGAGGCTTTTGCACGAGGGGAGGCCGAATTCCAGGAAAATTGCAAAGCTCTGTAAGAGATTTATTTCTCCAGCCTTTTTCAAGTGGAGCCTTTTCTCCAGGAAAGTCAATATAAGGCTCTTGGTGAAGTGGTATAAAACCCCACAGAGGCTGTATGCCTACAAGTTAGCCCCACATGGTAGGTGTTGGAGGTGTGATTTGGCTTAGGGCTCCTTTTTGCACATCTGGTGGGAATGTCCGGTTGTTGCCCCTTTCTGGAGGGATGTAGAAAGGGTACTGTGGTCCCTGAAACTGCGTTTGACTCTCTCAGCAGAGGTGATTTTTCTGTGGAAGCCTTCCACAAACTTTCACCCCCTAAAAGACAGATTGATTGCGTTCCTCCTGGTTGCGGCAAAAGCTTTGATCCCTCTCTCTTGGCTACAGAAAATCCCTCCGACTTTAGCTTAATAGAGCTAAAGAGAGATCTCATTTATAAGTTAGAAGAACTTGATAGCTTTTTGTAGAAGTGAACCCCCTGGAAATGTCTTGACCACAGAACTTAAGGGTATTGGAAGCTCGTACATTGCTAGACATGTTGTGGAGATAGTGGAGTGAGGTGTCTTTCTGGTCTTTTGGGACATAAAGCTTTTCCTATTGTGTTGAGGAAGTTGAATGGACCTCGAATGTGGGTGTGGGCAACGGTGAGCAGAGCGGATCTGGATTGATAAGGGCTTGACTGCTGCCTAACATATTCTAGGGCTTATCCTCCCTCCTCCCCAACTACCCATCCTTTCCGCCTCGGCCCCCTTCCTTTTTCTGTTCTCCACCCCTCTTTTGTGGCGTTATGTTGTTTTGAAATGAATACTGGCCAAAAGGGTTGTTCTAATATTAATATATTCTCTATGGGGGGCCCAATAATGTAACTTTTACTGCTGTATATTTTCTCCATTAAGCAAAACAGTGATTTGATAGCTCCTTTTGGGTTGATGTTTGTAAAGTTTGAAAACACTAATAAAACTGTGATTTTAAAAAAATAAATAAATAATGTATCTTCCTCTCTCATTCACTATAGAATCTAATAGTTGTAAGTTAATTGTGTTTTTTTAATAACTATCAAGACCCCTGTTTTTTATTTGGGCATGTTGATCACGACTATTTTGGGGAATCCTGGATGGGAAAATTTTGGACAACCATTCTTTGCATAGTATGTCTCCTGCCCACATAGTATATCTGCCTTCTGTAGCTAGGCTTCTTTCCCAAAGAGATGTTCTTTTGTTTGAAGATTGTACTAGAAAGTGTGTGATGTCACCAATGAGCATGGCTGTTGTAAATTTAGTCTACTTTGTGGGTAGTAGAAACTTCAAACGTTAAAACTAGGTTTACAAAGAACTGCTAAACTGGACTTAAAAACAGCGAGTTAGAAAATGGGAAAGGTTTGTTATGTTCCCTCGCAAGTGGGTGGCACCTTTGTCCATTGTGAAGGGACATTGTATTTGGGTGAAAAAGCCCAGCCGTCTTGGTAAATTGGTCTCATCTATTATTGCTCTGGGTATCGTTTGATGTTTTTTTTTTTACTTGTGAACTAGTTATCTTGGATATGTATATGTAGGATTTTTGTGATAGCCACATTTTGACCATTCTTGGGGGAGGTGTGATGGGCAATGCTGAGGAGGCAATCTTAAACCCCATTTCTGTAGGAGACTCTCTCCTTCTTCAGGCTTGTATATCATAGAATGCACCCCTTCTTTAACCCCTTAAGGACATGGGCTATTTGGGGTTTAAGGATGCAACGATTTTTGGAAGATTTTAATCTCCATTTTTCAAAAGCCATAACGTTTTTATTTTTCTGTCAACACGGCCGTTTAAGGGCTGTTTTTTGTATTGCGAACTGTAGTTTGTATTGGTGTCATTTTTGGGTACATAGACTATATTGTAATACTTTTATTATTTTTTTTAAGAGAAAGAGCATAAATTCTGCCATAGAGTTTTAATTTTTTCTTTTTAAAACGTTAATTATGCAGCACAAATGGCACAATAGATTTTTTCTGCGGGCTGGTACAATTACAATAATACCAAAATTCTTATATTTTATTTAGGTTTTTCTACTTTTCTGCAATAAAAACCCCTTTTTTGGAAATATTTTTATTTTCTAAATCGCTGCATTCAAAGTCCTATAACTTTTTAATTTTTCCATGGCTGGAGCTCTGTGAGGCTTATTTTTTGTGATAGCGGGGTACATATGGCTTTTTTGATCACTTTTATTGCGGTTTTTGGGAGGCAAAATGCTAAAAATTAGCATTTTGCCTTAGTTTTCTAGCGTTTGTTTTTACGCTTTTTGCCGTGCAGGAAAAATGCATGTTCAACTTATTGTACGTGTCTTTACGGACATGACGATATTAAATATGTTGAATTTTTTTATGCTAAAATGAGAAAAAGCACAAAAAAGCCTTTTTTTTAACTTTTTTTTTTACATTTTTATTTTTTGTACAATATTTTAATCTTTTTATTACACCATTTGTGTCCCTCTGGGGGACTTATATTATAGCACCGATGATCACTATGATAAGGCATTGCAGGTCTTCTCTCCTGCAATGCCTTATCGCTTATTACAGCGATCATAGGCAGTGGTAATACAGGATGCCTGTAGATGGCATCCTGTTACCATGGCAACCAGCCGGGCTCTCTTTACATCACGAGAGCCTGATAATGTCACAGAGACATACATCGTGGCAAGGAAGGGGTTAATTTGGTTGGAAATCCCCATTTGTAAAGGATTTTGTTATCTCTTAAAGTAGTGATAGGCTGGAATTTCTTCCTTGTTAGCATAGTTGTTTGAGAGAGATCTGTGAAGAGTTTTACATTTTTAAATGGTTCTCGGAGATTACATAATATGCTTGCTTCCTCCATCATTGCTTCCTTAAAGGGGTTGTCTCGCGGCAGCAAGTGGGGTTATACACTTCTGTATGGCCATATTAATGCACTTTGTAATGTACATCGTGCATTAAATATGAGCCATACAGAAGTTATTCACTTACCTGCTCCATTGCTAGCGTCCCTGTCACCATGGATCCGTCTAATTCTGATGTCTTCTTGCTTTTTTAGACGCACTTGCGCTGTGCGGTCTTCTTCCTGGTGAATGGGGCCGCTCGTGCCGCAGAGCTGGTCCTCATAGCTCCGCCCCATCACGTGTGCCGATTCCAGCCAATCAGGAGGCTGGAAGCGGCAATGGACCGCACAGAGCCCATGGTCCACCATGGGAAAGGACCCGCGGTGCATCATGGGTGAAGATCCCAACGGCCATCTTGGTGAAGGAAGAAGAAGGAAGACGTCGCAGAGCGGGAATTCGGGTAAGTAATAATTTTTTTTTTCTTTTAACACATCCTTTGGGGTTGTCCTGCGCCGAACGGGGGGCCTATGGAGAAAAAAACCCCGTTTCGGCGCGAGACAACCCCTTTAACATCTCTCACAAGGTTTTCCACAGTCCCCTTGGGATGCCGCAACTTACGTGCTCTATCCAATATCTGTTCCTCTAATATGGAGGTCAGAAGGAGCATTTTAATCAGATGCTGCACTAATTCTGGAAGCTCCCCGGAGGTGACAGATTCTGCAACTCCTCTCAGCTTGATGTTGTTACGTCTATTCCTGACTTCTAGATCTGCAAGTTTAGCTTTCATCGCTTCCAATTCTTCTATAACATTATAGTGTGCATTGATTAGCTCGTTGTGAGAGCAGGTTAACGCACCCATTTTGGATTTTATGTGGTCTACTCTATTTCCCAGGGCAGTGATTGAGGAGTTAACTGTTGAGCTAAGCATTGCTAGATCTTTCTGGAGGGACCCCATCATAGCCATTACCATGTCTCTAATAAATTTCTCAGAGGAAGCTTTGTTGGAGCAAGAGATTGTGAGGATTGGGTCAAATTCTCTATTCAAACTGTGCCCTTCTACTTGTAGATTGTCTGATTTCTGCTTCAGATTCCCTTCTGGGTTTGCTCTTCCACTAGGGAAGGTAGAGCTCTCATTATCTTGAGCCTACTGTTTTGTTTGTGGAGAAGCCCTGTAGCTGTTATGGCTGCCCTTTTCCTTCTCTTCCTGTCTACCATCTCCTTCTCTCCTCCTCTTCTAACTTGCTCATGGGGCGAGGGATAAGGGAGAGTCCTCTTACCCTTCTACTGCAGCCAAGAAGAGTCTCTCTCCTCTGCTGCCTCCGATACCTCTGCTGACAGGTGACCTACTGCCTGCTGTTTTTACTCCCTATCTTCTTGCACAGGGGAAAGAACTCCATGAGCTGTCTGGGACCCGGTCTCACCGCTTTTCTCCTTCTCATCGCTGCTATGCCAGTGTGTTGATTCTCATTTTTTATTTCTAGCAGTAGTTTTTAGAGGTCTTATGCGAGCAGAGCTCAGTTACATGCAGCGGGTCCTGCCTGTAATCCAGGCCACACCCATATTTTATTGATTTTATAAGAAAAAATGCATACATTAGATTATCAGACGTGTGATCATAAAGTGGTTATAGTTTTCCACATAATAATATCATTAGATTTTAATGTTGACCCTATAATTTTTCCCAAAAGGTTCAAGCCAGAATTATAATTGTAATTCAATGTTGTAGCTGTTAGGTGTTGCTCTTCTGTTGCTGCATAGGTTTGGTTCCTGGGTTTCTCCAGTACTTCAGGAGTTAAGCTTTCCCAGTGTACTTCAGCTCCTCTATTTAACTGAGCTGCAGACCATTATTCCCTGCTGGGACCTTGTTGTAAGTACATTCTAACCTGTCTCCTGTACCAGCTCTCTGCTGCTTCTGATGGCTTCCTGTACCAGCGTTGCTGCAACTACCTCCTACCCATACTAGTGCTGCGGCAACTACCAGCTACCCCTACCAGTGCTGCTAAAACTACATGCTAGCTGTAGCAGCGCTGCTTTAACTACTTGCTATCAGTACCAGCGCTGCTGCAACTACCTGCTACTTGTACCAGCACTGCTGCAACTACCTGCTACCTGTGCAAGCATTGCTGCAACTTCCTGCTATCTGTACCAGCACTGCTGAACTACCTGCTTCCTGTACAAGTCCTGCTGCATCTGCCTGTCTCCTGTAGCAGCCCAGAGTCCTCCTCCTGTAACTGCTCAGCTCAGCACCGTCCTGAACCTGCTGCCGGCCACCCGTTAACTGCTGCCTGGTGATTACGCCCTCCTTGTCACAGAAATTCCAGTAAGTCAGCCATCACCTCCTAGGCCCCGTGTTGTTCAACATTTTTATAAATGTGGAGAAGGGAATTGATGGGAAACTGATCAGATATGCTGATGACACAAAGCTAGGAGGCATAGCTAACACTAGGGAAGAGAGAGAGAGAGTATTCAAAAAGATCTAGAAAAGCTTGCACAGTGGGCAGCGACTAACAGAATGGTATTTAACAAAGAGAAATGCAAAGTCCTACATCTGGGCAAGAAAAATGAAAAAAGCACATACAGAATGGGAGGAATTAATAGATCATAGACTGAACATGAGTCAACAATGTGATGCAGCAGCCCAAAAGGTAAACACAATTCTAGGATGTATTAATAGAAGCAAAGAGTATAGAACACGTGAGGTCATTACCCCCCTCTACTCTTCCTTAGTCAGACCTCATCTGGAATACTGTGTCCACTTTAAAAAAGACATAGACAAACTGTAGCAAGTTCAGAGAAAAGTTACCAAGAGGGTGAGCGGTCTGCAAATCATGTCCTATGAAGAACGGTTAAAGGATCTGGGAATGTTTAGCTTGCCAAAAAGAAGGCTGAGAGGAGACTTAATAGCGGTCTACAAATATCTGAAGGGTTGTCACACTGCAGAGAGATCAGCCCTATTCTCATTTGCACAAGGAAAGACTTGAAGCAATGGTATGAAACTTTAAGGGAGGAGACACAAATTAAATATTTAAAAAAACTTTCTGACAGTGAGGGTGATCAATGAGTGGAACAGGTTACCATGGTTGAACTTGGCTATCCAAAATAAAATGTTTTGTCTCAGAATGTGCAATGGAAGGGGGAAAAACAAGTACCAAACAACTATTAAGTACGAGACTCCAAGTTGCACTTTTTGAGTCATGGTCTGCGAAGCATGACATTAGGAAGGTAACGTGATAATGATCTCAGGGACTACCATATTAAGAATTAAAGGTTTGAATGCATTAACTTTATAATAACTAACCATACCAAATTTTGTGATGATGTTCAAGATTGCAACAGAAGGGGCATCCAGAGAGTCTGATCTCAAAATAACAGTGTTCGCAAAGAGGCAAATGCAGTGTTCTGTGTTTCCTATGTTAATTCTAGAGATGAGCGAGCACCGAAATGCTCGAGAGTTCGTTTCGAGTAACGATCCCCAGTAACATTTATGTAGCAGCAGTATAGGCAGACCCCTGTAACATTTCTGTAGCAGCAGTATAAGCAGACCCCTGTAACATTTATGTAGCAGCAGTATTGGCAGACCCCTGTAACATTTCTGTAGTAACAGTATAGACAGATCCCAGTAACATTTCTGTAGCAGAAGTATAAGCAGACCACTGTAACATTTACGTGGCAGCAGTATAGGCAGACCCCAGTAACATCCTTGTGGCAGCAGTATAGGCAAACCCCTGTAAAATGTACGTGGCAGCAGTATATGCAGACCCCAGTAACATCCTTCTGGCAGCAGTATACACAGACCCCTGTAAAATTTACGTGGCAGCAGTATAGGCAGACCCCAGTAACATCCTTGTGGAAGCAGTATACACAGACCCCTGTAACATTTCTGTAGTAACAGTATAGACAGATCCCAGTACCATTTCTGTAGCAGAAGTATAGGCAGACCCCTGTAACATTTACGTGGCAGCAGTATAGGTAGACCCCTGTAACATTTAAGTGGCAGCAGTATGGGCAGACCCCTGTAACATTTAAGTGGCAGCAGTATAGGCAAACCCCTGTAAAATCTACGTGGCAACAGTATAGGCAGACCCCAGTAACATCCTTGTTGAAGCAGTATAGGAAGACCCCTGTAACATTTAAGTGGCAACAGTATAGGCAGACCCCTGTAACTTTCTTGTAGCAGAAGTATAGGCAGGCAGACCCCAGTAAAATTTCTGTAGTAATAGTATAGGCCAACCTCTGAAACATTGGGGTACCATGAGCGTAAGCGAAGGCTGGGAAATTTGGTTGGATAAGAGTGTAGGCATGGGGCCGAAAAATAAGTGTACTAAGAGTACAAGTGTACCTCTGAAAAATTTATCAACGAGAGGGCAGGTGAAACCCATAAACATTTTTTTAAAGATATAGCTCACTGTTGCTTAATTTGTAACAGAGCCTGGAGGCAGCCCTGTTCATGTTACAGTCTCATTACTTTTGAAACTTTGAAAAATTGTTTAAAAAATTGGTAGATGTAGATAAGCCTTTTGGGCCGCAGAAAAATTGGCCGTTCAGCGCGATGACATGTTGTTTCTGGAGGAGGAGTAGCAGGAGGAGAACTAATGTCAGAGACAGATTGACAAAGATAAATGCCCCATTTTCCCGGTGATAGAGAAGAGTGCTCTTATCTGCGATTGCAGAGAAAAGATTGCTTAGGTTTTGCTGCTCTCCACCGGTGGAGAAGAGAAGTCTGGGGAAATCCAGGCTTTGTTCATCTTTATAAGTGTAAGCATGTTGGCACTGGCAGTTGACAGGCGGGTACGCTTGTCCGTGATGATTCCCCCAGCTGCACTAAACACCCTCTCTGACAAGACGCTAGCGGCAGGGCAAGCAAGCACCTCCAGGGCATACAGCGCAAGTTTGTGACACGTGTCCAGCTTTGACACCCAATAGTTGTATGGAGCTGAGGCATCACGGAGGACGGTGGTATGATCGGCTACGTACTCCCTCACCATCTTTTTACAGTGCTCCCACCGACTCAGCCTTGACTGGGGAGCGGTGACACAGTCTTGCTGGGGAGCCATAAAGCTGGCAAAGGCCTTGGAGAGTGTTCCCCTGCCTGCGCTGAACATGCTGCCTGATCTCCGCGCCTCCCCTGCTACTTGGCCCTCGGAACTGCGCCTTCTGCCGCTAGCGCTGTCAGATGGGAAGTTTACCATCACTTTGTCCACCAGGGCCCTGTGGTATTGCATCACTCTCGAACCCCTTTCAACTTCGGGAATGAGAGTGGAAAGGTTCTCCTTATACCAGGGGTGGAGAAGGGTGTACACCCAGTAATCTGTAGTGGCCAGAATGCGTCTAACGCGAGGGTCACGAGAAAGGCAGCCTAACATGAAGTCAGCCATGTGTGCCAGGGTACCAGTACACAACACATCGCTGTCCTCACTAGGAAGATCACTTTCCGAATCCTCCTCCTCCTCCTCCTTGTCCACAGGCCATACACGCTGAACAGATCGGAGGCAAGCAGCATGGGTACCCTCTGCAGTGGGTCCAGCTGTCCCTTCCCCCTCCTCCTCCTGCTCCTCCCCCTCCTCCTCCTCCAAAAAGCGCTGAGATATAGACATGAGGGTGCTCTGAATATCAAGCAACAAACTCTCTTCCCCTGTCTCCTGTTCCGACCGCAAAGCGTCAGCCTTTATGCTTTGCAGCGAACTTCTTAGCAGGCATAGCAGAGGAATGGTGACGCTAATGATTGCAGCATTGCCGCCCACCATCTGGGTAGACTCCTCAAAGTTTCCGAGGACCTGGCAGATGTCTGCCATCCAGGCCCACTCCTCGGTAAAGAATTGGGGAGGCTGACTCCCACTACACCGCCCATGTTTGAGTTGGTATTCCACTATAGGTCTACGCTGCTCATACAGCCTGGCCAACATGTGGAGCGTAAAATTTCACCGTGTGGGCACATCGCACAGCAGCCGGTGCTCTGGCAGATTAAACTGATGTTGAAGGGTCCTCAGGGTGGCAGCGTCCATGATGGACTTGTGGAAATGTGCGCAGATGCGGCGCACCTTGCCGAGCAGGTCTGACAAGTGGGTGTAGTTTTTCAGGAACGGCTGAACCACCAGATTGAAGACGTGGGCCAGGCATGGCATGTGTGTGAGGCTGCCGAGCTGCAGACCTACCACCTGGTTACGGCCGTTGTCACACACAACCATGCCCGGTTGGAGGCTCAGCGCCGAATGCTAGAGGCTGGTCTGCTCAGTCAGATCCTGCAGCAGCTCGGGGGCCGTATGCCTCTCGTCACCTATGCTGAGTAGTTTCAGCACGGACTGCTGACGCTTGCCCACCACTGTGCTGATGTGCCGCGCCACGCCGACTGCTGGCGACACGCTGCTCACATTTCTTAATTGAGAGGTAGAGGTTGCGTAGGAGGAGGAGGAGGGGGAGGGTTTAGAGGAGGTGGCATAGACTGCCGCAGATACCAGAACCGAGGAAGGACCCGCTATTCTGGATGTGGGTAGGACGTGTGCGGTCCCAGGCTCTGACTCGGTCCCTGCCTCCACCAAATTCACCCTATGTGCCGTCAGGGAGATATACTGGCCCTGCCCGCCAGTACTTGTCCACATGTCCGTGGTTAAGTGGACTTTCCCAGTTACTGCGATGGTGAGGGCATGATTGATGTTGCGGGAGACGTGCTGGTGTAGTGCTGGGATGGCACACTGGGAAAAATAGTGGCGACTGGGGACCGAGTAGCATGGGACCGCCACCGCCATCATGTTTTTGAAAGCCTCCATTTCCACAAGCCTGTACGGCAGCATCTCCAGGCTGATCAATTTGGCAATGTGCACGTTTAATGCTTGAGCGTGCGGGTGCGTGGTGGCATATTTGCGCTTGCGCTCCAACGCTTGCGCTAGCGGCAGCTGAACGCTGCGCTGAGAAACATTGCTGGATGGGGCCAAGGACCGCGGAGGTGAGGATGTGGGTGCAGGCTGGGAGGCGCTCGTGCCTGTGTCCTGAGAGGGGGGTTGGATCTGAGTGGCAGGTTGAGGCACAGGGGGAGAGGCAGTGGTGAACGGCCTTTGTCCCACCTTGTGGGGTGCTTGGCCATCATATGCCTGCGCATGCTGGTTCTGGTGAGGCTGGTACTGGTGGCTCCCCAGCTGATCTTGGTGCGACACAGGTTGCACACCACTGTTCGTCGGTCGTCCGCGCTCTCACTGAAAAACATCCACACCCTTGAAGACCTAGGTCTCTGCAGGGTGGCTTGGCGCGAGGGGGTGCTTTGGGGAATAGTTGGGGGAGTCTTCGCTCTGGCCCTGCCTCTACCCCTGGCCACCCCACTGCCTCTTCAAACCTGTCCTACTGCTGCACTTGCCTCCCCCTCTGAAGACCGGTCCTCAGTTGGCTTAGCGAACCAGATGGGGTCAGTCACCTCATTGTCCAGCGTCTCTTCCTCAGAATCCTCTGTGCATTCTTCCCTCGGACTTACTGCCCTTACTACTACCTCACTGATAGACAACTGTGTCTCATCATCATCGAGCTCCTCACCCACTGAAAGCTCTTGAGACAGTTGCCGGAAGTCCCCAGCCTCGTCACCCAGACCCCGGGAGCTTTCCAAAGGTTGGGCATCAGTCACGACAAACTCCTCAGGTGGAAGAGGAACCATTTTTTCCCAATCAAGGCAGGGGCCCGAGAACAGTTCCTAGGAGTCTGCCTGCTCATCAGAATGTGTCATTTTCATGGAGTGAGGAGGCTGGGAGGAAGGAGGAGCACCAGCGAGAGGATTCAGAGTTGCAGCAGTGGACGGCGTAGAAGAACATTGCTGGATGCATTTTCTGCTATCCACCACAGGACCTGCTCACACTGCTCATTTTGTAATAAAGGTCTACCATGTGGACCCATAAATTGTGATATGAAGCTGGGGACCCCAGAAACTTGCCTCTCCCCTAATCCCGCAGCAGCCCGCTGCGATTCACCTGGATCAGGAACTCGGCCTGTGCCCACACCCTCACTTGGACCTCCGCATCCTTGCCCGCGTCCACGGCCAAGTCCTCTAGGCCTACCCCTACCCCTCAGCATGGTGTATTTCGAATACAGCAGACACAGAGCGTTATAAAAAATTAGGCAATTATTTGCCTGCACTTGGAGGCTGACAGCGGTTATGTTACGCACACTGTAGGCCGAAAAAATTATATGCTAGGCTGCAGAAAGGCCTATCTGGCTAATAGTTAGCCACTACAACTCCTAGCAGCCACGCAGTAAACTGCACACGCGCACAGATAGCCCTAGAGAGGTTTTTTTTTTTCAGATGTTTTTGAAAAAAGCAGCAGCCTAGATAGCGTGTATATGTCTTTCCCTCTATCAGCGGCTGTGGCCGTACGCTGTGCGTGAAGTTGACGGGAAGCACATAGCGGTGTAAAAAATTAGGCAATTATTTGCCTGCACTTGGAGGCTGACAGCGGTTATGTTATGCACACTGTAGGCCCAAAAAATTATACGCTGGGCTGCAAAAAGGCCTAGCTGGGTAATAGTGAGCCACTACAGCTCCTAGCAGTCACGCAGTAAACTGCACACGGTCACAGGGAGCCCTAAGAAGAATTTTTTTTTCAGATGTTTTTGAAAAAAGCAGCAGCCTAGATAGCGTGTATATGTCTTTCCCTCTATCAGCGGCTGTGGCCATACGCTGTGCATGGAGTTGACGGGACACACAGAGCGGTGTAAAAAATTAGGCAATTATTTGCCTGCACTTGGAGGCTGACAGCGGTTATGTTACGCACACTGTAGGCCCAAAAAATTATACGCTAGGCTGAGGAAAGGCCTAGCTGGCTAATAGTGAGCCACTGCAACTCCTAGCAGCCACGCAGTTACTCGGACAAGAATGCAGTTGCTCGAGAAGAGCGATGCTCGCTCGAGCAACTCCATTATACGAGCATGCTCGCTCATCTCTAGTAATGATCATAAGCCTGCAGCTCCTGGAGTTGTTGATGAATGTTAGATATCTCCTTGGCTCTATCTGAGGAATAGGATGATTTGTTTAATCTATGTAAATTACATTATTCAGATTGTAAAGACTGTAACAGAGAGTTTCTGTTTTTTTGTCATTTGACGTTGTTTCAAAGAATGCCGTCCTATGAATGCTTTATGAGTGCACCACAAAGTAGAGTACCTATTATCATTTAGAGTGAAGTAGTCAAGAAGTGATTGCGCTGAGTGGTGTTGGTGTTGAAGGATATAATAATTAAGGCACCAGATTCTGGCAGCTGAGTGGCAATACTGCTCTTGGATTGACATTTCTATTGGTGCATGGTCATACCATGTAATGTTGCTTCTCTTGGAAGATGTACCCATTCCAAGGAGATATTTATCTATCACCATTAGGTCAATTCTGCTATAGATTTTGTGTTGATGTGAAAAAAAAGGTATAATCACAGTCTGTTGGGTGCTGCAGCCACCAAACTTCAAATAGATTATTATCATTAAAGAGGGAAACAATGGACATTGGCTGAGTAGAAAGTTTAGTGAATGAAAAGTCTATAGAAGGCCAGAGAATTTTGTTGAAGTTGCCTAATAGTAACACAAATCCCACTTTAGTAAGAATAGTAAGAATTTTGTGGACAAATAAGTGCTGCTTAGAGTTTGAGCATACACTGAGGCTATGATACCTTGGACATTATTAATTGAGCAGATCAGAATAGCATAGCGGCCCTTGACATCAATAATTTCTTTTGGAGAGAGAAAGCTTTTGTGTCTTTAAGGGCTATACCCTCCAGCCTTCTTGTGTATTGCTGGAGAAAAATAGATGCGAGGAAATTGCCTGTGGGAAAGTCTAAAAGTATCGTCTTTATTTAAATGTGTTTCCTGCCCACAGACAATATCTGCTCCTGTCATACGTGCTTCCTTCAAAAGCAATGATCTTTTTTTTTTTTTAGATTTTTTATTGGATTTTTTAAGAATTTAGTTAACATCACATTGCTTATTGCACAAAATAAGATATAAATAAAGGCAAAGTTAAATCAACTGGCCTTAAGAGCCGAAATACTTAGTAATTCAATCTTTGAATTTTAAATTATATCGAAGTACAGGAGGATGTTTAAAAATGATGCATATTAGAGTAGAAAACATCAAATACATAATAACATTATATGACATTATACCTATCAAGGCTATTATGGTATCTAGCATATATTTTCTCGTAAATACAGTGGTCATCATGTCGAGTAATTCTTTAATACCTGTGGAAAGCAGGATTTCCATTTCCTAGTTATAATGAGTTTGGCAACTATCTAAGATAGTATGTAGTTACATTCCAGGAGCAATAGGGCTAATTGTGGGATACGGATCAAGACTATGCCCGTTATAACCTGGAGGGTCTGAAACACACCCTCCAGTATGACTGTATCTGGGAACATTGCCAGAATATGTAATATATTGTACCTTCCTGTCCACAATTTCTCAGACATTTGTTACTAATCTTAGGGAAGCTTCTCGCCAATTCAGAGGGGGTGTAGTACCATCTGGTTAATATCTTTAAATGGGTCTGTAGGAGGTTAGTAGACAAGAAGGATTTGTTAGCCCACTCAAAGGAAATCACTAGAGATGAGCGAGCACCAAAATGCTCGGGTGCTCGTTACTCGAGTCGAACTTTCAGTGATGCTCGAGAGTTCGTTTTGAGTAACGAACCCCATTGAAGTCAATGGGCGACTCGAGCATTTTTCTATATCGCCGATGCTCGCTAAGGTTTTCATTTGTGAAAACCTGGGAAATTCAAGAAAGTGATGGGAACGACACAGAAACGGATAGGGCAGGCGAGGGGCTACATGTTGGGCTGCATCTCAAGTTCCCACGTCCGACTATTAAGCCACAATAGTGGCAAGAGTGAGACCCCCCCCCCACACTGTTAGCATAAAGATCATTCTCCTCTTCCACAGCTGTAACAGCTGTGGCAGAGAAGAACGATGTTAGCCCATTGAATTCAATGGAGCCGGCAATACAGCCGACTCCATTGAAAGCAATGGGCTGCCGGCGATCGCGGGATGAATTGTCGGGAAGGGGTTAAATATATAAGCCCTTCCCTGCAATTCATCCAGAAATGTGTAAAAATAAAATATATATATATATACTCAACTGGTCCCGGCAGACGGAGTTCAGCAGTCCTCCTGAACTGCTCTGAACAGCTGTGAGTAGTATTCAGCAGCCGGGGATTTAAAATCCCCGCCTGCTGAATGAGCTGCCTCTAATTGGTCACAGCCTGACCAATCAGAGGCAGATTCCACTCACACACCCATTCATGAATTTATGAATGGGTGTGTGACTGCTGCCTCTCATCTGATTGGTCCCGCTGAGCCAATCAGAGGCAGCAGTCACACACCCATTCATAAATTCATGAATGGGTGTGTGAGTGGAATCTGCCTCTGATTGGTCAGGCTGTGACTAGAGATGAGCGAGCACCAAAATGCTCGGGTGCTCGTTACTCGAGACGAACTTTTCGCGATGCTCGAGGGTTTGTTTCGAGTAACGAACCCCATTGAAGTCAATGGGCGACCCGAGCATTTTTGTATATTGCCGATGCTCGCTAAGGTTTTCGTTTGTGAAAATCTGGGCAATTCAAGAAAGTGATGGGAACGACACAGCAACGGATAGGGCAGGCGAGGGGCTACATGTTGGGCTGCATCTCAAGTTCCCAGGTCCCACTATTAAGCCACAATAGCGGCAAGAGTGGGGCCCTCCCCTCCCAACAACTTTTACTTCTGAAAAGCCCTCATTAGCAATGCATACCCTAGCTAAGCACCACACTACCTCCAACAAAGCACAATCACTGCCTGCATGACATTCCGCTGCCACTTCTCCTGGGTTACATGCTGACCAACCCCCCCACGACCCAGTGTCCACAGCGCACACCAAACTGTCCCTGCCCAGCCTAAAGCTGCCCTCATGCCACGCCACCCTCATGTCTATTTATAAGTGCGTCTGCCAGAGGAACCGTAGGCACACACTGCAGAGGGTTGGCACGGCTAGGCAGCGACCCTCTTTAAAAGGAGCGGGGCGATAGTCCACAATGCTGTACATAAGCAATGAGAAATCCAATCCTGTGCCACCTCCATCTGGAGCTGCACACGTGGGCATAGCAATGGGGAACCTATGTGCCACACACTATTCATTCTGTCAAGGTGTCTGCATGCCCCAGTCAGACCGCGGTTTTTTATAAATAGTCACAGGCAGGTACAACTCCGCAATGGGAATTCTGAGGTAATAATGTCATGTTTAATGCAGGTGGGCTTCGGCCCACACTGCATGCCCCAGTCAGACTGGGGTTCTTTAGAAGTGGACAGATGCAGTTACAACTCCCTGTGGACCCACAGCATGGGTGGCTCCCTGGAACCCACCGGCGGTACATAAATATATCCCATTGCATTGCCCATCACAGCTGAGGTAATATCGTGCTTAATGCAGGTGGGCTTCGACCCACACTGCATGCCCCAGTCAGACTGGGGTTCTTTAGAAGTGGACACATGCAGTTACAACTCCCTGTGGACCCACGGCATGGGTGGCTCCCTGGAACCCACCGGCGGTACATAAATATATCCCATTGCAGTGCCCAACACAGCTGATGTAACGTCAGCTGTAATGCAGGTGGGCTAAAAATTAATTGGATTACACTGTAGGCGAGGGCCCCCAAAAATTGGTATACCAACAGTACTAATGTACGTCAGAAAAATTGCCCATGCCCAACCAAAAGGGCAGGTGAAACCCATTAATCGCTTTGGTTAATGTGGCTTAATTTGTAACTAGGCCTGGAGGCAGCCCAGTTAAAATAAAAATTGGTTGAGGTGAAAGTTTCAACGCTTTAATGAGCATTGAAACGTCTAAAAATTGTTTACAAAAATTATATGACTGAGCCTTGTGGGCCTAAGAAAAATTGCCCGTTCGGCGTGATTACGTGAGGTTTCAGGAGGAAGAGCAGGAGGAGGAGGAGGAGGAATATTATACACAGATTGATGAAGCAAAAAGGTCCCCATTTTTGATGGTGATAGAGAACGATGCTTCCATCCGCGGGTGCAGCCTACGTATTGCTTAGGTATTGCTGCTGTCCGCTGGTGAAGAAGAGAAGTCTGGGGAAATCCAGGCTTTGTTCATCTTGATGAGTGTAAGCCTGTCGGCACTGTCGGTTGACAGGTGGGTACGATTATCTGTGATGATTCCCCCAGCCACACTAAACACACTCTCTGACAAGACGCTAGCCGCAGGACAAGCAAGCACCTCCAGGGCATACAGCGCGAGTTCAGGCCACGTGTCCATCTTCGACACCCAGTAGTTGTAGGGGGCAGAGGCGTCATTGAGGACGGTCGTGCGATCGGCTATGTACTCCCTCACCATCCTTTTACAGTGCTCCCGCCAACTCAGCCTTGACTGGGGACCGGTGACACAGTCTTGCTGGGGAGCCAGACAGCTGGCAAAGGCCTTGGGGAATGTTTCCCTGCCTGCGCTGTACATGCTGCCTGATCTCTGCGCCTCCCCTGCTACCTGGCCCTGGGAACTGCGCCTTCGGCCACTAGCGCTGTCGGATGGGAAGTTTACCATCAGTTTGTCCACCAGCGCCCTGTGGTATAGCATCATTCTCGAACCCCTTTCAACTTCGGGAATGAGAGTGGAAAGGTTCTCCTTATACCGTGGATCGAGCAGTGTGTACACCCAGTAATCCGTAGTGGCCAGAATGCGTGTAACGTGAGGGTCACGAGAAAGGCATCCTAGCATGAAGTCAGCCATGTGTGCCAGGGTACCTGTACGCAACACATGGCTGTCCTCACTAGGAAGATCACTTTCAGGATCCTCCCCCTCCTCCTCCTCCTACTCTGGCCATACACGCTGAAAGGATGACAGGCAAGCAGCATGTGTACCCTCAGCCGTGGGCCAAGCTGTCTCTTCCCCCTCCTCCTCATGCTCCTCCCCCTCCTCCTCAACGCGCTGAGATATAGACATGAGGGTGCTCTGACTATCCAACGACATACTGTCTTCCCCCGCCTCCGTTTCCGAGTGCAAAGCGTCTGCCTTTATGCTTTGCAGGGAACTTCTCAAGAGGCATAGCAGAGGAATGGTGACGCTAATGATTGCAGTATCCCCGCTCAGCATCTGGGTAGACTCCTCAAAGTTTCCAAGGACCTGGCAGATGGCTGCCAACCAGGCCCACTCTTCTGTAAATAATTGAGGAGGCTGACTCCCACTACGCCGCCCATGTTGGAGTTGGTATTCCACTATAGCTCTACGCTGCTCATAGAGCCTGGCCAACATGTGGAGCGTAGAGTTCCACTGTGTGGGCACGTCGCACAGCAATCGGTGCACTGGCAGATGAAACTGATGTTGCAGGGTGCGCAGGGTGGCAGCGTCCGTCTTGGAGTTGCGGAAATGTGCGCTGACCCGGCGCACCTTTCCGAGCAGGTATGACAAGTGTGGGTAGCTTTTCAGAAAGCGCTGAACCACCAAATTAAAGACATGGGCCAGGCATGGCACGTGCGTGAGGCTGCCGAGCTGCAGAGCCGCCACTAGATTATGGCCGTTGTCACACACGACCATGCCCGGTTGGAGGCTCAGCGGCGCAAGCCAGCGGTCGGTCTGCTCTGTCAGACCCTGCAGCAGTTTGTGGGCCGTGTGCCTCTTCTCTCCTAAGCTGAGTAGTTTCAGCACGGCCTGCTGACGCTTGCCCACCGTTGTGCTGCCGTGCCGCGCGACACCGACTGCTGGCGACGTGCTGCTGCTGACACATCTTGATTGCGAGACAGAGGTTGCAAAGGAGGAGGAGGAGGAGGGTGGTTTAGTGGAGGAAGCATACACCACCGCAGATACCACCACCGAGCTGGGGCACGCAAATTCACCCAATGTGCCGTCAGGGAGATATAGTGGCCCTGCCCGCCTGTGCTTGTCCACGTGTCTGTTGTTAAGTCGACCTTGGCAGTAACCGCGTTGGTGAGGGCGCGCACAATGTTGCGGGAGACGTGGTCGTGCAGGGCTGGGACGGCACATCTGGAAAAGTAGTGGCAACTGGGAACCGAGTAGCGCGGGGCCGCCGCCGCCATCATGCTTTTTAAAGCCTCCGTTTCCACAAGCCTATACGGCAGCATCTCCAGGCTGATCAATTTGGCTATGTGCATGTTTAACGCTTGAGCGTGCGGGTGCGTGGCGGCGTACTTGCGCTCGCGCTCAAATAGTGGCGCTAGCGACGTCTGAACGCTGCGCTGAGAGACATTGCTGGATGGGGCCGAGGACAGCGGAGGTGAGGGTGTGGGTGCAGGCCGGGAGACGGTCGTGCCTTTGTCCTGAGAGGGGGGTTGGATCTCAGTGGCAGGTTGGGGCACAGGGGGAGAGGCAGTGGTGCAAACCGGAGGCGGTGAATGGCCTTCGTCCCACCTTGTGGGGTGCTTGGCCATCATATGCCTGCGCATGCTGGTGGTGGTGGCTCCCCAGCTGATCTTGGCGCGACAAAGGTTGCACACCACTGTTCGTCGGTCGTCAGGCGTCTCTGTGAAAAACTGCCACACCGTAGAGCACCTTGACCTCTGCAGGGTGGCATGGCGCGAGGGGGCGCTTTGGGAAACAGTTGGTGGATTATTCGGTCTGGCTCTGCCTCTACCCCTGGCCACCACACTGGCTCGGCCTGTGCCCACACCCTGACTTGGGCCTCCCTGTCCTCGCCCGCATCCACGTCCTCTAGGCCTACCCCTACCCCTCAGCATGGTGTATTACCAGTAGTGCAGAAACAGAACGCTGTAATTAAATATGCCGCTTATTGGCCTGTGGTTGGAGGCTGACTTCGCTTACGGAACGCCAGGAAATAATTTGGAGGACTACTACACCCAGCAGAGACCCAGAACACTGAGGACAGTCACAGGCAGCCCAAATAGATTTTTTTCCCCAAATGTTTTTGCAAAGGCCCACTGCCTATATTCAATCAATATATCTCTTCTCTCTCTGCGTCACCACTTCTAGCCCTGGAGTATGTCAAAGAACTGCAGAGTGTTGCACTGTGGACTGCAATACAGCGGTGATTTAACTGCCCAGACAGAGCCAGGAAATAATTTTGCGCAAGCCTGCTGTAACACTTAGCTGGCTGCGTATAAATTAGGAGGACTACTACACCCAGCACAGACCCAGAACACTGAGGACACTCACAGGCATCCCAAATAGATTTTTTTCCCCAAATGTCTTTGCAAAGACCCACTGCCTATATTCAATCAATATATCTCTTCTCTCTCTGCGTCACCACTTCTGGCCCTGGAGTATGTCAAAGAACTGCAGAGTGTTGCACTGTGGACTGCAATACAGCGGTGATTTAACAGCCCAGACAGAGCCAGGAAATAATTTTGCACAAGCCTGCTGTAACACTTAGCTGGCTGCGTATGAATTTGGAGGACAACTACACCCAGCAGAGACCCAGAACACTGAGGACAGTCACAGGCAGCCCAAATAGATTTTTTTCCCCAAATGTTTTTGCAAAGGCCCACTGCCTATATTCAATCAATATATCTCTTCTCTCTCTGCGTCACCACTTCTGGCCCTGGAGTATGTCAAAGAACTGTAGAGTGTTGCACTGTGGACTGCAATGCAGCGGTGATTTAACAGCCCAGACAGAGCCAGGAAATAATTTTGCGCAAGCCTGCTGTAACACTTAGCTGGCTGCATATGAATTTGGAGGACTACTACACCCAGCAGAGACCCAGAACACTGAGGACAGTCACAGGCAGCCCAAATAGATTTTTTTCCCAAAATGTTTTTGCAAAGACCAACTGCCTATATTCAATCAATATGTCTTCTGTCCCTGCCTAACCATCACTTCTGGCCCTGGAGTATTACTGCAGGGCGCAATGCTCTGCACGGCCGATATACCAAAAAAAAAATGTGCAACACTGCAAAAAGCAGCCTCCACAGTACTGCACACGGTTAGATGTGGCCCTAAGAAGGACCGTTGTGGTTCTTAAAGCCTAAAATACTCCTAACACTCTCCCTATAGCAGCTCCACCAAGACAGCACTTTCCCTCCTCTATGTCAGAACAAATCTGTGGCGAGCCGCGGGAGGGGCCGATTTTTATACTTGGGTGACACCTGATCTCGCCAGCCACTCACTGCAGGGGGGTGGTATAGGGCTTGAACGTCGCAGGGGGAAGTTGTAATGCCTTCCCTGTCTTTCTATTGGCCAGAAAAGCGCGCTAACGTCTCAGAGATGAAAGTGAAAGTAACCCGAACATCGCGTGGTACTCGTCACGAGTAACGAGCATCTCGAACACGCTAATACTCGAACGAGTATCAAGCTCGGACGAGTACGTTCGCTCATCTCTAATGTCTAGCAATGCACAAATCTCGTGCAATCTTCTTGGCCATGTGAAAGCAGTGTGAGTTAAAAGTTTTGTCTAAAAACAGTGGCCCCAACATAACAAATAGCACATATTCACTGCTGTCTGCTTGTTCTCTACCAGCAGCTCCAGGTCTCCCTGGTGACCTCAGGTTTACAGGCTGCAATTACCCTGTGATTTCCCATAAACCTGCCGCTGTAGCCAATGACAGAGCTCAGTGATGATCAGAGACCCATTCCAAGATTAAAAAAGCATTTTTTTCTTTGTTTTTAATAAACGTTTAAAAAAAGATACATGTTTTGTATCACCGTATCCATAGCGACCCATGCAATAATTGAGAACACATTTTTTATCCCTCACAGTAAACTCTATTAGGGAAACAAGCAAAAAAAAGAAAGCTGCTAAAATGCTTTATTTGATCATTTTGCCTTGCAAAAAAAACATACTGAAAATGGTAACAATAAAAACTACAGCTCATCACATCAAAAATAAGTCTTCACATAGCTCCATCGATGGGAAAATAAAAAGATTATAGTTCTATGAATACAGCAATGCGAGAAAAAAAAATTACAACAGAAAGGGTTTTTATTGTGCAAAAGTAGAAAAACCTTTAAAAATGTATAATTTTAGTATCATTGTAGTCATACTAACACACAGAAAAGATATTATGCAATTTATAATTCAGTGGTTAGCACAGTTGCCTTGTAGTGCTAGAATCCAGGGTTCAAATCCCACCAAAGACAACATCTGCATGGAGTTAGTGTGGGTTTCTTCCCATACTTCAAAACATACAGATAAGTGAATATAGATTGTGAGCCCCAATGGAGACAGAACCCAATATAAAGCAATGTATAATATGCATGCACTATACAAAGTAATTCATGTTGAATGCCGTAAAAAACCCCCCAAAAAATACAGTGTCAGAATTGATGTTTTTTTACTCTGCCCTCCAAAAATAATTAATACAATTTATACAATCTATATGTACACTACCGTTCAAAAGTTTGGGGTCACCCAAACAATTTTGTGTTTTCCATGAAAAGTCACACTTATTCACCACCATGCGTTGTGAAATGAATAGAAAATAGAGTCAAGACATTGACAAGGTTAGAAATAATGATTTGTATTTGAAATAACATTGTTTTTACATCAAACTTTGCTTTCGTCAAAGAATCCTCCTTTTGCAGCAATTACAGCATTGCACACCTTTGACATTCTAGCTGTTAATTTGTTGAGGTAAGCTTGAGAAATTGCACCCCACGCTTCTAGAAGCATCTCCCACAAGTTGGATTGGTTGGATGGGCACTTCTGGCGTACCATACGGTCAAGCTGCTCCCACAACAGCTCAATGGGGTTCAGATCTGGTGACTGCGCTGGCCACTCCATTACCGATAGAATACCAGCTGCCTGCTTCTGCTGTAAATAGTTCTTGCACAATTTGGAGGTGTGTTTAGGGTCATTGTCCTGTTGTAGGATGAAATTGGTTCCAATCAAGCGCTGTCCACTGGGTATGGCATGGCGTTGCAAAATGGAGTGATAGCCTTCCTTATTCAGAATCCCTTTTACCCTGTACAAATCTCCCACCTTACCAGCACCAAAGCAACCCCAGACCATCACATTACCTCCACCATGCTTAACAGATGGCGTCAGGCATTCTTCCAGCATCTTTTCATTTGTTCTGCGTCTCACAAACATTCTTCTTTGTGATCCAAACACCTCAAACTTGGATTCATCTGTCCACAACACTTTTCTCCAGTCTTCCTCTGTCCAATGTCTGTGTTCTTTTGCCCATCTTAATCTTTTTCTTTTATTGGCCAGTCTCAGATATGGCTTTTTCTTTGCCACTCTGCCCTGAAGCCCCAAATCCCGCAGCCGCCTCTTTACTGTAGATGTTGACACTGGTGTTTTGCGGGTACTATTTAATGAAGATGCCAGTTGGGTACCTGTGAGGCGTCTGTTTCTCAAACTAGAGACTCTAATGTGCTTATCTTCTTGCTTAGTTGTGCAACACGGCCTCCCACTTCTTTTTCTACTCTGGTTAGAGCCTGTTTGTGCTGTCCTCTGAAGGGAGTAGTACACACCGTTGTAGGAAATCTTCAATTTCTTAGCAATTTCTCGCATGGAATAGCCTTCATTTCTAAGAACAAGAATAGACTGTCGAGTTTCAGATGAAAGTTCTCTTTTTCTGGCCATTTTGAGCATTTAATTGACCCCACAAATGTGATGCTCCAGAAACTCAATCTGCTCACAGGAAGGTCAGTTTTGTAGCTTCTGTAACGAGCTAGACTGTTTTCAGATGTGTGAACATGATTGCACAAGGGTTTTCTAATCATCAATTAGCCTTCTGAGCCAATGAGCAAACACATTGTACCATTAGAACACTGGAGTGATAGTTGCTGGAAATGGGCCTCTATTCACCTTTGTAGATATTGCACAAAAAAACAGGCATTTGCAGCTAGAATAGTCATTTACCACATTAGCAATGTATAGAGTGCATTTGTTTAAAGTTAGGACTAGTTTAAAGTTATCTTCATTGAAAAGTACAGTGCTTTTCCTTCAAAAATAAGGACATTTCAATGCGACCCCAAACTTTTGAACGGTAGTGTATATAAAGGTGAAAGCCCTCACTGATTGAATGACTCACTCATTCCCTAAGGGCTCCTTCCCACGGACGGATTTCCGCCGCGTAATTCGCGGCGGAAATCCACTGCGTTGCCCGCAGCTATTAGGTTCTATTGAACCTAATAACTTAGGGCTTACGGTGCGGAATTCCACCGTGAATTCACCCGTCCTCACCCGCGGCATGCTCTATTTGCTGCGGGTGTATGCGCGGACGGCTTCCATTGCAGTAATTCGCGGCGGAAATCCGCTGCGTTGCCCGCAGCTATTAGGTTCTATTGAACCTAATAACTTAGGGCTTATGGTGCGGAATTCCACCGTGAATTCACCTGTCCTCACCCGCGGCATGCTCTATTTGCTGCGGGTGTATGCGCGGACGGCTTCCATTGCAGTCAATGGAAGCCGTCCGTTCACGCTATCTTCCGCTGTAGCACAGCGGAAGATAGCGTGAAATTGCCTCCCTGCCTACCGCCGCCGCGTCATATGACACGGCCGGCGCGTCACACCGTAGCGTCATGCGGGAGCGAGGTCGCCGGATCCGCAGGTAAGTTTGGGGGTCTCTGGGGGGCGTGTGCAGCCGGCCTTACTCTCTAACTTCCCGATGTTGTACAAACATTTGGCTGCCTGCATGTTGAGGTGTTGCACATATTTGCCCTTTTGTTTCAGTAAGTATATGGCCATTTTCAGTGATTGTTTTTATATTTCCCTTTCAGTGATACATTTATATTAGTGAATTAGTGAATTTTGGGCAGAACAAATAGTGTCGGGACTATTGGATGTTGAACATCCAAAAACTGTTCCAAAGATTTGTCAATAATACCATCATTAAAGGCTTCATTCAACATACGATTCTGTACCTGAAAGCGATTGGTGGGGTTATTATTCAATCTCTCATAGACGTCTAGATCGTTCAATTGTCTATATATTTCATTACAATACTGTTTAGCGTCCATAATTTCTATAGCCCCGCCTTTATCGACGGGTTTTACTACCACAGATTTGTCATTCGATAGGGTACTCAACGCCTCATTTTCAGCTGAGGTAAGGTTCTGATAATTATTATTGCCCCTTCGTAAAACATCCAGTCGCAATTTATTAACATCATTATTGACCATTTTAGAGAAAACTTCCACAAAAGGATTGGAAGTAGGTGGCTGAAATTTGCTTCTGTTACGCAGTCCAACACCCACCAAGGAAAATCCCTCACGGGGGTCGGACTGCACAACAGGAGAAGACGGCTGAGTAGAAAAGAAACTTTTAAGCCTCAAATTTCTAAAACATTTATGTAGATCAAGATCTAGTTCAAACCAGTTCATCTTTGTAATGGGGCAAAAGGAGAGACCCTTAGATAAGACTTTAATTTCAGTTATAGAGAGAGGTCTAGAGGATATATTTACCATGATGGCTCCTGCGAGATGTGATGCGTTCCAGCGCATGTGCAATATGCATCTTTTTGGTGCATGTGCATTAAGTTCTTTGGGAAGCCAGTCCGAGCCGGACAGATGGATCGTTGGAGGAGGAAGTAAATGTCTATGTATGTTCGTTTTGTGCTATGTATTTTAATGATGCATTGTGATTAATAACAAACACCTGTACTGATTACTTTCTTATGTGTTTGCTACGTAATGATTGGCACTGGGCTTTTAATGTCTTTTCTATTTAAAGCATGTATTGATATGCATTAATGAGCTTGATAAAGACCAAATCGCTGGTCGAAACGTCGCTGCACTATTTGTATTGATTATGGGAGAATAAATTCATCAGGATTTTTTGCACCTACTGATGCTGCCATCTTGCTTCTTTTCATTTAATAGGTTGCTAGTCTGCATGGTGCACTACATGTATCAGGATGGTCTGACACTTTGCATCTACGTTGTTCTGGAGTATACACCAAGCAGCCATCCCCCTCTATATTAGTAGGTTGTGTGAGTAGCTGTCTCATCGGTGTTCTCCACAGGTGTAACTGGCTCCTTTATTTGGCAGTTTGGCTGCCTCCATGCTGAGGTGTTGCACATAATTGCTGTCCTGTTTCAGTAAGTATATGGCCGTTTTCAGTGATATTTTGCACGACCATTCTTTAGGTCCTAAATAGAAAAAGTAAAGGGGTCACAACTTGATTATTCAATGCTAAGTGCAAAAGTAAGTGACCCCCTATGTAATGCAAAGAAAAAAGAAGAAAAACAATACAGCTCACCGTTGGATGCTCACACATGAAACCAAATGCCCTTGCAAAGTGTTCCACAGGTGCATGGATGTAGCAGGCTGAGTCCAGTTCCAGAGTGAAGATGAAAAATGTGAAAATTTGATCCAGCACCAGTATTCCAGTCTGAGGGTAAATGTGAATAAAAAAGGGCGTTACCCTAAGTTACTGTTAAGGGTAGAAAGTGAGGAGAATGGGAGGAGTGGCACATTCTACAGAGGGACATTGGGACATGCAGTCTGAGGAGAATCTAACTCTCCTCTATGTGTATACATATTTTATTCCTTGGTTCCTCTAAGGTAAATTTTCTTCAGAGGAACGACTTCATAAATTTTCTGTGCGATCAACAAGTAAACACCTGTATGAAATTAACTCAGATGAAGTCGGGTATATCAGCTGGTATATAATTTGTACCCCAAAATGGTGCCAATAAAAAATACAGCTCATCATACAAAAACAAGCCGTCACACAGAGTCGCCGATAGAAAAATTTAAAAGGCTTTTGAATGCAGCAATGCAAAAAATGTATTTTCTAAAAAAACAATCTTTTTTATTGCGCAAAAACTTAAAAAATATATAATTTTGGTATTGTTGTATTCATACCATCCCCCAGAAAAAGTTATGTAATTTAAACCTCATAGGGCAGAGTCACACAAGCGTTTGTGGAAATAGGCTTGCTGCAGGGCTGTACTCAGGGTTTTATGTGTGATTAACATGGCCAATAAACGGACAAAACCATGTTCATCTGAAACCACCCAAAGTCCCATAGCAGACACACGTGCAAAATCCTGATCATAGCCCTCTCCAAATCTCATACATGTGCAAAATGTTTTTTTGCAAGCACTCATATAAAGCCGCCCTCAAGCTGGGTCAGGTGCATGTTATAGTCTGAAATATATGTTAATTCTAAAAAGTTCACTTACTCTTTCTTACAAATGTAGGTTGTCACACTAGTGTCCTGATTGGTAGATTAAACCAGTTTGGAAATAGGGATTATAACAGTATGAGGGCTCAGTCAGACGGGCGTTTTTTCGCGCGATTTGCGGATCGCATGACGGATGCGCATCCGCAAATCGCGTGACCAGTGCACGCAAGTCGCCCGCAAATCGCCCGAAAATCTGCTCCTAGCCGCGTTTCATTAGAAACGGGCCGGAGCTGTCCAGCGCAGTGCATTCAATGGAGACGGCAATACAGCCGTCTCCATTGAAAGCAATGCGCTGCGGGCGAGCCCGGGATGAATTGTCGGTAAGGGCTTAAATATATAAGCCCTTACCTGCAATGCATCCTAAAATGTGTAAAAATAAATAAAAATAGTATACTCACCTTCTGTATACTCCACCTTCAGCCGGAGCTCCGAGCGGCCGTCCTGCAGTGGGTGTGAAGGGGGTGTGAGCCAGACCTGCCCCCTGATTGGCTCAGCGCTGAGCCAATCAGAGGCATGCCTCACTCACACCCATTCATGAATTCATGAATGGATGTGAGTCAGACCTGCCCCTGATTGGCTCAGCGCTGAGAGGCAGCAGTCACTCACCCATTCATGAATTCATGAATGAGTGTGTGAGTGAAACCGGCCTCTGATTGGTCAGGCTGTGACCAATCAGAGGCAGATCATTCAGCAGGCGGGGATTTTAAAGTCCCGCCGGCTGAATAGTGCCAAGAAGCAGTTCAGGAGAACTGACAGCGGCCGCGGCTGGACTCCGGCTGCAGCGGAAAGGTGAGTATACAATTTTTTTAAATTTTAACACATTTTAGGATGAATTGCAGGGAAGGGTTTATATATTTAACCCCTTCCCGACAATTCACCCCGCGCACGCCGGCAGCCCATTGCTTTCAATGGAGCGGCTGTATTGCCGCTCCATTGAATTCAATGGGCAAACATCGTTCTTCTCTGCCACAGCTGTTACAGCTGTGGCAGAGAAGAATGATTTGTCTTCTATATGTTCTCAATAGGGTCGGCGCTGCTGCCGCCGGCCCCATTGAGCGCATATAGAGAAGAGAACAGGAATCGCAGATCGCAGATAGGTGCGATCTGCGATTTTTTGTTCTATAATTTATCGGACGACCACATAAAAAGCGCTCATGTGTCCGATACCATTGCAAAGCAATGGTTTTAAAAAATCGCCGGACGCATGCGTATACGCAAATCGCGGCTAAAAACGCCTGTCTGACTAAGGCCTGATAAAGCAGATTTGCCATTCCTAAATATAGAAAAGCTGGGTTCTATCTATTCAGAAACTACTGAACAGAATATTTAAAACTTACAGAAAGACAAGACTTATTTTTAGGGGAAATTAACTGTAATTGATATAAACAGAGCCTCAATAAGTATTCCCTAGGCAAGTGAAGCATATCCACTCTCTTACAGTTTTGAGGCTTGAAATGTGTGCTGCACTATAGTATGCCTTGTACAATAAATCACAAATACATGCCTCCTGATTACATTTTCAATGCCTGAGTGCACTCTCTGAGATTCCTTTGGGAAGATGTGATTTTTGACTAAGATGTGCATTTTATTCCCTTGGAACTTTCTCCATTTGCTCTGGATGCATCTTACCGGCAATACAGCGATAACACACAGCGATAATTATAATGAGAGCTGTTTATCCTGTGCATTTTAAAAAGTTATGCTAGTGAAAGTAAAAGCTGTGTAATGTTACTGAATCGTACAGTGAATTGAGGATTATTTATCAGCATAAATACACGCAATATCTTCTTCTATAATCAGTGATGCAATGGAGAAAGGTACCGTATTTCTCTAACTAGAAGATGCAGTTTTCATCAAGATACAATTTTGCAGAAAAGCAGCTGTGCCTTATCATCCAGAGGCAGGGGGGGTCTGATAGATCCAGAGACCCCTGACCGCTTACTTAATGATCCAGCAGTGGGCTGCCCAATCGATCATCCGGTGAACTCTGCAGCCATATATACTGAGGCTGCACAGTGCTTCCTCTTAGTCCCCCCCAGCAGACAATGCTGAACATCACTTACATATCACTCCAGGGGTGCAGGTCCTCCTCTGTACATGAAGGGACAGACAATAGCAAAAATCAAAGGTCCTGCAGTAGCAGCAGAATCATAGATGATGTCAGACCCATGTGAGCAGGAAGCAGCTAGAGGGGGACATGTATTTCTACACTTGTATGTGGGGATTTAGTGTCAATAAAATTAGTGTTTAACATACCAGCTTCAGATGTGTGTGTGCATGTAGAAGAGCTATATGAGCTGTGTGTCTGTGCATACGCTTAGCAAAGCTGTATGTGTGTGCGCA
This sequence comes from Eleutherodactylus coqui, assembly GCF_035609145.1. Lineage (NCBI taxonomy): Eukaryota > Metazoa > Chordata > Amphibia > Anura > Eleutherodactylidae > Eleutherodactylus > Eleutherodactylus coqui. The sequence goes on along the minus strand of NC_089837.1, from coordinate 252,183,466 downwards.
TGTAGCAGAGCTGTATGTTTGTATGTGAGTGCAACAGAGCTGTCTATATATAGCAGAGTTGTGTATGCTGCAGAGCTATGTCTGTATGTTGCAGAGCTGTGTATGAGTATAATGTGAATTATGTTCTTGTGCCATTGTTTGAATGGAAATGAAAATTTGGGGGATTCAAGGCCCAACTGGGGTTAAATTGCAACTGTCGTGGCATTCCTTTGTGGAACCACGGCTTACTCAATTTGAAATGTTTACACCCTTCCATATTAATTCTGAATTGATAATGCGCATAAGAAGTTTTCACACTGAAGCAGGTTCAGCATGTATAGCTTCCTCAATTCTACTTTATTGTTGGGCGTGTTACCTCTTTTAAAGAGTTTAACATATGGGCAGGTCAAAAGATTACATAGATACAACGTATTGTTTAATTATTGGATAAGCATCTTGCAATTCTTCCATCCTCCGGTCATCCGTGATTGGCCATCAGGTAGTGGATGAAATGAGTGGGCTGTCTTTGCCCCACGCGTGGTTCCTTCGATCTGATTGGGTGTTACATCATGAACTATAAATTGCACAACCTCCCATGTTATTTGCATACGTTTCCAGTAAAATTGCTTGGGTAATTATTGCGGTAGCTGTTTCAGACTGCGGTTGTCCATGTCTGAGTTATACTGTCTTCCAAAGTTGCAAAACAGATGGAAAATGTAACGTGTTTATACTATATATTATCTTGTCAGCGTTTTGAGAACAGAAGTTTCATAAGAGGAAGTATTGCATATTGCGTAAATGTAAGAACAGAAGGCAAACATGACATTTGGTTATACAGAATGTTAAATTCACAAATGTCCACTACCAAAGGCCCACAGTCCAAAATATAGATATATTGGGTTTCCACTACAGACCCCCCTTGAAACTATCTGTTTCACTAAACTCGCCCTGCTTCGTTCCACCCCAATCCCCCACCGCTGACCCTAGACTCGCATTGCGTTGTAGACGACTGGGCCTATTACTGCCATGGGGGTATAGGATGGTTCGACATCATCACATTCTGGATCCACGATGACGACGTTGCGCTGATAGTGGGCTTTTTGTTGGACATCGTAGTGAGACAGGTGGACCAGGCAGTCATCAGGGTCGGAATACACTGTATGCAACGACAAACAGAAATTAGGATGACTATAAAGGTGACAAATATAATTAATAACTTCCTTATCAGGATTAACTCTTGTGTAGAACGTTTTGAAAACTCAGTAGAGTGGTGGTCTTTCACAACTGTCGCCTAGGCTGCAAATGCCCCTCTGATACCTAGGTGTGGGTTCTAATTCAAAGATTGTGGGTTCATGGCAATCGGGTCTTTGGTACATGTGGAGGTCTAGGCTATCACCTGGGATCTCGAGGCATTAGGTTAGGAGAGGTGCAGCTTTTACTATTTCCGGTAAACACTGCATAACTTGTGTAGACGCTACCTTGATTCATCGACAAGAGTGCAAAATCAGGACTATCTAATGACTGATCAACATGACTGAATCTTTGTCTCATTAGTAAGTGCATTATCATATATATTAGTCTGGAAGGAAAGAGCTACATAGTGATTATTCCCACTTCCCTTTTCCAGAGGCGGCAAGGTAACATGACCAGGGGCGTTGTAACACCGGTATGTTGCGTGGACATAAGCAGAGTGCACTGCAGATAAAATAAAGCAAAATCTTAGCGAAAACCTATCACAGTGTTCTAAATACACAATGTTTTAAAACTTATTTTTTCTATATTTTTCCCTTCTCCTGTTAGGTACCTAACTGAGGAAAACAGACTAAGGTTAGCTCTTTTTAGTTAGTGCGGTCAGCTTCTTAATGGCAACTGCGTCTTTACCTGCGGGTCACGTGTCGTCTGAAATGTAGGTACAAGTCTCCCCTATCATCTTACAGACACTCCCTTTTTTGGCTAAAATCGTACCTAGTGCCATTCTATTTTGAAAAGTCATAGTCGAGGTAGGTCCTATTGGTCGACTAGTCCCTATAAGGCGTTTCTAGTATAACTTATAAATCACTTTTAATTGTAATAAACATAATTAATCCAGTCAACATTTTATTTACCATAATAATCAGGAACATTTTTAAAAACTCGTCAGGTACCCCCCTTGGCTGTCTGATGACGTCAACGTACACATGTAGGTCAAAACTACCACCAGGAGCCTCTCTTCTCACTCTAATGTGCTGTTACAATACTAGTAGTGTGCACAGGTACGCACGGCGTGGGACACCCTGATCTTCACCCACACCAATGTCCCTCCTGGAGATAGTCCTGATGGTGAACACGTCCAGGCCGCCTTTCCTGACCCTACACTACCTAGTGACAAGACTGGAAGGAGCCGTCGTACCTATGCAGAAACAAGGGTAGACCAACATGACAGGATAACTACAGAACACAGCAGAGTTGGATCAAGATAGAGTAACTATGGGGGGTAACCTCATTATCTTCAATGCTGTCTGACAGGATGTGGAGGAGCATAAGGGCTTTACTAAGGCACACTCCCCTGTCCAATTACTTTCTAGACATGATGTCACATTATTTTACCTGTGAAGTGTGTACCTTCGTTTACCTCATTCACTTCCGGTACCCTGTATCTGTAGATTACCTCATTCATGAGCTTCTGTGTGGTTACCTGCTCATTTACCTTAGTATCAGGGTGGGCCTCCAATCTGAAAAAGACTCGAGCAACAACAAGCACATATTCATACTCCCCAACAGGTGTGAGCTGAATTTGGTCAAATTGGCAATCTCTGAAATGGGTAGAGTGGTCAAGGCAAGTGTTATATGGCCACCTTACTTCTGTCCGGACTCGCATATGGCAAAGATCATGCTAACTGGACAAATGATGCAGCAGCTGCAGAGAACCTAGGTGTCACCCATTCTTGTTCAGTGTCGACGTCATCGCTGCTTTTGATTCTGTGTACCAGTTGGGCCATCATGGGGGACAGGGACCTCTGTAGGCAAGTTCTTGATTGTTCGCCATACGCCGTCCTGTTCTGTCGCTCCCGTCTTTTAGCCCATCTGCTTTCCTTCCTCGTTGACTTGTAACTGTAAAGTCCTTGACATATCAAAGTCCAAAGTCTTTATCAAAGTCCAAAGTTTTTATCAAAGTCCAAAGTTTTTATCACTGACTCATGCTGTCAGTATCTATTCTTCTTTCTTCCACGGCTTGAGGGCCGCTGCCTTTGTTGTGTTGTCGGCGAGGGTGTCACCTCTCGCTTCTCCATTGTAGAAATCGGTGTGAATTCTCCATTGCCAGGTAGTAGTAGTAGGGTTTCCATGAGACTCTGCACCGCTGCACCATTCTTAATTGGCTGTCCTACTGAGATAACAAGCTGTCTGGCCTTCCATATTGGGCCATAATCATGAGCTATGCCAAATGCATTCCAGGAGTCAGTGTAAAGAGTTGCCGTCTTACCTTCTACCACTCCACACGCCTTCTGCGTTTAGGACATCTTGTTGTGTGACCTCTGCATATCTGGTTCGGAGTCATCAATCCTTACCCTGATACCATCTACAAAAGAAAACTCAAAATATGCATCATTAACAGTGTGTACATCACTACAATAATGTCAGAATCTTGTTGCACAGAATTTTAAACAATTTAAAAAAAATAGCTGATCTGCCATACTCAGATCACCTATGCCTCCCCTCCCCCGTTTGAACCGGAATACCTGATTAAAAGAAGAGTAGCCGGGTTCAAGGTATTACAACATTGGGAAGAAATATTGGGGGAGGCATGGAAAGAGCACATTGTAGCCGGATCTAATAGGCCAGAGATAAGTGCTTGGGTTGCACTTGCATGAGTATGTTCTGGGTGTCATTTGGGGTGTGGACCACTAGGGGGTAGTCCAATACCAACTTAGAAGATTTGTCAGCCATTGCCTGTACTGCTGCCACCGCACAAGCAGATGAGGGAGCTCCTCGAGTCACTGGATCTAACCTCATGGCTGTGGTTGTCCTCCGTGCTTTTGTGTCAATACTGTCGTATGGGCGGCAGTATGAAACAAGGCCCAGAAAGGTGCAGAATTTGGCAACGGGTGTATGTACGGGTATGGCCTGCAGAACTTGGTTAGTCTTTGGAGGCCTCCAGGCCTTACAGCCTTCTGCAAGAGAAATTAACAGTGAAATTGTGGCCGGTTGGCAGGTTTTCCAAAGCATCAGCACACAGCACCTAACATGCGTGGCTGACCCTTCGCTCTTTTTTTTTTTTTTTTTTTTTATATATGTGTATCTGGGTCTCGTATATATTATCATGGTGGGTACATTCAATTTTCCTATGTTCCATTTGTGGGTGTCAGGAACCGTGGAAAGCTGAGTTTGGGACAGGAGAAAAAAACAAAACTTTTTCTTCTGGCTATCTATGATTCTTACCCCCTCCTTGGATAAGAGATGTGTTCTTGCATCATCTAGCTCCACCCCTCTGAGTGTGGCTAATCACTTACTTCCTTATTTCCTCATTCAACGTTAGCAGACCTCAGACACACATCGCAACCCAATAAAGATAAAGTCTTATGCACCACACAATTTACATTTTACAAATTACTGGTCAATCTGCCCCGTCCCTCCTGTGGATACCTGGCCTTATCGTTACCTGCTCGTTTCCCATTCTTTGGCTTCTCTGCAGCAACTTACTTCCTTCACACCTTACTCCCTGTAATTTATTTTAGCGTTTATTAAATTTAACTATTCAAACCAGTTTAAACTATCTAAATTTAACTTCCTTAGGACTGCAGCATAAGTAACTTCCTCTTTTTAAAATCTCTCGCTCCCGTGACAGCCCAGAGACAGGATTACAAGGGAGAGCGTGGCTAATTTTTACTTTTACAACAGTTTTTGTCCCAGACTTCCGGCGACCGGGCAGATGCAGTCTTAGATGCCGGGCATCTCCATCTGATTGGTAATGTACTGCAATTCTTCCTATTTACTAAACTGTTATATTGAACGCTGGTGTCTTTGGCATGTGCTGATACAGACGCCATTTCAGCCCACCTTCTCTTCCTCTTTCTGACATACTATGTTGTAACTTTACGGTCACATTGTATGTGGTTACAATTGAATTGGGGACTTGGCAAACCTAGATGTATTTTCTTGTGGGCATGGTGGGCTACGCAGTTTGTTACAGTTTGTATTCTTAAGAGCCCCCTCAGGATGTGAGTGGCATATAACTTTTTACATTTGTGTGACGGGTGTATAACAAAGATTAGATTACATAACAATACATACTAGTAGTTTTAACATCCAACAGTAGTTATTTGTTACAGCACAAGAATTGCTTCACTTCTTTACAGAGTTACAGCACTTCCTCTTTTTAAATGAAGTTAGCAGCCTTTTTTTTTTCCTCTAAACACATTCAGTTAACCCTTTTTATACATTCACTTACGGGCACAAACCTATACTTTCAACGTTTAACAATTCAACAGCAACACAGTCTAGTAATCTGCCTTACTAGAAGGGATCCAATAATGAACATGCAACCTACAAAGTCCAAACCCACAGCGCGCCGCTGTGTGCGGTGTATTAATCTTGGCTATAACCCAGCCAATGCATTCTCATTGCTAACAATCCCTTCTTACAGTTGAGCAGGACTGATACTAATTCTATATAACAGACAAACAGACTATTTCTATATAACAACTCAGCAGGATTAGCTCTACACAACAGACAAGCACACTAACTTTATATAAAGGACAGGTAGGACGTTTTAAACACACAGAAAGATTGCTTGATTAATCAATGATAACTTGACTCTCCACCCCTTCCACACTTTTCTGGAGGGTGTAAGAATTAACCTCGGTACAATGTTCGCTGCCTTTCAATTTCAATCATGGCTGCCAGATTCATGATTATAAAAGTCTCCTCAGACGCCGGCCACAATATGCCCCGCCCTAGAGTCTCTAGCATTTCTGTCGCTACACAGTTTATTAATCTACCCTCAGACGGAGGGATCTACTCGTGGACATTTAAACGATAAACAAATATTTGTGGACCACCATCCTCAAACAGTGGACCGTAACCACAGCGGTGGGTGGAGTAGGGATTATTCTGACTACAGATCTCCCATCCGAGGGTACTTATTGTCAATAACAATCCTTTTTGGCAATTTGGGCAAGACATGGGTGGTATACCCACACAATTAGACAGACAAATAGACGGAGCACCAGTACGGCTGGTTTAGTCTAAACTGCCCCTCGGGATACTGTCTGGCAGCCCCTCTCTCCTAGGTCTCTTACCAGACTCTACCGGAGCAGCGGTGCCTGTCCAGACGTTTGACCGTTTCCTGACTCTAAGGTTTTAGACACCAAACCTGACCCGAGCAGGGACACCTTAGTCAAACTACCCCGACAGGTCCCCTTACTCTAAGGTTTTCGACACCAAACCTGACCCGAGCAAGGGGCCCCTGTACAGGGTCTTCCTCCCCCTTAAGGCAATTCACTGACCTTGCCAACAGACCATTACTCTCAAGACAACAGGCATGTTAACATTCCTTTATATCTTATGACAGGTTCTTATCGAGTGATCGAGACTTATAAATACCTGTCGTGCGGATCCAAATCGTTCGGCCTTGACACGGCACATAGGCGAGCCTGAACTCAGCCACACAGGTATAGATAATTAATTTATCTTACCGTGTTCTGATGATATTTTGGGCCCACCAAGTCCAAGGTCGCATATGTCCGTGTCTTCTGTCCGAGCTCTATGGAACCTATCGATCACTCCCCGTATGGGCCACCAGCTGTCGTGGCATTCCTTTGTGGAACCACGGCTTACTCAATTTGTAATGTTTACACCCTTCCATATTAATTCTGAATTGATAATGCGCATAAGAAGTTTTCACACTGACGCAGGTTCAGCATGTATAGCTTTCTCAATTCTACTTTATTGTTGGGCGTGTTGCCTCTTTTAAAGAGTTTAACATATGGGCAGGTCAAAAGATTACATAGATACAACGTATTGCTTAATTATTGGATAAGCATCTTGCAATTCTTCCATCCTCCGGTCATCCGTGATTGGCCATCAGGTGGTGGATGAAATGAGTGGGTTGTCTTTGCCCCACGCGTGGTTCCTTCGATCTGATTGGGTGTTACATCATGAACTATAAATTGCACAAACCTCCCATGTTATTTGCATACGTTTCCAGTAAAATTGCTTGGGTAATTATTGCGGTAGCTGTTTCAGATTGCGGTTGTCCATGTCTGAGTTATACTGTCTTCCAAAGTTGCAAAACAGATGGAAAATGTAACGTGTTTATACTATATATTATCTTGTCAGCGTTTTGAGAACAGAAGTTTCATAAGAGGAAGTATTGCATATTGCGTAAATGTAAGAACAGAAGGCAAACATGACATTTGGTTATACAGAATGTTAAATTCACAAATGTCCACTACCAAAGGCCCACAGTCCAAAATATAGATATATTGGGTTTCCACTACACAACCAATCCCACCACAGCCTTTGCCATAAGCTGAAACCCTCAGTTGGGTCCCAATAAAAAGTAACCTTTATTGATATGTAGTAAAATATATTGTAGTGGCAATGAACTAAAAAGATCAGAGTCTCAATGTAGTGTGAGTGAGTGTAATATATTAGACAAAACCAATCTAAGAGAAACAATATCCTGCCTTGCTGATTATGCACAAATATCAGAGTCAGAAGCAAATAAGGGAGGTATTATTTAATGTTCCTTAGGGTGCATTCACACGAATGTATATCGGCTCGGTTTTCACGCCGAGCCGATATACGTTGTCCTCGGGTGCAGGGGGGGGGGGGGATGGAAGAGCCAGGGCCAGGAAGTGTGCTCCCGCCCCCTCTCTGCCTCCTCTCCGCCCCTCTGCAGGTTCTCCCCGGGTCCCGACACTGATCATCTTCTTCTCTTCTGGCCCTGGAAATTCAAAAATCCCCGCCTCCTGGAAGCGCTGGCTGTGATTGGCTGACACTTAGCCAATCACAGCAAGTGCTTGATGAATGTCAGTGATTGAACTAATCACAGCCATTTATTGAGCATTGGCTGTGATTGGCTAAGCATCGCCAATCACAGCCAGCTCTTCCAGCAGCCGGGGATTTTTCAATCCACGGCTAGAAAATGAAGAAGATGATCAGTGCTGGGACACGGGGAGAAGCTGCAGCCCCAGACAGTGCGGGAGAGGTGATGTACACTTTTTTAAATTTTTTGTTTCTTCAGTTAGAGCTTATTTTTGGGGTAGGGCTTATATTTCAAGCCCCCGAAAATCCTTGCATGTGATGCTACAAAGTTGCGCGACTTTGTAGCCTCACATGCGACTTTGTAGCACTACAAAATTGAGGTAATGCTGTGAGAAGACGCAGCGATGCGATATCGCTGTGATTTTCTCGTGGCGATGCCATGTCGCCCGTTTGAATGAGGCCTACCATGCAGTAGTACATTGCTATGTACTGAAAATTTGGCAAGTGATTAGATCCCTTGCCAGCATGTGTGATAAATACAGCCAGATAAACTAAGGGCTCATTTACACGGGGAGCTAAGCGCGCAAAAATCACGCGCTAAAAAAACACACAGCTACTGAACCAATGTTTTTCTATGAGAATGTTCAGATTCCTTCATCATATTGCACAAAAAATTGCGTGAATGGGTCTTCTCCAGCTATTAAGTCTCGAGCTTAATTAGCTGTGAAATTGTGTGTTCACACAATCAGAGGTGCATGGTGCGTGCTATCCAGCTCCCATAGGAGTCTATGGAAAGTCCTACGCATCGGGCACCAAAGATAGGTCAGGTCCTATCTTTTCATGAAGCAAGGACCTTAGATGCAAGGTTCGCACACACATGTCATGTCTTTGATAGGTGCATGTTTTTTTGCACAGCTAAAATTCCTTCATCTGAATGGTTCTATAGAAAACTATCGGTTCTTTAGACAATCTTTTCACACGCCTATAATGCACTAAAAACATACTTGTGTGAATGTGACCTTATAGTCAGGTGCATCTTATAGTCTGTAAAAGTTTTTTTTATCACAGCACGCTGTCACTAGACACCCAGCTTACCTGCTGCTGGAGCAATAGTTGCGTGGCACTGTCAACCACATGCTGCATATCATGCTTACTACTCTGATGCCTCCCTGGTGTCTGCCCTTAGGATTGGCATCCTCTACAGCTTCCTCTCATAGAGGGCCAAAGTGTGCTCCCTAAACCTGTCCCCCTCTAATCACCTCTCACACCTTGCTATATTAGGCATCATCCTCCTATGCAGCATGCTTAAGCAATTGATGCCATCCTTTGTGACAAAGTCCCAGTTCATTGTATTCTGGTTCTGACATCTGCCTGTTTCCTGACCTAACTTCGGTACTCCTGACTTCAGCATTTTCAGACTTTGCTATCTGTCTACTGCCTGCACTGACCTCTGCCTGGATACAGTTATTGAAGTTGTGCTGCCAGTCCTGGCCACTGCTAGTCATATGGATAAAATAGTGTCCACGCCATTAGGTACATCAGCGGCCACACAGCTGACACTATCTTTGCAAGTAATGTCTTGAAGACTCTGCAGCAAAGACCAAATCGTGCTTTGAGGGATCAAGTATGAAA